>NW_026578007.1:14026938-14672907 GCF_029603195.1 Condylostylus longicornis
TTGATAAATAAATTCAATATTAAAGAGAGATACAAAAGAGAAAAAATTTAAAGAACAATGACATTTTCGTTCATTTTACAAACCATAATTGAAAATTTAAAAAAAATCTTTGATATTTCAAACCTCATAATGTTGGGCTAAATTTTTTTAAGAGCATATCTCCTATTTCGTACCACAAAATTGTCAACTATTTGTGAATGATTTCTGTTGACTGTTCCAAAAAATTTCTTATATAGTCGTTCAAAAATTTTAATTTCTATGTAGATATTGCAGACTACTACTTTTAAGACAATTAAAATGAATTAATTTTAATCAGTGATGACTGCTAATTTTATATTTCCTTTAAAAAAAAATATTGCAACTATTTCTTTGTAATTTAATTTCTTCAAAAGCAACAATTCTATGTACGCAATCAGCAACAACACTATTTTTACCATTCAAAATTCACTCAGTAACTATAGGTATTTAAAATTCTGCAAAAAATTATATGAAAAAAAAAAATTCTTTTAATTTTCTAAATTCATGATGATATCAGAGGTAACAACTTAAAATTATATTGTAAAAAGGACAAGTGAAAAAAAAAATATTTTCAAAAGAATTAGACATTAACTTAAATTATTGACCACAAACTAACACTAAAAATGTAAAAAGACATAAAAACGAAAAGTTTACAAAGTATTCTAATAGACACTTAACTATTCTTTGTTATTAAAAACAGAATAAGAAAGAAATTAACCGTAAATATATATATATATGTGTAGTTTAAAACAGATAGTGGAGGGAAGTAGTTAAAACCACAAAGAATTCTAAATATAGAAATGGAACAGGGCTATGCAACACTGAAAAAAGGCATACATTGTTGAAAATTACATTCTACGTGAAAAGACGTGGGACAAAAATCACTTTTAATTAATTTGTAATGTAAAATTCCAGAAAAAAAATTCAAACTATGATGCATTGTCTTTTAAATGAAATGTAACATAAAACCTAAATCAAGTAAACCCATAAAAATTAAAATTTTTCAGCTTCTAATCCCAAATATTTAAAAATAACTTTGGCTTTTGGAACAAACCATATTATTTTTTAAATAAAAATTCTTTAAGTAGAATAACTAAATTCGAAGTGTTTGCGCACAAAATGCATAAATTTGAATCAAAATTCCAAATAGTGTTAATTTTAAAAAAAAAAATCAGCCTGGCAACGATGCTTTTTCATTTTCTTGATGTATTTTTGCAATATCTCTTTTATCGAAATTTTCACACTCTTTTATTGAAATTCTCTATCACACTCATAAAATAATTAATTTCCTTCATTTTGCAGAAAATATTGAGAAAATTTCTCTTTTTTGTTTTCAATTTTAAAATACAATGTTTTCGCAACACAAAATAGCTTATGAAGTCCTGCCTTAGCAGTTTGCTCTACTTGAAAAAGACTTACAGAAGAGGGTGTTAAAAATTTGTTTTACATTTTTATTTTTAGTTTTTAACTCGTTAAGTAATAGGTTTAAATGTATAGTTATGTATAGAGAATATAAGGAAAAGTAATACAAAATAATTGAATATTACACGGAATGTTGGCTAGAATTTTATATTATAAAAAAAAAAAACTAGTGCACGGAAGCACGGAATGGATCCATCAATTTCAACTTCATTTTCTTTCATTTTTTATTGTATATTATTTTATTTTTGTTTTCAAACAAAAAAAAAATAAGGATATAACAATAAAAATACTTAACATTTTTCGTATAATTTCTGTACATATTTTAACATTATAATGTTATTTAATTCTATACAATATTGTATCTAGAGTCCGGGTACTCAAATTTATGTAATTTTTATGATCAGAATCGATAATACAAAAATAAAATACAAAATAAGGTGTCTATTAGTCAGCCTCAATACATAAAAATTAGTTCCGGTCATTTGAAAATGAAGAAGAACCAAACTAACCAACGTGTAGCTGCCTAATAATAAATTTATTTTTATATTATTGCCAATAATATTTTAGAAGTTTTAATTATAAAATTTGGTAATATCAATAATATTTCAATTTTTAATTTTATTTCAATATTTTATTGGGAGTTATTAAATTCGAAATAAACTATTCGCTACAAAATTAATAATTTTCGGCGCCGAAAAGTATGCAAATTTCATAAATTTTAATATTATAAATTTTTTTTTGTTTGTTTTTTTTTAAACTAAAGTAATAAAATTGAATGCAGAAAACCTTGCAATCAAATTTATTTATTGCTAAAATAAAAATTTTCTTATAAAGAATGCAATTTTTATTTGAAATTTTCAGATTTACCATAAGTTATTATGCGTTAATTATGTTATAGATTATGTCTTATAGATTTATTAAAATTTTTGATTACAGGCTTAAGCATAAGCAATTAGCCGGGCTAATTCTAGAGATGGTTGATCAAATCTGTGACTCAGGTATTACGTTAGATTTTAAGCTCGATTTAAAATCCCATCTTAATTTGATGGTTATATAGGGCGAATTCTAATCTAGGGTATGTTAAGAGGTGGATTAGAGAATTTGACGATCCTTTTGTACTTAAACATTTTTAGTATGCTTTTGTGAGCTTTATTTTTAAGTACACACGTCAGGTTTAGTCTCCTTTTCGCATTGTTGATATAAACATTGAGTCTGTCTATATCAACGTTGGTATTGAGGCTGTGTAGAAGCGTTTACTTCGTTTTATGGATTCGTAGTATGAATTCCTCTTAGTAGTAGATTGATCGGATCCACATAAGTAGCCCCCTTGTCGTAGGGTCGTTTCTCATATAATTCTTACTCACCAACTTGTTGAGGATAACACGGATGTTCCTGTTTTATTGGGTCCAATTTCTTATAGGCAAAATCCCAGTGACGCTCCACTGTTAAACCGCCGTGTAGTAGTTGCATATATTTGATCTTGGTTGTCTACTTTTTAGTATTTAACATTTTAAATACTAATATCAAATTAATATTACCTTTCTTTCCCCTTTCCCCGTTCCACCCATGAATGATACCAATATTATTTATAGAAACTGATATAACCACTCACATTCATTTTTCTATAATAAATGCTTGTACTCAGCAATCGTCTGATATATAAAATATTATAGTTGATTTTATTCATATAATTAATTTTATTCTGAACAAGATTATTAAGATTATTGTAAAATTTAATTAATATTCAATTTTCCTTAAGGATATTTTAAGGATAATTTATTTATTATTAATTTAATAACTTATTTATACATTTTATTCGTATATTTTATTATTTTATTAATTAAAATTTTGAAAATTCCTGTTATTCAAAAAATGGAATCCAATATAGAATAGGGATATAGAATAAATATAGAATAAATTTCACCAGCTCCAATTTCTTTCCAAGTCAATCTTATTTAAAACTAAAACTACTAACCGGAAGTATTGTATTCACAGTTTTTTTTTTCTTTTTGTGTAAATACTTAAAACTTAATCACATTAAAATTATAAACACAATATTTTTTTTTCCTGTTTTTGGTAATAAAAATTAAAATCTTATTAAAAACACGAATACAAAAAACTTAACAACAATAAGAAAAAAATGATCAAAATTGAAAAACTTAATAACTATAATTGATGCTAATAAAATTTTCAATGATTTTCAAAAAGAAAAACAAAAAAAAAATCTCCCAAAAATTATACACACAATATGTAGTACACAATGTACAAGAAAAAAAAACATTATTTTATCCGAATTAACTTGGAAAAATGCAAGAGGATATAAAATGGAAAAACTTCTTAAATTAATCCCGAATTTTTCATTCAACAACTAAGAATTTTTACCTGTAATGAAAATTCTTCAAAAAAAAAATAAACATAAAACAAAAAAATTTTATTTTTGAATGAAAATTTTCCGAAAATCCTTTTCGAAAGTATTTAAATTTTTCTTTATTTTTCAATTTTCCCTTTTTTTTATGGTTTGTTGCTTCCCAACAAAAAATAACACAAAATAAATTCTATTCTTACTCTCTCTCTCTCTCTATATATATATATATGCTCGTCCTGTGAATATGAACAGAAAATTGCGCTCTCATATAGAAAACCTTATTCTTTTACAAAAATCATGTTATAAAACAAAATAACTATTATAATATTAAATAATTTTTTAACTCTACATCTACACATATACATATATTTACATATTAGAGAAAAATTTATAAATTTATTATAAGTTTTGTACTTGTATATACCATTTACTATATGAAAAATTTTACCAGAATATTTTGATATTTTAATCCTAATTTGTATTGTCAGAACTTAATTTTCAAAAAAAAAGGAAAAACTTTTAAAGAAGATTAAAATGTTAAGAAAATTTTTTTCTCTTTTAACTGCAAAAATATAAAAAGATTGGGAAACAAAAGAAAAATTTTTTAAACAATTATTAATGGTGCCAAGTGTATATAATTTATGTAAGGAGTTTGTTTTTTTTTTGATGAGAAACAAAGGCTCAAGAATTATAGAAATACAAACAAAAGAAAAATATTAATAAAATTTATAAGAATTTTTTCTAATTTATTTTTATTATTTCTCATCTTATGATATCAGCAAAAAAACTATTTTCATTTCAATTAAGCATTCCTTAAAAAATAAATAGAAAATAAAGAGAAAATTTGTTTAAATTTAAATTAATGTTAAAATAATTATAACAATTTACCATTAATTATAGCACTTGCCTCAAAAATCATAAGAAAATAACTCTATAAGAATTACTTTATATAAGAATTTTGAAGAAAATATTTTTCTTTAACTGAAATAAACCGTATAAACTCCTTTATTTTGTATTACAATTAAATGTTTCTTGAAAGGAAAATAGTTGAATTTTCGCAGATCAAATTATTTGTCCTATACACAGATTCTCAAATTATTTGTCCTATACGATTTAAATTGAATATGTAAAAAATTTTACAGGCTATTAAAAAATATGAATTCATTATTAAAAACATTATTTTTATGTCATTGAAATACTTTGACGCTTTTTCAATTTATAACCTCATTCAAGACTGAGAAACTTGCAATTTTGCATCTGAATTGCCTTCGAAACGATATGCGAATTCTGATATTTCAGTGCATTTTCATGTATAAACTGCGCTCCACACAGACCAATTTTAATATTTCGACGAACTTTACAATTTTTAAAAAAATTTCATATAAACTGGATGCCAGACAGACAAGTTTTTATATTTCGACGATTTCTTATATAAACTTGCCTTGCAGACAGGCGAGTAGATTAAAATGTTTGAAATTTTTCATATAAAATTCGTACAGGAATAGCAAATTTTTATATTTTAAGAAAATTTCCCACATAAAATGTGTTCCATACAGACAAATTTTTATATTTAGCCAATATTCCACTTAAAATGCATTCCAGACAGACGAATTTTTATATTTTGCCAATTTTCCATGTAAAATGTGTTCCAGACAGACAAGTTTTCATATTTCGGCGATTTCTCGTATACAATACATTCCAGAACGATAATTATTTATGTATTAGCAAAATTTTCACAGAAAAGAATCTTTTTCCTGCCTTTCTCATAAAGACACCTGAATTTGAACCTGATAGATTTGAATTCTATTAATTTATTACGTTTCTAGTGTGTAGGATACAAAGAACCACTACAAAAAAAAAAACCATAATAAAAATTGTTAGTTTATTTTGTAATTGTCCAATATGTTAGTGGCAAGTAAACTCGCAACCAAACAGGATAAGCTTGTTTTTTTTTTTCAACTAAATATTTATTACATGTTTTGTATGGTGTACATGTGTGGGTATATTGTCCACATTATATAGGTTATAATATTATAAAAATTTCTATTTTCCGTTCAATTTTCTATTCAGCTTTCAATTTATGAGTTTTTTATTATAATATTAGTAATACGTATGTAATAGGTATGTATGTATATAACAATAATATACTTATGTAGACATAATGACACGCAAATAAGCATCGTAAAACGATAATTGTATATTACAAGTATAATTTATTCATATTCATTTTAGTTTTCCTGTCTTTTTTTTTCTTTCTACTTTTTTTTTTTCTTTTAACTTGCTTACAAATTTTTCTTTTATATTATTATTTCTCTGTTTTATTTAAATATCCTTAAACAGGACAATAGTATAAGTAATATAATAATAATAGTAATAATATTAAAAATAAAATTTATTCAAGCGAAAAGAAAATTTAAGGATGGAAATAAATAAATGAAGCTCTTTTATACATACTAATATATATATATATATATACTTTTGTCCTTTAATAAATATACGCTTAAATATTTCCAATTTGCCTTTACATTATTCTCTGAACCAAAAGTATATTAACTCAAAAAAATTGATTTCATAGGCTTTAAACAAGTTTAAAATTCACCAATTCTAATTAAAATTACCCATTCTACAAAATAAAGCGGGGGTTAGCACACTTTTTCTTGAGCCGAAGGTCTTCTGAGGAATCGAACCACATACACATACAGTTCGTACAAAATTAAGAAAGGAAATGAAAAAGTGGTATTCGGAGCCCTGGAGACACCAGAGACGCGTCAAAAAGATCATAGGGTGGTCAGACGGGAACCAGTTGAGAGCTATCACCGGGGTCCTGATGGGACATAGGCTTAGATAATTATGGCCTGAATTAGGAATTTTGCGAGAGGATGAGAAAAACCACGGTTGAAAATTTTGGGAGATTGTGTGGTCCTCACTCGTCGGAGAATGTGGAGGAATGAATTCGAAGGACTGGGGAACTACAAACTCGTCTGTTGAACATTTCAAGTTGCGCAAATTCACCGCTGGGGTGGGTCTCGAATTGATGTTAAAGTGACAGTACAATAGTCCCTTCATGTTGGTCACAGTGTACTGTTACCTCATCTGTATAAACCACAATCGGCAAATGTACTTCGGGAAAATAGTTTTTAATTCATATTTCCCATAGTTTTTATAAAGTCTGCTTTTCTATTTATACATTTTTGTTTTAAATTAAACTACATAAACGGAGTTAAAAGTTCCCAACAACTAAGTTGCTTAAAAGTATTTCATTGCATAACACTAGAATTCAGAAATAATTTAGACGTGAATCTGAACTATGCCGTGAAATTAGACAATAACCTGAAGTAAGCCGTTTAATGAAATTGAGTATATATTTTCCAAATAATAAATTTGTCAAATTTGATTTAAATTTTTCTCACTTTAACATCACAACTTTCCCAAATAGTCCGTATTATATTTAATTTTTCTGCATTCTAGACTTAATAATTAGCAATTGAATTTTTCGTTCAATTGAAGGTCTCAACTTCATGCTAAATTGATTTATACAGTTTTGGCTTAAAGTCATAGAAATTTTATATCGTATACTGTTATGTAATTTATACATTATAAAACAAATAAATCTGAATACGTAGCATTCATTGTATTAAAAAAAAAAATCGTGTATGTTAAGGTAAGAAAAAAAAAAAGCAGAAAACAAAAAAATTATTATAGCTGACAAAAATTTTACTCCGTCCTTTTGTTTTATTTTTATTTCTTCTTTTACTTTCCTTTATTTTATTTTTATGGTATTTTTTGGTTTTTTTTTTTTCGTCATTCTCTTCATTTAACATCTTTTTTGCGTTATTGAAGAACATTTATTTAACATTTATCACATGAACGTGCGAATTGTTATTTAATTGTGTAACACTAATATAAAATTAGACATATTTTTGCACTCAAACAACAATAATTCAAATATATATGTATATATTTTATATGTAGATTGTAAATTGAAAGAATATGACAAAAGCAAAAAAAAAGAAAGAAATAGATGAATGGTCATGATTTCCAGATATAGTCAATCGGGACTTAAATAATTGGACATTAGAGATTTTCAAAATTAAAAGATTTTTCTTCATAATATTAAATTAGAAGCCTAATTTTATATTATGTCATTAAATGCAATATTGTCTTGGAATTAGAATTAAAAGAACAATCCATTAAAATATTGTCATTTTTAAATTGAATAATGGCATATGAATTGAAGTTTTTTCAAATATTTATAAAGATTTATTCAAAAGAATTATATTTAATGAGTTTTTTTAATAAAACATTAATTTTACAGTTTTCTGTTTTAAAACTATAATGTCCTATATTAATAGGCTCTAACGTCCAAAGTATATCATAACCCCAATTTAAATGCTTTCCTACAATTACTTAGGATGTAAAACGAAAATGCTTAAGACGAATAAAAATTTTGTTTTTAGAAAAGTCTATGTAGCAGTTACATTTAATAATGCAGTTAGAATAAATAATGACGAAATTCTAGCCTGTTATCTTGCAAAATTCTCTTTTCAGCGTTAAAAATTGAATAATTTAAATATATATTGAAGAAAATGTATAATTTTCCGAAAGTAAAATCGAAACACAATACGTGAATAGACGAAAGATGTAAACCGAAAATTTTTAGTGGAAAATTGAATTACACTAAAATTCCACATATTGAAAATGTGATGGAATTTTCCCAGATCGCTTCTTTTAAACAATTTTCAATGATAACTACTTCTGTTATCGCGTGCACTATGAATTTACCGTGTAATTATCTTTTCTAAAGTAATTACGGATGACAATTTAACTGTTTAAATAAAAATATTGTTAAATACTATGACAACTGTTTTAAATAAAAATACTAAATATTTTTATTTTATATTCTGTTTTGTTCACAATATTGTTTTGCTCGGTCTTATATGTCCCAGACGTCTATTTTGTTAAGATAAGTTTTGCTTCATCAGTCCTTGTAAAACCAATTTTTTAAATTAATTTTATAATTAAAGTATCTTCAAAAATATTAACAGAAAAATCGAAAAATATAAACGAAGATTCTAGCAATTCTAATTAAGTGTACCCTTTCGAATAGCCAAAAGTGGATATTGAACATAGTTTTGATGAGAACTATAATGCTGTTTTAGATTTATAAAGAAACTCTTGAGATATGGAAAGTAGTGGTACATTGTCTGACCTAAGAGAATCCTGAAAATATTGTTGAAAAAAATATTGTTATTTCATATGCTGACATTATGCGGTATCCTGCACCACACTGTATCTTGATAATTTGGTTCCATTTTTGTATTTTTTATTGCAACTTAAAAGAAAAATTCCGGAAAAAAATTTATTTGCTTATCATAATTTCAAGACTGATGGGACATACATATATGCCATTATAGCAGCAAGTGTAGATGTAGTTAAAACACCTTTTTAGTTGAGTTCTGTTTCAAGACTGATTTATTTCATTATTCAATACATATTCTTATAATCTATTATAGTGTATTTATGTTTTATGTATTTGTCTAAGCAATAATGTAAGCAGCCAATGTTTCCACATCATATACCCTTCAAACATTTCGTCCAGCGAATATATGCTTTGATGGATAACTAGTGTATCAAACTGTGTGACTACATATGACATATACATGAATCTAACAGATTTTTGCTCCCAATATACTAATGTGTTCTTTTGTTTTTAGTGTTTTGTATTTCTTAAGCCACAAATTTAAGCATCCACATTAAAATAATTTTTTTAATACCATTAAAGTGACAAATGTAAATACATGCTTTCGATTTAAAATTAGCTAAACCTACTAAAAACCAATGAAATTAAGGAAATTCAATTAAATTGAATGTATAAGAAATTTATTGGGGACGCATATGGGCCATCATCTAAAACTCATTCCCTAATTTTTTTTATAAACAAATTTAAATAACTTAAAATTTGGACTAATTTCTATTCATTCTTACTAGCCATCTCTACTGTTTTGAATAAGAATTTTTAAATTTACAAAAATTTTTCCAAAACCTTTGCCTATTCATTACCGATATTAAAAGCTTGAAAAATTAAAATAAAATTAGTGAAAATTTAAAATTCAAACAAAGCATTTTTTAAAAAAAATTTTCTTCTTTAAAACAAATTCAAATACTTAAATTTTAAATGAAAATTTTTTCCTTAATAGTAAAAGAATAAAAGAATTATGAGAAACCTGCAATATAATATGGTTGTCAAAAATACCATTCCAAATACCTATATAATATACAAATATATTACAAATATACATTTATACACGTAAACAACGTAACAACGTATTTAATTACAAAGACACTTTGTATCAATCTGTCACACCGAAATAACAAAAACAAACAAAATACAAATTTTTTTTTTCCATTTTTTAAATGTTTGTAAGTGTATTAAAGTTTACTTAGAAGAAACGGGCAACAATGAAGTATGAAAAGTAGAAAAACAAAGAAAAATCTTTAAAATGGAAGAAAAAAAAAATTTTTTTTTTTAAATTTATTCTTACTTCATTCTACAAAAGCAAGATAAAAACAAAAAAAATTAGAAAAAAATAGTCGAAAAGGACATTTTTTTTTTTAACTTATTTTCCTATTTCTCTTTTCTACAACAAAAATTTTTCTATTTTTTTGTTTCTGTTCGTTTTTCCACTTTTTTTTTCGAAATAAGAATAGAATTCGAAATTTTATGCGTAATCATGCAAAAGTGTTACACGTCATACAGTTTTTTTTTTTTTTTTTGTTTTTTGTTTCCCTCTTATAAAAATGTCAACAAAATTTCAATATACAAAGAGTACGGTTTATACTTTAAGTGATATGTGTGTAAACACTATTAATATATTCTTTCTATATAATGTGTAAATTCCTCCCTTCACATTACGAATAAGTATACATTGTATAAAGTGTTAGTGTATTTGTATATTAAATTTGTCTATATACCCCAAGTATTAAAAATGAATAGAAAAATTAAATGACAAGAAAGTTAGACCAAAATCAATGGTTTGTAAAGTAGCACTTTTCCAAGGAGCAAGTGGAAATACGGCATTTAAAAACGCTCTTTAATTACAAATTAGCATATTGATTCGTATACCAAAATATGTATATTAAATTATTGCATACTTTCGGGGTAAATAAAACAAAAAAAAATGAAAGAAACGTTAACATAATGGTTAAAATTAAATTTATTGAACCAGTTAAGTAAGTCAGTTAAAAAAAATAATTATAATTTTTGATAACGTAGAATTTCCTTCAGCTTTTCGTTGCAGTTTGAGAATTTTTGAAGAGGTGATGATTATAGGGGAGAATGGAAAAAATGTTCTAACTAAATAAACTATTTATTGATTATTAAAACCGCCATTTTCTTATTTTAATATTCAACTATACTAAGAAATAAAAAAGGTATAGAAAAAGTATGTGAATACCTTTCTGTGTAAATATACTTAGAAAATCAGAACTCTGTAGTTTTTATTTTATTCAATAAAATATTGGAAATATGAAATTTTTGTGACATTCTGGAGCTATACAACTCTTAGAGGGAGTGAAGGGAAAGGCAGATTGTTTCTGTAGAAAAGTTCGGCTTTCTGCCTTACCGTATGTAAAGGTTTTATAAATAGACAAACAAACAGACAGACAGACATAGTATTTTTTTTCCCAATTTTTTTTTTCAATAAAATGTAAAAACTAAGTAAACGCTATTCCATTGTAAAAGACTTATATATTATTTGCCCTATTCACACATATGTTTAACTGTTATATGAACAAATTTTATATGTTTATAAAATATATGTGATTGATTGTATGTGTATATTATGTATGGCATATATGTTTTCTTTTTATATGCATTCTTCATTATAAGTTTGTTCTTTGTGGCTTTTATTTAATTTTGTTTTTCTTTAACCGTATGTAGTTTAGTGTTATCACTTTGTTTAAGCACTTAATATCGATTCTAAAAATTATTTTCTGACGAATTATTCAAAAAAAAAATTGATAGAATTTTTTAGAAAGAAATTAGTAAAAATTAAATAATCACGAAATAAATTGTAACCCTTCTAGTTTTATTTTAACGAAATTTAAAAAAAAATATGTCGAATAGAGTTAAAATAATTTTTATTTAAAAATCGAAAAATCATTGTTTTTACTATTTATGTATTACCTTTGGATTCTCGGGACGTCCAACCAAAGATCTTTTGTGATTCACATCCCTAGCTATAATATATATTAGTATAGTATCCAAACCGCTGACAAGTTGCAGTATTTCAGCCAGCCTATGCCGCGAGACTTTAATTGGTCCCTCCCCAAAGCATCTCAGTCATAGGCGAGCCACTGCCTTGCAATCAAATAATAGGTGCTCCACCATTGTTTCCTCCTCTATGCTGAGACGGCAGACCTCGCTCTTCGCCCTACACTCTCCAAATATACTTACTATTTGAATATTTTAAATTTACTAAATTTAGATATATCATCATGGATCATAGTAACTTTTAACGCAATGCTTTTAATATTTTTTATTTTTTTTTTAGTAATGTTGTTTTAAATCATTTTAAATATTTTAACAATATTGTTAAATTTTGATAAATAATTTATGAATTCCACTATTATTTTCAATTTAAAAACAATAATTAACTGACATCCACATTTCGAACAATTCGAAATGAGGACGTCAGTTAATTCGAAATGAGGACGTCCAACTATATATTCGAAGAATTTTTGAAAGGGCTTTACTCTTAAACTCAATAATATTATACAATTAGTAAAAATTAAAAACAACAAAAACGTAAAATATTTATTGTACATTTTTATATTGTATGCCACAAAAATATTAATAGTGCTAAACACAAAAAGGAACCTAAGCAAATAATGAATTTCCTAATTTTTTCTTGAATTTGTGAACTTTATAATTTAAAATTATTCATTTTGCCTTTATAGAATTATTAAAACTATTAACTTGCCATTAAATTTGTAATATATAAGAATCAAATATGTTATTCGAAAGGAGCTGAATTCAAAACCACAAAATTACCAAATTAACTTCGTAGTCAAATCATTTTAATCCCTATAAAATATGGAACCATAGAGTATAAATACCAAATTATGAGCACCCTTAATATCTCTTCCTAAAAAAAAAATTCAAAATTTTATTGAAAAATTGCAATAATCACATTTAATCACAATTTTTTGTTTTTCATTTTTAAATGGAGCAGCTCATATTATTTAATCTAAAAATTTATAATAATAATTTTATATAATTTAAATTAATGTTTTTCTATTTTAATATTATTAGCAGATATTTTGATTTATTTCAATTATAGTGTTGTAAAACAATAAAGAAAATAAAAATATATTTTTTTCTTTTTATCAATTTTATTATTAAATTGGTGCGAACACTAATCATTAGTATGTTTGCTCGCTCTTTCTCTCTCCCTCTTTCTCTCTCTCTCTATATACATAACCTTAATTTTATTTTATTGGAAATTTTTTTGTCCTTTGTTTTTCCTCATTTTTTTTTTAAATCTAAAATTTTTTTCAATTTTTTTTTTGCCTATTTCTTTATATTCAAATTTAAAGTACAAAAATATACGCACATATGTACATTTCTAATATAGACCATTATTATTATAATAAACATGATATAAATCTATATTTTACAGTATATACATATACATTATATAAGAGTATATATTATGGTATGCAGGTTACTTTTTTTTTTTTTTCATTTTTTCAATAATCGTGGTTAAATTCAACCATTATAGACAACAAATCACGAAAAAATACTTTAAAGACAGACAGAAAGTTAAATAGCATATCATTTATAATACTGACGTCATGGGTCTACATAAAATGTACACACAGAGAGAGAAAGAGAGAGAGAGAAATTGAGAGGTATAATAGCAACACAGAGCATACAACAAAACTTATTATTATTCTTAAAGTATAAAATGAATATTTAGATTTATAAGATATACAAAAATATATATGTATATATATATAGGAGTGATTATAGTACATTATAAAAATATCTGTGGGTCTATATCAAATATTATGTGCATGTAGGTATGTATATATAAATTATCGCTTAGAAATTATATGCCTTCTTTACTCTCTAAAATTCCTATTCTATACATTTATTTTTCTTTTTTGTTCTTTTTTGATTTTGAATTCCTTCTATCATCGGAATACCAAAAAAAAAAAAAAAGAGAAGAAAAACAAGAAAAATTAGTTGAAAGTTGAGAAGAAAAATTTTTTAGCTTAAATCGATTGGAAAGAAAAAAACAATTTTTTTTTCTTCATTCTCTTTTCTTTTCTTTTTGTTTTTTTTCCTATAATAAATTGTGATTTCCATACATACACATCCAAACAATCGTAATTATTCATTATACATGTACTTGTATATTATTATTAAGAATGTTGATAATTCTGTATAAAAATTGGACTATATTATATATACACCTAGCTTATAAGTCTACACATACACATTCACATATATTGTTATAATAAAAGTTAAGAATAGAATCCTTTAGGAAAATTATTGAAAAAAAAAAATTCTCTTTTTTTTTCTTTCTTTTTATTTTCGAACTAAACATATCTTAACACTCTTATATTGTTTATAATTCACGATACGTCCGATTCTTTGAAATAAAATATACAAGATGTTACCATTGTTATTATAAGACTGTCAACTTTATGTCAACTAATTTTATACGTATAGTTGATAACTCTCTTAGCAGGTAAGATAAATAATTTTTATTATTTTTTTGTTGATTTAGAAATAAATTGAATTTCAAAAGTTTTTAACAATTAAATTGGAAATCGAGCAATAAAAGTTGGTTTTTAAATTACGCATATTTTAAGTATATTTTCATTTTAGTCATATTTGCAATGTCGATTTGTATCGTCTGTTTACAAACTTTAAATGAGGTATTTAATTCGGAATAATAGTCTTTTACATGGATACTCACTATAGTTGATCGTTGTTAATCTCCTTACTTTAACGCTAAATGAATAAAGCTCGGCTTCTCTTTAAAGCTTTTCTGCTACTACAATTTATTTTTCTTTTTAAATTTTTCATTTATTTTATATTTTATAAATTTAGTTTTACTATAATAAAAATATTATTTAATTAAACGATTTTATTTATTATTATTATTTATTAAGCCGGGATACTCAAAAACAATATAACATTACCGCGGAATACAAAAGAAAATTACAAATACACATAATTTTAATTCGAATGTAATTTGTAATAGAAATATTTTTAGTTAATTACCGAGCACGTTGTCTACAAACAGGGAGTTTTCGGCAGAGAAGTGCTTTACCATACTAGAGAATAATTACTAAACTATTCTTAGAGAGATATCGATCGGTCTGCCTGTCTGACTGTCTGTGACTCTGTCTGTGCAGATCAGTATCTCAGTATCAGCAATTTGATATCTACTATGGGTCTCATTTACATTTTTGCCCACATAAACAGAAATATTAAAGCGACTTCCTTGAAATTTAATATATGAATTCAGTTTAAACAATGAAATTGTATAATATTTTTTGTGATTATCAGGGCTCGGAAACCAAACTAAGGGTGAAATTTACATTTTTATTAAATTTTCAAATTTAATATTTCAGTTCTTTAACTGACGAACTTTTCAAGAAACTAGCCAATATACATTGCGGTCGGTTATTTGCTGAACATATCAGATTTTGTTTTTATTATTTTATTGTTTTTATTGATTTGGTTATTTTTATGTATGTTGTTTTTTTTGAACCACGAATCAACATTTTAGAATATTAATTCAAATACAGTATAAGTACAACTTACTTTTAGTATGGGCCTGTCTAATATTACCTAACATTGAGTAAATTCAGGACTACTTAATAATATGTTTGTCAGCACATAAAGTACTTTAAATATGAAAAACCAAAGAAAATGCCTAGGCTAAATTTTTTTTTTCCCTTCTTCGCTCCTAGGAGGAGTATAGGGCTATATCATGCCCTAGTTTCTATAGTTTCTAGTTTCATAGAGAGTTAGCTAGGTAGGTGACTAGCCTACCGTAGTTCTTATTTATATTAGATATTTCAGTTTATTAATATTTACTGTTTATTTTTCTTAGTCTTTAGTGTCGAATATTTTGAATATTTGAAAATTATTTGTACAATATTTATTAGTATTGCATATTAAGTTATATATTATTGAATATAATTTTTATAGTGACCTGACCGGGGTTTAAACCCGAGACCCTTGAAATAAAGGGCCGGTGCCATAACCACTCCAGGCTAGATTACAAGATATTAAAAAAATTATAAATTTTATTTCTAAAATTTTAAAGTAAATTAATTTTTTTAATTACTTAAAGCAGGTACTTTTCAAGATAACTGTTGCATTGCAGTATAACCATAAAATATAAAATTTCTGCTAAAATTTCTAGACTTAATTTTATAGTTTTTTAAAGCAAATTTTCTTATATTTTTCAATGTATAAAATTAAATTCATATTTTCCACTCAGTTTTAAATTTTGAGACACTCTGTTTAACTGTTTTTTTTCATATTATATCAATATACATAGTTCTACTATTTAAAGTTTATTACAATTTTTTTTTTCAAAAATATTCCAATATTTATAAATGTTATACATATACACACACATAATTTCTACATATTAGAATAGAGGGATTTTGACATATTTTCTCTTAAATATATACACAAAATAATTTTCAATTTTGTAAGGACATCACATACGATAGAAAAATCTTTTATAATATTTTTATAAACCTATTTGATATATAACTCGCATACATACATACTTAGTGTATGCATATGTATATTTACATTTATTTTTACTTTTATCTACAAAGTTGTTGTTTTCATCCTTTATTTTCTACTCTTTTTTTTTCAGTTTAGTTTAAGAAAACAAAACTCTGACAAATAAAATAAGAAAACGAAAAGTATGAAAAGAAAAAGTTTTTCTGTTTTCCTTATTTTTTTTTTTTTTGATCCATAATGCTAACAAAGCCTTTTTTACACTTTCTAGACTAAAAAGTAATAAATAAACATTCCAAGGGAACACATTGAAAATTACATATTTCAGAAATTTATAGATCCTTTTTTTTTTATAGTATACAAGGTGTTTATATTTAATAAAGTTTATTGTTTTGACAGGGTGAGAATAAAAACAAAAAATAATAAATAATAAAAAAAAAAGTAAAAAAGAATAAGAAAAATATTTTTTTATATGATAGAATACACAATGAAGTTTTATGGGATTTATTGAAAATTAGAATAAATTTTCTATAGCATAGGACAAGAAAAAGGAAATACTATATATACGTACATACATAGAGAAAAAAAAAACAAAATCGGAAAGGAAAAAAGGTTTTTTTTACGTTCACACAAAATAAGTATGCGAAGTCCTTAAAATTTTTCAATATTTTATTATTTTGTGTACGCCGTAAGATATGCAATTTTTTTTTAAATTATTAATATTATGTAAAATTTTAGTTTTACAGTCGAATACGCTTAATATCGCATAGAAAAATGTTCAACAATATTTTAAAATTAAGTGATGTGCGGTTACATTCACATTCTATGAAGTTAAGCGAGCCTGAAATAAGTGACGATAATTTTAAATTATCCAGGCATTTTATTTAAGGCATAAAATATAGATATGCATAACAACATTAAAAAATTAATTATTACTTATGCAGCTATTTCCAAAAACACATTCTTAAAAAAAGATGCATTCACATTCAATAGTTTTGTAAAAACAAAAAAAAAATTGCCAACGGATGTCGCAAACAAAAAAGATTTGAACTTATGTTTTTTTTAGTAATTTTTTTTTTGTCTAATTTTAATTATGTAATTTTAAGTGAGCAAAATGAAATAAAATTAGACATTTTGGTGTTGAAAATTATGTAATTTTAATAGAGTTTCTATTAACCGAGTTCGAACATTTGTAAAAGTACACAAAGATGGAAATTTTCTTCATCAAAAGTATTGTGACCTCAACTGAATAGTGATAATAAATAGGGCTAACATTAAGCGTGTTTGACTGTTGTATGCTACTGTTAGTTAAATAATAATTATTATTTAGATTTCATAATTTATTTGGGTCATGAAATCTTACCATATGGATTGCAAATTAATAAAAGAAATTGCTTTGGAAAATTTACTTTCGAAATGGTTTATAACCACATTATATGATGAATAGATAGAGCGAATGAATAGATTTTAAAATAAATAGCTATATTTTTTTAAATGAGCTTCAAATAAATCAAAAATTAAATGTTGCATTTTAAACTAAGAAATTTTTTTTACAATTTTCTTCAAATATTTTTAATTTCAAATATTTTTTATTAATATTATTTATGCATAAATTAAAAATTAGTCTATATCTACTTACTCTACGTTTCCTGTGTATTCCAAATTTTCAATGTTTTTCTCTCAATTATGATGCACATATAAAAAATTTCTAAAAATAGAATACAATATTTCCAAAAATTGCAATTTAAATTGATCGAAATTACAATCTTATTTAGTGTCTTTCATTTGATGTGGCAAATTTTCCCATGGAAGATCAAGCTAAGAATATTTCTAAAAATTAATTGTACTCAAAAACGAAAAAAAATTTTAGATAATTCATAAAATGTTTACATCTAGCTATTACCAAATATTATGAAAACCAAAAAGGTGCCTTTTTCAATATTGTTGTTTAAAGAAGCATTTGAGATTTCTAGCTAAAACTAATTTAAATTAGCAAAACGAGAAGCCTTGGCGTTTCCAAAGGGACTGTCATTGTTGTGAAGTCAGGAACCCCCGATATGATATATTATAATCCAACTTCTCAGCTTTCTCTAAATAATGCCAACATTTTGATGAACTTCACATTATTTAAAATATAGTCAATCACAACATAAGCATAGCAGTACAGTTACATAAAAATTTTCACGTAAATTTCCATTATAGCTAATATTAAAAATAATGATACAATGTAAAAAAAAATTGCATACTTTTAGGAAACATAAACAAAAAATTTTTATTCATTTGTATTCTAGTACGAATAAAATAGGAAAATCTCCCTTAAAAAACAATGAAAAGAATAATAATAAAATGATTGGCTAATTTTACTGAAAATTTATTATCTAGCTAGATTATAACAATGCATTTGCAGTATTTTTATTTATAGTAAAAATAAATAGCTTTTATGTGAAAACAATTTTTATTTTTCAGTTCTTAATAATCTACACTCTACCAGATTATAAATGAAAACAAAAAAAAAAAAAATAAAACCTTATTTTTCTATTAAATTTGTTCTTTTGTTCTAATTTTTTTTTTTGTATTTGTGCTTTTAAATTCCATTTTTTTTACAGAGAATTCATTTTTAGCACTTTTCCAAAAATTTTTTTGAAAAAAGTGCTTATTAGTTTCACTCTGTCCGTCCGTCCGTCCGTCCGTCCGTCCGTGGACACTTTTTTGTTTACAAAACTTCTACACCCTTGATGATAGAAAGCTGAAATTTCATACGTACATAGATCTTCACTAGAAACTTATTTCCGTAGAACAAAATTTTTACCTATCTCCCCCCCGCTAGAAGTTATACCCCCCCAAAACCCTAAAAATGGCCTTTTTTAAATATTTGTTGCAATGAAACCATAAGCATTTTTGAAATTTTGCAAACGCAGAAAGGCAGTGGCTTGCTTCCCCTAGCGTGATATACTATAGTTAAACTTTAGAAAAACAAAATGGCCGTTCAAATTTACCGTTATCTAAAGTCCCTTTTTTTCCAAATTTTGGTGTCGTTTTTCTTCTAGACCCCATAATCTAGAACTTTGAAATTTTAGAGGCTTTTAGATATTAACAAATAGTTCATTTTGTTAGAAGAAAATTTTTTTCCATCTCCACCCCCTCTCAAGTTATCACCTCTTGAAATTCGTAAAATTTGAATTTTTGACACCTTATATTTCCGAAACCGCAAGCTTTTCCAAATTTTTATAAACTCAAAAGGCTAACGGTAAATTCCATGAAATTAAAAAATATAATTATTTTTCTTAACTCACACAATTGACCCTTAAAATCGAGCATTATGTTAACCCCTTTTTATATTAATTTTTGCTTTATTTCAAAGACTATGCATATATGCGTCATCCTAAATATATGCAATCCTAGAAATAGTTTTGTGTATGAATGAAAATAATTTTTATAATGTGATAGGTATACATAGAGTGTTTTTAAAAGCAGAATTTTCACTTGTTGAAGGGAAAAGTGCTACAATACAAACCATTGGTTTGACCCAACTTTATTAAATCTCCCTTCAATTACCTTTACTTTGAATTTTTTGAAATTACATTTGTTTATTTGCAATTACTTAAGAATTGTTTTAATATCAAGGGAGTACTTTGTATTTACTATATAAAATTGGGTGTATAACAAAATAATTTATTTTTGAATTTTGCTACTAACAATTTTCAGAGCTTAATAACTGTTTATTATTTTGGATTTTCTTAATAAAGCTTGCAGCTCTATACATTAGAGTTTTTGTTTTTTTTTTCAATCTAATTAGAGAATCATGGAGAAATAAAAATTCGTAGGAGATACGTGATGTTATAAGATGAAATGTTTATATGTTTAGCGAAAATGTCTATTATCAATTCAATTTCCTTTAACATCTTAAATCATATTGCAATATTTATGATAATCAATGAGATAAATAGCAGAAATGAAGCGTAATATAACAAAATAATCGTCAATTAGAGTTCATACTACCAGAAAATATCACTTTATAATTGAAATTAAATAAAATTTTTCAGAAATTTTAGTTCAACACCCAAAATTATTAAAATTTATTTGAAATTTTTAAAATTTTTGAATGAAATTTTATTCGAATTTTTGTCAAATTTCTGAAATTTTTGCAGAATATTCTAAAAATTCATAATTACATATAAACTAATAACATCACAATTTAAAAACTCGCTTAAAATCTAATAAACCTGCATTCTATTTTAAAATTTTCCTTTACTGTATATAAATTCTAATCCAAACTAATTCATTATGAACTTTATGACCTTTTTTTTTTTTACTCTATGTGAAAAATTTTCTTTGCAACTCTATTTTTGAAAGTAAATTTATAGCCTAATAACTTTGAATGCATATTATATAAACAAGAGGTCAAAAAAATAAAAAGTTTTCTAAAAGAATTCAAATAATTTTGAGTTCAAAAGAGTTTTTGAAAAACTTTTCTTTTTAAATGACACAAAAGTTTTTCATAAATATTTTCTATTTTTAATTACATAAAGTTCAATTTTATTAATGAAAAATAAAAAAAAAAATTAAAAAATATAAGAATGCAAGTATATTTTCTTGTATATGAAAAACAAGGAGTCATTCCAATTTTATTATCTCCCAAAAATATTTGTTTTTTAAGCATCCCCCCAAAACATTTTCATAATCCCTTAAAAAAATTATAGTAATTAAAACATTACATTGCAATATTACGAGCAACTTTAAAATTTCATATGGTATAATTTCATTTTATAAGGTAAATGTACATATAATTCGGGTTAGAACCCGAATTTTATATAGAGAAACTAATTTACTTTATTATTTTAATCGAACATTAGATAGTTTGAGAAATTTTTCTTACAATAATAACGTTCTACAAAAACTACTGTAATTTAATTATTAGGATCGTTATTACCATTATCATTGTATCAATTTAAAACAGGCACAAATTTCTGACTAGGCATAAATTAATAAATTTAAGAAACCCAACTAAAAACTTCATTAATACAAAAGAAAACCCATAGTTTTGTGTTAATTTAGTTCGAAATTGAGATTGTTTCCTGCAGAAAATTGGAATTTTGTATAACTTTTAACATAATATGGCAGTCTAACTGAAATATATGGACTAGAGCTATACTTTCAGGTACCAAGGACAAAATGTCAAGTGGTTAGCCTACAATTAAGATACTTTGGATGCTTATATTGTTAAAATTTATTACCAAATTAAGAACTATTAAACTATATTTAATCATAATTTGAGTTCCAACCACAAAAAATATTACCACTGCAATCAAACATTTGATTATTGAATGATAAAATATATTGAATTTTTAAAGGATGTTTTGTATTTACTGAGAGATTGGGCTGTCAGTTTTTAATTGGCAAATTCCGTACTATGATGCACCGTCGTACCAAATAAACATTATACATATTTGAGGCTAATTACCGTCATACAAAAGAGAATACAGGGACCGCAACCCTTACTAAATATAGAGGCAAACATTTTCGCAATTTATACACCTATCATAGCACACAATAGGATTTTAGTTATAGAGAACCATAGCATGTTATAAAAAATTTTGCAAACGAAAGAAAATTTTTTACCACAATGCTTTAATTGTATAGCGTTAGTTTCCTTTGAAATCGTCCTACATACCATAATTTTATATGAATTTTTAGAAATAAATCGATCTGAACATTTTTACGTGTTTTCAATTTAAAATTGCACAAAATACTTTCACAAATTATTGTACAATATGGACGTTTAAGCAGCAATTATAAAAAAAATACATAACATACCTTTAATGTTACAGAGCTATTACAAGAGAAACTATTACATTATTCAAGCTTCACCTCCTCCACCACCTTCTCCTCCACCTCCTCATTCCATCTTTCTTTCCTTCTCCTCTATTATTTCTCCTTCTCCTCCAATTGCAAACACATTGTACTTTATACAAAAAAAATTCTGCAATATTTCCAAAAGAGTAAACAAAACTAAAATTTATTCTTTAAAAACAACTAAAATAATTGAAATTCCATATTTTTACAGTATAAAACGAAAAAAACAAAATTTAACAAGGACAATCATAAGAAAATAAAAACAAAAACAAAATATTAAAAAATAAATTAAAATAAAATGAAAATCAAAAGGATGAGGGAAAAAAAAAGGATACAAAATAGTTTTGTTTATTTATTTAGAAAATTTATTTCGATATTTTTCATCATTACAACTGTAATTTTTCTATAGATACAATAAAATATATTTTATAATTTTTCAAATATAATAATATTGAAATACAATATTTGTGTAAGGATTATCAAAAAAAAAAGGATAATATAGAAAATGCTTAGATATAAAATATTGTTGTAATCATCATCATCATCATCATCATTACATGTAAAAAACATCGTCAATATTTTCATATTATAACAAATCATCATCACTATCATCATAATCATCATCATCATCATCACTACATACTATTATCATTATTATGTTATTATCATTGTAATAATCATTACTAAAAACATAATTATCAACATCATCATTATTATTATGTTTAACTTAGATATGTCCAGGGGGAAAATTTCATATTTTGTATTAAATTCTGGATTTTAATATTTAAAAACAAAAAAAAAGAAAATTGCAACATTTTATGTCCTTTTTTACATTATTGTTTTTTCTTTATTGTAAATATAATATTTTACCAATATTATTAGTAACCACTATATTTTTAATAAAACTATTATAAATCATTTTCTTCGTTTATTACAAAACAAAAATTAATTGCAAATTGGTTATTTAGAGATTATTGCAAACGAATGTGCAGAATCCTTGAGTACAAAAGCCAAAATTAAAGACACACCATTTAAAATCGCACTAAGTTACTAAATGAGTGCAAGTATTTAAAATAATTATAATTATTAATGTGACTGCTTTTGTAATGGAGAAAGTTATTTTAGTTGGACATTATTGGACATTAATAGAAAGATAATGGGAAGCATATTAATATCTAATTTAAAATAATTTTAGATTAAAGACTCCAAACATTGTGCATGAATTTAGGCCAGGCTCAATAAAAGCATGAAAACAGGAACACAGTTTAAAACTAATTTAAAAAATACTTAAACTAAATAAGATTGTAAATTAAAGAAACAGACTAGCTTTGTATGATAGCCCTACTAATAACTGAAATGGAAGTGACGGGAAATAAAGAAAAATATCATAATATTTATATATTCGTATATATGAGCAAGATATGTATATTAACAATAGAAAATATCAAATAATACTAAAGGTGCCCCAAAAAATATGCAATTTTCATTAAATTTTGTAATCACTAAGATTTTATATTATTTTAATTTATATTTTGGAATTTCAATGGAAATTGAAGCTCAAAACTATGTACATACATGGTAAACTGAATATTTTCTTAAATTATATCAAAAAATAGAATTAATTATTAATAAAATTAATTTTAATTAATTACTCCTCTTACATACACAGACATTAAGCGTATAAAGTCTTCTGATAACAAGGAACAACTAAATACTATTATATATATGTATTTATATATTTACCCATAGATATTAAAATACATATATATGTACATAAAAAGTGTATATATCCTCAGGTTTTACATCATATCCGAAAATACTTTGAAAATCACCCAATAATGTTATAAAAACTTTATAGTTTCTATTACAATTCTTTACATATACATTTTACCTATTATAATTATACAATATTCTAATATTATACTGTATATATGTATATTATTCGATTTTAGAAGATTATATGTGGACATAATGTAAACATAGGTATGTAAAAGTTTATTTTGCATAAAAATATTTATTATATACACTATGTACAATAATTTACTATATATAGTATATATATAAAATAACACAAAGGTAGATATTGTTATACAAAATGAATAATCAAATAAACTAACAAAACAATAGTACGAACTATTTATTCTATATCTATATAATAGTTTATATATAATATATATAATATGTACATATGTTATGTATACATTTACCTTTAAATATTTATATAATTGTATACGGTCATATCAAATATATTTAAGCATTAAATAAGTGTGAGAATTATATATAAATTTTATATAGTAAACGTAATATAAATTTTTTACATTTGGGAAAAATTAATAATTATTGAGAATATTATTAAAGTAAAATCGTACATTATATAAAACGTTAATGAAAATTACATTTTATATAATCATTTATTTAAATTACATGTCATTTAAAATAATCATTTTAAGAATTAAATATAGTTTCATAATAATTTTAAACGATTGCATATTGTAAAAACGAATTTTATAAAAAGGGCGTTCGGGATTCCATAGAGATACTCCCATGAATAAAGAGATACAGAACATAAAGAAAAAGTAAGACAACGTTTTCATTTCTTAGACGTATTTCTAAGGTTTTTGGTACTTGTATGACAGCAAAATGGTGATTTGGTAATCAATTTTCAGTTCATAAATAATACAAAGAAAGTTGTCGGCAAAAAATTTTCAAGAATTTTCATTTTATACTTAAGAATTCTGTAATCTAAAGAAGCCATTGACACTAGTGATTTGTCACTAGAAGAGAATATTGTAAGATTCATTTATTGTTCATCTGAACCCATTCCATCACGTTGCTTCGAGAATATTTAATTGAATCTTAGACACACCCTGTATACAAAGAAAATAAAAATTTTTTTTTAAGAATATAGTACTATAAAATATTAAAATGCTAAAACTTATTACTTTTTCTTTTTTGTTAACTAGTTTCCTTAATTAAAAATTAAGTGCTTGTTAAAATTAATTTTATTAATAACATAATAGAGTAATTTGAAAACATTAAATATTATGTAATCACATTTCATAATAATTGACATACGTTTTACGGTTGTTTGATTAATATTAACTCTTTATGTGTGATAAATTAAAATTTAAAGAAACAAAAGGATATTAAGGATAATTTGAAGGAAAACCCATACTGATGTAAAATAATATTATTTTGCAATCGTTTTTAAAATAAACTAATAACGGAGGGCTACTTAATATTAGAAAATTTAGACATTTGACAAGAAAGTTTGTTCCGATTTAATTTGTGAAAAAAATAAAAAATTTAAATGTTTGTTTCTTGAAAAAATTTTTGAACTTGCCAATTTTTTAGAGATTTTAATCCAAACTTAGTACTACTTTTGGATTTTGTTAGACAATTAAGTACTATTCCAACTGTTAAAAAAAGTATTTTTTCAAAACGCAGTGCCTATTGTGTCAGTATATTATAACTAACAGTAAAAAACAATTAACTAAAAAAACGATCAAAAATTTTAATTCAAATGGTAATTTTATTTTGCTTTTCTGCCTAGTGTAAAAGAATGCTATACCCTTTTCCGAACTTTTTAAACTTTCTATTATTTTGGACATCCTATTCCTAACATAAAATTCCCAATATAATTGTAAATTTTCATTTTTAAATTCTGCATTATTGAATAAAGCCAAAAAATTCTGCATTATTGAATAAAGACAAAAAATAAATAAGATGTACAAGTATTTTTACACTTCCCGGCTGCCGTGAATGAGCGCTTACGCGGGAATTTAATTTATTAAATCTATTTTAATTTTTATGAAAAAAATATAGCCGGAAACATGATTTTTATTCGACCCTGAAACTGTAAGAAAAAATGATTCTAGTTTTTCAAAATCTTCACTCACAGATTGTGTTCCCTAAACATAATTTCCTAAAAAGACATTTTTTATTATTAATAAAGCCAATCGTTAGGAGATCGCTTTATAACAGAAATAGAAATAAACTCGAAATAGAAATTTCGGTCCTTTACTATATTCTTATAATTAACTTCCAGGGATTTTTGCAATTTCTTGTCTATTTCGCGGTTAAAACTTGTTTTTAAAATACGATTCATATCAAATAAATTTTAACCTTTTAAAGCAAAAATGCTTTAAAATGGATGCATCTCTTTTGGAATTTCTCTCTCCTTCAAGTTTAGTTACGTTATATGCGTCAATTCATAAACTTACCGTCAGTTCTTCACTAAACTTATCGATTCTTAAATTATTTGCAAGTCATAATAATAATTTTCAATTCAAATTAAATAAAACTGAAATCAATAAGTAATTTGTCTCATATAATTTCATTTCATACTGGGATTTTCATTTCATTTTCAAATTAAATGCATATAGTCAATTATTTTACAAATTTTATATTTTCTTTTATTTTATTAAAATATTTTATATTTTTTATATAAACACCCACCCCCCCCCCCCACTCCGCCCCCCTACCCTTTTCCAATTTCCTTATGATTATAATAAAAACATTAAAGCTTTTGAGTAAAATAAAATTTTATTTCGAAATTTATTATAAAAGTATATACTTTTAAATTGTACATTTAAATAAACATTTTTGGTTATATACAAGTACATTATATAAACGTACATATATAGGGGTATGATTGTGTGTGAGATGTTGAAAAAAAATATATAAAATATAAAAATAAAAAAAAATTATAGCGCACGAAAATTTTTTTTTAAATTGCTTCTAAGCATTTTTGTCTTAAATCAAAGATGAGAATTCCTCTTGAGAGATCCTAATAAAACCTTGATATATTAGAACAAAGGTCATATAAAAGTCACAATAAAAAATGTGAAAAAAAATATAATATAACAATTTTTTTTTCACATTTTCTTTCCCTTTTTTAAACTTTATGTAGAAAATATAAAAAAATAATACCGAAAAATATAAAATATTTTTTTTTTGTTAAAAACGCCCAAAAGAAAATATTTAGATTGGATTTCTTTTTTATTCTATTTGATTAAAACAAAAAAAAAATAATAATAACAATAAACAGAAACAGAATGCATTAAAAATGATGTAAAAATTACTTTGACTTGACAACGAAAACTAAGACTTTTAATTTTTATTAAAAAAATTTTTTAATTTAGTTTTATAAAAAATTTTTGGCCTAGTTGTGCTCTCATATTCATTTATATAGGGCAGTTTTGTGAACTTTTGAATCAAGTTAATATCCGATAGTATTTGATCTACTGCAACAGAATATATTTCCACTTGAACTGAGGAAACTTTAGATACTTCAAATTTCATGGCCTTGAACCAGTGAAAAATTTTACGTTCGAAGACAATGTAAGAGTGCCAAATATCAGCAATTTCTGGACATTAATAAATTGTTCATTTTATGAGAAAATAATTTTTTACCATCTCCTTCCTCTTCCCAATTATCGCCTTTCAAAATTCATAAAAATTCAATTTTTGGACCCTTTTATTTTCTTGCAAGCTTTTTTTTTCTTAAATTACTTGTCGTTTTTGTCATATTGCAGATGAACACCTTGCCTTCAAAATATATACGTAATTATTTATTTTAACTGCCCATACTAATTTAGGGGTCCAGAAGCAAAGTGAGCTAACAATCCTCACTCCCAAAATTTTTGCCCAATTATGCTGGTTAGACCAATATAGGAAATATTTGAATTTTTTGTCGATAAAATTAAATTTCGAAATTTATTTTATAAAAATTTCTAACAACAAAGCATAAATTTTAGAAATGAGATTTAGACCACTTTGCTCCTGAACCCCTCAATTAGCCTTTTACTAATTTTTGTTTTTTTTTTAAATGAAAAATATGCAATATTTTTTTCTTCATAATAAAAATTTTTTGGTACATTAATGAAAATAATCAAAGTACACGATTGTATTTAAAAACAAAAAATGGGTACATTTGCTTGTTCACAAGAAATTGTTATTTTACAAATATTTTTTTAAATTTGTTTTTGTTTTTGGTTTCAATATAGGTGTTAAAAATCATCGAAACACAAATATATAGGCGGGCCCAAACACTCGTCAGACCTATCAGTAGTGGAGGAGTTTAACTTAATCTAAAACGCACACGGGCAGTCATATGCTAATCAAAAACTAATCAAACTGACAAACCGCATCAGGTTTACTCTACCGTGCTTTTGTATCTACATTCCGTGTTCAAATTTATTTAAAAAAAAAAATTTAATCATTTAAATTTATAATTTTTTTTTACAATTATTATAATAATTTTTTACAATGTAAACAACCGTTAAATATTCCTACCATTATAAAAAAATAATTTAACAAAATCCCTTTAAACCCATTAATATCATAACATCTTTATTCTTCAAAATTTTTCTTTGATATACGATTGGCAAAGCCAAAATCTCGAACTATAACAACAATGCTACAACAAATTTATTGAAATAAAATACATATATGAAAATGCATTTTTCCCGAAAAAAATTTAAAATGTTACCTAATTCTGTCCTTTTTAATTAAATCGCTTCAATTACAATTGAATTTAATGGGTTCAACAACATGTGTTACAGGTTAGCTAAATCAGTTTTTAATTAAATAACATTTTCGTAACATTTATAATCAAAATAATGCAATTACCTTAAGAATAATTTAATCTAATAAATAGATATTTTGTAAGAAAATGCAAGATAATTAAATAAATGTGTAAATACAATCTATAGAACTCTTTAAAATTTCATATTATTCTTATATATATAAAAAAATAATAATAACATAAAAATAATAAAGACAAATAAATAAATTTGAATTCATTCTCAAAAATTTCTAAAAGAAAATTGTTCATATTAAAATTACAATAACCCAGGTTATTAGTTAGTTTGAGAGAGGACAATGACTCACGTACGCGACATAATCAATAAACAGGTTAAGCTCTAATCGAATAAAACTCTACTTTATTTCTAATCAAGCAGATTTTTTTTTCTCTTTTTCTTCTGTTGTTGTTGTTTTTCTTCTGTTAAACATTATTCTCAATTTATAAAATTTTTTTTTTTTTGTATATATTTATCTCAGTCTTTCTCTCTCTCTCTCTTTTTGTTTTTTGAAAATTTGAAAAATAAAGTATTAAAACACTGAACCAAAAAAAAAAAATAAGAAAAAAAGAAAGAACAAAAAAAATGGAATAATTTCTATTACAAGACCCTAAAGCCAGACTGACATTAAAAAACACTTTTTTTTTTGTTCACAAATTTCTCATTTTTTCTTTTCTTTTTATTCTTTTATACATTTTTCATTCTTTTCTTTCTCTTTTACACTCTCATTCTACATAATTATAACGAAAATTTTTACTATTATATTATATGGGTATAAAACAGAAAGTTACTTTTAATAAACATCTACACCTATACATATATACATGCATATATATTTATATAAATAATATTACAAGATTATTGTTAATTCTCTAGATAGAGATTTGCACACAATCCTTAGATACCTACCTAGCTAGAGCTAAGAACAAACTCTAGGTAGCTACAGAGAAAGTATAAAGTTTAAAAATAATAACATAAAACAGAAAATAGAAAACCAACAAAAAAAAAAAAAAAACGAATACATTGAATAACATGAAAAAATATCAACCAAACCAATACAATTATAAAAGTTGAAAAAAAAAATGTACACATAAATATTGGGCAAACAAAGGGAATAATAAAATGTAAGGCACACTACACACACTTGCAAACACATAAAAAAAAAAAAACAAAAATAATACAAACGAGAATAAAAAAAAAACCCAACAAAAAAAAAAGAGAAAATAATAAATAAATTTTTTTTTCTGTCTTTTTGTTTTTGTTATTTATTTTGGTTCACATTCAACTTTAACATAAAAAACAAAAAAAAAAAAAAACACGAAATAAACCTTAACCAAAATGAAAAAAAAATCAAGTAAAATAAAGCACCAAAATCACAAAAAAAAAAACAAAAATAAGATGAAGAAAAAAAAATGAAAAAAAAAAAAAATAAAGTAGAAAAACATCAAAGAAAAGGACCTTGAACTTTAACCCATCCCCGCCTAGTTTATTTGAATGAAAATCTTTTTATTTACTTATTTTTTTTTTGTTTCGTTTTTTTTCCTTTTTTTTTTTTTTGTAATAAACTTTTTTTCTCTTTTATTTTTTTGCTATGTTAATGAGAATTCAAAGTATTTTAACAACAGTTTTGTGTATAAAAATTTCTTAATATTAAAAAAAATAGAAAAAAAAAATAAAAATAAAAAAAAATCCAATTAGATGGAAAATTTTCTTTGGTCCAAAAAAAAAAATTTCTTTTTTTTATATTAAAAGAGCGAAATTTCACCTATTTGTAGGTGAAATCAATGACAATTACTGTCACATCATTTATTTTTTAATTGGAATGAGAGTTTTCTTTTAAAATTTGTGTTGCAAATGTAAAAATTTTTTTGTTTCAAATGTGAATTGTTTTTTGTTTTTTCATTTTTTGCAAATTTTTAATTCAAATATGCAATTCTATTTTTGTTTGTTTAATATTTTTTTTTTGAATTTTCAATTTTTTTCAATTTTAAATGTTAAATTTTTTGATTCAAATATGAAAGTTTTCATATGAAAAGTTTCATAGTTATATTTCATCAAATATAACTATATTTTAATTAAGCCATGTGGCATTGTAATAGTTTTGATAATAGCTTTCTTAATCCTTTAATTAAGAATTGAATAAATAGCCTTTTACAAGCAAAATATATTCCTCATTATTGGTAAAGTATTAAAAATTCTGTGCCAATAATTTAATTATAAGGTATTTTACGATTTTTCCTATTATATTGAAGCCAACTTCACTTTTTTAATTTTCACATTAGAATTTTTTTGGAATTTGCAAACCTTTTTCCCATAAAATGCTAATTAAATTACATTTAATCAATAATTTCGTATTTATAATAATTAGAATATATATGAGCCACTGCCAAGTCTTATTATATAGTAATAAAATGAAAACTGAATAAATTAGGATTTGCTTTTTTGACAATGAGAAATGATTCCAAAAAAAAAAAAAAACATGTGAAAATGTTAGTCAAAATATTCGGTTTTAATAAAAGTAACCGCAACAAAAATGTCATCATTTCTAGATTTTTTCTTAAAAATTGCAAAATTTTAATATTTTTATTAAAATTATTTTTAAAAATTTATTCAACAACATTTTATATTATGATTATTATGATAAAAATTAACTCTAATCGAAAAAAATGATTTCCAATAATAATTAATTTAAAAAATAATAATTAATCCTGATAAAATAAAAGCCAATTTTATTAACTAAATTCATAAATACACGAATTGGCACTAATCAGCATTTAACTTGCATTTATTTTAACTCCATTACTTTTATTATAATATTTTCCATATTAATTAACATAACACTATTTAATATAGCAGCGGAATAATATGAAATAATCAAATTCAGAAAGCTTTAAAAAATTTAAGAAAATATTGAATTTTGTATAACTCTTATGAAAATTTTAAAAAATATTTGTACTCTTTTATTATAAAATAAGAACACAAAACTAAATTCTTTTTTTTTTATAACAAATTTTATTAATTAAATTAATTCAAACCCTTTTCCTTTTTTTACCCTAAATGAAACAAAAGAGTTATTATGTTCAATTTGACATATGGTATATATATTTTTTTTTTCAACATTTTAAGTACATAATTTTTCTCATATTTACCCTCATTACAATTTATAATGGTGAAATTAGAAGCAAACCATACTATGCATATAGAAATAAAATCACCTGCACTGCACGTTATAAAGATGGGAGAAAAATGTGGAAAAAAAAAAATGAATCAACTTTCGTTTCTCTTTTCTCTTTATATTGTATATTTTCTCCTGGTATTGTTTTTTGAATCGCGTGTAGACATTTGAAAATTGACCACATATTACACGCATAACCGGTTTGTATTTTAACTTTCTTTTATATTATATCTACGTATATAATTATATAATATATTCATTTTATTATAATTTGAATATTATATAATATTAAAAACATGTAAATTGATATTAAAATATTGTACATATACACACACAATATGAACCGCAGATATGTGCATATAACATAGAAAAGAAAATATATCCTTTATATTATTATTAATAAAGGTGTATATAATCGTAAAAAGAATAAGAAAAAAAGAAAAACAATTTTTTTTTTTTTAATATTGAACCTTTTTTTTGTGTTTTCGTTTTTGTTGTCTTTATCCCTTCATATTTTATGCAATATTAACTGGGCATTATTAACACAACCATTAGTTTTGTTACTCATTTTATTTTGTATTTTTTTGAACGTAGACAATGTACTTGTTTATATTAACACCTTTTTTTTTTACTATTAAATATAACTACATGATAAATTCGGATCAAAACAATGATTTGATTTGTAAAGGAGCACTTTACCAAGTGAAAATATCGTCTTAACTTTTAAAAATATTAGAAAGAGTTCAAATTTTATGAAGCTTTTTAATAAGCCATAATTATTGCATACCTATAGGATAATAAATAATGCATAAATGCTATCGTTTTAGAGACTACAGCTCAGACAGTTAAAAATTTCGTAAAAAATTTGCTTCTAACGGAATGAGTTACTCATCAATATTTAAAAGCTACTAAAAATTTTAAACTGATATACAGTTTGCAATTTATTAGAAAGCAATTATTGAAAATTAAGACACAAAATTTGAAAACAGGAAGATATTGGTGGGTCTATCTGTTGCGGTTAATAATGTCGCAATAGTTACCGTCAGCCGAGCCGAGATTCTAACACTAAGGTCACCTGCGGTATTCTCGAAGCTGGTGAGCCAAATATAGCAGGAAATGAACGGGCAGATTCTTCAGATCGCAGGTGGAAAGTCCTGTTCATATGCGTGAGCTGAGCAAGAAGAACACAATTTTCACTATCTCTGCCTATGTCTGGCTCTGGGCGGGTTAGGTGAGTCGGGGATTTAGATAGAATCTTCAAGAGAACCGGGCGGCTCAGATACACTGAATCATACACTGAATGATGGCCTGATGATCACGGGGTACTAACATTTGAAAAATTTAAAATTTATGTTTCTTATTTTCAAAATAATAAGTTGTCAGAAAATCATATTAAAGACTTCTTAAGAAATAGATTTTTAAGAAGAAAAATTTCTTTGTGTATAAAAATTTCAGTTTTCTTCCTTAAAGAGAGTACAAATTTTTCCAATTAAAAACGCACATACAGACAAGCAGAATGTAAGTAAGAAGCACATTTTATTTTCAATTTAGTTTGACTTGCAGTAAAAACCATTCTATATGTATAGAGGCTGTACCTGTACATACATATACATACTAAAGGTATATTAATAAAAAATTAAAAAAAAAAAACTATACTTTCATAAAATACTATAAACGTTTAACAAAAATTTAAGGATATGAGCTTCTTAAACGTTTTATAATTCACTTAGGGAATTGCAGGATAAAATTATTTCATATATTATTTGTATATAATTTTCATATTTGCATACATACATATAATATGTAAATATTATAATGTTTTCATATTACTATACATATACACACACATAATATTATATTTTATTTTATATTTATAATATTTTTAAGTATATACAAGGAAAACAGAAAAATAAAAGCACAAAAATAAATAGAAAATTTTTCAATCTTGTCTTCTCTTATATTCTAATCTCTTGTCTTCTTTTTCCCTAATAAACATAATACTGTATGTAATATTACAATATTATTATTATTATTATTGCGTTTATGTACACGTACGCACAATATGCATAATAAAAAGGCTACATACCGTTATAGAGTTTATTTAACACTCTATATATAGATATTTAACATATTTGTTAATAGAAAATATTATACACATACATATACTTATATACAATTATTATTATTATTTTAATAATTTCATCATGTTTAATAGTCGACGTATACTTTTTATAATAACAAACAATTTCAGTTCACAATAAAAATAATAATATAATTAAATTCAGTGTAGAAAATATTCTGTTTTTTTTTTTTCGTAAGTATATAGAAAATAATGAATATGTTTGTTAAGATTATAAGGATCAAATTAAAAATTGTTTATTTATCCCAAAATAATGCTTGTATATTGTATATTGACTGCATTTTAAAATATTTTTTGAATATAAAATAGTCACGAAATTTTATTAGACTATTGAATACAAATTTTAGAATATGAAAGAATGATAGTAAAATTTTTGGAGCATTTTGAAATGATTTACGAATTTTTCCACGAAAATAACAAAATTTTTCTTTAAAATCTTATGCCAATAGTATTTATTCAGAATGAATTCAAGAAAAATTTTTGATAGGTTTACGTATTCACTAATTGTTATTGTAACACTAATAAGTACTATATTTTAGATAGTGTATTTGTTGACTATTAGATATACCGGTCTTTAAAATATTTCGAAGCCATATACATATAACCTGACTTGATGCATTCGTATGGCACCGGTCTTTTAACCGAAGGATCTCGGATTTAAACCCCGGTTAAGACACTATATAAAATATTATCCATTGTTATGGCTTAGTATGCAATACTTATAAAATAAAAAATTAGTAAACAAGTAATTTTCATATCCTAGTTTTCGATATTAAAAACTAAAAAAAATAAACAACAAATATTGATAAACTTAAATATATAATGTATAGGAAAAACAGGTTAGTCCTAGTTATCTCTATGACGCAATGAAACTGGGGCAAGATTGGCACTGACATTTGCAAGCCCTATGCTCCTCCTAGGAGTGAAAAAAGAAAAAAAATACATATGTAGTGCAAAAATAAAAAAAAAAAACATATTAAAATCGAAAAAGGATGAGAATTAAGAAGCAATAAGGACACTAGTTATCCAAATACAATTAGAACAGGAACAATCTTAGGATTTGAGCAATTAATTTATTTGTTTCAAATATTAAACAAGTTCTTTAATTAAAATAAATTTCAAAATTATTTATCAATGTTCTTAATTTTGTCGGAATTTTTTAAAAATAATTTCCAGAAAACTTTTCACTTCTTAGTTTGCCATATTGTTCGGAAATCAAATAAATAAGATTCAGATTACAAAATAAGAATTATTTTTGGGTATAAAATTGAATTTTTAAATAAAATAAACCATTTGGAATTAATATTAGTTTCCAATTTTTATATTTCATTTCCGAAATAGAATAGATTTCAAAACTTTAAGTTGCTTCTTTAATTTTCAAAGAATTTTTTAAAATTATTTTATTCATTTTGTTAAGTCATTGTTTCATTGATTAATGCATAGACTTATACAACCCACATAATAAATATAACAATAAAATTTTGTGTCTTAATTAAATTTTTATATTTCACGTGTACTTACTTTATTGATTTTCTAAATGAAAATTCAATAAAATCAAGTTTTTCTGTATTTATATACCTATTTATGTACACACATACATAATATATAGAACGTATTTATTGAAATTTAAATTTTCGATTTATTCAACAAAATTCTTAATATTTTCAAAACATATATCACATAGACCTATTAATATTATTTTGTTCTCCCCATCCTCCCCAAAACAAATTTCAAAAAAATTTTTGTATTCCAAATAATAAGTACATTCATTGTCTTTAATTCAAATATACAGAAAAAAAAAATTCTTTTCTTATTTTTTTTTTTTTTGTTTTTTATTATTGTAAATCAAAATAGGTGTTAAATTTAAGAATTCCATCACATTTATTGAAACCTTACAAGAGACACAATAAAATTAAAATATAGTAATAAAAAAAACAAATTTTTTTTTCTTATAAAATATTTGTTATATACACAAAAGTATATACATATATAAAATAAAGCAAGTATAAATTAAATAAATAATAATAATAATGAAAAAGCAAAAAAACAAAATAAGAAAAAAATTAAGTATAACAAAAATTTACGCACATGTAAATGTATGTGTGTGTTACACATAAATAAATAAATAACTAAATAAATAAATGAATAACTAAACTAAAATGAAACATAAAACAAAACTAACAAAATATACAAATAACAAAAAATTAAAGCAATAACACATAAAAAAAAAACCCAAAAAAACTTTAAACGTAAATTTCATTTTATACAAGTTCTGGTCCCTTTAATATTCACTCAACTAAAATAAATATACAAACTTTATTACTCATCATACACAAACATACATTTAATACAAATTTCAGTATATCGAAATATATTTACTGTTTACATGATATATTCACGCACATAACCTATAGTACATACATACATTATAAATATAAAATAAAATAAGATTGTTTGTATGTTCATTTTTACATACCATCCACATAAATACGAGTATATATAAAAAGTTACAAAATTACAACAATCCTTAATTTTCTCTTCAAAGGTTCAATATTAATTTTCTTTCTTTTTTTCTTTTTTGACTTTTTTTTTCTGGCTTTTTTTGTTTTCTTGTTTTTTTGTTATAATTTTGGTCAGGCAGAGCACTCGGGTTTATTATCATCTGCGTATAAAATATCAATTTTGAAGAAAACGTATATATTTATATGTATAAATAGTAAAAAATTATAAAAGAGAAAAAGACGAAAAAAAAATATAGAAATTAGAGAACAAACACAAAGAACAAAAAATAAAAATAAAAATCGAAGATAAAGAAAAAAGGATGAAAATAATAATAACAACAATATTTGAAAAAATAATTTCTATGTATATCTATATTCAAATATATGTTATAATTATATGTACATAAGTGTGTTCATGCATACATCACCAAAAAAAAGTACAAAAAAAAAACACAAAAAAAATGTTCCCAAACAAATACTGAAACACACTGACACACATTTTCATCCCCCTTAAACCAACCGAGAATAAAAATTGTACACAATAAAATAGAAAAAGAATGAACTAAAAGCAAAAAAAAGGAATAAAACAAAATTTAAGAACAACAACAAATAGAAAAATACCAACAAAATCTTTCCAAAAAAAAAGAATAAATACAAAAAATTCCCAGTTCCCCCATATATCACATCATATTTTTCGATTATTTTATTTTTCTTCTCCTTTATTTTTTTATTTTATTATTTTTTTTTCTTCTTCTAGTTTTTCTCCCTTACCATCCCCAAAAATAAAAAAAATTAAAAATAAATACAAAAACACCCAAAAAATTTTAACAAAACTTAAACTACACAACACAATTATTGACAACAACCACAACACTCTCTATCTTCTTGTCTAAAATTCTCTTTCTCTTTTTTTTTAGCTTTCCTCATTGAGAATATTCTCAATTTTCAATTTTTGTTCCATTATTATTTTTGTATTTTACTTTTTTATTTGTCTCTTTTTTTTTTTGGGCCTTATGCTTTTTGTTTATTATTTTATTTTTATTATTTCTCTTCATTTACACAATACTACTTCTCTCCTTTTAATAGTGGCATAACACAACACACATTTTATAGTAGAATAAATTACTGACTTGCGTAAGGGAACGGTGATGATGTTATTGATGATGATGATGTGTTGTAAATGTAAAAATATACTTAATAAAGAACATGTACTCGAATGTTATAATACAAATAAGAAAAAATTAGTAAAACAATAGCAACAACAATAAAATAAATAGAAGGAAAAACAAAGAGAAAAGAAAAAAAAAATGAAATAATTATATATATGAAACTCAAACAAAATAATTTTACTCAAGAAAATTTTTCACTCATAATGAATTTATATTATGAGTAAAAAATTTTCACAATGATGTGTTGATATTTTGAAATTTACTTACACTCATCTGTATATATTGCTTGTATAGATGTATGTTGAGACCTCTTCTTAATATATTTTTGTTTTTGTTCTATGAATATCTCATATACTTGCACAAATTAGTAGAATTTAATAATATTATACACGATTTTTTTGAGATTATTTAAATGTATGAATATACAAAAAATATAGACATTTAAAAAAAAAGATAATTGTGGATTTTAAACTACAAAAGGTTATAAGAGAAAAAAATTTGAAAATTTTCTAATAATTCTGAATATTTTACTGAGGCTAATTTTAAAATTTTAATATTTCTGAAATGAAAATGGCAACATTTCCCATATTTTTCTAATTAAATTTTATATAATATGAAATCAACTACCATATAAATTAAATAGTCCTACAGGAAAACTATTTTAATTTTTTTTCCTCGGTATGCAAATTTACTCACAATAATGAAGTCCCAAAAATCATTTTCATAATAAAACTCTATATTCATCATAAATTTTTTTTAGTTGAAAATTAAGAGAGAGAAAGATAGTGAGATTGAGAGGCAGAGAGAAAAAGAAAAATCCATATATTTAAATAATATCAATTCTTGCATACATTCGTAAACCTATACATACATAAATGCAGAATAAAAATTTCAACCAGATATATTCATGTATAACAGATTTATGTATAAGATTTTCATAATATATAAAATAATATAATGCTTAAGAATTAAAATGTTCAAATGTATATGTACAAGATATTGAATATTTTTTTATATGTGTGCAATATTATATGATATATATAGATAGTTATTTTAAAGATAGATAGAAATAGAAGCTATATAGAAAACTAAATATTTTCTTATTTTTTTTTTATGTTGTTTTTCTTATTTTTTAATTCTGATGTCTATGTACTTTTTAAATAAAAAGGCAAAAAGCAGAACCACCGCCGTCCTTTTTTATTTTCCATTTTTTTTTTCTGTTTCTTTTGTATTTGTTTTTGTTATTGTTTTTTTCTATATCGTCATCATATTATTAAATCGACGACTCAGTATGTGATTGAGTTTTGTGTTGTTAAGTCGGGTAAAACAAAAACAAAAATAAAAGAAATTAAGAAAAAAAAAAGAAAAATTAAAAAAAAAAAATAGAAAACAAACGTGAGCAGAAAAAAATAAAATAAAAAAATTTCCAAATTTATTCAATAAAAATTCAATTTGATTTTAAAACTATTCTGTAACGTATACAAAATTTCGTAAACAGAAAGGAAATTTTTTTTTTCCCAAAATTTTTAAGTTTTTAAAAACTTAATAAAAAAACAATAACAAAAAGGATAATAGAAAAAAATAAGGGGAAAAATACGAAAAGAAAAAAGAAATTTATTTCTGCAAAAAAGGCTAAATTTTTTTATCATTTTGCTTTTTTCATCATTATCATCATAAAGCGTTCATTTCTCGTAAAATTTCCACCAAATTTTATTAAAAATTTCTATAAAAAATTAAGAATCCAGAACAAAATTTCCAGGAGAAAATTTAAATTTTCAATACAAAAAATAATTAAAAATTTCGAAAGCCAAAACAGAGACTAATTGTGAGAAATTGCAAAAAAAAAAAATTATCAAAGGTTAATGGCAAAGAATTCAAAATATTGTCAAATTAAATTAAAAAATATTTAAAAATTAAAATTAACAATTTAATCAGGTTAATAACATTATTTGAGTAAAAACATTGTTAATATTCCTGTAAGGAAATTTTTTAAAGTAAAAAAATAAAAAAAAAATATTTGAGCAGCCACAAAAATACAAACAACAACAAATCCCTCAAAAAAAAAATAAAGCAACAAAATAAAAAAAAAAATAATCTGTAATATACCGTTTGTTTAACAGAAAAGACAACAAGTGACTCCAATTTTTTTTTTTATATTTTTTTGATTTTTCTGTTTTTCCTTTTTCTTCTCCTTCTTCTTCTCATTCTTCTTTTACTAAATTTTTTTTTTTTTTTTTTTAGTGGCATAGTAGAGTGCATCAAGTGGTTTTCTATTTTGCTGTTATTCCGTTTTTCTCATTTGTTTGTTATTCTATTTCTTGTTGTTATTTTGAACGTTTTGCTGCTCAGCTACAAAAAAAAAAAGTTTTTTGTTGCTACTGCTGTTGCTGTTGCTACAATAACATTATTGTAATTGCTCATTCTGTTGTGTTGTTTGTCAAATATTAATTCTATATTAAAAATTATTACAAAGGAAAAAAGAAAAGAAGAAGAGCTTTGCCACATAGAATTATAAAAACTACAAAATATTATTAAAGAGAAAAACAACAAGAGAGGAAAAAAAAATTTATAAATTTTTTTTTGGTTTAGATAAAATAAAAAAAAAATATAAAATTTCTCATTTTGAATGTCAATTTTCATGTTTACTTTATTGCAAGAAAAAAAAAAATTTTTTTTTTAAATAATAAAAAATAAAAAAAAAAACAAGTACAATTTTTGAATAAATTCGAATATTCTTTACGTACATACATATATACATGTATACATGTGTAGTATATGTACATATATGCTAGTAATATATACCAATAATATAAAACATTAATCAAAGTGTTTTTGTATATGTGAATGATTTTCAAATTTTTTGCAAATATATTTCAATAATACTTTTTAAATAATTAAGTGTGTGTACTTAATAAAAAACAAACGAAAAATAAAAGAAAATTCGTATAAAAAACGTAAAAAAAATCTAATTATTTTTGAAAATTTTGTTTTCTTAAATTAATAATTAATAAAAATTTCTTAATATTAAACGCGACATAATTTAAAATAAATTCAAACAAAAAATTGAGAACAAAATAATTTCATTTTATTTTTCTCTCCCATATATAATATATATATATATATATGAGCAAATTGTGTTAATAATTTAAGGTATAAATTTTTTATTGAGAACACAAAATATTCAACAGTTTGAATCGATTTTAATTGAAATATATTAACTTCATATATATACTTACCTATATACACTAACATTACACTAACATTTTCAAATACATACTATATTAAAATATAATATACATAGTATATGTATAAGCCCAATCAGTGTATATACACAAAGTATATCATTTATATTAAAAAAAAAAATATTATATTACTTTTCTCTTTATTTATTAACAGTAAAAATTGAGAATTTACCGAAGAATATATATTAAAATTAAAAAATAAAAAATTAATTAAATAAAATTTTTAATTAAAAACACAAAAATTCTATTGTGTATTTCGAAGCAAAAACCAAAAAATTTTATAAATTAATAATAATAATATTAAATTTTTGCAAAAAAACAAAAATTCTAATTCAGAAAATTTTAATAAAACTTTAATTTTATTTTAAAAGAACGTGATCAAAAATAATTTAAAAAATTAAAAACTTATTTTAAAATTGTGATATTTTCGATAATTTTATAATAAATAAAAAAAACATAAATTAATTAAGAATTCAAATTTAATTAAATTTTAAATATAAATTAATAATTATAAAATTTTTAATTTTTAAAATAAATTTTCCAATTTAAAGTTAAAATATTTTTTTTTGGAATTTAATAAAATTATTCGAATTTATTATAACAATTTAAATAATTTATCATATTTAATTATTTAATTAATTTTAACATTATTGTTGCAAAAACATATTTTTAATTATAATATTTTACTCAATTAATTTGTTTTTTTAATAAATTTCAACTTTAGTATTTGACCTTAATAATATTCTAGATTGAAATTGGTTTTCCCTATATAAATAATCAAATTTTGAATATAATAAATTCATATGTTTTAGTGAAATTTAAAAAAATATTCAATAATAAATTTAATTTCAATAAAATTAGTTTAAATTTTTAATATTAAAATTTAAAAATTTGCAAACATTAGAAAAAAAATTATCAATAAACAAAAAATTTGAGATATTCTAATAACAAAAAAAAAAATTAAGGCTTTTTGAAAAAAGAAAAATTTTTACACAAAAAAAAAAAAAATAAAATATATAATTATAATAAAATAAATGTGTTTTATATAAAAATATAAAATTTTTAATAAAGAAATAATTTTAAATATAAAATATAACTAAAATTAATTAAGAATTCTCTAAAATACATAAATTATTGATTAAAAATTATCTCGTAATCATAAAATATTACATCATATTATATAAAATAATAATTATAATATTGCAGATCAAAAATTATATTAAAAATTATTGAATAATATAATTAAAAAAAAATTAATTTAAAAGAAAATTAAAAAAAAAAAAAAATTCCAAAATAAATAATTGAAAATTAAATATAAAATTTTCTTCTCCCGAATCATTCGAATAAAATTCAAAATATTCAAAAACAAAATACGAGTATAAAACATTTAAAATTCTAAATTAACAATATAAATTTTATTTAATTATTATTGCAAAAAATAATAAATCTTATTAAAAAAATAAACTAAAAATCATATTCGAATTATTTTATTTAATAAAAATTTTCTATAATTTTATTTGGTGAAATTTTGAGAAAAGAAAAAATTAAATATAATATTAAAGCAAAATTATAATTATAATTAAAAAAAAAAACATAAAAATTTTAAATTTAAAAATTTTGAACAAATAAAAAATTCATAATTTTTTTATTTGATTTTACTAAGAGCAAAAAGTTAAAATAAAATCATCCTTATGGTTCACATTATTGAAATCGTTCGTCAAGGAAAGGTTGACTTTCCTCAACAAGTTATTGTAAGTTTTTCTTTTACATACATATATATATGATATATTTATATTAAATTATATATTTAGTATATATAACAGTGCGTATATATATATATATTATTTAATTTCAGTAATATTATAGGAATAATAATAAATACATACTACCCCATTTTTTTCTTTTTTTTTTTGCTTTTCACACTAATATTATTCTTCTTTGAATATAATTTTTTCGATATACATAAATTTTGTGTTAAATATATAAAGTACATAATATATATATAATAAGAATATAGGGGATTTTGTATACTTATAAGTAATAAATATCTAAATATGCATATATATATATACTAATGTAGAAAAAAAAAATATCTTATTAACACATAAATTTTCTATATGTATAAGAAAAATTTAAATAATATATATACGAGTATTTATTGATATTAAATGTGATATATAAGTTGATATTATGTGCGTGTGTATGAGTGAATGTATATACATATATATGCGTATAATATCTACGAACAGATCCTATAACATTTAAAATACACACTCAAAAAAAAATTTTTTTTTTGTTTCTTGCGTTTTTGTTTTTCATTTTCTGGTATTGTTCATAGCTTAGTTTTTTATTTTACAAAGTGATTATTGATTTGGATGCGCTGAAATATACTTGTTACTACTATATACCATATCATTTCTATATTATTTTACTAATACTTTAACAATAATTTACAAATATACTAATAAATAATTTTCTTTTAATTTTTACAACTAAAATAAATATTTTCTTTTTTTTTTTGGGAAAATAATTTTGGAAAATAAATTTTAAAAAATTTTGAATTTAATATTAATAGAAAATGAATTTAAATTTTTCCAAAATTATATATGTTTAAATATGAGAAATAAGAATAATTTTTAATAGAAAACGCGATTTTCAATATATTATACATATATTCATAAACATACATAGTAAATATACATATTTTATACTATGTATTATATAAGTATATAAGTTTTGTATAATATTAACAAATAAAATATAATGCTACATGTTGATCTTAAAAAATTTATTGTTAAAAACAATCGTTGATTTATTTAACATTAAAAACAATTGTACACTAATACATATATGCATACGATTAGACTTACGACATATTGACACTTTTTTTAATTTAAATAGTGTTAATGGTTTACTATTTGTTTTTTTTTTTTGAATAAAAGCATTAAAAGCCACTTGACATTTAATTTAATGGATAACGATATTTACTTAAGTAATTAACAAAAAAACAAAAATAAACTCAAAAAGTTCTACAGAGTAAAATTTTAATGAATTATAAATTGTATATCAGATACTGTCCTTTCCTGTATACAAAATATTATAATGGATAAAGTACTGGCCTAGTTCAATTATTTTATGTTTTGTTATTTTTTATATACTATAAAACATTTTATAAAATTTAATTTTATTAAAATTTTCAAAGGGTAATACATGTAATTTATTGATGATTTTAAGTGTTATACTTAAAATCATCAATGTAAATTAGAAAATTTTCTATATAAATTCAAATTAAGAATTATTTAATTATATTATAATTGAAATTATTTGAAAATCTTATAGATTTGTTATTAAAAAAAAATTTTCATTGCTTTATTGTGAAAATTTATTTCTATATTTCTACCGCATTTTCTGTTATATGTCATTGCTAAATTTTGAAAAATGTTATATAATGACAAATTATTCAAAAATAAATTATAATGTTAATTAATTAATTGAGTACCATCTCTTTGATCACGGTTCGTTATTACGCCATATCTAATCTAATCTAATTAGTTTATTAATTAAAATACTAATACTTAATTATTAACATTTTCATTACTATAATTTAATGATAATTATGAATTGTTGTAACTATATTCGATTTATAAATATTGTCATAATACACACGTATAAAAATATATTTTACAAATTAGCACTTTTGATTAAATAAATCTGGAATTATTGTAATATAGCTTGAGTCAAATCAAACCAATTTGATTCAGAATTTTTTTTTTTTTGTAAATAAAATTCTCGAAAAATATTATAGGTATATAAGTGTAGTTTCATAAATCGGAAGCAATATTATTCAACAATTTGAAATTCTTATTTCAATTTCGGTAAATTATCGCTTTCCATATCATTTCGATGTAAAAGTACTCTACTATTTCTATATACTTTTAACATAAATACTAATAATACCAGAAAATGCCATAAATACTGTGAAAATTCAAAAATTTCCAGAGAATTTATTTGAAAATCCAATCAATTTATTTAATTGAGATGTTTTGTTCTAAAACATGCTTTCTATAGTATATTTAAATGATTAAATTTACTATTATCTTAGCGTACTTAATTTAAATCTTCTTTTCTCCCAGATAAACTAAATACAAATTCAATAAATTAATTAAAATTTATTTTATTAAATTGTATAATGGATATTGCAATCAATTTGCATTTATATGCTTAAGTATATACTTTCTTCTTAATATCATTTTTAAATTTAAATCACTTTCAATTTAAATTGGAATCAAAATATATTTATTATTGTTATATTTGCATACATATGTAAGTAGATATATAAAAGTATTTTTATTAAATGCAATTTATAACAAAAATTTTAATACTTTATGTCAAATATTAATTAAGTAATTTGAGGTGATTTTCATTCAATTTTTTCTTGTTATATTTTTGTTTTGTTGTTTCTTTAAATTACTCTGTCAAAAAAACAAAATCCTGATAGATGGATGTAAAGGTTTTTTTTGTTGTTTTTCTGTTTTTTGATTATATTATTGTTGCTGTTGCTGCTGTTGTTGCTGTTACTGTTATAATGTTCTTGTTGTTGTAGTACACAACTGATGCGCAATATTTCTATTTGGATATCAACATTTTTGTTCTGTTCTGGTATTTTTCATATTATTTTTTTAAATTTTTTTTCTATTTTTTTTTTTTTTGTTTTCTGTTTTTGTATGTTTCTCTTTTATCTTTATTATTATTTTCATTTATTTTAATTTATTTCTTCTTTTGTCATATTATTTGTCAGAGTGAATACAATTTTCAATTCTTTTATAAAAGTTTTGTTTTTCTTCTGTTTCTGTTCTACATATTTATAAACGTATGTATGTAATATGTATGTATACGTAATCATACTTTTGTTATACATTCATGCCATGTATAAATAAATAAATAAATAAATAATAAATTTTCTCCATTTTCTTCATTAATACATTTAACACAATTTCTATTTTTTTCTCTCTTGTTCTTATTTTTTTTTTGATAACTTGAAAACTTATGTCAATACTTATTTAAAAAAAAAATATATGAAATAAAAAAAAAAAATTTTTTTTTTGAAAGCAAAAGAATACTATCTACGTTATATATATGAAAAATAATGAGAGAAAAGCAAAAACAAAAATTTGAGAAGAAACGGTAAAAACGAACCGAACGAATAACAATAAAAAAATCTACGAAACATAATATACGTAGGGATACAGTTAAAAAAAAACAGAAAAAAAAATTGAATTTAAAAAAAAAAAGACAGAATAATAACAAGAACAACAACAATAATAAAACGAGAACAAAACAATAAAAAGAAGCAACAACAGAAAATAAGAAAAAAAATAAAGCAAAAGCACAAAAAAGCTACAAGAAGAAAAATTGAATGAAAAAAAAAAACGAACAGAAGAAGAGAAGAAAACAACAACAGAAACAACAAAGAGAAAACATGAACAACAACAAGAAAAAAATATACTCAGAAAAAAAAAACACGACGAAAACGAACCGAAAAGTAAAAAAACAAAAAATACAAGAATAAAAAAAAAAATTGTGTCTCAGTTTGACACTTTTTGTTTCATTCTCGAAACGAGAACGAGAATATAGTATTAGTAACAAGACGACCATTTTGAAAATGATTTCATAAGCATTCGAACAGTCAATGATTCTCTTTTCTAAAGTAATGTAATTTTCGCCGTGAATATTAAAAAAAAAAAAAAATAATAAAAAAAAAAATATACAAAAAATTTTTTTTCTTGTGGTTCTTTTTTTTTTTTTTTGTACATTTACACGCATAATATATTTTCAATATAAAAATATTATATATATATAAATATAATTATATACTTTTATACTTATATACTTACAATATATTGATATATATATATATAAGTAGTGAATATTATTGTATTTAAATTTTTATTGTTGGTTCTTTTTGCCTTATATTCATTTATTTTCCGAAAAATAAAAAATATTCTTTTGGAGCATATGAGAAATTATTCTACATTTTATAAATAAATTCAATTGAATTTTTTATTAATTTATTAATTGTAACATTATTAAATAATAATTTTCATATTATTAAATTAATTGTAATTAATGAAAAATTTTAAAAAAAAATTAATAATTCCTAATTATTTATTATTAAAATATTTTCATTTCTTTTCAAATAACTTTCGATTTATTCCTAATAATTTTCAATTATTTATTGGCAAAAAAAAATACAATAATAATCACAAATATTTTAATAATAATATTAATTAATATATTTTCCAATTGAAATTACTACAGAGAACTTTTAAAATTATTTATAAAAAAAAAAAATATTGTAATTCAAATTAAAATTAATGAAATTTAATATTGTAAATAAAATAATATTGTTTAAAAAAAAAATTAAGTGAAAGTTCGAAAAAAAAATATTATAAAAAAATAAAATAAAATAGTTGAAAAATTATTAAATTTTTTTTATTTAATAAAAAAATAATTAAATAGAAAATATTAAAATTAATAAATAAGTTATTCATACACAAAAAAAAACACAAAAATTTACGTTTTTCTATATATATATATATATACATAACTTATATATATATATATATATATATATATAAATTACGTTGTATATATATTATAATGATAATATAGAAGAAGAAGAAAGAAAATCAAAAAATTAATAATTTAAAGAATTTCAAATATAAAATAAATTTATAATTTATTTATAGAACAAATATATATATATACGAGTATATAAAATAAATAAATAATTATTAAATTGTATATAATAAAAATTATTGTTTTGAAAAAAATAATAAAATATTATTTTAATTTATTATTAAAACGAAATATAACCAAACAAATAATTAAAATTATAACTATTATATAAAATAATCAAAAACTATTATAAATAATTTTATATAAAAAATTACGAATTCACTGAATAATATTAATAAATTCAAATAATTTATATATATATATATATATAAATTAGGAAAAATTATTAAAATTTAAAATATTTTATGAAATTTAGAAAAATTGTGATGTTTCATGAATAATTTTTTTTTTTTTTTTTTTGGAAAAAAATATTTCTGTTTTCGAAAAAATAATCTTAAATTTTCTTTATAGTACTTGTGTTATATTGAATTTGTTTGGAAAAGTATTGTTATATAGTTTATAAACTATTATTTTAAATTAATTATTTAATAAAATTATTTAATATAAATTAATAATTAATTAATTTAATTATTTAATATAAATTCATTCTTCTCATTAGAAAGAAATTGTAACTCTTAATATTCTACTCATGTTTTTTTACTCATTCTTACATGAGTTTTGTGAAAATTTAATCATATGTAAACTATATTGATTTACTGTTTATTGTTCGAAATGTTAATTAACAATTAAATTTTTAAAATATTACAAAATTTCATTAAATTTTTTTTTATTAAATTATATAAAGAAAGAACCAGGAAATTGTAGTTGATTTTTAGCTAAAAAAAAAAAAAAAACAACCAGCAATTTTCGATTTTCAATTTAAGAAATCGAAAATAAAATTAAATTAAAAGAAATAAAATTATTTTAGATTAAAAGAAACATACATACGCTCACACACACATTCACAAAATAATAATAGTGAAAAAGGAAAATGTGGAAATTTTATTAAAATAGAATAAAAAGAAACCAAACAAAAAAAAAAAAAAACAAGCAAGAAAACAAAAAAAAATTTATAAATAAGAAATCGTGTTTTTTTTTTTCATTTCCGTTATTGTTGTTGCCGTTTTCTTTTTTTATTATTATTGTTCATCGCTCTTAAATTTGGTCAACCGATTTTCTTCTTGTGCTGGTTTATTCTACACTTCTTTACATCGGGAATTTTTTTATTGTAAATATGTGTAAGTGTCCTACTTTTTTTATTCTATGATTATTACTTTGTTTTTTTTTTTTTTTGTTTTATAACTACTATAATGAAATTCTATTAACATTTTATTTATTTTTTATTTGTAATTTTATTTTTTTTTGTTATTTTGGTATTTAATATTATAAGAGAAATTACGACATTTTATATGACATTTTATCTTTTGTTATTTTTATCATACACAATTCTAAATTGTCATTGTTATTGTCATTAAAAAAAAAAGAAGGAAAAATGAAAATTTTCTATATTTATAATAAGAGTTTGTTTGTTCTATTTTAAATAATAGACACGGTTAACAAAAATGACTACTCTGAATTGCATTAATAAATGAAAGCTAACATTTGGAAGTGGGGGTGGCGATGAGACCGCCGTGCACATTCTCTGCGACTGTCCGGCACTGGCTGTTCGGCGCCGCAATTGTCTTGGACATGGGTCCCTAAGTGTTCGGGAACTATTGTCCAACTCCCTTAGGGATATCTCCGGCTTTGTGATTGGGACGGGGATATTATAGACGGGAGGGTGGGGTGGCTACAATAAGTCAAAAATGGCTGCGGTGGCTTGGGGGGATGCTCCTGTCCCCACTCAGTTCCCTTAGAATCTACAATCTACAACATTTGGAAGTTTGGAAGAATTTGGAACAAATTTTTTGGCGATAATATGATTTTAATATGAAATTAAAAATTTAACAGAATTAACAGTGTGAGAAAGTTAACAATATTTAAAATAATGAATAATTAATATAAAAAAAATTCATAATATTGCTTGATTTTTTCGATAAACTTGTCTCATCTTGTCATCATAAACTTGTCCTTATCTTTATACTGAGCAATACTCATGACTGTGTCTAATATATTGAAAAGATATTGAATTTGAGAGGAGAATAGAAAACAGTGAATTATATTGTATTTTAATATTCTTTTAATTTTACATTTACAATTCAAAATCAGTATTATATTATGGGTACACTTATTTCAAAAAAATAAGTGATTCAAAAACGAGTATATTTATAGGATTTACTTACTAAAAAAATAAAATAAAATTAATCTTAATAATAAATTACATTATGAGATTAGCAATACAAAATTGTAGCATTAAATCTTAATTTGTATCATAAATCATAAAGTCTTAAATTGATTTATAATTGTATATCATCAGAATCTTTTGTTGTACTGTAATTTAATAATAGAAAAATTTTGCGCCTAATCAGAGGCAATGTCTTGCCTATTAATCTAAATGATTTTTTGTACCGATTGTGGAATTATCTGGTTCATATGTAATAATTCAAAGTATCCTTCTCGGTACCAAAAAATTACAATAAATTACTTTATACTTCGGAAAGTGCTTAATTAAAGGTTACGATTCCTAATCAGAGAAAGACAATTTAAAACATAAATTTGTCTTGCTCCAAAATCACGTAAACAAATTCTGATTTTGTGAATTTTTCGAGAAAAAAAAGAAAACAGATATTATTTATTCTTATCATCAGTTACTACTTTGACTTACAATCGAAAAACTTAAATGTGTATATTATATTCAAACAGCGATTCAAAAAAAAAATTCAATTTGAGTTTCAGTGTAGATGTATTATGTTATCGGAATATATAAAATATGGCAATATAAATTTGAAATTAGTAATAAGAAAACCTATTATATTGATAATGTCATTTTAATAATCAATAATATTTTTTTAATTAATAACATTACTGAAATTTAAATATATTTAATTTATACAAAATATAATATCTTAACTAAAACATAGGCTGCAATAAGCATTTTATCATTCATCTTAACATAAAATTATTCTAAAAATAATCAACACAATACTAGAATTTTCCTAATACTAATAAAACAGCTTAAAATCTAGTCAAATAAAATAACAAATTATTAAATTAAGCATTTTCAATTTCATATTCATATACATACAACATTATAATTTTAAGCCAGAATACAATTAATAATAAAAATTTACTTAATAGTATACTTATTTTTCAATCAAATTAAATTACAATGAATTTTTATTTTTTCAACAAAATTTAAGAAAGGAAAAAATTGTACTTATTTCGTTCCTTTTTAACTAAACGGAACTTATCACTTGATAAACAAGTGCTTAATAAATGTACAGTTATATTATATCATGAATATAAAAATAAATTTTTTTTATATTATGTAGGAGTGTTACATTATTTTCACCATATATTGATATATAAAATGATTTTTTTTTTATTAATTTTTTATTACAGCAGACATATTAATATTCGTTTTTGTATTCGTTTTTTGTTTCTTCTTCTTTTCTTATTTTACTCATTTTTTTTTCATTTATTCCCTTACTTTCATGCATACTTACTTATTTACTTACTTACTCACTTACTTACTCATTTACTTACTCACTTACTTATTATGTGTACATTACCTTCCTTTCTAGAAAAAAAAAACACAAAAATACGAACCTAAATATAAGCTGATATATAAAAAAAAATTGATTCAAATAAATATTAATAGTATATAATGTAAAAAAAAGTAAAGTATATAACGTATTACAAAATTATAAAACAGAAATCATAAAAATGAAAAATGAAAAGTACAAAGACGACAATGAAAGAAATATAACGGTACTTGAGCCGTAATATATAAAAAAAAATTTATTTTTAAAAAGCAGCTATGAGTCACTTAATATACAAAAAAAAAATAAATTTTATTTTATATTTTACTTTTTTTTTTATTTTGTTTTTAGTAATAATTTGTTACACATTAAAAATGTATCCTTTTTTTTTAAAGAATTGTTATTGTTTCTCTTTTACTGATTTTTATTTTGTGTTTTATTCCATTTTTCTCACTATTTTGTGTTTTTTTGTTGTAATGGGAAAAAAAGCAACAGTCTAAATGAAATGTTACAATAACAATAAAATCAAAAAAAAAAAAACAATAAAAACAAAAAATATAAAAAAATTGAGAAAAATTTTGTTTCGAATCGAGAACAAAATTTTTATTACTCAAAAAATTGAAAGAAAATAAAAACTATAAAACACTCATAAGTACAGTTTAAAAAACCAAAAAATAACAACAACAAAACCAAATGAAAAATATATAAAAATTTTGTAATATACTAAAACATTTAATATATATATGTAAGATATAATGGGACAAGAGGAGAGTAAAAATAAAAAACAAAAAAATAACTCCAAAATGAGAGCAAATCTAAATAATAAAAATAAAAATTAACAAAAATGAGAAAATTAAAACATAATTTTTTTTTATTTTCTCTTTTAATTTTTCTCTTTTTTTTTTAAATTTTCTTGTTTTTTTTTTTTTTATTTCATTCTCTTTAACACAAATACATTTTTAACTTTATTACTTATTTTATTTTAAAAAAAAATGAAAAAATAAAATTCTATTCTTTCATTATGAGTTCGAAACAAAAATTTAAAAATTCATTTAAACACACATACATTGACAATGTTGTATTATACGCACCTATGAAATATAAATGTAAATTATAATATTTTACACGTAAAATATTAAATGTATCGTAAACATATTAAAGTTACTTTAAAAAAATTGATTATTGTTGAGAAATTTTAAATGCCGAATTTGAATTAGTAAAATAAAATTTTCGAAATGATAAATTTGCAATAAAATTTGCAAATTCTAATTTAAGAATTTTCTCTTATACTCGTATTGTTATGTTATATTTTTTTAATAATAATTATTGTACTCGTATAATATTTTAGGTTTTTCCTCAATTTCTGATACACATCTACTTCTACATTTTTAAATTACTTAGGTAATACACTATCGTATTTAACAATACTTGTATTAATAAAATGTTATTAAAATACGTGTTAAATATTCTTAAGTAGAAAAATCTATAAACAATTATACTTATTTATTTAATAAAATCCTAATATCTTATTATACTATCATTAATTTGCGTACTTCAAGTCTTCTATAATGTAAGATTTAAATCTATTCTAAAACATATTCAGATAATAGAACAGAATATATTTTTTAAAAAAATAAATGATTTTATAAAATTAACAAAAATTATTGAAAAATTCAAAATGAAAAACCCAATATATATATATATATATCTTATATTTAATTATATAACAGTTGATACTCGTATATATACTTTTATCGAAAAACATTTCTCTCTCAAATTTGATTTTTTAAAGAAAATTCTGGTTTAAAATCATATATATATATAACTCCATACATTGTACAACGATATAAATCTAAAATTATATATATATATATATACCTTGAAATTTTATGTGTATATATATATATATATGTATATATCCATGTATAACAATATGAATATGCATTAATTTATACGCAACTCGTTTAAATATAAAATACTCATATTTTGTTCTTCTTTTTCCTTTTCTCATTTTCTCTTTTTTGCCTTTTTTTTTGTTGTGTTCTTAATTTTGTTGTTGCTGTTTTTTTTTTGTTTTGGTATTTTAACTTTTAATATTGGGAGTCGCGCAAATATATATATACTCTATACTAATAATAATAAAAGTGTAGGTGGAGTCCCTATTATATCAAATATATAATGTATACATATATTATATAAAAATTTTTATAAGTATTTCAATTTATTATATATCATATTATATATATCACATATATAAAATATTCTATATATACATATAATATAAAAATGTGTATTTACTATAGTAGAAATTTCGTTGGAAAAAAAAAATAAAATTTCAACATCTACTTGCAACATATATATCGTATATATATCACATATACAATCTACAATAGGATATATTATAGATATATATATATAATTTGGTCTATATTCTTATATTTTTCTAAGTTACTCAATATCATGTAATATTTGTATATTATGTATAATATCATGTAAAAATATACGTATATATAAGATATACTGTAGTATATATAGTAAAATATAGTATACTAAATTCTATCTCTATATATAAATGTAGGTAAATGTAATATGTAAAATGTACAATTTGTAGGAGTGTTACGAGAAAAAAACAAGTAGAAATTTTTATTAAGAAGTTTTCGAGTATTTTAATACCATATATAAAAATTGATTATATTAAATTTACAATAATTTGGTATAACTATGTAAATTAATATAAGATTTTTATAAATTTATAAATGAAAACGTTTAAATAAATTAAAAATTAATATTATTCATATAAGTAAAATTATTCAAATTTTTTTAGAAATTGCATACTTTTAGGGGCAAAGCTTAAATATCAATTTTTTTATGATTTAAATTTATTATAAATCTTATTGAAAAAAAAATATACGGCTCTCTTACATTTCCCTACATATTTCTTGTTTTACTTCTATTAGTTTCTCAAAATTGAAAATGAAAATAGAAAATATTTAGGAAAAATGCCTGTGAAATAAATTTCAGACTTCTTATACTAGAATAAAATATTTATACCATATTACACAGTATATGTATTATATTAATTAAGATTTACATAATCAAATATTATTCATAAATTTTGCTCAATATTCCTAAAACTTAATGAAAGCCTCGATATATAAATGTTCATTATTTCAGAATTTCGTTCATTTTTTCGTGAATTTTCTTTTACTCAAAGGCTTTTAAGACAAAAAATACAACGTAGCAAAAATTTCATCAAACAAAATTTATGAAAATTTTTTTGTATACCGAAATACTGCCTAAGTTTATGCAAATAAAAATTAAAATACAATTTGTATATTTCTTATATAGCTACCTTCACATATTGATGCTTTTATATAAAATTGTAGAGTAATTTGTTGAAAAGAAAAAGTGAACAAAAATTTTAGAGAATATTCAGTTTAAGTACCCGTATAATTAAAGTTTGCTGACACATAAATATTCTAAAATATTCAGTAAAAAAAAAATAAAATCTCTATCTTAGTTTCTAATACTCTAATAATATACTTGTATGTATAAATATATTATTTATTACTCTATGGTATATATGTGCATTACTTTATATACAACACTACATATTGATCATAACCTTATTCAAAATTTTCATATTTGTGTATACAAAATTATTTATACCTATGTATATGCGACTTATGTATACTATATTATATAAAGTTTAAAAAAAAAATGAAAATAAGGGAGTAAAACTGAAATTTAATATGAAAAAATGGAAATACCCAGTATATGCTAAGATATTTACAACAACAATAATAAATATTTGCAAATATACATACATTATTTGTATGTATACACCATTAATATAAATATACTTATATTGCTGCAACAGGTAAAATATATCATCAAGGCAACACGTTATTATAGTGTGCAAGTATTTTTCATTATTATAAATTTGTTCTTTTTTTCTTTACTTCAACATGTTATACAAATCCAAATATATATACGCTTATAAATATATATATATTGCATACATTAACACAAAGTAAGAGTCTTTAATAAAAATGAAACAAGAATCAATGTAAAAATGTTGTACACATATGAGAAGCGTACACATAAATTAATAAAAAATGATAGAAGAAAAAAAAGCACAAAAAAAATTTATTTTCATGTTCTTTAATTTTGTATTTGAAAAAAAAAAATACAATATATCGAATACTTTAAGAAAAAGGACATTAAGACGGCGACAATGGTAGCAACAATGATTTTTGCCATAGTAATACTACTACTGCTACTACTACTACTACTACCGAACTACAATCCTACAAAACGACTATAAAATATAATGGCAACAGTAAGGCAAAAAAAAAAATTATTACGATGAATACAACAACGATGACGCCGACAACGACGACTACGACTACGATGATAAAAATAACGACGACGACGACGCCGACGACGATGGCGACCACGACCACGAAGACAACAATTGAAATTTCAAAGAATAATGAAAAAAACAAATAAAATGTCGACAACGACTTAATAATATCCAATATGTGTATGTGTATATGTGCTGGTTGGCAGTACGATGGGAAGAACGACTATATGACGAGAATTATAAGATAAAAAAAAACAACCAGAAAACCGATAACGACGATGAGAGAGACAAATATATTATATTTTATTTATATATAAATGCATATATTACATACATTTTAAATTTTATATATTTTCACGTACACAAACACAAGCAAACACTACCAAACAAATAAACTAGAATTTTATTTCGTCAAAAATAAAATTTTGTAAAAAAAGAAGAAAATTACTTTTTCATTTCATTTCAATTTTTTTTTTTTTCACTTTTTTGATAATGGATAAAATTGATGGTAATCATTTATAATGATGATGACGACGACGACGACAAAGACGACTACTCTATATATACACACACATACACACACACAATTGAATTTCATGCTTCTAATGATGACTGTCTTTAATATAATGATAATGATTGCTATATTGATAAAATATTGATTAGGAATAATCAATGATATTTGATTGTTATGTTGATGATGCTCCTATGGCAACAAAATACCTCTTCAAAAAATCATCGTTCTTCTCATATTCAAAAATAAAATGAAAGAATCAAATATGAAAAAAAAAATAAGAGATTCAAATTTTTTTTTTGTTTTTTACTCTGAAATGAAATAAAGTAAGGATTTTTTTTTTTGTGTTTCGCATAAAAAAAAAATTTTTTTTTAAAACCCTTAGATCGAACCTTTCCCTACGTTTTTCTTTGCTTATATTTTTTTTGTATTTTTGCTTTTCCTCTTCTTTTTTTTTTTTTTATTTATCGTATTAAATCTGAGCTGCTTTTACTCTCATCCCTTACTATATGATATGATTTTTTTGAACAAAAAAAAAAAATACAATAATATTATAGGTATTTAGATAGCTAGATAGGGGCTGTATGAAGCCTCTTTTAATCAATATATGGAACCCCTAAAAGTATGCAATTACAATTGAATATTTTTCTAATACAAAAAATAAGTCTCATAAGTCTCCAAGTATAAATTAAATAATATCAGAAAATTGGATAGGAAATTCTGCAGGATTTGATTGGAAGTACCTGTTCGACGGTAATAAGTAAATAAATAAGTCTCAATTTTATACTATTGTCAGGAGAATCGAAAGTGATTTGTTTTTTACTCGCAATACAAGTAAAAAACAAATCACTTTCGATTAAAAATATCGAAAATTAATTCTAAACATTGAAATAATTCTAAAATAGTCTATATAGTTGGAATTTTAATATGAATTTATTAATATTAAAATTAAATAATCTATCGAATAACAAAATAATTTTATTTTATTTTTTAAATAATTATACAAGCATATTTAAATACAAATTGCATCAAAACGATACCAATAATAATTAAGTTTTCCATGGAAAACCGAAAACATGTTAAATTATAAAATAAAAACAATTAGAAATCTGTGTGCAATGCAATAAAAACATAAGGATATTTTTTATTTAAACGAGAGCAAATGAGTTTTTTCCTTTGAAAATATTGAACATATTATAGATCACTTAAAGGAAAAAATTGAATTACCCAGATTTTCGCATTGTGTTATTTGAAAAATTCATAGAATTTATTTGGTGAAATTTCGAAATATATAGCTCATAAATTAGAATATTTAGCATAATTCTACTCATAGCTAGTCTACTCATATCTATTATCATATCTATTTAATAAAACGATCATTTTTAATATACACTTTAAATTCTGTTGCATTTTGTTAATATTTTTAACTAAAACCAATACCCTTCTAGAAAATAATAATACAATATTAGAATAAGATGTTATTTTATCTGAGAATAATTATTTAACTCAAATAAATAATGAAATTTAATTTGCTTTCTTAAATAAGTTGTTAGAAACACAAGAAATTCGTAGTAAATTCATCTTAAACTGCAAATACTTAGAGAATGTTCAAACAGTCATTTCATACACACGATACGAAATAATAATTTCATTTAATTAAGTATAACAACAATCATTAATAATTCAGTTTTTGAAAAATTTTACAATAACATCACAATTTTATTTTGAATTTTAAAGTATATTATCATTAAATACTTTTCGCAATTTATAAGCAGCAGTTTATGAATATTAAACCCCTAAAAGTATGTTATTTTCCAAAAAAATTTCAAATATTCTTCAGTTTATTAAAAATATCGTGCCTTAGATATTTCTTAAAATAAAAAAGAACCAACTTTTTAATAACTTAAAATTTTTTAAATTCAAAAACATTTTCCAGAAACAATTTCTCCGAAAGCTAATAACAATATTTAATAAGGCAATAATAATTTATTGGACCAACCTGTATGGTTTACTTGTAATTCTTTTAATTTTAATATTTTAAATTTGTAATACAAATTCCATACATGATTTTATATTTTGAACAAAACAAACTAAATGTAATATTATTAATTATGCTAACCAACTGTAAAGTTTTGAATTCTTTTCAAAAATTACAATTAAATAATTTTAGGGGTGCGATATTTTTGTAATTTTATATTTAAAGTAAAAAAATAAATACGAAAACAAAAAATATTCGCAAAACAAAAAAAACCTGGCAAAAAATTTAAAATATGAAAAAAAAAAAGAATGAAAATTGGAGAGCAACATCAGTGAGAAAAAATTTAAAAATAAAATGCAAATGAAAATTCGTAATAAAAAACAAAAAGGTAAAAAAAAAAATTTAAGGGTTTGGGATAAAATAAATAAAAATGGGTAAAAATCCGTACAACCCAACCTATGCCTATCAATTTTTCTCTGCCTACATGTACATACTTATTTGTTATACATTATAATGAAAGTATGAGAGACACGGGGGTATGATTTTGTTACGAACTAAAAAATCTTACGTAAAAAATTTATTGTGAGAGCTTATCAGTAATGCCAAATGATGTATAGCAGATTTTTCTGCTTTAACAAACAATATTTTACGTATTAACTATTGAAATTTCTAATGCTCTTTGTTTTTTCGTTTGCTGTTTTGTTGATTTTTCTTTAAAAAAAATAAAAAAATAAAAATAACTGATAACCCTCCATATTTCCTTCCTTGCAGCTATTATTATTATAATTCCTTTTTGCTCCTTTCTTTCAGTTTTTTTTATAAAATTTTCGTTTTTTATTTTTCAATTTTACCCAATGAGTTGTGTGATTGTGTGTGTATAAACTTGACATAAAAAATATTTATTTTTGATTTCTATAAAATTTTTGTCTCCTAATTTTATAATGAAACCACTTATCTCAATTTAATTTTTAAAATTACTTGTAATTTAAAAATGAAACCATCAATCTTAAATGCATAATTCCCAATTTCTTAATGAAATTTTAATTAAATGCAAGAAATACACAGTTAAATTTAATTCTTACTTATAATTTGCAATTTTTGCAACAATGTATGAAATTTTTTCAAAATTATTTTGATATATCCAAATACATTTAAAAATATTATATTATCCTTGTATTTAAGCACACATTTGTGCCACAATTTTTATTTTCATTCCATATTTTGTCATTGTAGATTAAGAACAAAGTAAAAAAATTTCAAAAGAAGATACCTAGATTATATCTTGTATATAGTTATGTACAAGATATAATAGCAAATATAATTTTAATGAAAGAAAATCGATTGGGAAAAATCGAAATGTTGACGTCATATTTTTTTTCCGGTTTATTCCATATTCATATATTTAATATCAATACATTGTATAAATGGAAAATTACGTTTATTTAAAAGATTATTTGCTTTTAAGAATTTCTTAGAATATTTTAATTTAATATAAATATAAATCTTGTTCAAATATAGGAAATTTATTAACTATTTATATGATTTATGTGATTATATTAAAATTTTTTAAGTAGTTTAAAATTCTACAGATTTTTTTTGAGATAATAAATACTATGATTATTTCAATGGTGTTATTCAACCTCCAAAACGCTTATTTTCTATAGTTTAAAAGTTAAATCAATCCCATTGGTTCAAATGAAAAAATTCGTCCAGAATGCTTAATTATTTGACAAACAAACCCAAAATTTGAAAATTATTGCAATACCCAAATATTATTCCTCACTTCTCGCAATTAATATACGAGTATTGGCTTGAGTTGAACTATCACGATAAAATTGAAGTTTTCTAAAATTTGTTACCAAATCAACTTATTTAATGTCTTTAAGGCTTAGTTATGTGTGATTTTATGTTACAAAATTATTATTTTAAAACAAGCAATTTATTATAAATGGTTCTCTTTTTTAAACAACCCGAAAATGTGATCTTGCATATTTTCAGGGGAAACATTACATAATATAAAATATCTTTCAATAGGTATGTGGCCTATATAAATAAACCTTTTATAAATGCCATAATTTTCGAAAAAAATATATGGAAGCCGTATTAACCAATTACAGACTATTATCCCATTTATGATTGATTTTAAATCTCGTAACTCATAAAGGCTCTACTATAAACCATTAACCAAATTTTTAAAATAGTTCATCAATCTACAGGAAAAAAAGAAATAAGAATTTATTAATCGTCGAAAATTAACCAAACAATAATAACCTCCTTTTTAGAGTTTAAATTGGCATACCCATATATTATAATTTTTTCTTCCCTTCCATTTAAAGTTTAATAAATTTTGAATTAAAAAAAAAAACAATTTTAACCCAATTTATTTAAAAATTGCATCGGAACTTATTAAAAATCAAATTTTTTTTTTTTTGATTGAATTGAAAAACTTTTCCCACAATATTAATATAGAAATCAAAAAATTAATTCAAATTAGGTGTTGAACCTTTTAAAGAGAAAATTGAAATAAGTGCACTTATTCTTAATTCTTCAATTATTATTCAATTTTTCATTTAATTTTTTTTTATTTTTCTTTAAAAATCTTCAAAAAAATCTCAAATTATAATTTTCATTCTTTTTTTTTTTGCTATTTTAATCAAAAATTTTAGAAAGAAAGTTTTTTTTTCTGTGTAAACTATTATGATTAAATATGCAATTACTTTCAAAAATGTATTCTTCTAGAAAATTTCAATTCAATATTCATTTACTTACAAAAAAAAAAAAAAGCAAAAATATTGAAAGTGTTTGAAAATCAATAATTCGTGTATGTTGAAAACGTTTTTTTTTTTTTAATTTATTCAATAATATTCAAGAAGTATGTACATAAATACGAGTATATGCAAAAAGTACTTGTAAATTTGCAAATCATTATCACTTAAAATATGGAAAAGAAAAAAAAATAATAATGATAAAATTTTAAAATTGAAGTAAAAAAAATTTCACTTTTTATTTTTTTTTTTAAATTTTGTAAGAGTTTCATTTTAAATTTTGTAGAAAAAAAAATTTGATTTTCTTCAATGTGAAATTTAAAATGGAAATTTCTAATAGTAATTTAAGAAAATTATGTAATTGATTTTGGATTTTTGTGTGGTATGATAAGATTTGAGCAAAATATTCAAAACAAGAATATAGCTGACAGAATATAAAATAATTCATAAATGAAGTAAGAATTTTAGCAATTCTTAAATACAAAATTATTTGTATATTTAGCTTATTAAATTAATAAATTTATTTAGATTAAATAATGATTCAAAAATTTTTTTTAAAACTCATACAATTTATATAAGAAAAAATTGCATACTTTTGGGTGCAAATGAAAATTATATGCCATTTATTAACAATTTTTTAATAAATTAATTTTAAAATTAATGAAAATAGTTTCAAAAAACACTAAAATAAAATAGTTGATTAAACTGAAAATCATTTAAATGCTACATGCAGTACTTGAACGGGAAAATTTTCATAAAAAACTATGAAAAAGAGCAATTTCACAAATTGAACATTAATTGTAAAATTATTTATTGATTTTGCCTTTTAGATACAGTCGAACCCTCATTACTTGAACATTTATTTAAGAATATTTCTATAAATAGTTCTTATTTAAATTGTATTGAGTAGAATAAATCATCAAAATTATTAATTAACAAAGAAAAAGTTTAATATTTTATTTCTTAGATTTAAACAAAACTTTCAATATAAAAAAATATTTATTTAACTGTATGCTTTTGAAAATATTTAAGTTTTTACGAAAATAAGCTAATCTTTAACCATTAATGTGCTTTAATAACCGCTTAAATCAGAGACCTGGATCATATCTCTGATCACATTGTTTTTCAAAATTTTTCTTTTTTCTTAGTTCAATTAATATCCCATAATCTTTCGTAAAATGAATTTGGATTTTACATTATCCAATACAGAGCGAATTGTGTAACAAGGTGTTTTATAATTTACAGTGCTTCAATAAAATGCTTGTAAGTCAAAATCAATCAAACAATTGCAGTTTCCTTATGTTAAAACGCTGATTGGTTTCAGAATTCATTGTAATTTCGTTTCCTTTTATTCCTTCTATACATTTTCGGATACATAATGTAATTCAATTTTATTCTACTCAACTGGTCGACAATTAAAACCTTTATTCACTCGTAAATTGTTTTGTATTATTTTTTAATTAAAAATTTTATTTTTTTAATTAATATTTTCCTCAGTCAATCAATAAATCTAATACAATTTACAAATCTATTCGTAATATTTCATATTGTATATCGAAATTTTCCAATATAATTCTGATTAAAAATTTCTATATTTACCGCATTTGCTGTCTTTTACTTATAAAATTAATAGAGAGTGCACTTAAATATAAATACGAATAGTACATTATGCTTTTTTTGTTAAAATAGAATGAAAAATCGAACAATATATTTTTTTATGTTGTTATACTATAAATTCCAAATAAATATATTGAATTTAGAATTAATTTACTTTTTATTTTACTATTCAATTCTATACATATAAATACACAATATATCAACTATAAATAAATCTACACGATATACATGAGTGATTAAACAAATTGTGCATAACATACAATAAAAATTTGGTTCATTGCTATTATAAGAAAAACTTTTATATAGGAAATTTTTTTTTTTTTTTAATCTAACATACAATTTTTTGTAGTATAACGCACTAGGACAAATCCTACTTACAAATTTACTATTTTAACTATCTCTCACTCTGTATATTACGATTATATATTACGACTATTTCATGGGTATACTTATACATTGTAATTTTCTCATATTTGTATGTACTTTTATCATTTACTTACAATTTATTTCTACAGGGGTTTTGTTAACACAGAAAACATACAAAAAAAAAACGTAATTTCTATTTTAAGTTAAATTTTCTAACTAATTTGATTTTATTGACTTAATGTTAATTTATTTTTATTTAAGAAAATGTAAAAACGGTTCACAAATTTAGTTGCTTCGAATTTCGTGATTTGAAAATGGAATATAAAATTTACTGCACTAGCTACGTGTGCATTTATATTTAAAAAAGGATATGTAAGTTAAATGATTTATTCATTGAATATTTTCACTAGATGGTGTGGCGTGAGGGAAGAGCAAAATAAATTTTAACAGCAGAAACAAAAGATTTTTTTTCTTTTTATTCGAATAAATTTAAATTTTCGACTCTATTAAATCAAATTATGTGAAAAAAATAATATGTGAATTCTTCCAAAAAGAATTGCATGTGATAATATAAAAAAAAATTTTGATTTTATCTCGAAAGTTTCAATATAATTTGTTTAAGTAATTCACTGAATATTGATATAATATATTGTGTAAACGTGCTTAAAAGTTTCTATAAAAAATTAAGAAAAATGTCATTTGTTTCTTATCAAATTTTGAATATTTTTTTGTATAATATTAAAAGGCTGACTTCAATAAATCTTTTATGTGGAAATTTTTTGGAATTTTTTGATTTACATTATAAAAGTTTAAAATTTCTTAAATATTTGAAAAAATCGTGAATAATAAAATTTTTTAAGAATTTCGACCATATTTTGCAATTTACTCTTTAATTTATTGTTCAAAATTAGTTTCTAGCAATTTTAGATATAAACCCCTAAAAGTATGCAATTTTCTAATTTTCTAAAATATTATTTAATTTATGTGCTACTGTTAAATTACTAAAGAATCAAGTAATAACAAGATATTTGCCCTGTTTCTTAGCTTTTTTTGTATTCTCTTGTTATAAACATGTCCTGCCAAATGTAAAATTTGTAGAAAATGTAGGACAAAGTCTTGCATTTGCCAGAAAAATTTCAATTTGCCCTCCATTAAAAAAAATTATATAAGAAAATGGAATAATTTGGCAAATGTGACACCTGGTGGAAATATTTGTAAATTTTGGAATTTTTGATATACATATTTGCAATTTGGTAATGCATGAAATTGACAAATTTGTTTCACAAATTTCATTACTAAATATTTCTGCCATATGTGTTAGTATTGCCTTTAACGTAAATTAAACATACATTACAACTCGCTTATATTCACAATATTTTTTATCAAGAAAAATCTCCATTAAAATCTCCGCTTAATTTCATAACTCCTACAAAATCACAACTTTTTAAATATTTTTCGTTGAGATATTAAATGTGTCCGACTTTATTATACTTTATATAATGCTATAACCTAAAAGTATGCAATTTTCTGTAATTTTAGATCATTCAAATTTTATGCATTATTATTTCCGAAATATAAATATTGCAAGTAGTAAATCTTCTATAAAAGTAAAAATAGATCACAAATGTCAAAAATTTATTATTAATAAATTCACTCTTCCATCTAATTTTTTGCTTTAAATATTTACTTTTAAAATCATAATAAAGTTTAAAGGCGAAACAAAGTTATGTAGCTATATACTAATCCATTAATGCAACAAATATTAAATACTAAGGGTGAGCTCAACAAAAATAAAAAAATTACACTTTAAATGAACAAGTAGGAATAAATTAGATTTTAATTGCTACTCAAATACAGCCAAAGATTTCTTTGCATAATAGTTAGCTAGATATTTTCTTAATATTCTTAATCTAGTAAGAAATTTTTGAATTAAACAATTAATATTCTCAATTTTGATCTACTATTTCTACTATATCTAATGAAATGATAGCAGCAAGTAAACGAAATTTATTGCAAATTCTCTAATTTCTCGATTATAAGTTTAAACAAAAATTTAAATTAACCATTGTGCATCTTAGTACTTAAGTTAAATTTGACCTTAAATGCTCCCTCTAAGTAAGTACTAAAAATTTCTTTTTATATATAAAACAGTTTATTCACTTTATAAAGAATTTTCATATTTCAAATTGAATACAAAGTTATCAAAGTATTTTACAATTCTCATATATAGTTAAAGCACTACACTTAATAAATTTTCAAAAAGAATTTTTTTTTTTTTGCCTTCCCTTGTATAACAATTTAATCTTTTTTATATTATTAAGTAGTGATCCTTAACCTTTAAAATATTAAATATTACTAAACAAATTTCATATGGAATACTAAAAAAAAAATGAATATTTCATCTTATAGCATAAATCTGTTTAAATATTTAAACTTGTACCCATCTTTTGAATCCATATACACGCATATACACAAATATTATAGAAATTTTTATGAGACCTCTTACTTTTTTTTTTTTTTTTGAAATTTATAAATTTTATATTAGTTGTGTATAGCATACATAAGTATCATTATATTTTCTGTTTTTTATTATATCCACTACTAAAAAGGGGTAAGTAAGTGAATAAGCAAAAAAACAAAAAAAAAACCATTACTCCTTTGAAATTCAAAATGAAAATCTCATTATGTTAAAGTGTCTTACGTTTATTAAAAATGATTTTTCTTTGTACAAAATATTATGCATTAAATTTGCATATATTATTATTTTTACGGAAAATAAATATTCATGACATATCTATGGATATTATTTTGCTTTGCTTTTATGTGTGCACTAATATAAAATTCAGTCTCATGTGTTATATTAAATAAATAAATATGTGATACATATAAAGGATAATGAAGTAAGCGAGATTATAATTGAACAATTTATTTATTTATTACAATAAATTTAATTATAATAAGATGCAAAGGTTTTTCAAAGTTTTTCTAATAAAATTTCAGTAGGAATTCATTATTATGGTATTAAAGCAAATATTATTAACTACAATATTCATGGTATTAAAGCAAAACACTTTAGAACTTAACCTCAATTGTGTTGATTAAGTTACAATTGAAATTTTTTTTCAAATCTTAATAAGAAGAGCTTATGTAGTGGAAAAGGTAAAAAAAAACGCTATTATCAATTCATATTGAAAATTTAGGAATTAATTTGAATAAAAATTTTTTTATGCGTTTTCTTCTATACCGGCTGTAATTTAGTGTTAATACTAAAAGTTTAAATTAGGATTGCGCATTTATCCTGCATCTTAAATGGTAAATCTGTATTCTTATTACAAACTCAGATGAATTCGCCATATTCGCTACTATTAATACAATATGAAGCAATATAATTTATTATAAATTTCTCCTATTATCTTAGCACAAAACTGTGAGAGAATAAAGAGAGAGTCTTGAACCAACTATAACATTAAATTGAAAAGTTTTCAATATACATTTGACCCTTATATGTATTTAATGAATTGACTCTATACTTTGAACTATTGTAACTTATTGCAACATAATCAAGTTTCTCAATTTATGGTTCACGTACAATTATAATACAATGTGAATAAATTTTAAAATGTCTAGCTAGACAGTGCATTATAAATAATCTCTGGTATTACAAAAATGACAAATATATTCTATTCGCGGATACTTTAATATTAAATTTTTCAATAAAGTATTTTACTTTAAATCAAAGTTATAAATTATTACCTACATACTTGTTTCTACTCTAGAAACTCTACAAAGTTTATTGCTATATTAAATTTCCATTATAATTATTTGCAAAACATAAATATACATAAATATAATAATTTATTAGAAAAATATAATTATCATGCATAAAAAATATCCGCCATAGTCATTTCATAGAACACACGATTAAAAAACGAAAAAAAAAGACTCTACTTAAATCATTTTTTTTAATGCTCTTCAGTACACTTTTTTTTCATACTTTTTATGAGTTATGAGAAAAAGAATGTAAAAATCATACTAAGTACTAAAGCAAAATGTTGACTCATCTATAAATTTTATTCACAACATATTCGTGTACATATACATACATACTTATAAATTAACAATAATACATACTTTTATATTACATTTTTAATAAAAAATGTAATGTAAAATTTTAATAAGACGTCAAAAAAAAGGACATTAATGTTACATTAAAATTAAAATGTAATTTGGTAATAAATATTTATACATGCATATTTATTATACTTTTATATACATATTTTAATACTCAACGTAAAGATATTGCGAGACATCGATAAATACAAAAAATTAAAGAATTTAAAAACAGGACTAAGTTAATAAGATCTTATTCGATTGAATGAAAAGATCAAATATGGTAGAGAGTTTAAGTGTAGGATAATTAACTCCGCAAATATTATAATGTAATCATATTTATAGCAGGTAAACACTAATAACGAGAACAGAAATGCTAAAATTCTAGATAAAAGGAATGATAATCAATATTGTTACATTTGCTCCAATTGTACTTTTTTATTATATTTTAACATACTATACTAACATACTACCGCAAGGTCAAGTCTTACTATACTTTTTTGCATTAATGCTGGAAAATATCATTATTTGCATTTGTTTATTGAAAATGGCATTTGTATTATTATGAAAATGCCATTTATATTGTTGCTACAAAAACCACTTGTACTACAAAGAAATTAAATTTTGCTCCTTATTTTGGAAAAAGTTACCGCGAAAGGAATGTCAGGTGTTGAAATTTCATAACATTAAATTTCTGAACCTACGGCTTCAGCCATTTAAAATAAGGTCCTTAATCTTTTATGCAAATGTAGTAGTGAAAATGTGAATGAATTTTTGACTTTTTGTAGGTGTCCTTCAACAAAGATTCAACTTTTTATAGTTTTCTATAAAAAAATCAATTACATTTTGTGTACAAAAATAAAATTTATATAAAAATCATTATATTTTATTTTGTGTTAATGGTAATTAATTAGCACAATTGTTACTCTAAAACTCCCCGTACAACTTTTTTTTGAGACAAAATGCTTTTAAAAAAAAATGTTGAAAATCATAACATTTTATGAGAACAAGTTACAAAAATCCCAGTGTTACACAATTAACATTATTATTTATTGTGAAAAAAAAATATTTGGATTTTTTCATTGGCTTGAAGGTTTCAATATTATAACTATTATAATTATTTTTACACGTTGTTGCCTAAATATATGCAATTTTATTAAAAATTCTAAAAACTAAATATTTTCAATTAGAAAAAATTTGTAAAATTTTATTATAATTATTTTAAAACTTTTATACACAAAGCATATTCAAAAGAAGTTTTTGATCTCAATTTTCTTTTAAAAATAAATTATAACTAAATTATCGTCAAATAGTACAATTATGATTATTTAGTAGTTAAAAAGATTTGTAATAAATGTGAAACCCATTAAAAATTTTCTAATACATTATTGTTAATTTGAATATTGTAGGACAGACAATAAAATAAATAATTAAATAGAAAACACATAAGATGCAGAATAAAAACCTTAACTTTTACCATTTAAATAGAAAAATTTCATTTAAATCGATTAATTTTAAAATATTACACCTTAAACTTTATATAACAGAATATAAATTCTTACACAATCCTCTTTAATCATTATAACATTAACAGTTACAACATTAATTTCTATTTAATTTAAAGGAGCCCAAAAATATGAATTGAATTTAACCAAAAAATATTATTTATTTCAAAATATTTATTTCTTATACCGCACCTCATAAATAAAGGAATATTTTTGATATTATTTACATATATTACAAAAATAATTCAGTTCAATATACTTTATTATAACCAACTAGTTGAATATGCGTGCATGGTGGATGAATGCATTCAAAATAAAAAATATTTTTTTCACTTACAAATATTATACAAAGAAAATATGTGCGACGCGTGTATAAAATTCATAAAATATTTTTTATAGTTTATTTATTTCGTGTATTTTGTAACAAAAAAAAAAAAAAAGAATTTTATTATTACGTACGCATAAATATATTTATATAAAATCTACAATCATATATTTTATATTTATGTGAGTGCAAATGTATTTTACTCACAGTAAATATTTTTTTATTTTTTATATATTTTTTTCACTTGATTATACTTTTAAATATGATGTACGTGACATTATTTTGTTTGCGATACACGAAAAGAAAAACAACAACATTGTTTTTATTTTGTATATTACTGCGTACTCATCGAAATATTCGACTTCCACCTCAAATACCCCCAAAAACCTCTTAAAAGTGAAATGAAACAAATCGGTGAAAAAATATTGTAGATCATTTATTTTTTTGTATTTAATTTTTGGCAAAATTTATCACTTAAATATTTTTTTATATGTAACAAATTCGAAAATATAATGTACGCAGTATAATATTAACTTTAAATATACTTACATATAAATAAATAAATAAATTTACTTTACCTATATAATATTATAACTTTATTATAATAATATCATAATTTATTTGTATATAAAATAATTTTATAGTTAAAATTATAAAAAATATATTCATTTCATATACGTGTATACCGTTTATAACAATATTTTGTAACAATATAATTGACTCGCACTTATACATGAACATTATTTACATTATATATACTCTACATAATATACATAATATATTCCATTTAAAATAGTATTTATACATAATATGTAAAAATTTATATTACATATTATTATATTAGTATAGAATATACAAATTTTGTTGATGTACATAATAAAAAATTTTTATTTATTACTTACATATGAAAAGTTTATCATACGGCTGCCGCCCCTTCTCAATCATGAAAATTTATACATACATTTAAATGTATATGTGAATTATATTATACATTGTTAAATATATTATTTTAATTTTTATTTTTCTATATTTCTTTTATATTATATTTTCTTTTTTTATAGGACATTACAAAAAGGTTAAATAAAATCACTAAAAATCACTAAACATACTTATAGGAGTAATAAATTACACACACAAAAATAATAATAATAATAAAAAATATAAGAGTAACAAAAAATAAGAGAAGAGGTATAAGAGAAGAGCATTTAAAAAAAAAAAAACAAAAAATTTGTGTAGAAAAAAGAAGAGAAGAAAAAAAAAGAGACAAAAATCTAATGGAAAAATATAAAGAGAATAAAAAAGAATAATGAATAAAAATTTTTATATTATTATTATTTATACTCATTATATGTATGTAATATTTGAGTTTTACATACTTACAAAATTTTGTTTTTATTATTTTTAAGTTTTTTTTTATTATTACTCTAAATAACAGTACCCCAAATATGTTAGTATACTCATTACTATACCGAGAGTTAATTTTTTTATTTTTATTCTCATTTTTTATTCTCATATATAAATATTTTTTTTGTTTTTTTTCATTTCTCTTAATTTTTGCCATTGTGAACAGATTTTGTTGTTGTTTTTTTTGATATATTACAACTTTTTATTATTTAATGTTATACATTTTATAAAATATTATATTTTACATATATATAATATTTATATGTGTATAAAATTAAATAGGATAGATATGCATACTTAAAAAATACAAAAATCCATATCCCACCTATCATACTTAGGTATAGATATATATACCATATACCAATATTATGTGTACCGCACATACAAACATATTATATTATGAATAATATGATATTAAACTCAAATACACCCATACTTATATTGTACATTATTAATTCGAATATATATATATATTATTGTATGTATAATGTTATATTCAATATAGTATACCAGTTATAATATATATTATATTTTTAATAGTAGATACGAGTATATACAAATTTTATGTATATTGTTTTTGTTTTTTTGATATTTCAGAATTAAATGATGATATTAGCAGAGAGGAAAAGAGAGAGTGAATAAAAAATAAAGAAATAATACGCAAATAATAAGAAAAATATCTAGAAATCTATATATATATATACATACTAGTATGTCTATATATAAAATTTTATCCAAAATAACAATAATATTGTGCTATAATACTAAAATACATATAAATTTTTTTTTTTCATATACATACACACATGAAAGAAATGAAATATATTATGCGTATAAAATATACGCATACAATTAAACATTTAGATATGAGTATATTCAACAGTTAAAAATGTGGCAGATTTTTTTTTATTTTTTTATTCATTTCTGCTGATTATTTTGTCTTATTTTTCAGATTTATATTTCTCTACTTTTTTTTTTTGTTTTTAATATTGATTTAATACCTTGATTTCCTTTTATTTTTTTTATTATTTTGTTTTTCTCTTGTCCCTGTTTTTGAGATATTTTTTGTTTTATCTTTACTGTGTTATGAGATAACAATGGCAATACTTACATTATAAATTTTTTTTTTGTGAAAATCGAAATGAAAAGCATAAAACAATGGGAATGGAAAACAAAAATAATTTTTATATAATAGCAATTCAAATTCGGACAATAATGACAAATAAATAGGCCGACACTATGATATGAAAACCAAAAAAAAATACTGCCACATATTCTAAATTCTGTCCATTTTTGTAATATTAAATTTGATTCTTTTTTTTTTTCTTTTACACTTAATTTTTGAAAAAGTAGTTTTATTATGCATGTATGGCCCAAAAATTTTAATGTAAAAATAAATATTTAACTCGTTATGTTATATGCATTGGGATATTGCAACAAACAAGGATTTAAAACAACAATGGGAACGTTTTAAGCTACATACATTTTGCTTCCCAATAAAAACAGTCCACCATTACAGCATTAAGCGCACCATGTAAACGTACAAACACTTGTCATCAAATATATTTCAAATTTTAATTATGTCAAATAAAATTCATGAGCAGTCCTTGATGTTACCTTGATATTTCAATTAATTTACAAGCTTTGTAATATTTTATCGACTTACTCGTAATTCGAAAAGTCGACTCATTCATTTGAGAATTTGAGACAGAATTTTCACAAGAATTTGTGCTGGAACTATATATGAATTCAGCGAAATACCTTAATTTGAGTTTCGTCTCTTTATTGGTCGTCAGAATTCCTAAACATGAATACCAAAGTTGCGAGTGTATTTTATACGAGAAGAAAAATTTTTAGAAGATTTCACTAGAATTAATAATTTTTAATTTTACCTTCCTTTAATACCTTTGATTAAAGCATTTTTTATCTATAAGAAAACTGAGGCAGTACCATTATCCTACTACTATTGTGTCTGTCAGTTATTCTTCATAATTTTAGTACCATTATTAACAGTATAACATTAATGTAAACAAAACTTCTCACTATCTTACTATATACTATTGCTGTCAAAATACAAGAATACAATAAAATATATTGTAATCGCTTTTTTGAAACTTCCTTTTTCAGAAAAAAATTTATATGACTGCTTGTATATATAATATGTTGAATTCTTATTTAATATGGCAAAGATAAGTAAAAGGATACTTCATTTATTATGTTATTAAAGGATTATTTTAGATTAAATTTATTTTGAAACTGAATGATTTGAAAGATTTGAATTATGAAAAATATATTAAAAAAATAAAAAACTTAAATCAAAACTTTTTTTTTTGTTAAATCCCTTCCATTTTACCTTTTGTTATCAAAGAACATTCAACTTAAATGTCATTATCATCAACATAATATTTACTAAGTAATATTTATTATATTTGTTTTCGTATATCCTTTTATTTTTCCTTATTTTAACAATTCTTTCTTCTTATTTTTTAACATTTTGATTTGTGTAGGCGTAAGGATATATTACGTATAGGCTTTCGTATATAGTATTTGATAATATGATTAAAAAAAAAAAAAACAAACAAAAACAAAACAATGAAGTTGAAAGAATATTGTCACTTAAAGTTAAGAGAGGAAAACTATCAATGTCATTTTTTGGTTTTTTTTCTTCTGCTCTCGAGGGTTTACTGTCAGAAATTTCAAAAACTTAATCTAAAATAGAATTTATACTTTTGTTTTAACGAGTAGAGTAAGTTATATAAATTTATTTATAAAACCTTACTTGTTTTTAATTTTGTGTTAAAATCGAAATTTTAATTTAATTTTAGGCATTTTGAATAAGTTTTTCGAATAGAGTTTCTGACTGCGATTACTCTGAATTATATGAAATTATTCAAAATTTTTTAAGTATCGTCTTATATCTAAATCCAAATAATTTATATAATATAGAGATTTCCGAATTTCTTTCTTTTATTTAAATAACAAAATGAAAATTATTTGTCAACATAAGTATGAACTAGATTGAATTTATTATTCCAAAAAGAAAATATTTATTAATTTTTTTAATTAGTTCATAATTTTAACAGTGATAATTTAAAATCATAATTTAATTTTTAGAAGCGGTATCGTCTTTAATTTCTAGAAAAACATTATTAATATCATCAATATAAATTATAAAAATAATTCAATCCTTGAAAGTCATTCAGCGCGTTTATTATGACAACTTTAAACAAAATCATGTTGTAATGGCCTGTATGGCGAAATCAAATTTCCATGCAAAGCTGCTGTAAGTAAACGGCCCGATAAGTATCATATACTACCTTTGACATATACCATCATTTTAATATAACATGCGTCTAATACTTAAACAAATTTACAAATTTTTCATAATTTTTCAAAATGGTGAATTGCATCTCAATTATTACGCTAAAATAAGAATCTGCAATATTAATATATTAGATTTTAATACATTATACTAAACTGAAATATTCAAAATTGCTCTCATATGCCAGAGATATTCTTTTAGTACCCAGACTTTATTATAAAATGCTCATATCCCGCATTTTCAATGAAATAATTAAATTAATTTTTATTTTTTGTTAAAGCACTTAAATTTCAACAATTTTAATCAAAAATAAAAATAAATTTTTTTCTTCTTAATTTTCAATACCTACATACTTAACGAAATATACACATAATATAAAAACGTATTTAACTAATATTGTTAAATCTTAAGTAAGTACTTATACTCTAATATACAAACATGATATTATTATAGAAAATATAGCTAAATACCAAATAAGAGCGTATATATATTAAAATATATCTAATTATTTTTAGAAATTTTCATAATTTTCTTCAAATTAATTTTAATTTAAAATTTTATTTATAATACTTACTTTTTATATATTTTTCTTATTTTCCTTTTTGCTATTTTGAATATGCGTAAAAAATTTCTCAACTGTATAGAATATTAGCTTTGATCAACGAATGAAAGAATTTATATATACATATATGTATATAAGTATGAATAAATATGTTAATTGTGCGTAAATAGGGTGATTTTGTAAAAGCCTTCAATTAAATTAGATGATTAAAAATGGGTAAAACTTTTATTCAGAAGGAGTCTTAAATAAAATTGGGTCAAACCGATGGTTTTTATTGTAGCACTTTTCCCTTCAACAAGTGAAAATAATGCTTTTAAAAACAGAAATTTGAAAAAGCTTGCGATTTCGGAATTATAAAACGCCAAAAATTCAAATTTTAAGAGGCGATACCTTGAAAGGTGGTGGAGATGAAAAAAAATTTCTTCTAACGAAATGATTTTTTAGTATCTAAGAGCTGCTAAAATTTCAGGCTCCTACAACTTGAGATATAGAAGAAAACTCGTATCAAAAATTTCGAAAAAATGTATTTTAGATAACGGTAAATGTTAATAGCCATTTTGTTTTTTTAAGCTTCTTAAAATCTGCCTTTGCAAAGTTTGAAAACCGCTTTTGGTTTCACTGCAATAAATATTTTAAAAATGGCATTTTTGAGGGGGAATAGCTTTTAGAGTGGGCGAAATAGGTAAATCTATGTAGACAGGGCGAGATAGATATCTATGTACGTATAAAATTTCAGTTTTCTATCTTCAAGGGTGTAGAAGTTTTATAAACAGACACACGGACAGACGGAGGGACATTCGGACGAACGGACAGAGTGAAAATAATAAGCACTTTTTTCTCAAAAATTTTTTTAAACGTGCTAAAATCTATCGCGAAATTTTTATTATATTATTAACACTAAACACACCATAACGGGTCAAATGACCCATTTTGAACTTTTGCATTGAAAATGCACGTATAATTTTATTACGTTTGCACATTTGACTTCATGACTTTTTTTAAGTAATTAATGTACAGTTATAACAATTTTTTTTGTTTGTTTTGTTTTGTTTATTCTGAGTAATTCTTGTTGTATACCGATATCTACCACAACGGGTCATTTGATTTGGATGTTGTAGCAGAATTGTAAATTCTCTAAATTCTGCTCCTTGTAAAATCACCCTGTATGCAAAAAAAAATGTACAATATTAAATAAGGCAACAAGCAAGGTAATAAAGGTAAAAAGAAAATTAGAAAAACTTAAAGGAGAAAAATAAAAAAAAAAATTTTTTTTCTAAAATAAAATTTTCACAGGAGGGAAATCAAAAAACAATTCAAGTGTGACAAATCATTTTTTTTTTTTCTTTTCTTGCTTCTTGTACAAAAATCTCAAGTTGTTGTCATATCAATTTTTTCTGTAAATTTTTTCTTTATTTTTTGATAAAAATTCTTCAAGGGCATTTTCTTTATAAATAAATGTAAAAAAAACTCACTTGCACACACGCAAGTACACACATTTCTTTTTAATATTAGACAATCCTGTTGTACATATGGTTGATTTTTTATTTTTTTCATGTAATTTAAAACATGAGAAGGAGATCTGAGCTTCATTTTTTTTTTCATTATTGTTATTATTTAAAAATTACTGGATGTTTTCAAAAATATATATGTATATTTTTTTTTTTTGCTAAATTGCGTTACACATTTACAAGTATTGCTGCTTATTACGCAGCAGTTAGAATTTTCATTTTTCTTTTTAATATTTTCTTCCTTGTTATTGTGATTTGGTTGTTGTTATCCTTATGGCTGGTGTTTTTTTTTTTTTTTTTGATTCTTTAGAATTTTGTCATGGGTGTCAAATAAAATTAAAAGTAAAATTAAATTTAAAATTATCAGAGCATAAAATTGAAGCTCTTTCTCCCTCTCCCTCTCTCTCGCCATCTTTTGAAAGAAGATACAAAATGAGAAAAAGCAAAAAAAAAATCTTTAAATAATTTTTTGTCATAAATTTTGTTGTTTTTTTTTGCACATCCATTCCGAATCATGATGAAATCTATTTAAAATATTTTGTCTCTTTTCTGTTGCTCAAAACAACAAAAAAAAAAAATTTTGTAAATATTTTTTTATTGCTTTCATGTTTTTTTTTTTATTCTCTTTTTTCCTCACAAAAAAAATAATAAAAAACAAATTAATTTAAACTAATATGGAAATTTATTTTGTATAAAATATTGAAGGAAACATTTCCATTTTTTTTTCCAATTAAAAATAATTTTAAAAACAATTATTGAAAATATTTTTTTCCAAAAAAATAACAATAAAAATCTGATTCGAGCAGAAGATGAACAATAGCATTGCCTATTTTTTAGATTGTATTTTTGAATTTTAATAAATTTCCAATTATTTTTATTTAAACAATGCAAACGATTTCGAAAATATATTTTACAGCCTTATTAAAAAATTTTTAATAAAAAGCTGGTAATGTTCAAAATTAACGCACCATTAAAAATGAAAATTTGGTATTTAACCCAAAAAACACTTCCTGAAGTTCAATTTAGTTTGTTGATAATTAAGACTCAATAATATAGAATTTCTAGAATATAGTGGTTCGTTCTTTAAAGAGCCAAAATAAAACTTCTGAAATTCAAAGAAAGCAGTTGATTATTTTTTCTTCCAATTGCTCTGATAACCTAGCTGGCCCCTCATATTATCAAATGCAAGTTATACGAGTATTCAATAAAATTTTAAAATTCGATATGTAAAATTTAGTGTTATTACAATATCTCTCTTATTAATACTTAATACGAACAATACGAAGTTGTAAGTCACATTAACATTTTGTTTTCTCTTCACTTGAAATCAAATTTTAAAATTTTATTAAGCATTCAAATTAGAAATTAATCAATTATTATGGATACTTGATTGAAATACACTTTGTAACTCAAAATCAAATTTCAAAAAAAAAACAGTAATATATAATTATAATTCGAAAAATTACTACTTAATTGTAAAAATAAATTATTTAAATCTCACAAAATCCAAAAATAATTCAAATAATAGGTTAGTAATAATGGCATATAACAAAAACAAGGTGCAAAATGTATGTTATTGTGCCATTCAGATTTAATACTTGACGCATAAATATTTTAATACACATTTTTAGTAAACTCAAAGTATATTTAACAATTTGTCAGCAGAGACTAATTTTAAGTATAGACCAATTTTAATTTTTTCATATTCAGACACAATTTAGAATATCAAGCAGTAAATATTTTAAAATTTTAATAAATTTTCCTCTATCTGTAATACGAGTATTGATATTTCTTCCTATAATTTCTCTGTTTATACCTCCAAAAATGAAAATTATTTTTTCCTACGCACTCCCGTAAACGTCAATTCATTTATATTTATAATAATATGTGCTGAAAATTTTCAATACATTTAATAAAAATCCTATAGTCCTTAAAATTTTTCATATGTTTTTTAATTCCAAAAATATTTTTTTCAACCAAAAAATTTCCTCAATTTTCTAAACATGTGAAGTTGGCACATACGGTATATCAGTTTTAACCAGACAAAGTAATATTTATAATAAATTTTTTAGATTAAGTTTTATTTTAAAAAAGAAAGAAAGACCAGGCCATATTATTCTAAGAGAAAATATTTTTTCATTGCAATTTGTAAGTGATTATAACTTGGTCTTATAAAATTTTATACAAGATGCAAATGTAAGCCTTAATATTAAAAATTACTCAAATGCCCTCTAGAAACAAAAGCCAATTGTGATTTTTTAAAATTATTTTTATTTTACATCAACTTTTTTACTTTAAAAAAGAAAAAAAATATTAAATAAGAAAATTGTAAGATAATTGAAATAGAAATTACTAAGAAACTTGAAATGAACTTGAAAACAAATTGAAAACAAAAATTTTTGGAATAGAATTGAATTAAAACTTTTTTTTTATAATTTTTTTTCTGGTAACATAGCACCAATTTTGTTTGGCCTTCAATTATCTGATATTACTAATTTTTAAATTCAAGATATTTGGCCTCTTTCCAAATATATAGGGTATTTGTAACAAGCTTAAAAAAATTCCACTGCAGCTGTCCGTTAAATGAAATATGAACAGGCTTCTTTTTACACTCAACAAACCCAATTTACAAGATTCAAATATAAAAAAAAATTTAAAAATAAATGAAGTATAAAATAAATTTTATAAAAAGGACAACAGAAAATCAACAGGTACCTTACATTACCTATATAATATAAAAAATTTCAGATGAATAAATTATAATCAAATAATGTCAACATCCGGCTCCTTATTTTTGAAATTCATTCTTTTTTATAGTATGTATATATTCTACAACAACTGTAATATAGATACATACATTGTATACACTGGGTGTTTGCTTTTTAACTGCACTGCTATACACCGTTTGCTTAGTGACTTTTGTGAGTAATTGAAATTTTTGTATTTAGACAATGTGAGACAGCCCAATCGGTTTCGCGGAGTAATAAAGGTTTCGCGAATATGCAAAAGGTAGTCCTATAATTGAATATTATTAATCTTCACGGCCGGCTCAAATTTTTTTTGAATAATTAATGTTAATACTAAAAATTTTAATCTACAAGCTGCACACGTTTCTTTAACATTTTCTAATATTTAAGACTTAGAGTGACCAAAATGGTATCCACTATTGATATAGATTTATAAACTACATTCCGTACTGTGCAACAATATGCCAGTATTACACTCAGCAATCGAACACCCTCTATATGGCAAAAATATATCCAATTTCATTTAAATTTTATACAAATATAAAAATAAAAATTATTTTAATTTTATAAATTTAAATATTCCATTGTCGAAAATGGACATTTTGTTTGTTAAAAACACAAAAAAAAAGATCAATATGAAATATGAAAAATGTTTTTGTAACAAAATAATTTCGTCCTTTTTTTTTATTCTCCAAAAGGAAATCCATATAATAACAATGTATGAAAAATTCAAAAAAAAAAAAAAATTATGACAATTGAAAAATATTTTTGCAATCACCAGTGTTTTTTTTTTTATTTTTTAAATAATTTTTAAAAAGAAAAAAAAAATTCCAATGGTTCGGGGTTAATTTTTGCTTGTAAAACCAAAAATCATTTTTCATATTACATTAAAAATAAAATTTTATTTGTTACAAAATGCATGCCATTGTAATATTGGTTTTTCACATTAACCTTCCAATGGTCAAACAAAAATTCAACAGCTATTATTCAAAAAAAAAAAAGCATACGTGGCACTTATAATAAGTAAGTATTAAAATTGGGGTTTGCAGGAAAGTCAATATTAAAAAATAAAGGCCCTATACGATATATAGCGATCTACTGCTTTAAATCCCATAGGATTTCTTTAATGAGTGTTAAACAAATATTATTATAATAATTGTTTAAATACATAATTTTTCAACTCTAAGAAAATTTTAAGATATATTCTTAGAAATTTTCAAATATCTTCAAAAATATTTTAACAATCAAAGACACAATCTTTTAATTTTTGAGTTTCAAGAAAGGCTCAAACATTTAGCTTTCGTACAACAGTAAGAAACATTCAATAAAATGGCTTTTTATTATTAATATGGAAAAGTATTTTTTTTACAGACCAGACATTTTCCGAACATTATTGCCAAATGAACGAATGAACATTTTAAAATTTAAAAGAATATTTTTGTTTTAATAATAATTTGAAAAAAACAAGAGCATTAAATAAGTACTCGTACCTACGAGTATATTATAATAAAAAGATGAAGAGAAAATTTTAACCAGAAAAAAAAATTTCAAAATTTAAATGCAAATTTTTATGACCTCAAACTAAATATCACAATTTAAATGCAAACAATATTATTTTATTTTTTTTTCTACTCTGTTTTTTGTTTTGCTGCATTTTCCCTGCGGGTACCCCTTGTTTTCTATATACATAATTACCATAGTTTGTATAGAAAAATTGCATTAAAATTAAGTTTTTTTTTCTTCTGTTTTTTGGGAATAATTTCAGAATAAAAACAATATTTTTTTTTTTTGCGAGTGCATTAACAAATATGTTCATTATACAGTGAAAACAAATTCACGTTAAAATTTATACAATAGGAAATTATTTTCGTTGCCAAAATTCAGCAATATGTAAAGTAGTTGTGTATATGAAATTCCAAAATTAAAAAAATATTTTTGGCTGTTTTTCGAGGAAAAAATTAATTAAGAAAATCATGGTATTCCGCATGAATATTTTTTGAACGGAAAATTTTTTGTATTTCACTCAGTAAAAATTTTTGTTTACAGGAACTTCATTAGATTAAAATTAGTCTTGCAATAATCGTTTTATTCCTCGATTACTCGATCAAATTACGGTAAAAACAAGGGCTGGATGGTGTATTCTAAATGAACTATATTATTGAAATCATTTACTCTTAAATAGTAAACAAATAAATGGTTTACAATATGAAGAAGTCAGGCATTTATGCGAAACTGGACTGATTCGAAAAAAATGGTCAAAAAAATTTTGTAGAGACTTTTTTGATCTCTTTAATGGTATGATATCTTTTAAACTCTTAATTTCATAAAGTGCTATTTTCTATTTCATATTCTGTTTCACTGAGATCGCCAATTTTGGCAAAACATACATAATTAGCATAATATGTGTAAGGTACTAGAATTAAATAGAAAGAAATTATCTTCATGTACCCTTAATTTTTGAGTAATATTTAAGGAATTATTTAATTAATGTTTTAAAATTTTAAAATATTTGTAGACCACAATTTGAACCCGGCTTTATAAAAATACCAAATTCAAAATTATAAAGGCATTAATTTAAATTTGATTTTCTTACATTTTTTGGATTTTTGTTCATTAAAGCATATTGCTTGTAAATTTAACAGCTTTTATGCAAAAAAAACATTAAAAATTTTTAGTATAATTCTTAATATTGAAACTTATATGAATTTCTATTTTAGTTCAAATCAAATATGTATACAAAATTTTCAACTTGTACTAAACTAGGATCTTCTTCCTGTGTCTCTGATTAACACGTGGAATTTAAGCTATTTTTTACAAGTAATTTTGATTAATTCAAGATCTGTAACCACAAATTGAGAAAACGTGAGAAAATAATAGATTTTATATTATAAAGCTATGGTACTAAAATGACAAAATACTAAGTAAATTTTCCTCTCCTCCTTCTCAAAACTCAAACACATCCAAATATTGTAAAATAATCAAAGCAATATGTATAACACAAGTCGATATATCATCCAAAATAAATCTATACTACATACTTATCAATATTACATACATAATAACATTAACAAAGTGCGTATTTAGAGATTAAAACAAATTCTCATGTGCTTCACTTTATACGATCTAATCAATTTTCTTCAAGTAAATTTTGAACAAATATCAAGAACATATAAGGACATAAAAAAAAGTAAAAAAGTTTCACAATAAGTTTAACATATTAAAAAATGTATGTGTATGTGAATGTAATTTTTTATATACATACATATATTATGTATACATTTAACATTTACGCATACCAATATTCTTGTCACTTCAAATTGATAAATTGATCTTATAAAATATTTTTAACTTTGACATTAATTCAGATTTATTTTTCACTTATCTATACATATCCTTATTTGCTTACACCACAATTTTCAAAATCTTAAATTCCAGCTGTTTCTATAACAATAACATAAAACAAAAAAAAAAATGTAAATCTTTTAAAATACACACGAATAATAAAAAAAAACAATATATTATGATTTTTACCTTAGAATATTTTATATAATAAAAAATAAAAGCAATAGTCGAGAGGGAGTAAGAGAATTAGAGAATTTATCACCCATATAGTTTCTTCGTCCTCAAATATAATACTAAATATTTCCAGATACCGTTTCTTGGTGTTCCATAACGCATAATTTTTTATAATATTTGTTGATGTAGACAAAATTATTTGTTATTTTTTAATAGCCAATAAGTCATTTAAGCTATTTAAATGAAAAATGTAACGTCTTGAGAAATTATTCGTAAAGTTTAAAGGTCCTGTTATATAGGCTATTATTCTGTTGACTAAGTATACTCATGAAGAAGCCCGGAGATTTTCGGTGATTCTTTATTTTCAGTTACAGTAAACTCAATTTAATTTTTTCTTGTAAATGTATATAAGAACCTTTTTAATTGGCCTGGCAAAGTAATCCTTTTCACGGCTCTAATGAATTATTAAATTCATTGGGCAAACAAATTTTTCTCAATTTTCCTAAGTATAATTTTTCATTAATTTGAATAGCACCTTTAAGACACAATATTAATTGTTCAATATTTTCTGCATTTTATTATGTTGTACTACACCTTTAATCTAAAAATTGATGAAAAAACTCTTAAATGTTATGCAAGTAGAAAGCTTTATTTACACATTAATTTCGTTTTCAAAAAGATATTCTCATTTTGTTTGTTCAGTACAAGAAAACCAGTTTCGGTTTAATTTTTTGACTTCCAATTCTTGTAGGGTGGACTAATAATGGTTGTACGGTTCTGTATACTAATCAATTCATCGCTTCTTTGAAGATGATTGTATATCAAAAAATTGACAAAACAGAAATAATTGCATTTAATGTAAAAGATTTCGCTGTATGATCATTTAATAATTCTAACTTTTTGAACTCTTTTCTTTCATATATCATGAATTTCGAACATTATAAAATTATTTTTAAAAGACGCTTTTACATGAAATCGGAAGTGGTTATCAAGGTACATAAGACAGGAATTCATGAAATCACAAGTGGTTATTAAGGCATAGAATCGGATTCTTGCGAAAATCGTTCAAATTTCTATTATTATTTCAATCGCATTCCATTGGATGTGTTTGTACGCTTCAAGAAAATGTAGTGAAATTTCATTTTAATTAATTTTATTCAATAAACAAGTAAATGAGAAAGAATGGTTCTTTTTTCTTTTGAAAGATTGGATTTATTTGAAGACAACTAGAGGTGTATTTCTATGAAAATAATATTAAAGCTTAATTATTTTGAAATTTAAAGAGAACAAATAATTCATGGAAATTTTTGGAAAATATTTTTTTATACACGCTAAACTATTAAAAATTAATGATGAATTAATATGGATATAAATCAAATAAATTATCCCATACACTCTTTAGAATTTCTATATAAATTTATTATTCCTATTTGAATTGCAAAGACAATTATCATAAAAATTATTCAAATTTATTCTATTTTTCACAATTAACACACACTTCGTATATTAAATAACCTATAATTATTTTATCAAAATCCAGAAAAAATAATTAATTCAATTTTAAATTAAAAAATTCTTTTGAATATACGTTCTTTGAAAATAATTTTAATCTCTAAAATTAGCTACCTATCAGATTTATAATTATCTGAAACTTTCAATGATAAATATTAGCAATATATCAAATACTTAACTTATATTCAAAGTTATAATTACATTTTAAGCACACGCTACTGCTGATTCTCTGCCTAAAACAAAATCATTTACCTATAATTTCTATAATCACATCCAAATTATTAATATCTCGAATATATTTCATTTAAAATCTAATATTTATTCATACCTTAGCCTTGAGCAATTTTAAGAAGTAGTCTACTTCTAATTTGAAAGAAAATATCTCAATTATTTCAATAAATTTTCTTATTAAAAGTTTTTGTTCAAAAAATTCTAAAAATTTAATTATAATCTTCAGGTAATTCAAAAAAAAAAAAAAAACTTTTTTTTTTTTAAAATGATTCCCATATTAAATTACATTTTTTTTAGAAAGAAAATATTGAAAGGAAATCTTTAGAAAAATTAAAATTTTCAGTTTCTATGTAGAACAAATCTATTCTATATAAATAATATTTAATATACGAATATTGCTGAAAAGTTTACTATAAGATGTGATTGTGTACAACTGTGTATATTTGTATATATTTTATGTGTGTTTGTATAGTACATTTAAAAAAACACTTAATAACTTCAATTTTAGTATAATTTTCTTAAATTGTCTTCTTAGTGGCAATAATAAGCCTCAGTAACTTGGTTATTTGAAACGTTGTTTCAAATTATTCTGGATCAAACCGATATTGCATGAAAAGTAACACAATATTACAAGTTGAAAATGTAACATGGTATAATCTCTCGGGGATAGAAAAATAGGACTATTTTATGATAGAAATCTTTCCCCTACCCTTATCATTATCTTGAAATCAGTATGAATAATGAATACACAAAATCTCATTAGAAAATTTTTGGTTTCAACAAAAAGATGTATTAATAGATTATTATCACGTTAAATGTTTAACCTGTATATTTAAGTCACTCTGGTTGTATGTACCATTAATTTATATATCATAATTGTTGCATACTTTTGGGCTGGAAATAAATATAATAATACAAAACTATAATTAATTGAACCAAATATGATTTTAATTGGATCATTTTAAGTATTTGGTCATATTTACTAACAATACAAATTATCTGATTGTACAAAAAGTATAATTAATAGATAATATTAAGAGAAAATATTTTAGGTAAGCTTTCTTTAATTAATTGAGAGAAAATAATAATTTTTACTGTGGGAGATTGCAAGAGGCGAAGATTGAATATCTTTTATTTGGTTGAATATGAAGATTGAATATGAATCGTTGACTAGTTAAAAATTTTCTACAATATATATTTTTTCCAATTTTTTAAACAACATAATATTATAAGAAGTTTAAGCTATAAGAAATTTATAATAATTATAATAGAAAATTTTTTAAAATTCAAAATACATTGTAATTCTCTTATAATTTCGTTCCCTTTTAAAAATATTTAATATAATTGTTGAAAATACAATATTTTTTGTTCTAAAATATTTTCACAACATTCATAATATTTGAATAAATTGTAATAAGCAATTTTTCTAATTAATTACATGATTATATAGAGTGACATAAATTAATGAGTGAAAAAAAATATTTTGTCCGAAATCCCTTGAATATTTGAAATAAAGAACGATAAATAAATACCATAAAATAAATTTTAAACAATAACAGAATCCTAGACCCCTTAAAATTTTAATTTCTTTCACTTCTATACAAAACCAAAAATTATAATTTTTTTTTTTTTTGTGTTTTTTAACAAAAATCAAACAATAATATTATTAATAGATCAAAAATGGGGTAAGCAGGCATACCCTATTAAATATTCATAAATTTTAATTTATTTAAATAATATTCTTGTGTATAATAAGTTTTAAAATAGACGCAATTAAAAAAATTTCATTTATTCTCACTTTTATTTCGAATAAAATTCATATAAACACACACAAACAATTACATAACTATGCATACAACTAAACAATAAAACTTGATCTTTTATTAAGAACTAAATTATAAATTTTTGACAAATTACATCATTCCTTCATATTATTTATTATGAAAATATAAATAAAGCAAGAAATAAAAATAAAAAATAATGAAAAAGAAAAACAAAACAGAGGATTTAAAATTTAATTATTTCCCCTAAAAACAGGACGATACTAATGAATAACTTAATTTAAATTTTGTATTTTCAAGCACGTTTTATTTTACTTTTATCTGTATACAGTAAAATCGAAAAATTTTGGAACGTGCACTAGATCTCTATAGATACCTAAGTATTTATAATAAAAAACATACATTTTTTGTTAACAGTTTTTGGAACATTTCTTTCGCCTAGCCACTCTTCCGGCCGTTTGAGTTTTTCTAAATAATCAAAACAGTTTTATATGTGAGCTAGCGTTGAATGATTATTACTTTTTGTATATTGCATAAATCGTATTCAAATCGAAGTCGAATACGCTATCTTGGAAGTGAAATCATAGAGTCAAGAATTCAAATGTAATTCGTATTTTACGATTTTTTTTTGATTTATAGCATCAAAATTGAAATTCTAAAGATGATTTTTGGAAAATTTTATTATTTCAATTTTTATGTTGAATTCGGAATGGAAGTAAAAACTCAAAATAAAATTTTAATTAAAATTTGAAAAAAAATTTAACCTTTAATCGAAAAATTTTCAAGGTCAAATTTGCAATATCTCTGAGCGCCCCCAAGATGAAAAGAAAAAGTTTTTCACTAAGTGCTGTTTTCTAAAAATATCGCATTCTAGTTTCGTAAAAATTCCTAAAAATTAAATGGCAAATCAATAAAGAGGAACCATTTTCCATTTCAAAAATGGTCTAGAATCTAAATTTAAGGATATGAAGGATAAATTTATACAAGATAACATTTTTGACCAAAAATTAATTTTTATTTTTTATTTCAAAAAAAAAAATTGTTTTTAAATTCATATTTTTTTGATTTTACTGTTATACTATAAATAAATACAAAAAATTTGTTTTTCAAAATAACAAAAAAAAAACTCTCCCTTTATTAAATTGTCCTTTAGCGAAAATAACATAATTCAAAAAACGAAAAAAATCAAAAAAAAAAAAACAAACAAGAAAAAAATGAAAAATGAAACAATAAAAATTAAGCAAAAATATTAAAAATAAAACAAAATCCAGAACAAAAAAAACATCGTTCCATTAATTATTATATCTTACCAAAAAGAATAACAATAAACAACAAAAAAAAAATTATAAGAATAACAAACAACAAAAAAAAAACTTAAAAAAAAAACATTCTCAGGGCAATCAGTGTTGTGGCTGTAAGAAATTAGGGGGTCAATATAAATAGGAATAAAAATGAAAACAGGAAAATGAAGAAATGGTATAAGAGCGAGAGAGAGAGAGCAAGGGGAAGAAGATTATAAAAAAGTTTTTCTCTTATTTTTTCTTTTTTGTAGTTTCCTGCTCTTTTTCTTTATAATTCTTCTATTTTTTTTTGGAATTCGTGTCACTCGGAAATGCTTTTCACTTCAAAAAAATATGACAAATTAAAAAAAAAAACATAGGTATAAGAGAAAAATGAAATTCAACAAAAATATTAAAAATCAACATACAAACACACACAATTTTTTCTTTTTTTTTGAAAATTGTATAAAAATCAACAAAACAGACAAAAGTAAGCAAAGCAAAATAATAAATATACAAAAAACAACAAAAAAATCGACAACATCAAAAAAAATAAAATTTTTGAAAACAACAAAAACAAAGAAAAGGTGAACCTTTTTTTTTTTTTGTTTTTGTTTTTTCATGTCCTTAAAATTAAATTAAATTAAATAAAATGGTTTAATTTATGAAATTTTCTCTTGTCTTTTACTTTTATATTCTATACTACTCTTATGTATGTATGTATATACACTACAGTGTTATATAAATTAAATAACCACATGTACACGTATTAAAAATATAGGGCATAACTGTACGCACACATTAACCAAATAAACAACAAAATAAACAAATAGGTATAAATTTTTTTTTTTATATTTTTATTTTTATTTAGTGAAATGTGAACAAGAAAACTGAGGCAAAATTTTTCTTTACAAAGGAAAAATACAAGAAAACAAACAGAAATATAAAATAAAAAAAAAAGAAGAAAAAAGTAAATTTTACATCCTACATATAGAAATTGAAATATAAATTTTGTGTCCTTTTTTATATAAAAATTTTCTTTTACTTTTGATTCTCATTTTTTCTTTATTTTTTTATTATTATTATTACATATTATGTTTTGCATTTGCTTTTCTTATTTTTGTTTCTGTTTTTTGCTTTTTGTCACTAAAATTTACACACAATATTTTTTCGCCTACAAAATAAGAACAAATGAAAAAGAAATAAAAATAAATAAAAATAAAGGAAAACCTTTATTAAACAGCAAACATAAATATGTCATATTAAAAATAATATTATGTCTTGTGAAATATAAACACATATACAGATATTATAGGCAGTTATAAGGTATAAAAACAATAATTTTGTAATATTTTACTCACCCCGAAAAGTATGCAATTTTGTTTTATATCAAAATTTAAACAATATTCACCACTATTTACTTAAATAAAAATAATAAGAGAGTTTCTTATATAAGTGTATAACGTTGAGCAGGGAACAACAAGTATTTAATGTTAGAAAAGCGAATATTAAATAAAAAAAAAAGAAGGTTTTTTTTTAATTATATTCAAATATTTATTATAAAACTGTTATAAAATTATAATTAATTAAAAATATTGCTTGCATAACTAAAAGAATAATTTAGTAATAAGATTCATAAGAAAAAACAATAACATACGAAACGGGCATAGTTTGGCACTTAATCGCTAAAGAATTTAGTATTTTTAAATAATTTAAAAAAAATCTCATTGAAACTGGATAAAAAATTTCCGAAATCTTTTGTTTCTATTTAATATTTTCATAAATCATTTAAAATTTATTATTAAAAATAAACTACAAGCCCACAGTGCGAATCCCACTAATTTCAAATATATAAGAAAATACTGAAACAAAATTACGAGCTGAATGTATGTATATATCACCCTACATAAATAATTAATTTCATGTATGAAATTAATTATTTATGTTTTATTAAATTGTTTCATGAATCCATATTCCGGCCCATATATAGTCATTCTAGTTGTTTTGAAATAATCTTGAGTTTTATTTCACAAAATATCACCCGTTTTGTTTCAGCATCTGTATAATATTCACGAATATAGTATGTTTAGTATGAAGCTGCGCATGAATTCATTCATATTGATAAATCAAGCTACTATACATGTCACAAAAAAAATCGTATGGATGGGTTTTAATTGATAGTGCTATATAATAGTATACGGGTGTCAGACTTACCGTTTTCAAGTAATACCTGCTCAAACAGAAAATTTTACAGGCAATACGGTAATTTATGTAATTGACAAAAAAGTTTCCGAACACAATTTTGCTCTACTTTCAACAACTTCTACAATATAATGGATATTCGTCGAACATAATTTCTCTTTGTATACGTTATTATTCATGATATCGTAAATCTTGCTACATTTTGTGTATTATATGTAAGATCAAAGTAAATAAAATTTTAATTGAATAAAAAGAAAACAAATTATTATAATAATTTATAATTGAAAACAATATGTTTAAGAATTTTGAGTTAAAAGGAATAACAAGAACTAAATTTAATTAAATTGTTCAAATTAATAAGCAAAGTGCTCAAACAAAGTTTAAACATAAAATAAAAAAAATATTGATATAAAATATTTTCTTCATATACTGTAACTTGTAAAATGTTCTTATAATAAGTGTAGCAAGTTTAGTCCTAAATTTTCATACTATTTGAAGACGGATATTCTTATTGAATTCCATACTGGATTTAAAAATTGAAAAACATGTTAAATTTAATTATACTTGTTTTAAGAAGCATCTGAATTTCACTATAAAAAAATACCAGCAACATTTATTCAAAAAAAAAAATTGAATACAAAATATTTTTCAGTCTTATATAGTAAAATAATTAGGAATGTTTTATTAATATTCAAATACATAGGTTTTAATTCGAACAATTCATACTATCATACATTCATATATGACTGATTGTACACAGCACACGGAAAAATCAATATTAACATGTTATAGCAATAATATGACCATGACTGATTTGAAAATTTCCAATGTGGTGATGGTTATATATTCTAAAATTTCCAATATAATCTCCGGAAGTAAATCAGTAAAAAAGTTGGAAATAATATTAATGGATCAATATTTATCATAAAGCAAATCAAAGATCTAATCGAATAGTCCAGTTAATTCGCTACAATTTTCTATAGACTGATATAAAAATATATGCTTTCGACGATGTGAAATTTTATGACCCTTTATATTAAATGTTGACAATATTATATATATTTGTTAAAACAGAATTTACATAACATATATATATACCCGTATACAAATATAATAAAATGTTTATATGTTTTTTTTATTATGTACGGCAAATCTTATAGTGTCCCTATGAACATATATTTAGTTTACACAAAAATCCACTTTTATCCCGAAATAATTCCTTTTCTTCATTTTCTAAGAACTTGCAAATTTTATATATACGTTTATATGAGTATATATATATTTTTTTATTATATATAATTTCTTATATTTTTTGCCGACGATCTTAAAAAAAATATATATATATTTTCATACACAAATTTTTATTATTTTTCACCTCCATGCAAATTTTTTATTACACCATCGGAATAAACGAAAAATATGTATGCATATGTTTATTTATAAATATGTATAAAAAAATTTAATAAATTCATATATTATATACCATAAAAATGTGTTCATAAAACCATAATATACATGGTATATTTGAATGCAAACCCATTTTATTTAATTTCGAACCAACAATGAATTTTATATATGTACAATAAACATAGGTTAATTGTACAAAATAATGAGAAATAAATTTTAAGCTCTAGTTAATTTTCTTCATAAAAGTTGGGATTTTCATTTTAGTAAATTTTTTTTTAATAAAAATAAATGTATAATAAACATAAATTATGGCTACTAAAATAACAGAATGCAATAATTAAAAAAAGTTTTACCTTAAAAATTTAGTATCCAAATTGAAATTCATGTCCAAGGAGGACATTGACTAGTAGAATAAATTTTTGAAATAAAAATTAGTAGGAAAAAGTTGAAATTTTCATTATATTTTCATCATAAATAAAACAACATGTTTACAGAGAAGATGAGTCTTATAGGTCTAATTTCTTACGACACAAGTAAAAGAATTGAATTGAAATTAAGGATATTTTTTAAGAGCAATAGGCCTAGCGCAATAAGCCGTTTTACTATTTTTTTGGTTTAAGTTTCTATTTCATTTTTTAAAAATATTCATTTGAATCATTTTTGTTTCCTTAATTTTAGTCTCCATTTCTTCGCAAATATTCAAATATTTTATACTTTGGATAAATATACCAAAGTATTGAGGAGAAACTTAAGTGACACAACACAATTTATTACAAAATATTTTAGAAAATGATGCTGATAGAATTTTATTTTGTCGTCTAATTAACTACTACAAATAAGTTTTTAACAAGTTCAAAAACTGAAAATTGAAACATGTTTTGCTTTATTATTCCCCAATTTTGCAATTTCACTGCCAAATTCACAGTCCTAAACAATAAAATTTAATATTTAAAAATTAAATCATGTGCGCCTTGCAATTATTAACAGTCGTTGTCGCCATTGTACGTTTCATCTTGTTCAACATTTTTAACTGAAACAGAAATCATTTACAACAGAAAATTGAAAATAAATTAGCAAAAGCTTAACTATTTTATAACACATATATAAAATTAAAAGCAAATAATAAAATATTTCTTTCATATTTCAAAATTACATGAAATGGAAAAAAAAATGTAAAAATGTGTTGCCCTATGTCACGTATGCATAGTATTTTTGCATAATTTCGCAAAAAAAGCCATATATAATATATTTAATAAAAACAAAATATTTAGGCTTGCATATTCCACATTAACAATTCTAGTATTAATAATCTTACAAATTCTTATAAATAATTAAATAAGTATAACATAATACAATGCAAATGTATATGTACAATATACATATATATGTACTTAAATTTATTATAATATAAATAATAAAAAGCAAAAATGTCAACTTTTATATTATATTTAGCACATACCTACATATTACATTATAACAGATTTCCCTTAAAAGAGTCCTTTATTCACATAAATTTAAAAAGGCATATACTAATAGCAAAAGTATACTATATAAAGGAAGTTGTTTTATTCATCTCCTTGCAAATAGCCTCCATGATCTCCTAAAACTGACTTGCTTTCATTCTCTCCTTCTCTTTCTATTTCTCTCTCTCTCTCTCTCTCTCTCTCTCTCTCTCTCTGAGTACCTATACCAACTCATTATAATTTTTTGCTTATACAATGGTTTTATAATAACAATTCTTTAGCTTTACATTTTTATGTTTAGTGCGTTTTTATTTCAAAAACTTTTTTTTTTGCTTTTTACATGTAAAAGGTTACGTTCCTTTTTAATTTATTTTCATGGAAAATTACAGGGTAACAAAAACAAAAATAACAAAATAAAAGCAAAATAACAAAAAACACAACAAAAAACAAATAAATAAAATAACAGTACATCAGCTGAATTTTTACACTAAGTGCAATTTAACAGCAATAGCAAAAAACACAATAAGAAAAACAAACAACCAAAAAAAGTACTAAAAATGGTATATAAAAAATATTTAAGTAATGGCAACATAGAAATTGTGTCAGATAATAAATTTAATAAGTCACACTTTTGTAAAAAGTGGGGGAGCATAAAGACAAAACTAGAAAAATGAAAAAAAAATAACGCAGACATTTTTGCAACACAAAAAAAAACCTGTAAAAAGCACAAATTCCAAAAACAAAAAAATTATTTCGAAAAAAAGAATAGAAACGGGAAAAAAAAACTGGAATGGCAGTAATATACAATTGCATAGGCATTTGTATATTGACTGTAAAAAGCATCTACATATAAAATTATGTACATTGCCCTAAGGCCTAAAAGTATGCAATGAACAAAGAAAGAAAAAACGTTGTGAGCAAAATGTTTTTTTTTTTAATGTAATTCAAAAAGCATGCAACATGGAAAACTTTTTTGTTAGAGAAGTAACAAAAGAAGAAAAAAACAAACAATTTTACCATTATGTAAAACATTAAAATATTATCGGTTCTAAGGACTTATGATATCGTGGAAAAATTTTCAAAATTTGCCATTTTTTAATAACACTAAAATTTTTTAAAAAATATATCGAATTTTAATGAAATTGAAGTAATGTAAGAACACATGCTCCTCTGAAACACATTTTGATATAGGCTTACATAGTTACGATTTATGAATGCTTAATATGGACACACTTCAAGTGTTATATTATTCTTCTTCTTGCTGTATAAAAATGTTATAAGTTTAGAACTTTTGTTTAATGTACTACCAAAATAGCAAGAGTTGGTGTGACAATACGACATAAAACAAAGTATATTTTGCTTATAAAATTTTTTAGAGAATAAAAAACCCCACTAATAAGAGTGTATTTCAATCGTTTTTGTGAGATACGACTACAATCTTCTCCCAATTGGCTGCTTATATTACAATTTAATATTAAAATTCACCAACCTCTAAAATAGAGAAAATATAAAATCTAATAAAAATAAAAAAAAACCAATAAAAGAAAAACATTTTAACAAAATTTAACAGTAAGATTAAAAGAAAAAAAAAACAAGAAAAAAACTCAGCATTTACGGTTTTTATAAAATAATTCTCATATGTCAAATATAGACAAATACACATACATTACGCACATTCAGATATTCAACATTATACACGTAGGCATAAAAAAATTTCCTTTCAAACAAAAAACAACTGAAATAACAATAAGGAACGCAATGCAAAGAAAATAAGTAATAATAAAAATAAAAGAAAAATAATAAGAAAAAAAAAACAAACAAAACAACAAAAAATAATATAACTTTTTACAATAAAAAATTCTAAAGTGTGTAGACATTTTTATAGTTTAGGTCGAACATGTTTAGAAATTTTTTTTTTATTCTTTTATTTTTACTTCTTTACTCTCTGTATTAATTCTCTCCCATATTTTACAACACGCATTTGTATAGTATATTTTGAACCCAGCTATAAAATTCTCATTTTATTTTCATCTCATCTCACAATCATCTTATTCAAAATATTCACTGCCACAATACTATTTTGTGTTTTACATTCAAATTTAACTATTCCTATATTATAAACTGTCATCCAACTACGATTCCTCTCAATTTAGGAATGTATAAAACAAAACGAATGTAAGATGTAATTTTGTATAACAGATAAGAATTTATATTATTAAGTGTTTGTTTGATGAAATGGAAAACATTATTAGAAGTATGGAAAATAATATTTATTTTATGTACGAATGTGTGTGTACAATCAAAATAACTTAATTTTTTTCCTTCCAAATTTAAAATTTCGAGAAATAAAACAAAAATAATAATTTTTATTCCTCTTTCTTTCTCTTTTAATTTTATTGTTTTTATCTTTATATCGTGCACAATAAAATAAATACGATGCTTTATACTACTCTCTGTTTCATTTCATTTGTATTATTTTCTCTCTACTTAAATTTAATCCGCGTTTTTAAATCGTCTTTATTTTTTATTTCTTCTTCTTATTTTTCTCTTTTTTATTATTATTATTTGTGTATTTGTTTAATTCCTTTTTTGTTTTTTGTTATTGTTTTTATTTGTTTTTTCGTCATTATTATCATTATTATTGTTATTATTTGCTTTTGTTTTAATATTATAAACTATTTTATTATTAAAAGTTCAATTGAGGGCGATCTTAATAAAGATATGCAGAGTAAAAAAAATTAAAATTACTTATTTAAATAAGTAAAAATTAATAATTGAGTAATATTGTACTTGTACCTATTATACACATGTGTGCATGTATGTTTATTATGTGTTTCTAACATTAAAAATAATATGATATAATTTTTGGAAAATCCTTAGTTCTATACAAAAGGAAACACTAACAATATTACTCGTATTAATATCCATTACAACTCATTAGGCTTGTAATTAGTGTCGCTCCTTTTCACAATACATGCTGGAAAACATATCCAAGGCTATGTTTTATAAAATATTTCAAAGTTTAACATTGAAAACGCTATTAGTTAATGTTTTAAATTTTTTTACATAAATCAATGCATTTAGTCCGAAAATAATTTTTGACGAATATAAATGACTGTCTGGTTTTAAAGTAAAAAATACTATAAAGAAAATCATCTTCAATATCTTTTATATCACTTGAGGAATAAACGATATATGTACGTTAAGGAAATTGAGAATTAAGAAAATTATTTGAGTGCATACGAAGAAAGAGATATGCTGGTATGCAAACATAAAGATGTTTGACAGCTATATTATACGGCACCCACAAAAAATTTTGCACCTATAATTTTAGCTTCTGTTATAATACAAAAGAAATAATCGTACAAGAAACATTTAATCTAAGCGGAGTATTCAAAAATTTAAACAGATATATACCAAAAAAAAAAAAGCGACACCCTTCTATGAAAATTAACTAACAATATTGAGGACAACAATTTTAGAGTCTATTGTTGAGCAACATCTGTTGCATTCAAATCGATATCATTATATAACAACAATTTTTCTTAAACAATATTGTTTTCATGTATATTGAAAAAAATACTCTACATACATTAATATACTTGCATCCCGTCGAAAAATGAAAACTAAGAAAAAAAAATTATTTTCCTCACAATAATAAAATTACCGTTTTATATAATGCTCTTTATACTCTTATATAACACTATCATTAAAAGTTAAAGTCTTTTACATAAATGTAGTAAATATTTTATATAAAAAATTTTTTTTTGTGTGTTTTCCCTTAATTTCTTGAAAATTGCCTCTAAAAATGTCATATAAAATTTAAAAAATTTTTTTCGAAGTTCATTTACACAAATTTCAATGTAATAAAATTTCATTATTATACGCACAAAATATATATTTGCAAATGTATACCTATACAACATATACATATAAAAAATTTACATATATACGCAGCGTATAAAAACAAACAATATGCTTTATTTATAAAGAGAAAAATAAAAAAATATGAAAGAATACAAAAATGCGTTTTTTTTTTTAACATTTATAAATACGTGATGCGTAAAAATAACAATTTTGAACAAATTTTACACATAATATTACATATACCATTTATTATACAAATAAACTTTCCTGATTTTCACTGTAATATTGAATTAATTTCAGGATGTTTAAGGAACTTCGCAATTTTTTTATTATTATAAAATATATGGAATATTTTTACTGAATTTTTTTTTTATATACATTGCATACACATAATATACTCGTAATTTTTGATTACAACAATATTTTTATGACATTTTTATATTAAAATATATAAGTAAATGTGTTTTACATATACCTACATTATTTTATTAACAAAAATATATGCATTTTAATATAAATATTGAAAATTATTCAAAATGAATATAAGTATATAAGAAGGATGATTACAAAAATTTCAACTTCCTAAAATTTTAGCTGAATTATAATTTTGTATGAACAACAAATTGTTATTAAATAATATAAAAGTAATATGACATTTTGTTACTAGCAATTTTATTTCGTATATTTTAAAATTAGAAAATGTAGTTTGAGTTAAGAGATTAATGATCACTAAAAAAATATGAATGTATTACACTGTTATAATAATAAAAAAATTCTAACATTTTACTCAAAGTCATTTAATAAACTTGTAATAAAAACATAATATTTTATTACTACTCGTATAGTATAAACAGAAGGAATTATAAAAGAATTCCAATTGAATTTCCCATAAATTAATTAAATTATAAAATCATGAAAAATCAAAGAGCAAGAATTTTTTGAGAATTAAAACTGTTGATTAATATTATAATAATTTTATCGACAATTGGATTGGGATTAAAAGCTATTTGAGTAAATATTAAAACTTTTTTATTGCATACTTTCTATTATCGTAAATAATATTATCGAATACATCAATACAGTACAACTATTAGATTATATTGCATTAGATAAGACCTGGAGTAAATATTCGCCACAACCAAAAAGTTGGATCTATTGTGCTCCCCCTCTCCCCCCTCCAATTATAACGATAAAAGTGCTTTTTCGAGACCTATTATGGGAAAATTCGAGTATCTTATGGGAATCGATTTTTCGCAGTTCTTCTGCTGCGTGTATACAATCTTCTGCTGTGTACATCGAAGTTTCCTCCATTTTTTAAAGGAAGCTACAAATGTCGTTGCCTTCCAGCCCCAATCTCCTCATGTATGTCATAAGTCAGCAGCGTTCCATTAAAAGACCCGGTTTTTTCGAAAAATTTCGAATATTTTGAATTTAAATATGGCAATATAATTTTGAAGAAAATAAACAAATATTTTGTTAAAAGAAAATTTTGCAAACAATTTTCATATACTTGATCATTTAAATCGCTTGGTAGTTTTAGTGTGGAGCTTATAATTTACAAGCATTTTGTAATTTCTTTTAATAAATTTATATTAAAACAAACCTTAACTTTATAATATAAAATTTTAAACTCGTTCAAATTCAACAAAACTCCAGATTTACTTAACATTAATTCAACCAACAAAGAAATAAAATAAACAAAATTTTCCCGAAAAAAAAAAATGATAATTGCGATTCCAGATTGCTTTATAGCAAAAATATTTCACTTAGAATTACAAATTATGATTAAAATCACAATTATTACTACAAAATACTACAGATAATCTTAAAAAAATATTATATTTAGAAATTATTATTGTAATAATAATGGTATATCTACAATAAATACACACTAACATATTCTACATGCATTATTCATACAATATGCATCTGCGTTTGCTTGTATGTATGTACGAGTTTTTAAAAGCAATTTAAAAATTTTTCAACAAAGTATAAAAGTAAAATATTACAAGAAACTTTTTATGCAATATTAAAAAAGAAGCATATTACCTGAAAGTATACCATTATATTAGTGTTATGAATGTATGTATGCTGGTTATCTTTCTGTTTTTAGAACTGAGTAAAGTATAAAAGTTCACTGTAACAAAATTGCGTTTCGATTAATTTCAATTTAAGTGAGAGCAAATAACATAATTTGTTGACTTTAGTATGAAATACTAATAAAACTTTTAAGAAATTTTAAAATTAGAACATTCTAAACTGAAATAACTCTTATATAGTAGGAGATTTTCTTTTGTCTTTATTAATTAATTCAAAATATTGAACACAAATTATGATGTAGAATTTTCCGTATAAAGTAATTTTACCCATATATTTTCATATGGATAAAATTACACAGTATAATAAATATGTGTAATTCTAACGGTAACAGTATAGTAAATATGTGTAAATAAAGGTCTAAATTTTACAATCATGTATTCTTCACTTAAATTTTAGCTATAGAATATAAAAATATTTACTGCAATTAACATCATAACATAGTTTACTAAACACAATTAAGAATTACACAAATAAAAGTAATTTCACAACATAAAATTCTATACCGTGAAAGTTTACACACTTTGATTGTAAAATTTAAAAATCTTGTAGTTTGAATATTCAACACATTAATGCATTACATTTATGAAAATTATTTTATACCCGTGTAAAATTGAAAAAATTTACGTACTCTAATTGTAAATTTTAAATTTTTTTCCTATAATTCACAAAATTTAATAATTTCATAAATTTTTGTGAAAGTAATAATTATACATATAGCAAAACTTACCGATTTTAATTTGTCATTTCAACTTTAAAAAAAAGCTATAAGAGTTTTATTGTAAAATTTAATTTACCCTTACTCACAATATCGTGTACGTATTATTACTAATCTATTAAAATATATTCCCAATTCAAATTCGATTTTAATTTCAAACAAAAAGTTGCACCAAATGATATTACCGTTAAATTATTTTTCATTTTTTCTCTTATTTTTTTTTTTTTGCTTTCTTTTTATTTCTTTAATACATGTTACGTTATATTAAAATAGAAAAGAAAAAATTCGTATTTAAAAGCAAAATAGTACCAAAACTAAAAAATAAATAAGATAAATTTTAAGAAAAAAACAAGTAGAAAAGAAAGAAAATCTAAAAAAAAAAAAAGTTTTTTTTTTTGCATATTTTTTATTTTCCTCAAGGTTTTTATATTGAAAACCCTGGGGAAAATTTTAAAAAGCAAGCAATCAAAAGATTACTCAGGTTCATAATTTTTCATCCATCCTTCTGTGCAACATATACAAACTCGTGTACATTATATATATGTATGGTATATACGAATGTGTACTTGTAAACTTTCGTATTTGTACTTAAAAAAAAAAAAAAAACTAAAATAAAGGTATATAAGGCACAATGTACATGCAAGTATATGACATACAAGTATTCAAAAACGAAAAAAGAGAAAAATAAAAATTTCCTAAAATAATCATAAAAAGGAATGAAGTCCTTTTTATTTTCTTCTTTTTTTCTTTATTTATACTTAAAAATTTTTTTTCTACTTTTTTAACTCTTTATTACCTTTATAGTTTATATATATATGTACATATATATTTTCTAACTTTTAGAATATTGTTCTCGTATTGTATTTTATTAAAAAAGAAATCCCTATATACATTTTCCATATTAAAAAAAAAAAAAAAACGAGGCAAAAAATCAAAGAAAGAAATGAGCTTGAATAAAGACAAAAATTTAAAAAAAATAAAGCAGATATGCTTGTATATTTTTTTTTGTGCAGTTGAATCCTTTTTACATTTTTATTATTATTGGGGTATTATCAACATCATATTTTTTGTTTTTCTTTTTTTTTTTTGATCAATATCAATAATATGTTGCTTATAATGCAACCCAACCATACCGCATTTCTTTTTCATTTCTTAATAAAGAAAAAAAAAAAACAAAAATTTTCTCTCTTTTTAGCTTTAAAATTTAAACGACAGGACATTGTTGGATATTTTATTGCTATTACCGTATATTATACTTTTTAGCTTTTTATACCATTTATTAGTGCTGCTCTTTTTTTTTATTTTGTTTCTTATTTTTCTCTTTCTTAATATTTTCTCTTATTATTGTTGTTTATGTTATTGCCGCTGTTGCTGTTGCTACTTGCAAGCATACTGTTTTAACTTTTTTTCTCTTTATTGTCTTTTTTTTTCTCATTTTTAAAAAGAAATGTTCTTTGTTACCAAGTTTTTTATTTTTTTTGAGAAAAAAATAAGAACTTCGTTTTTTTTTTGTTTCGCTGCTGTTGTTCTTTTCACTTAAAAAAAAAAAAAAGAATTTATTTTTTAGTGGAATAAAAAAACAAACAATAAATGGAAAAATTTTTGAAAACTAAAGACACAACCAAAAAAAAAAAAACAAAGAGAAACATAAGCGCAACCAGCACTAGTTGCTTTTTTGCTCTTTTAATTTTTTCGTCTTATACTCTTTAGTTTATACACTATTCTTCCATACACATAATATATGTAGGGTATGTACTATTCCACGTTCACCTCTCTTAATTCCTCTGTCAATTTTATTGTATTACGAAGACGACAAATATATATACATATATATATATATATATGTATGCTTGGAGATTTTATATTAATTTTGTCAGTTTTTTGAAAGGTTTCCAAGAAACAAAAATTTTTCGATGTTAAGTAGAGTGTATTAGCAAAAAAATAATAGCAGAACAAGATAAGCAGAAAAGAAAATTATGTTGAAAACAGAAGCAACAAATATTTTATTATTTACAAATATAAAAAAATGAGCCAACAAATAAAAATAAAAGCCAAAAAATAAAAAAGGAATGGTAGTGAAAGAAAAATTTTTTGGAAAATTTTCGTGTTTTATTTTGCTAATTTTGTTTTCGTTTTTCAAAGAAAATATTTTATGAAAAAAAAAGACTCTAAACAGTTCAGTTTTCTTTTTGTTTTCGTTTTTTTCTTTATGCTTATATTGCAAATTAATTCACTTTTATATGACTTTTATATTATATTTGAAATTTTTTCCATATTTTCAGCTTTTCGGCTTCAAATTTATTTCAATTTATTTTATTTTTCAGTTTTTCTTTGGAAAATTGCACTGATTTCTTTTTTTGTATAAATTTTTGTTTTGCCTAAATATATGCAATTTTATAAAAAAATATTTTTGTACTATCTAGCTATAATATTGTTCAAGTCAAATTGGATAGAATAAAACAGGCGTTATTTAAAAAATAAAATAAATGAAACTCAATTTAAAATTAATTTTAGATTTTATAATATTAAAATTAGGAATTTTTTTTTCAGCCAGCTGTGTTTTATATTTATATTATAAACAAGATCTTAAAATGCATAAAAGAAATATTTTCAATCAGTTTTCTATTATTTTACCGGGATTGAAAATAATCATCTGTGTACGCACGTATTTCTGATTCCAACACAGTCGAGTTGATTTGTTTTTAATGCGTGATTGTTGCGAATATATATTCTTTTAGTATATTGAGCTTGACACACTAGTTAATGATATTGTAGCTAATAATGTCAGTCTGTAAGTGATTTGTACTACTTTTCTTTTAACACAGTCAGGTATTCAGCTGTGTGGAATGCACTAATTCAGAAATTTTCAAATTTTATAAATAAATCTAAAGAAAACTAACGGGCAAGTCTTTAAGGGAAATAATGCAGCCTCAAGAATCGAACCTTTAACGGTAAATCATTTATAATTTTGAAAATTTTCTTAAACAATGATAAGCGGCATTCAGTCATACGATAACAAAATGATATGGGTTAAGAGATTTTTCGCATTTCAGAAAGTAAATAATTTACAACTGTTTAACAAATATATTTTCTTGAAGACGAAGGTTTGATATTGCATTTTCTTTATTAAATATTTTAGAATCCCTTAGAAAGATATTCCCCTTAAGATATTCGATTTTATGTTTAAAGCTCTTAAATTTTTCTTAAAACAAATCAAATATTCACAGAATGATAATTAAAATTTCAAGTTTTCCTTCTTTGAATAAACTAAAAATATATTTTCTCTCCTTTATCTTTTAAAATAAAATATTATAATAATCATAAAATTTTTTTAATGAAAATATTAAATTTCAAATAAAAAAAATATTTGCGGAAGTTTATTAAATCTAATGGTTTGTATTAAATTCAACTATATATACTTTGACGATAGACGATGTCATTTTCATAATATAATTTCTTAATATGAATTAAAGATCAGAAAGAATCATAAAAAATTTAAAATTTTTCATATTATTTAAATAGTTCTTAAATTTTTATATTTAACTTTCTATAATATAGAAAAGATGTGAAAGATTCCGTATAAAAAGGATAAATAAGGAAGTTTTATTAGTACTTGCAATGCCATCACAATAATTGGATTTTAGTTATCACAATAGTTGGATTTAATTGTGTTTTAGTGCGATAAAGTAGAAGAATGCGTAAGCTGGATAGTAATTTTACATAATCTAATTAATACATAATTATGATAGTTTTAATATTAGAAAGAGCTACGTCGCATTCACACGAAATATCTTGCAACTCCAGCTTTTGCAATTAAATTAAAAAAATTATAATCTTAACGGTACTCCGACTATTATTTTGACTGCAACCTCTATATATATATTTTAACTCCACTTCTAACGCAGACTGTGACCAAAATCCTGCATATGATTCGACCCTTCCACTCCAACTCAATAAATTTAATACAAACAAACCAATCATTGTGAATAATTTGTCTAATTCCAAAAAAATAAACTTTTCCACAATATACACATATACCTAATGAAAATATGAATTTATAAGCATGAAAAATATCCTAAGATTTGATTGCGAACAAAACAAATTTCTCGTTTATTTTTTATCAAAATCATTAACACTTACTCACTATTTATTTTAAATTCCAAATAATTCCACTTAATACCGAAATATTTAATTCTCTTATATATATATATATATATATATATACACTCTAAAATCAATTAATTTTTGAAATATCACTATTTATATACAAAAACAAAAATATATTCTATATGTATGTGTGTAATATTATCATAAGTGATATAAAGCATTTAAAATTCTTTTAAAAACCAATTATCCTTAAAAATTAAATGATAATTTTAAAAATTCAAAATCTAAAAAGTTCAAACATATAAGAACTCTGTGTATATATGAATGCTTACCTCATAATAAAGTAGAAAACTGTATGAGTATTTTGTTTTTTTTTTTTCAAGAAATCCTTATTTAACAACATCATCTAATTTTACATTACGTACCTACAATATATAAAGTAAAATAAAAAAAAATTGAATTTTAATAAATCACTCACAAGAGTATAATTTGTAAAAAAACAAAATATGAAAAAGGAAAAACGGGAAATCGACACTGATTGTTAAAAAATTAGTTAACTATCATAATACATAATCACATCATTATCATCATCATGATAATCATCATCAATATTGTAATATTATAACAAGAGTAGCGCATGATGTAAGTAAATATAAGTTGTAAAATAAGGCAAAAAGGATAATAAAAAATACAAATTATTTATAAAAAAATCTCATATGCATTTCTACATATTACAGCATTATGCGTATGTAATAATGTAATCTATTTACATAGATATCGACTTTTATACATTATAAAATTTTAATATGTGCGTTTTTATACAACCAAAAAAAGCAAAATATTCTGCGAATATTTCTATACACAACACTGATGAGAACTCCTTAACTGCGATAGTATTAAAAAACAAAAAGCAAATGAGAGAGACAAAAAAAAATTTTTGTACGAGTATATTTTGAGGCACTACAACTATACTCGATGTCATCGTCAACATCATCATTTACATCATTATCATCATCATTATCGTCGTCATTCGACGATATTATAACTCTATATACAAACAACATAATATTATTATAATATTGTAATAATAATAATATAGTATAAAAAAATAAAATAATAATAAAATGAATACATGTGTATTAATTATAAATAAAATATAAAGGACCTGTTGAATATTCGTTTATTTGTACTAAAATAAAAATTTTCCATTCCCTACTCCTCATCCTCCTCCTCCTCCTCCTCCTATCCTTCTACAACACATCACAAATAATGATGATGATATTAATATAATGATAACGCAATGATTGTAATGTTCACGATGGTAATGATAATAATGGTGATTGATATTGATAATGATGATGATATTGATGATGATGATACAAAAATATTCTCATATATTTTTTTTTTCTTTATTTGATTTTACTTTTTCATTTTTATATTTTTGCATTCGCATGTTGAATGTTTTTTTAATAAAACATGAAAACTTAACTACACTTATGCCATGTTAAAAACAAAAATAAAAAAATAAAAAATTCCACATAATTCGTGTTTGCTTTTTTCTTCCTATTTTTTTTTTTTTTCTCTATAAAAAGAGAAAACTTGTAAATCGGCATTTTGAAGGTTGTGGAACAAATTTAATATAAAATGTATAGAGTAAGACGATAGAGAAGGGGATGAGAGAAGAGGTGCAGGAAGTAAGGACATTTTACTAAAGGATATTAAATAGAATGGAAAACATGAAGTTTGTCTTATATTTTTTTTTTTCTTTCATGACTAAAATTTCAATTTTTACAAATGTTTTATATGCCTTGTTGCATTGTTTGTTTGATTTTTTCATTGCATTCTTTTCATTCCATTTTTATTTTTCTGAAATTTCATTTCCGGAAATTTTTTTTTCCTTTTTTGACTATATTTTTTTTTTATTCTTCATGTATTTATTTTGGTAATTTTTTGTTTTTGTAATTTGTTCTATTTATTCCTAAAATTTTTTGTATTTCTCTTGTTACTTATTATTTTTTTTATAGTTTCTTCTTTTCAACTATATGTGCTCTTCTCTTTTTAGTTTTCCAAAAAGAAAACTTCCTCTTTTTCCACTTACTTATTTATTTATTTTTTCTAGTTTTTTTTTTTTTTAGTTTTTCTTGTTATAGTTGAATATGTTGTTAATTTGTTAAAAATAATATAATTTTGGTAAATCTAATTTGATGAAATGCAGCGGACGGGGAGAGGGGAGAGAGAGTAAGAGAATATATGTATACAAGAAATTAAGTACAATGAAAAGTTCATTTTTATTTCTCTTATAAATTCTTAATGTATTCCCACTTATTTAATTTGTATTGTGTTTTTCTGAAAAAAAAAAAACAGAAACACAACATAAAAGAAGACTTAAAACGAAATGTAATTTTTCTGTAATTGCAAGAATTTAATTTAAAATTTTAAAAATTAAAAGTTCTTGGAATTTTATATTTGGTTTTTATTTTCGTCTTACATATCTACAATATTAAGATATAAAATAAAAAGAAGTTTAAAAATGTATTTTAATAGTACTATGGAATAATTTTTTGTCTCTTCTGCTAGCTCATTAAAAAAAAACAGTACTTATGCTTTTAAATGTACTTGTTTTTTTTTGCATCCTATTGGTTCATATAAGCGTTCAACAAGGATTTATGTTAACAATCATCCAAAGACAAAGATAATTGGACCTATCACTAACGGGCCTATCAATAAACTAATCTAACTGACTCTATTCCTCCATCGTGTTTTTGTACCCACATTACGTTAAAGAAAGCATGGAAGTGCTGTCTAACCAGGCTAAATCAAGAGGTTTTGTTCGTTTCAGTCCTTCTGTCCTAATCCTATCCCCTATAAGCCAAGAGGCCTCAATATTTCAATGATGTTCTTCTGGCGCACCAAATTTTCATGACACAGTTCCTCATTTTCTCACTTACTTGGCACACACCAGCGAGCACCCACCATTATTACGAAAGAACTTGTTCTGGAAAGTTTGTATTTGTTTGATGTGTGTTAGTTTGGCACAATCCCATAGTTGCAAGTCATACATCCATATAGGTTTTTTTTTATTTGGTTATATGACAACACTATGATATGATCTTTCCATCTGCACTTGACATCCAAAGTTATACCTATATCCAAATCATAAACGAAATGAAGAAACAAGTGATTAAATAGCAAGTAAAGCAAAATCATGAAAGTTAGACTAGATTAAAGTTTCTTATGCAAGTTAGCCAGATTTTTATTAAAAATCCTGTTAGAGATAATTATATTTTGTAGTTTATATGATACTATAAATTATTCTTTTTTGTACGTCAAGCTTAAAAATTAATTATTAAATAATTATTATAAAATTTTTAATATTTTACTATTGAATCAATAAAAACTGAACTAAAATATCTTAAAAAATATTCTCTAGCAGCTTAACAACATTGTAGCACGTTCTTCTTATTACCTTCTAGCTGCTTTATTACAAAATTCTTAAGAATCTCTAAATTCAGAAATTTTTAATTTTTTTTTATATTAAAGTAGACTATTGTAAGAAAGATAATTGTAAAATCCCTGTGTTCCAATATTATATCCATTTATTTACGACCAAATATTTTACTCTGGTTAATTTGTTACAAGAAAAAAACAACAAAAACCTTTTAAAATATTTAAAAAATAAAATTAAACACAAAATTTTGTTTAGAGATCAAAAACACAAGTATCTTTCTTTCTATTTCTAAAAAAACAACATTATAATTCCTCATGCACAGCATCAAGTATATTAAAGAAAAACATTAAAAATGTAAACTCTAGATCCTATATACGATAGTTTTGAATTCTACATACCATAGGTCTATTAACAAAGATAAACTGCACCAAAACAGAATAAATTTTAATACATATTTATTTTAGGACAAGAGAAGGACATTTTAAAAAACAAAAGAAGATCAAGTTCCAGCTATAGAAAAATCAACATCTATGATTAATTTTTTTTTTAAATTTTGTGTATTGTAAATTAAATGATGTTTCTGACTGCAAAATTTAACAATTTTCTTTACTCTTCTTCCATCGTATTTCACTCTTTCTTCTTCAATATGGAACAAAATTTTAAAATATTCACTTGTTATTTTATAGTAAGTAAAAATTCATGGAAATTATTTTGTTGTGCACATCTTAAAGGATATATGTAATAGAAAATATTTTTCAATGTGTACGTGTCCTCTTAGGAAAGCACACAATTTATTTATTTACTTATTTGTTTTTCTTCCCCCATTCTCTTCATTTTGTTTTTTTTTTATTATTATTTGGCAAGAATAATACAGTTTTGTAATTTATTTCATCAATTTGACACATCCTTTTTAATAAATAACAAAAAAAATTAAACTGGAAATTTTTATAATGAAAATAGCACGGGAAAAAAAATATTGTGTCCTTGCAATATACTTTGTTTTTTTTTTTTATATTATTCTCGTCTATTTTCATTATTGTTGTAAAATAGCATAGAGGAAAAAGTTAAAAAAAAAAAATTGTCTATTTTCCGGGAAATGTACACTTTTCATTATGTTTTTCTTCTTCCCCTTTCTTACTCTGTGTCTCTCTTACTCTCTTGTTCTTTGTATCTCTTCATCTATTTCACTTATTATTTTTATACTTACAATTTTTTGTTTTTTTGTTCCTCAACTAACATTTTATATATTAAAGTGTAAGATAGTAAGGCTTCCTTAATATTTTTTTTATTCCTTCTTTTTTGTTTTTTGTAAAAAGAAAAAATAACATTAAACGGATACAAAAATTTTTCCTTGGATACGTGCAACTTATTTTTTTTATATTTTCTTTTAAAATATGTATATAAAGTCGGAAATTGATTTTCTCTATAAAAAGGATTAAAAATAAAATGGAAAAAATTAAAGTCAAATCCCAAGATGAATATTAAAAGAATAAAACAAAAAGACAAAAAAACACAAAATAAAAATAAAGTAGAAAAATTAAAGTAAATTCTAGCGGATCAAGTACAAGTACACAGTGTATAATTTTTAAACGGGAAGGAAGCTATCCATAAGTATATGACAGAATTTTTAAATTAAAAAATGTATAAGAAGGAAGATAATCCATACCGAAGGCCGTAAAAATAACAATAAAATAAAAAATTGAATTTAAAATTTAAAATAAAAACATTTTTCTTTTATAGTTTGTTTTTGTTGTTGTTTTTTTTTTTAAGAATTTTTGTTTTTATATTTTTGATGACCAAATATGGTTAGAAATATTAAATTAATTGAAAGAGTATAAAAATTTTAAGACTAAACTAAAGTCTTAGTCTTACAATGTTGGGAATAATACGAAATAGTTTTAAGAATTACAAATTTTTTCGATATTTCCCTTGCAACATACTCAACTACAAATATATTGCTGTATTTAGAAGTAATTCAAAATTAAAAAAAAAAATAATTAATAAATTTTGAATAAATCAATATAAATCTAAAATTTAGTCATATTATTATTATTTTCAATTTGAGAAAATCAGAATTTTCAGAAGAAATAAATAGCACTTAATCAGTAATTTAAGAAAATATTTAAAAAATTCGGCAGAATTTCAAAATATCCAAACGCAATTATTCTAAAAATTTTGGGGTATGTAATCAGAACTTACCCAAAGATAATATTAATAATTACATAAATATTAAGTGTATAATATTATTATTAACATAAATGTACATTCTCAGAAATAAAGCATTAAAAATTTTTGCTAGATTCACTAACAATTCATATCATTATGATAATGAAACTAGGTTGCTTTTTATTTTTTATAAAATATAATACCCATATGGAACAATAATTTTCTTTTTTGTTTCCTTTACTTTATTAAAACTATTATTTCTTGCAAATTTCTTTTAATCTAAGAAATGAATGAATGTAATTTGCTAAATTAAAGATATTCAAAATCACTATTAATACTAATTAAAAACAATTTTTTTTTTTAAATTATCACCATTTTAATTGTAGGTCCTTCTTCTGGCCAACAGAACGAACATTTTAAGATTTTCTATGGTTTTCATGGTTCAACATATTATTTAGTTTTAATTCGAATATCCGATTTTCATTCTATTTTAATTTAAAAGATAACCCTTCTATTAATACCCACTTAACTGGTATATTTTAACACTTAATATTAATAAATTCTAGAACTTCAAATAATCTGAAATTTTCAGTAGCTTATATATATGGAATTAAACAAGAAAATATGATTGAAAGGAGATATTAAGAAAATAAATTGAAAAACAAAATATAAAACAGATACTCAAACAGACACATCTGTACCAATAACTTATGTCACACTGACAAAAAATAATTGTTAACTGAGCCGGCGTAGTAAATTTAATTATTCTTCATAATATAGAATATTTATATCATATTTATGAATTTTCAAAAAGTAACCTAGACGAAACTTCTCGTCCTCCCTTTGAGCGGAGTTATTGTCCTTTATAATTTCTTTTTTAGTATAACAGTGAATATAATTATGGCAGATGTTCCTAAAAAAAATTAACTCGACAGTATTTGCTTTTAGTAAAAATATTACAAAGTGCTCGAATAAGAAATAAAAAAGAAGTAAAAATTCTATTATCTACTGTTAATTATGATGAAACATTTCTGATGACTCTCATAAGAAACTAGAAAGGATTTTGGACTAAAACCGTAAAAAGAGTGGTGTCAATAATTTGTTAAAAATGCTGTCTGAATATACGTACAAAGGCCTATAAATCGAAGACTCTTAGCCTACCTTTTGAATATCATGGATGTTATTCATTGAAGTAATTCAATTCAATATGATGTATAGTATAATTCATTCAAAATTTCTTTAAAACCTTACCAAACATTTCGTTTTAAGATAACCAAACGTATAGCACCAACTTACAATATTGGTAATCATCAAAAATTTTATGTTTATGATCAAAACATCGCCAGAAATTCAGAAAAAGTTGCGGAAAATGCTAAAATTTGAAATTTCGTATTGCTGATGATAATGTACAACACAATAACATTAATACTTTTTATTTCAGTTTTCTCGAAGTTTCAGTTTTCACTTGTAGATATCATTCTTACTTTCATATTTTCTCTTAAAGAACATTCATACTTAACCGGCTATAATGAGTATACGAAATAACTATACCGATTTGGATGTGAACACAAACATTTAACCATTTATATTAATAAAAATCAATCTTGAATTTCGAGAAATAAAATTTCTCTTTTAATTTATTTTTTAAAACTATTTAATACGGTTTCATATAACCTCAAAGCTTAAAACCCCAAAAAATCATCAAAAACTAATTATATTTTGTCTATATATTTTAAATTAATATTAACTTTTATTTTTTTTTTAATTTTAAAAAATATTTTTTAAGTAAATATTTTATTACAAGAATATTATATTATGATTTTGTGTTAAACCGTATAAATATTTTTAAGAATTTAATTGCAAAAATATAAAAAGTAAAAAGATAAGAAAAACACAAAATAAAAAGAGAACATCCGGATGAACTTTTGCTCTATACGATGAGAGTATAGTACATATACCAAAAAAAAACCGCAAATCTCTTGCTAAAAGTTCTTAATTACAAAACAACGAAATTTTCTTCTCCCCACTTTTTCTTTTTTTTTTTTGTGCTTTTTTATTTAAAAAGACAATAAAGTTGAAGTTGAAGAAGAAAAAAAAAATACAATTTTTTTTTTTTTTTGAAATTGGAATATTTTAGAATATGAAAATTTTTTATTATACTTTTTTTTTATTATTATTATTATTTTGCACAAGAAAACAGCCATATAATAATCGTGTAAAAGAGAAAACCTAATATACAACAATAACTTTTTGCTTTATTCCGGAGAAAGAGCAAAAAAAAAAAAAACCAAGAAAAATATCAAGAATTTTCTCTTCTTCTGAAAATTTTCAAATTCTAGGAATCGTAAAAAGAACAAAAAAAAAATGAAAGAATAACAGAATTGAAAACCACATCAGAAAGAATCTTGCAACTTTTACCATTTCAAAAAACAAGAACAAGAAAATGAGAGAGAAAAAAAAAAACAAATTTTTAATATCTCTCGTATACGAAGTTAATAAAATTGACAATAAAATTCTACTTGAAGAGTTTTTTTTTTTCTTGTTTTTTTTGTTCTGTTTTTACTCTTGGTCTGGTTTAAAATTTCCTCTACATTTCTCTTATTTTTGAATATTACATTTTTTTTCTTGTTTTCTCTTTATTTGTTTATTTTTTTTTTTTAATTAAATTAATTAAATTCTTTTGTTAATTAAAATATGTTGTTTGATGCTATTATTGTTGAATATATTTTTCTCTCTCACTCTCTCCTTCTCTCTCTTTTACATAACCGCATATTTTCTTATTTGCTATTGTTTTTCTTTTTTTTTTTTTGTAAGTACCTCATACTCGTATATAAAAAGTTGAATTCATTTCGTTGTTGCCTTGGTTATGCAAAAAAAAAAAAATGACTATACACCAACTTGACATTCTAATGAAATCATACACAAAATGAAGAGAATTTTTTTAATAAAATTTAAAAAAAAAAAAAAAGCAAAATTAAATAGAAATTATTTTATTCTTTTGAAAGAAAAGTATTAAAATATCATAAAAATAAAAATTGTAAAATATGCTCCAAAAGGTTTTATTAAAGTTGTTATGGAAAAATGGAATTCGTATTTGAAATATTTTATTACCGGAATATCTTCAACTATAAATGCCCTTCTGCTACAAGAACATTAAATTTATATGTAGAGCTTAAATATGAATTTAAGTCCATAAAAACATTTTTTATCTTTTTTATTCTCATCTACAAAGTAAACCGAGTTTCGAGTAGAATTAGAGATTTGAATTGGACTTGTGTACATATTTAGGTCGAACTGATAAAATTTCTAAATTCGTAATTGATGCCAAACTTTTGAAATTTTAATACTCAATTTTTCAATATAGTTTACACAACAAAAATTATTTACCGTACTAATATTTGATTTATAGAAAGAATACAATGCCATCCAATTCTACTTTGCCTTAGGGAGTGTTATAAATTGAAGAAAAGAAATTTTAATTAATTTTAAGTAAGAGCTTTCTAATAGCAGTAATATAAAAGCTAGGCTCTCAAAAATATACCAGTATATATTATTTTTACTTAAGAATAAATTAAAAAGAATTGTTTTAATTGACGAAAATTCCTAATTGACAAATTTGGAAATTTATTTCATCGTGTACGGAAAAATCTTTTATTTTTTATTTTCGAAAATTTTGGATTAACTTTTAAATGAAAATATACTCAATCCAAAACTTTTAATGAATTTGATATGAAATTTCACATATATCTGGATATATTGGAAGAAAAATATTCAATAGAAATGAAAATTAAAACACAAATTGAAAAACAACATGAATGGCGAATCAACGTCTTTTTCGAACACGAGTTCCTCTAACATACCAAGTCACATGGAAAATACTCAACAAAATTTATTTATGAGCTCCTATATTTTTGGCCAATTTGGGTTTCTCTAAAAAAAAAATGATAATCGTAGCAATATTAATGAAATAATGGCTCATGCAATACTTTTTGATTCATTAAAAGAAGGACAAATCCACGTAATATAATGCGAATCCACGTAATATAATATAGCACTTACAATAAGCGATATATGAAGTAAGCATAATAAATTTTTTTATATGCTCTAATAGATTTTCTACTTTTTTTTAATAAAAGTAAAATGTTTCTGCGAGATATTTCTTACCAAGAATATAAAACGTATAACAAAGAAGAAAAGAAAAACCCTGAAAACCCTGAAAACCTTAACCAAATCTTTACTTGTTCTTTTTTTTTACACCTCTTGATGTTACTATTAAAAGTTATATCTACATTTATGTATTAAAAATTGTGTAACCGCATTCCATATATGTATAATATACGTAGATATTAGAAAAAATTAAAATTAAAAGTGAAATCCAAGTAATCATTATTAAAGTGTTGGGTTTCATATTAAGTTTCCTCTCTCTCTCTTTTCTTTTTTCAATTTCTTAATTTTCCTATATATAAAAACCTAAAGTTATCAACCAGAGTTGCCATCAATTCTGAAGTAAATTTGAATTGTAGATAATTTTCATGTAAATTTAAATTTCTTCTTTTTTTTTTTTTTTTTTTTCCTTTATTCACTCCTAGAAGGAGCATAGGGCTAGTGCATGATATCACGCACTAGTTTCATAGCGTCATAGAGTTAACTAGGTAGGTGACTAGCCTACCGTAGTTTTATTTTATATTAATTATTTGGATTATTAATATTTACTGTTTATTTTTCTTTAGTTTTTAATATCGAATATTATTAATATTTTAAAATTACTTGTATAATATTTATTAGTATTGCATATTAAGTTATATAATATTGAATATAATTTTTATAGTGACCTGACCGGGGTTTGAACCCGAGACCCTTCGGTTAAAGGGCCGGTGCCATAACCACTGCACCAATGGTCAGATAAATTTCTTCTTTATGGTTTTCAAAAATAATTTGAAATTTGTACAGTTTATCTACTCTAAAATGAATTTGAAATAAAGAAAATTTGAATATGTTTCAATGAAAACCAAGTTGAATTCAAAAAGATATTTAATTTTGTTCAATAGAGGAAGGTTCAAAAATTTTGATGGTCAAAAATTTTATCTAATATTTTTCATTCTCAATAAACTTAGTATTTATTTATGCTTCGTATTCCCTTGAATATATACTTCGTATTTCCTTCAAATATTTGAAGATCATTTTTAATAGCTCTTCTTGTTAATTATAAATTTTCGAACCTCCTCAAAAATTAATTCAATTTGCAATCAAAAATAAAATGATTAACAATTACATATATAAAATATTAACTTAAAATACCTCACTTGAATTTTAATTAAACAAATATTAAAATCATTATTTTTCCTCATACAATGGATAATGAATATTTAATTTCTTTTACAATGTTTAACATTAACAATCATAATTACAATATGTGAAACAAAAAAAAAAAAAACAATAAACACAAACCTTATTTTAAATTAAGTATAAAATTTAAAGAAATCCGGCAATCCTAATTAATTAATGTGTATGTTATGATTGCGTTCAGATTTCATGCAAAAACAAAAAACAACAAAAAAAAAAAAAACGGCAAAAAGGGAAATACAAGAACAAAAAAAGTCCTTAAGGCTGAACATGTTATTTTATAATTGCTTTCTCTGATACAATGCTTATTTCCAACATGTTTTAAACATTCACCATAATATATGATATGTATTTGACTACATTATATATATATATATATATATATTATGTATAACATGATTGTTTAAATATATGTATATGCAATTTAATATAAATCTGTTAGTCATTCTATTTTAACCGTACAATTTTAATAAGGAAAATATAAAAAGCAATGTTATGCAAGAAAAAAGGTATCAAGGTGTAAAGTAGAAAATAATAATCGATCTTAACGACCATTATCAACGTTTTAAGAACTAGCAAAGCTTAAAATTGTCTCCTGATTTGAATTAACTGGCTTGAAATTGTGGAAAGTCTGTCTTACATACAAAAGTTTTATAATGAAATATAATTTAACATAAAGCGAGCAATATCATTTTCTTTATTTTTGTAAATACCTTCATTCGGAAGAGAATTACAGAATTACAGAACTATATATCTTACAAAAAACAGAAAATCTGACTCAAAATATCGAAATTCCATAACTAAAAATCAAATTTTCAATTTAAAATTCTTATATCATTCTCATTCACTTTAATATTGCAACAGTGCCATCAACATTTAAATTTTAAATTTTCAGATCAATTATACAACATTGTTGCTAAATTGTAACCAACATTTACCTTAAAACGATAACAATTTATTTTAATACTTTATTAAACAAAAAAAAAAATAGCAAAAGAGTTTAATATAAAAAATATCCTTTTTGAAAAAAAAAATATAGCATGGATCAAATTTAACCTCCCTGTAATATAAAGCTTGAAAAAAGAAGAATTATACATAAAAGTGAAAAAATAAAACCGAAAAAAAAACACAAAAGAAAAAATGAAAAATAAAACGAAATTTAAATGAATAAAAGGTTGAAATTTTATTCTTATTATACATATGTATTCACACACACACACATACACACAAATCCTTACAGATCATGAAACTCTGAAAATTTCGATATTAGAAAAATAATATTTTTCATTATTTCAATTTCATTTTATAAAGTACAGGGTGATAAAATAATGAAATTTTTTTCAAAAATTGTAATTTTCGTCCTTAAAAAAATTTTATCTTAAAAAAGGAATTATTATATATGGAAAATGGTTGAATTCGTCTTTGTGAAGGTATTCGAAACTCTATATTGTATTAAGGTATTCGAAAAAATTTATTTTAAAATATCATAAAATTGAATATTCTTTTCAAAATATATTCGAAATTAAAAGTTTGAAAAAATTCGAATTTCGAAAAAAAAATCTGAAAATTCAATTTCACTTATTCGAAATCAAAATTTCGAAAAATTTTGAATGAACTAAATTTTTGCAATTTTCCGAAATTTTGCTCAACTTTTTGTGAAAGTAAAATCCCGGTATTTTTACTGTACATTATAACGATCTGCTTTATATACTTGTATATGAAAAAATAAATAAGAATAATAAAAACAGGAAAATTTCCTTTTCCTATATATTTCCTATATTTTTGCTATTGTTATGCTCACTGCCGCTGCTGCCGGTGTTATTTTATTTTTTTTCTGTATTTTTCATTTTCTACTGTTTTATTCTATTATTTTTCTGAACATTTATTTTTTATTATTATCACATTTTGGAGTGAATTTTAACAAAATAACAACAAACTATATATACCTAGAAGGTTTCAAATTTATTTTCAACAAAACAAAAAAAAAAAAAAAGAATGCAACACAAAAATGTTTCCCTGCTCCCTCTTTCTCTCTTCCTTACTCTTATCCTTTCTTTTCATTTCAGAGCGAGTCTTCTTTTATATTTTAATGTTCTGATGGTAATTTGAGGAAATTTTTCTTTTCTTTTTTTTTTGCTTAAAAAGAAAAAGATTTCATTTCTTGTTTTCCCAATTGTTATTGTTCTTGTTGTTACTGTTTCGTTGATATGATGATATGCTACAATTATTTCAATTTAATTTTCATTAGTTGAAATGCCTTTTTCTTACACAAGCATGTAAATTTCATATATAATATAATAATAAATTAAGACAAACCTAAAAGAAATAAAATAAAATGAAAATGAAATGAAAAAATTTTAATATAGAGAAAATCCTGTCTGAAATTTTTTTTGTTTTTATTGTTGTTCCTATTTTCTTTGTATAATATGTGAAGGTAACATAAATTTTTTTTTCTTCATACAACACGAAATTCTATATAGTTAAGAAATAATTTGTTAAAAATTTACTAATTTATTTCTCAAGTATATATTTAATTCTTTATTCTATTAAAAAACACAAAAAAAAAACAAAAACAAGAAAAACAAAATCAAAAGAAAATTAATTTTGTACTTTCTTTTTAGAATTTTAAATAAAATACATGAGTTTCGTGTTGCTTTGCTTATATTAATTTTGATAATATTAAGGTAGAACCTAAGTTTTATTTTTTTTTTTTCTGAAATTTAAGGAAATCCTTAAAGTTGAACAAAAACATAAAAGTTAATAATAGTTTTGTTAAATTTTTTTAATGTTTTTTTTTTTTTTGTGTTTTACAAATAATGTAATTGCATGTCTAGCCATTTAACTAAAATGTCGTTGATTAACTCTTATTTAAAAAAAGAAAGTTTTAAATTCCATATTTTTAGACTATTAAGAAAATTATAGGCATCCTGTCTATGTACTTATATTTAAATTATAATTTTGAAATTATTTTCATTGCACAAGATATTACATGAAATTTTTGTATTAAATTATAAAAATTTTATATTTTAAGAACAGTGTTTCTCAATGTCATAATACCAGATTAATTCTTAAAATTAATCTGAAATTGCTTCCTTTATAAAAATATTTATAAAATACTTTGTAAATCCTAAATATATGCACTGAAATATGAAATATTTTTTGTGAAATTACTAAATCTCGTAATTTGTCAAAAAATGTTGGCTGACTCAAAATTTTAAAGCAGAAACACATATATTATTATAAACCTTTAGTTGGAAGAAATGTATTTTACACCTTTACTTTTATTAAGATTTCATTTTGAATATTAATGTTTTGTGAAAATTCCAATTAGACGGAAAGCTTTTCTTATTCCCAATATAATAAAAAATTTCCCTTCTAAAAGCAAACGTTTGCCTGTTGGAAAGAAAATTTTTAATTTAACTAAAAGTTAATTTTCTAAATTTAATTCTAAATTTAATTTGCAATTTAATTAAAATTTTTTAAGAAATTTCTTAGCATTCTACAATTGGGCAATTTCTACTGTAGATTTCAAGGCAATAAATATTAATTAATTATTACTTATTTTTAATTCGAATTTTAATTCTCTTCATCCAACAATTTATTCATAAATTTTAACTTAAAAAGTTATTAAAATCTAAATTTATTGTATTCTATATTTATTTATTTATTTCTTAAATCTCAAGTGAGCAAAAGCTCGTACATAGTGTTATATTTTAATATTTCTTATAAGATACAATTTACAATTTTAACTTATCTTAATTAATCATAATTTTATTTTTACATATTCAATTTAAACAACTACGAATACAATAACAGAAAAACAAATATAAAAAATCAAACAAAACAGATAAGATAATTACATTGCTTGAAAATATTTAGAACATAAAATTATTGAATATTACCAAGGAGCAAGGAAAACGTTGATTTTGGTTCAATCTATAATTGAATATTTATTTTTTTTTTACAAAACGTAGGGCTTGCAATGTGAAGCCAATGTGAGTAATTTACTGAACTCACATATGGCTTTATTAAAAATATTACTTGAACGCATTTTAATTGTCCTTAAATTTGAAACGTGTCTAGTGTTATGACTATGTGATTCAGCTCCTTAAAAAATATTGTGTTCGAGCTTTGCATAAAATTATTGGCTTGCGTTATTTTGAGCTGAAGTTGAATTGAATTTATGTTATATTCTCTGTAAAATAAGTGGAGCTCGCCCTTTGTTCTAAATTATATTTAATTTTTTTAATTGCCTTGTTTTGCAAAATTTGAAATTTTCTTATGTTTTTTAGTGAGCTTACTCCCCAGATCATATATAATTGCACAGTCATATATTGAATATTCATTGTATATATTTAAATATGCTACAAGTATATTCAAAATTTGTCATTCTAAAATTAATTAAATAAATTACTTTTTTGTTATAAAAGTTATAAAATTTTTTATTTTTTCTTTCTCCCTTCATTTCCAGTCATTATTTTAACGCCATCCAAACATGAATTTTTTCTTTAACTTTCAATCAAACTGTTAATTAGTGAAAATTAGTTTTTTAAAATAAAAAATACAAAAAAAAAAAACAAAAATTAATTTAAAACTTAGTTATAAAAGAATTAAGTAAATTATTGAATTCTAATAACATAAAAATTCATTTTGTTCTCATTTCTTTCTTTTTTTTTCAATTTCAGATGAACCGTCCTATTCAGATTAAACCAGTGGATTGTGAAAATCGAGGAGGTAAAAAATATATATTTTTTTTTTGAAAAATTCTTTCTGTTTTTTTTTTCCCAATTCTCATATTTTTTACTTTAAAGAAAATTTTTATACTTTTTTTTTTTCCATTATTTATTTTTTTCTTAATTTGAATTCTATATATTTAAATTTTTATATTTTATATTAGATTTTATTTCAAAATTAATTTCCAATCGCTTCGGAAAAACGATGAAAATTTAAAATTTTAAATTGATTTTTTTTTGTTATAATCGAAAAAGAATTTTTTTTTAAATACTATACAATTAAATGCTAATTATGTAAATGGGAGTGTTCATTTAAAATAAATGTAAATTTTGTAGATGGACAAAAATAATTTTATAATTAAAATATTCCAATATGAAATTTTAATAATTTTAATGAAAAAAAATTTTGTAAATATTGATAAAATTATTTAAAATTTGTGATATTGTATTCGATAAATGTCCTCTTACCATTATGATATGGGGATTAATTAATCTAATCATATCAACAATAATAAATACTTTAAATTATAGAAAACATTATTCTACATTTTAGCGATTTTTGTCTTTTAAAATTTTGAAAAGCAAAGCTGAAACTTTTACATATTTCCTTATATAAAATTAGCCTTTAAGAGAAATCTTTACATATTTAGAAGACATTTTTGAATATTTTCCACAGTAAAATTTATAGCCGCTAAAAGCTTCATAGAAAATAATTTTTGCAACTAATACCTATAATATGCCCAAATAGCAGCTAATTTTTCTTACTGATTTAGTAGCCAAATTTTAGACAAAATTGTCAGCTAAAATTAACTCTAAATTATCTTGAGACTTGAATTAATTTTTTTAAATATTTTACATAAATATTTAACTACAACAATATAGATTAACAATGGATGATATACTTTAATTGTCATCGTCTCATAAAACATACAAAAACTTCCATGTCATTGGATCTTAAAATTTACAAAATACAAATTTTCAGTCATTCTTCGAATCAAAAAATTCATATGATATAATTAGAATTCATTTTACTTGCTTAACTGTCCAATTTAACCATTATATTATTAAATCATATAAAAAAATAATAAATATAATTTCTTTTCTCCATCCTAAAAGTATGCAAATAACGATATTAAAAAATTACATGGCATATGAAAATCAATTTGAAACGAACAAGTTACTTGAAATCGTTTAACTCAAAATTTCTATAAATAAGCATCAAAAAATATTTTAGTATACCAAAAAAAATCTTTAGCTATTAAAATATAATTTCTGAACTAGAAATATCAAACTTAATTAAAATAACTTTTTGACTTGCATTACTGAATTCAAATTCGGATATTCATTTCCCAACTTTCGAAATAAATTCTAGGAAATTCAAACTTAGACCAAATTTCATCATATTTACAAAATTTTCGATTATTTCGAAGCAAAAAAACACCTATAAAATTTACAAAAATTTTAATTTGAATTCTCCCATCTAACTTAGTTAAAAGAAAAACAAAAAAATATTCTCATTTTAATTTCATTTTGAAATCAGGTCCTTATTTTTTATTTTTGTGTTTTTTTTTTTTTTTAATTATTTTATTCTAATTATTTTCCATTTTTATTTTTCCAAATTTCACTTTGATTCTAATTTATTTCATTTTAATTTTCTTTATGGAAAATATTAAGCTAATTCAGCAAATATTTTATATATACATTATATATGTATATAAATATGCGTATACATATGCATGTAATATGTATAATGTTGAAAACTAATATGTATAATAATAATAATGTACGAGGTGTTCCATAAATTTATTAAAATATTCTTAATAGTGAAAACATTTTAAAATCGAAAAAAAAAAAACAAATATTTTACTGAAAATTTATTTGATTTCGGAAAATGTTCGAATTTCGCAAAGTGTTCGAGAAATTATTATTAAAAACTTTTATAAATTTTTTTTGTAATTTTATCAATTAAAGTGGTTTCTGGGTATATTTTATTAGACTTAGTTAAAATAAAAGCAAAAAATGTTATTCATAAAATTAAGACTTGAAAAAGTTCTGCAAAAACAGATCCAGCCGATTCAATATCTAAATTACAAAATTTTCAAAGTCTTTATTTAAAATTTTTGTTTTCAAAATGTTATATTAAAATGCTACATTTAAAAAATTTGCAACAACTCTATATTCACAAACTGCCCGATGACTGGTTAAAATCCAAGTTACTATTACTAGCACAAGCAACCAGTTTAAAAATCTCAGCTTGTGAAGTAAGTTTATAGTGAAAAATGTGTTTATTTTTATCAATGACCCAAACCAATGTATACAACGCAAGATACTTGAAAATTTTACATTAGATCCTTAAAAAAAAATATTAGATTTTCAAATTCTATAATGAAAAATTTTTAATATATTGCTAAAAAATTTTTTCGCTTCCTATAACACTTAAAATACTCTCGTAAATTATGTGTAAGTATATACCCTTGCACATTATGCTCAACAGTATATTGTATGAATTAATATACATATTTAAAATATACGCATACATAATTCATATTCATAATTAATTGGTTGATTTAACATCAAAGCCGTATAAAATTAATATGCCTTATTCCACCTAATATTATTCATTTATATATAATTACCTTACAAATGAATTATAATATTCGTATATATATATATATATATTCTGCTTATTATTCTGGAAGTACATGTGTAAATACAATATTTAAATATTATAATATATTTTATATAAGTAAGTAGAAGAATCTTTTGAAATTACGTTAACGGTTTCTTAAATCCTTAAATTTGAAATATAAATTTTGTAGGTACATAAAATATTATATAATATGATTTTAATTATATGTACATTCAAGTTACTCGTATAATAGTCGCAATTATACAATATGCTTTGCAAAAAGTATCATTTATTACAACGAAGTGAAATTATTTTTAAACAAATGAAAATATTTAATTGCCTTAAGAATTTCTTAATTTAATTTCTTTTTCGAACATAAACATTTTTTATATATAAAATTAATTACAAATTCCATATTTCATTTGGGTATTTTAAATTCTCTTTATAACAATTTAATATAAGAATAATAATATTAAAATTTTTCTTTTTTAAGTTTTATGCAAAAATTATATTTCCTTCAAGAGAACTGTGAAAAATTATTATAAATTGCAATATTAGCAAGTCTCTACAATGTTAACATTTCTCTGTAATGCTTCAGGTTTGAGTTCTAATCGATTAAAACTATTCTTTGTAAGTGCTAAAGTGTTGAGTTACAAAACACAGCCCAACTTTTTATGTAATTCTCAAAATACACATTGTGAATAATATGTCACATTATAATTGGCGATAATGAGAGCCTACTGAAGCAGTTATAATTTGAGACATAAAATTCCATATTTTTTTTAAAACGTGGAAATTATTAGAAATAGATTATAAAATAATAAATTATCCTTACAATAGTTGAGTATTATAAAATTTAAACTGAAATTCTTTGTATTTGCCTTAAATTTTACCAATTAATTTTATTTTCTCTAATCATTAAAATTCGAACATCCCTCATTCAATACAATAATGCTACCACTATAAACATAATATTTAGTTACAAAGTTATACAAGAATAACTTAATTATTGAAGTAGAAAATTATTATTAAAGGTATATAAAAATAAGAACAAAAATATATTATATATAATTCGTATTAAGGATAAGAAAGGAAAAACGTGAAAAAAAAACACAAACTTTTAATTAAAACTATAATAAATTCCATTTAATAATTAAAAATTTAACATGAAAGGATATTTTATTTAAATATTAAATAAAATAAATTATTAATATAATTTATTAATGTTATATAACAAAATGCCTCCAACAATAATTATTTCTACAAAGTCAAATTTTCAATTAATTAAATTTAATTCTTGTTGCGTTTCGCATACCAAAACCTATAATATAATTAAGCAATATAATTTGAAATTATAATATAATTAATTAATTGTTTATAAATGTTAATATTTATGTAATAATCTAAATTTATAATAATATTTGTTAACTATAAATAATTTAATAGATTATTTAATATAACTGTAAGCAATCCTTATAATAATAATAATAATAATAATATAGAAAAATAATTAGCCCTCAGTATTATTTTATGTTCAATATTTTTATTCGCCTGTAATAGCAATTATTATGAAAGTATATGTATAATAAACGCAATCCTCACTCCCCCACCCCACTTCCACTTATAGTAGAAAATTGATAAATTATTAAGACTAAAATTTATTGAATTATACTCTAGCCGAAAAAAAAATGAAAACAAATATTAATAATAATTAAATAATTAGTGCATAACAAATTATTAACAATAATTATAAGGATTATTTCCCCTAAACACGGGTATTTTAATTTTATGTTTGTTTAATGTTTATTATACTCAGTATATAGTAGGCAGTTAAATTCATAAATTATGCCGAAATAATTTTATATTTTAATTTTTCAAAAAAAAAAATGGCTTGCGCCTGTATTAAAATAACAATTTGAAGGTTTTTTATTATAATTTTTAACGAATACATATTAAAAGGAATTTTATATGGTCGCCGTAACATATGCAATATTTTTGGATGATTATGAAAAATATTTTTAGCATTTGCAAAAATAAATGAAACAATTTTTTTAACTATTTTTTTAAGAGAAATAATTATTATATGTTAAACGAGTCCTTCAGAATCAAAATGTCTTAAATGTTTCAATCGTTCGGACATTGTATATGAAATTTATACTATAATAACTTTCATTTTTTAAAATCTCATATATTGAATCTTTGCTTTTTTAGTTTTTTTTTAGAATTTGAAGGTATAACGAAATACATTTCATGATTACAGCACTTTGACTCTAAAGATTTAGAAAAAATTCATGTAATTTAATTTTATTAATATTTTAAGTAATAATAACAATTAATGCTAATGTTATTTGTAATATCAGTAAAAAATATATTAAAATACTTTTTGAATTTTACCACTTTTGTTCACCAATTCTCTCATCACTTCACTTTAATTCCAAATTAATTAAAATTCCGTATATTTTGAAACACAATTTTTGAAAAAAAAAAAATGTAAATATGAGTTGTTCTATGCTATTTTTGAGTAACTCATTATTATAAATATATTTGAATTAATCATTCCTAAAATGTTATTCAACAATATTTTCTTATTTAAATTATTTGAAGTTTCAATAAGTTCGTATACTTTGTACTCGCATTAAAGATAATGTAATATGTTAAATTTATCATAATTCGAAACTGTAAAGATTTATATTAAAGTATTTCATCTTTTCTGAATATTCGATTAAATTATCCAAACTACAAACATCAAAATTAAATTTCGAAAAAAATTCATATTTATTCTTTGCTTACATGGCATAAATGACGTCTCATGTATATTCCTTATTCAAACTTCATTCTACCAATCAATAGTATGTAGTATATACTTAAAAATGTGATTTTATTTTTATGATACCAAATTATTTTAATAGCTTTAACGGCCTACATTTAAATTGTATCAATAAAATTTATTTATTTCCTGTTGATTTCAAATTTATTGAATTCGAAAAGATTTTTATTGTTTGTTTTTTTTTCTTTGGCTTTTGAGTATGAGTGCAAATGTTACAGTAATAAGAGATATTTATGCGTGTTGAATATTAAATTTACGCACACACGCATTTTTATAAACATAAACTCATATAGGTACATATACATACTTAAGAAGTATGTATAAAGGAAAATATTTAAAATTGAATAATCATTTAAAGCTGCAGTAATATTTTAAATTATTTATGGTTTACGAAAAGCACATAAGAGAAATATGAGATTTTTTTTTCTTATAAATTTAAATTAAAGGCTATATTTTAAATTTTAAATTACTTAATAAATTATTTACCTTAAATAAGAGCAATTTTTAGAGATTATTTTTTTTTTTGAATTTTCAATGAAGTCCTTAAGTACTTAAGGCTTTAATATATTTAAGAAATAAAAATTAGTAAATTATTAGTCGACTCGTGTATTTTAAATTTGCAATATTTTAAATCTTTTTAGGCACAATCTTTCATATACCATAATAAGTTTCCGAGATCGAGTAATGCAATTAATGAAGCAATTCAATGCAATCTAACATTGAAAACAAAATTTACCTATGCAATTTAGTGAAACCAATAATTTAGGTTACCCAATTATAACTCATATATCAAAATTTCATTTTATTATGGTTCCCATAAGCACGTAAGATAATCTAATAGTAATCATAAAATAACTGAAGTAAATCAATTTTTTATATTCAATCTAAGTGCCATTTTTTATTAGTTAGTATACCCAACTCTTGTATATTTTTATAATATTATTCATAAATTCAATAATAATATAAAATATTTTTTATTTGGTACATTATTACATGATAAATATTAATAATCCGTAATTTATTAACTTCGAGTAATAATAATTGTTTATAGTTCGCTAATCGATTTCAATACAATTTATACAGTTTCAAATTGAACATATAATAAATAAGTATTAAGTACTAGGTTTAAATACTACTATACTTGGTAATTTAATGAAACATAATAAGGACAATGTACTAAAAATTTAAAAATATTCAGAATACGATCATAAAAATATTCTCATAGTTATTTTATTATAATATTAAAATTTTTAAAAGCATAACAATACCATATGTACTTTGACTCTGAAAGATTTTGTAGTTAAAATGAAAATAATTATTAATAATTGAATTGTCTTGGTATTTTATAGTTTTCACTGATTACAATTAAATGAATTCTCAATCTGAAACAAATTTAAATGTTACCTAAAAAAGAGAATCTATAGTTACCACTTCATTTGAATTTAATAAAATTGAATCAACTAAATTGTGAATATTTAATAAAGAAAAATTAACGGACTAACAATCTTTTAGTGAGTTTTTTGATTTACTAAAAATTTTGCAGATAAATATGAATAAAATTTAAAAAGGAATAACTCCCAATGCAATACTACTACGAACAATATTTATATGCTCAATTTTCTCAAATAGCCTCAATTCAATTTCATGAATTGTTCAGATAAACGAATTCGGCTTATTTAATTAAATAATTAAATTTATATTCCTACATTCTGATAATTTCTGTTTAATAGACCTCATTGCATTTTAAAAATTATTCTCAATATAATTTTTCTTATATCATTGGACATCGAAACTCCCCGTTTCTGCTTACCTCATTTTTTAAAATAAAAATGTGGTAGAATGAAAATAAATTTCAAAAAAAGAAAAAAATAATCTATTAAATTAATTCTTTTTAATTTTTAACTTTTGTTGTTTTCAATAATTACTCAATGGAAAAATTACTTTTATAATTTTTATTTTTTTTTCTCAATTTTCTTTTAAAAGTAAAAAAAAATCTATATGATAAGATAAATTCACATTTCATTTTATTGTGAATGTGAAAATTTTATTTAATTTTTTTTTTTTTTGTATATAGTGTTGTCCGCTATATAAACGATTAATTCTTTTCAAGAGAAAGAAAATCCACTTTACAATATAACAGTACAATATTTTTAAATATACTTTCCAATAAACATCAATCATGACGGATACAAAATACATCACTTTCCCATCTACATTCATATTATGTATATAAATATTTTATGTATTATACTGCAGTGCTGCGTTGTGGTGCATGTCTTTCATTTTTTCAGTTAATTAATTAAACATTTTCTTTAACACTCATTTTTCGAATTATAATTAAAAATTCTTAATTGAACCATTTTCAACAAATTGCAAAAAATAAAATCCAAAAGAAGAAAACAACAACAATAATATTGTAGAAAATGGAAAGAAGAGTTAAAAAAATTATAAAAGACTTTGGCTATATTATATATAAGTTTTTATTAAAGCAGAAAATGTAAAAATAGAGCAAATATTTTTTATTTTTCTTTCGTTTTTTTTTTCTTTCACCCTTTTATAATTTATTAATGCCTATACCATGAGAGTCCTTAGAGATCCAATGATTTCAGGCTTTAATTACTAAAGACACATATATTATGTATATATACTGAATGTAAATAAATGAATATGTATATAGAGAACGTTTAATGTTTTCACTGTCATTATATAAAAGTTCTTTTAACGCTTTTATAATAATTGTTTTTGAAAATATACTAAATTTCAATATTAATTACTGATCGTCCGTTTTATATTACAAGTTTTACTTGTTTGATTCATGGTTTAATAGTAGTTATTGCATCAAAATTGGCCAACACTTTAATTATGGCAATTTATTTTTAACGTTTTGTGTCTTATAACTGTTTGCTCGAACTAGTTATCGAATTATTTTATTTTATCTCATTCAGTATTGAACTTTCAATAAAAATATTATAAAAAATTATTAATTATTGTTATATTTTCAAGCTAAAATTAAAATATTCATAAATAAGTCATCCCAGTTCGAGATTGCATAATTCGATAATATGTTTGATCAGTGCTTGAGAAATTCATTTTATATTTCAACTTTGTTAATGAAAGAAACGATCGAACCAATTAAATTTTTTTGAAAAGAGCGGAGCAGAAGCGTATTTCAGATTTCAAATTCCATAAATCTATAAACAATATTTTTTATTTTACTCAATTCAAACTTATTTTTTAATAGTTCGCCTAAATATATGCAAAATATTTCTTTTTGTATTAATTTTTCAAAAAATTACTTTAACAATTCGTTTTGGAATGAATTCTATTATTTTTTTTGAATGTATGAACTTGAATAACATAGAAAATAATTTTTAAGGTTAAAAAAACTTTTATGTATCGTAAGAGACTTATACTAGAAAGACATCTTCCAATTATTAATATTTAACTATTACTTGGTAATGAAAGATAGTACCTACTACTACTTCGTAATGAAAGCACTACTACTAATAAACTCCGTTCGATGAGCAATTACTTTTACAAAATATAAATTTGTTGCAAAATAAACATCAAAATTCGTTCATAATGAATAGCCTTCGAAATAACCACCTGAAACGTGGTCGTGGTCAACATTTCTATAAAGTTGTATTCAAAATGTAAATGGCAACGACCGAATTGGCAATTCAAATGACACGCAAATTTGAAAGGTTTTTTTTTGCGTTTTTCTTTAAATCACCCATTATAATCAAAAAAATGTTGAATCTTTGACTTTAACTCAACAGATAACATTTAGTATTTTAATATTTTAACTTACAACCTAATTTGCTGATTTAAAAAAATTTTCTCTGACACATTCACACAATTTATAATCAACACATTACCAATATTTCATTTATACCATTCCTATATTTAGGTATATAACGAGGAGGCTGTATATGTGTTCATGTAACTTACAATCTTTCTTATTATTTTCTGTACTTTTATCCAATTTAAGTACACACTGTAGTGTATTTTTTGTTTTTATTAAAAAAAAAATAATTTTTACATATAAAAATGTCCTTTTAATATGCTTTTACTCCATATTTATTATGAAGAAGCAAAAAAAAGAATAAATTCGTAAATGGGAAAGAGAAAGAAATGAGAAAAATAAAAAATGAAAGAAAGAGAAAGAAAACTTAAGTGCTAAGAATTTTCATTTTCAATTTTCTCTGTAATTTTTTTTTTGTCTTTATATTTTTTCCATTTTTTCTTCTGTTTTTTTTTTCTTACTTTCTTCCTCTTTTGCCCATTATTAAGTTTTGCATCTTTCTGTCTCCATTTTCATGTGATATCATTAATCCATTCAGTTTGTAGCAAAAAAGCAACAGTTAGTCTGGCTCTGGACTCGTTTTTCTTTTTCATTTTTCGCTTTTTCTTCTGGTTGTTAATCTTTTAAACTTATGTACATATATTTTTTTTTTTCTCTATTTTTGTCGTCCTTTTCCTTCTTCTCTTATATTTAATTTTTTTTTTTGACTTCATTTTTCCCTGTTTTAAATGCTTCTTTTTCTTTTTATTATTCCATTTTTATTTATTGGCCAAATGGAATAATAAATTATCCTGAATAAATCATTCCCTATATATATATATATATATATATTATATTTATTCATATTAGTGTATACATATAAATGATGAACGAATTTGAAGGAGTAGTAAAAGGCTCGCCCTTTAATTTTGTATTTATTTTCCTTTCCTCATTTTATTCCTCATTACTAGCGATTTTTTTTCCCGGTTTTGTTTTATTCATTCAGTTGGCATATTGCCGACGCGAATATAAAAACAAATATAAACTGTTTATTTATACCAATATTATACACATACATTTCCTTACATATATATATAAAACGAGCAAAAAAAAATGTCCTTTTAATGGAATTTTCTGTTGCGGTTTTGAAATGTTTCCAAAAAATAAAAAGTAAAAAAAAAATCATTCAGTAAATAAAAAATATTTTTCAATTTCAAAGTCTTTTTCTCCCAATTCCATTCAATTATTAAGACAATTTTTTTTTTTATTTTCAATTAATAAATATTTGAAATTCAAAAAGAAATCCAAAGCACAAAAGGATATAAGAAATCAACGCAAAGTAAAAATAAAAATTTATTTATTTTATTCAAATTTTTTAAAATTTAAGAACCTCTTATAAAACAATTCGAATAAATTATATTTAAAAGTTTATTTCGTATTTAAAATAAACAAATTAAAAATTTTCTTTAATAATATACTGAAATAAAAAAAAAATGTAAATAAAGACCAATTTTCTCCTGACCAATAATAAACTGAATATGATTTCGTGTGATTGATGAAAAATTGTGTTTGTTAACAATTGATAAAAAAAAATAATCCTTATTTAAGTTAAAAGAATTTTAAAAAATTTTAGTAAGGATATGAAAGGATGTGAAGCGTTTAGTACAATTCATTTTAATAAAACCCCATTAGTAGTTTTTATACCTTTTAAATCTTATAATTTGAATTTATAAAATGTGAAATTGAAAATTGTTAACATAAGTTTTTCCGAAAGTGGGGTAACTAGAAATTAATGGAAGAGGGCTTTTTTGTTGCCACAATATTACTTGTTCTATTATTTAATTGAGCACTTTTCCAAAAAAAATCCAACAGGGTGCTGATTAATTTTAATCTGTCCATCAGTTCTGTTTACAAACCTTCAACACGCTTGAAAATAGATAACTGAAATTTCATAAGTAAATATATTTTTAATAGAAACTTATCTCCGTAGAAGAAAATTTTCACCAATCTCCCCAAACCCAACTCCACTAAATGTTATACCGCTAAAACAAGTAAAAAAGCCACTTTTCGACCATTTACATTAAAAAAAATCATAAACATTTTTCAAATTTTGCAATACAGTAGTAAAATAGTGGCGGAATTCTTTTACCGTTGCATACCATGGAAACTTCAGAAAAACAATTTTAGACATAAAATTAATAACGTTTTTTCTAAATTTTTGATATCGTTTTTCTTCTAGTCAATAAATCGTAGAAAATTAAAATTTTAGTAGTTGTTAAACATTAATAAATGGTTTATTTCGTTAGAAGGAAATTTTTTTCAACATCCGCCTCTTCTCATATTATCATTTTTTTTTTTTTTTTCATCCTAAATATATGCAATTTTTGTTCATCCTAAATATATGAATGAAAGTTTTATTAAAATTTTAATAAAGTAACAAATTATTTTTAAGAAAAATATTTTTACAAGTTGAAGATAAAAGTGCTAATTTAAAAACCTTTAGTTTAATACAACTTTATTTAAAATTTAATTTTTAATACTTAATTTAACAATATTATAACAATTTTAATTTTTAAAATATAAATTAAAATAATATTCTATTTTACAAATTTTAATAATTATTTTACATTTTGTATTACAAAATTTTTGGTAAATAGTTTATTGTTTAGTGGCAGCTGCCATAAAGACCCTTACAGAAACTAATTATTTATAATTAAAATTACAATCTATTATGGGTCCTTTTTAATTTTTTCAACAAATTTAAACCTACAATCAAATTCACTTTTAAATTCTTGCATTAAATCATTAACATTTTATTTTATTCATTGACACTTTAGAAAATATATTTTTATTGGAATACTTTAAATTTTTGCAAGGACAACAAGATAATATAAGTAGAGCAGCCTCTTAATATCTCAAAAAAACTTAATTGAAATACTCTAAGAAATCATTTCCAATATATTAATTATACATATAGAATTTATTTATTATTTTCATTATTTTCTATAAAATAATTTTATTTAATAATATTCATTCTTCATGTATGAATAATATTAAGAATCATTATTTTACATATTCATATATGCAAATTCCTTAGAATTTTATTAATAAAAAAATAATTAATTTAATTTTTAAAGAATAATATTTTATTATTAAATATTTTTACCCTATTCACTTTTCCTATATTATTCAAAAACAAAAAAAAAAAAACAAAAATGATATTCACTGAATTAAATTTGAATAATTTTTTCTTTTTTCAAATAAATATTCAATAAAATATTTTTTTTTAACAATATAAAATAAATTTTATATTAAAATGATTTTTCAATTTTATGCTGCTCCTTCTAGTTACAAATAATAAAAAAAAAATTTATGAATGCTTTTGAAATTCTTCAGATTATTGGAAAATAATTGTTTGAAATCTTCAAATCTATTGGAAATCATTTAAAATTCAATTATTTATACACAAAAAAAAAAAAAGACAAAAAAAAAATGGAAAGGAAAAAATTTTCTTTTTTTTCTGCTTTTTCTTTTAGCATAATTTTTTTTTTTTTTCATATACATTCAATAAGTATGTGCACGCATGTGTAAATACAAAATTTTATACCTACCTATACAAATTATTATATTCAATTATATAAAATGATTTAAATATAGGCAATCCAAAATTTAAAAATAAACCAATATTCTACACATAAGTTCGGAAAATGACTGTAAAGCTGCGTTAAAAAATTAGAATGCGTTCAATTAAAAAAAGCCAATATTTGTTACTATTCAGGTAAATCATTTACGGGCCCATTTGACAACTCTTATTATTTTATTTTATTTCTTATATTGTAATTTCTAAAATTGGTCAAATATATAGCCAAATGACTTTTGAAATTTTACATTAGGCAATCGAATAACTGTGTCAATATCATTTAAATTGTGGGCTATATATTTGATCCTTGAGCTTTCATGTGATTTCAAAGTATCATGTGAATAGACAAACAACCGGAAAATATAGACATTAAAAACAAATTGATAAATTTATAAACTCATTTTAAGATAGGTCGTATGGGTATAAAAGCTCGTAAAAATTTAATTTTTACAAGCTTTTATACTCCAGAGAAACTCACCTTATTCTCAACAATCTTAGAATGTCTTCTCAACATGTCCTCTTGTCAACAACGTCTTGTTGTAGATCGTCTTTATTAACTTAAATATAAAAACTTATAACGAAATCATTCATAAGTTACTAAAAAAATCGAGGAGACTCAAGTACGATTTATTAAAAAAATTAAAACGATTAAAGAAGCGATTTTGGAGAAGCACTCATTTTCGTTGCAAAATTTTGTATTCAATAAGAATATCGTCTCAGTTCTCTTACACACTCTACTATACCAAACAGAGACAATTTTACTCAAAATTATTAAATATCGAGGGTCAAACTTACTTTTTGTAGCCTGTCTGTCACTTTTAATAGACACGATGTTATATAGCACAAATATTCTTAAAAATTTTCCAGATAATATTTTAAATTTTTTTCGGTCATTATTTTGTTTAAGAATTATATAACAAAACTCCCAAATCTCGTAAATTCAAATTCTTGGAATAATATTTACGTTCAATAAATGAATTGAGTAATTTTAATATGAGATTACCCTCTACAAAGCATGTATAAAATTATACAAGATGATATACACACGTATTTAACATTTTAAAGGTAATTAATTATTTATGTATGAATATTCATTCGTTGATTTACACAGATTCTCTTTTTTTTTTCCTGTATATTAATATTAAGTATACTTAATATAAATATTCATTTACATACATTTATCTATATAACATGTGTATATTAAAAGTACGTATAGAGATAATTTTATATTACACCTGTGTGCATATATGTACATTTATGTATGTATTTTATATAGGTAGGCATAATAATATATTGATATAATTATAATATGCTTTATTTCATTTATTCCATATAAATATATAATATTATTCTGGTATATATGATTATCGTATCTTACCCTTGAGAATACACATAACATTATTCAATATATTACAAACATATTATTATTTCTGATATACTATACTTGCATATTACTATACTTATATATACTGTTATATTATATGTATATAAAGCATACATAATATATACAATTTCTAAAGTGTTACATCCTTTGATCTTAATTTCAATATACATTGAATGAATATTTGAGTTTTGGAACAGCAGATGAATATTTTATATAAAAGCAGATGAACAGATGAACATTTGTTGAATATTTTTGTACATGATATTTGTTATTCTTGTTGTTTTTCTTATTTTGTTGTTGCTAAAGAAATTTTTTGTATATTTTCTTTATTAAAAATTTTGATCTGAAAAATTCTATAGCAACCATTTCAAAATTTTAATATACTCTTGTTATTGATGTTATTCTTGTTTTTGTATACATGTATGTGAATTATATGAATATTTTATATATAAATTAATTAGATTTTTGTCTCTTCTTAAACATAATTTTATTATGAAATAAAAAATAAATTAAAAAAAAATAGGATTTAATTCAGTTAATTTAATTAACAATTTAAGGAATTTATTGTGCAGTCATGCTAAAATCAAACAAAATTTTTCAAATATTTATGTATGTATCTATGTTATTAGAAAAATAATTTTGAATATTAAAACATTTTAATAATTTACAAATTTTAAAATACCAAGACTCTCTAAATGATAAACATAATATTATAGCCCTTAATTACTCTTTTTTATTATATCGAAGGCAGCCGAACTCTTGAAAAATTTAAAATTTTTCAATAAAATAAATTTTAACTCGTACCTTCTTACCAATGCTATAAGAATCATAAAAGTATTTGTGCAAACAAATAATCATGCAAAACTTATGAGCAATAGAAAGGAAAAATCTTACCTAAACGATTAATTGTACAACTGTTCCACATTTATAGGCTAAAATGCACTTAATCAAAGTGTAAAATAGAATTGGTTACATAAAATTACTTGCACGTTCCTTTCCCGTTTCGATGTAGCATTTTTAAATTTTATCCAACAATTTTATTTACAACAATAAAGCATTTCTTTTGTATAGGTTGAAATGTGATACGTGCTCATAATTGAATAACACCATAATATTTTGATATTTCTCATAACATGTAATTCTAATACTATAAGGTATTATATTAAATTTACCATAAAATTTCGTGTTAATTTTATTTAGTTCTCATATTATATTTCAAATTTCCATATTGACTTTTTAATGAAATGGCGATTGAAAAAATAAAATTTTGCAAAACAAAATGTTTATGAGTGACACAAATAATAAGTTTAAAATATATAAATGGTTAAAATAAAAAGGAATGCACTATAAGAGGATTACAATTATTATTATTAGGTATTATATAAGAATAAATATATGTAAAATACGTCCAATTAAACATGAATATGTAGCGCGTGAAATATGGAGAAAACGTCGTTTAATAAATTGAATGGTTTTATGAAATTTTTAGTGAAGTTTTTTTTTTATTTTTACAAGTGTAACTAATTTTGTAAATCTTAATTTGTAATTTACTAAAATTTTAGTACGGTATTTGAATCTGAAACTAAATTCAGGCATATTTCAATAAATCATTCTAAAATCTTGAAAAATGAAATAATCTCTTCTTTATTATAATTATTATAAATTCTCAAGACAAATTGTCGAATTTAACATTACTTGCATTAAAAACACAGAACATATTTAAAGATTGTTTAAACAATCAAATTATAAAGCAATTTTACAAAAAAAATCAAAAATATTTGTTCATAATTATATGTTAAAAATCCTTTATAAACCGAAGCAATTACAGTGCAGATGAATATTTTTAGCAAATTTAAATTTTCAAAAAAAAAAATTTGAAAAAAAGTGCTTATTACTTTTACTCTGTCCGTCCGTTATTATTCAACCTATTTCCGTGGAAGAAAATTTTTACCTATCTCCACCTCTATAAAAATTATAGCCTCTGCAAAAACGTAAAAATGCCATACAGCATTATTTATTTTAAAAAAATTGTAAACATTTTTCATATTTCATAAAAGTGGCAAGTTTCTTCTACCACGGAAGACAAAATGACTTTCACCGTTCAAGACAAAAATTCACCGTTATCTAAAAGCCATCGTTTTTCTTCGAGACATCGGTCTCGAAGAAAAACGATGGCGTGTAGTTGAGACCGGTCAAAATTCGTAAAGTTTGAATTTTCTGCACTACATGTATATTTTAGACACTCCGAGCTTTTCCAAATTTCTTTAAATCTAGAAGGCTAACGGTAAACGCCATGCCATTAAAAAATTCAATTGTTTTTCTCAACTCACGCAATCAATACATTGCTTTGAGTATTATGTTGACGTCTCTTTAATGTTTTTAACCTCATCCTAAATGTATGCAATCATTGAGATATTTTTTAAACGTAAAAGCAGTGTTTTCAGTTGTTAAAAGGAAATGTTCTACTTTGGCCAAGCCCAAGGTTTGACTCAACTATATGTCATTGTAATTGCCATCAATTACAATCTCAATTGTTTTTTGTTTACTTTTTTAAACAATGATCAAATTCATACATTACAGAAAACAAAAAATAACCATAAAATACAGAAAAAGAAACTATTTTAATTGAATCTTGATTAAATTATAAATATAAATACTTTTTTTTTATTATGTAGAACTACATGAATAAATTGCATTGAAACAAAAGACAAAAAAAAATTCAACGGGTATTATTGTGCAATTAAATAAATAAATAAAAAAAAAATATTTTATTATTTTTTTTTTTTATTTTTTTATCTTAAAAACATATTTTATAGAGTTATGTTTATCATTATAATTAATCAATTACACGTGCCTCAAAATTTAATTAAATTAATAATAAAAATTAAATAAGAATAAAATATACAGTGAATTAAAAATTATTGTCGGAACTCTAGACCATTAAATATGTTTTGATAATTTCAATTAAATATTTGATAATTTTCATCAAAATTTTTGTCTATTAGAAATTAAATTTTAATTTTATATTTTAATTTTGTAGTTTATTTTATTCAGCATTTAAGATTAAATTGAATAAGTAATACAAGATTATATTAAAATTAACGAAATTTGCATACTTTTAGGATTAAATTAAAAAATTACGTGAGTTTAATTTATTATTTCCGAAAAATTGCTGTAATGACTGCAATTTGGTGTAATTTCTGTGGTAACAAACAATATTTAAACAATATTGAAATGGTTTTTGTAATTCTTGATTTTATTCTAAATTTGAATTATTCTTAAGGCAGTCAGTCCGTACGCTGTTAAATCTTTATTAATGTTCTTTAATTGACTCAAAATCTGTTATTGATTGTTCTTTAAATAACTCCTATATTCAAGATCTATGTACGATATTATTATTAATTACCAATACAGCATATAGTTGTTTATCTTTATTATTAATATATTAGGAGAATAACTAATTGGAATTTGAGAAGAAAATTTTTTTTAATTTTTCTGCATTGACTCTTTTCTTTGATTACGTCATCCATCTATTTTGCAGTTGTATGAAGGAATTTGCATTAGTAATTTACGAGTTTTTTTTAATACGATCAGATTTTAATTCAATATTCATTATTCATAAAAAAAAAATCGAAATTGCTCACTCCATCGGTGAAAATTTTTTCTGTTTCTAGGTAAAAATAATCACTTTTTTTGCCATGAGCACAGCAATTTTTCAATAAGTGGTCAAAGTGATTAACTTACATTTACATTTTAGCACTTTTTTTCATTAACAAATTGCAAAAAAAATTAATTTTTTTATTCCTTACTTCGTATGTGTACAGTCAATCTCATCTTCTACTAAGTTTCTAACTATAAAAGCAATCACAGTTGAAAATAAATGAAATTCAATGATCTTCTATCCGAGCAGCTCGATTTTCGCTCGACTTACCTCTTATTCTTATATATTAGAGTTAAATAAAATATGTAATGAAATTGATTTCAAATTCCATTTAGTATTAAACAAACCTAGCTATAGTGTTACCAACATCTAACTAAAATATTATTTTCATTTTTCTCTTGTCATTACCATATATACAAGTAAATGCATAATTAATGCAAAATGAAATTGTAATGAAGAATATTAAATGTCATTTAATATTTTTGTCAATAAAATGAAAAAAATATTTTATATACAAAAATCCAGTTTATCTTCCATAATGCATTAACAAAAAAAATAATAATAAAAAAACCATTTTGCAACATTAATCTAAATATTTTTTATCAATTAATTGACTACAGATAATTTTTTATTAATTTTATTTTTATTTTTTTATAAATATATATTGATTTTATTATCCTTAATTAGTATTCGATCAAAATAATGTATTCATTTTACATCACTTAGAGCTATACATAATATATATATATATATATTATACACATATATCATTTGTGTACATACAAAATACACAATTTTTTTTTTGTATATTAAAATATTAAATGCAAGTTAAAATATATGAAAATAATTTAATTATAATATTAATGGATTCATAGTCACTTCGAATTTTAAAGACATTAAAAAATTTTGATCATTTAATGGACATCGAAATGGAAAAATAAACAAAAAAGGAAAATATGAAAAAAAAATTTTTTGTTTTAAATTAAATTGAATTAAAAAAAAATTGCATATATGGAAAACACAAATTAATTTAAAAATAAAAGTGATGCTGAAAATGTTGACATTTTTTGTACATGAATATGTCAGAATTGATATTATACAAAAAATAAAAAACAAAAAACAACTCGAAAAAATGTTCTTCTCTTGTGTACGAAAAAATTTGTATGAAGTAAATGTGATAGGAAGTGATTGAAAGCACGAAATTATATGTCAAAAGTTGTGGTATTTTTTCCCCCAATGATAACATCTTTCGTTGAACTTCAGTTTTTTGACACAGAAATTCTCAATTTTGTATAATATTAAAAAAAAGTTATTTTCACCATATTGAATTTTTAATATTTAAAATTATCTACTAATATTAATCTACTTTTCAATGATGAACAGTCTACAATAAGAAGATGTTTTTATTATTTTATCGAATAATTATTATTAATTTTCAAATGAATTCTTATATGCGAAGCAATTGCTGTTTTGGAAATATTCTAGCATTTTTATATTTTTAAGTCTTCTTTTGTGGCAATAGGTATTGCGTGAATACAAATTTATTTCGATAATTAACATAAATTTTTTGAGTAAACATTTGAAATAGTGTGATTTCTTATTAATTTTAAGGAATACTAAATCTCCTAACCCAAAATTTTGTAATTGACGGCAAATATATTGTTCAAAGAAAAATATATTTTCTAATGGTATATTTCCTTTTTGTATTTATTTTCTGCTAATTCGGTATTTTAACAAAATTTTAATTAATAAACAATTTAAGTGAAATGAAATTATTTTGGAAAACTTTTTATTTAAAGCAGATTAAATACAGTCTCTCTCTTCATAAACTCTTTTTAAACTTCATAAGCTCCAAAATCTTATTTAACAAATTATTTCTTCAAAATCGAATTTTTAACTCTTTGCTCTTTTTCTTAAGGTAAGCTTGTCGAAATGTTAGCAAGATTTTGTTCTTCTAAATTGTGAATCTAAAGTTTTCTATTTTCAGTTTTATTTCGTTTCAAAACCAGTTCTTTCTCATATTTGATAAAATTTCAGCTTTTGGCCAATTATTTATAAATTGTAAGCCTAATTTTTAACTTTTAAAATAGAAGGTAACAGAAATTATCTCCTGATACAAAATTAGGAGTAAATCTCTCAATTAACTTAATAAATTTTTTTAAAAGTTTTTATACTGTGTCAAGAACGTTTTACTGGTAGTAAAACTTTCTTGACACAGTATTCTTTCTCAAGTATAGAATAACAAATTTTAGCTTTAAATAAATAAAAACCTATAAAAGTGGATTTTAATACAATTTCTTGATGAAAAATTCTACTTTAGAAATCAATGCTTTAATCAACTGCCAATGTTTCAACGTATACAAATTCAACTTCCCTGAATTTTCGCTTTATATTTATTCTGTCTGCAATGTAATAGAAAATATTATTTCTTTGATTCCTCATAAAATCTAAACATTTGTTCACTATAAATACAAAATTTAGTAACGTAATACAAACCACATATTATTTGCTTCCATTTAACAAAAAAAAAAATATTCCTATTATCTTTACGATTACAGCTGTTGTTACAATTATCATAACTTTTAATGTTTATTTCCATATGCACACAAAAAATAACGCACAAACATAAATATACAATACTCATATAATTAAAACAAGTTAACAACTTATCTAATTTGCTAATTACAAAATAACTAGAGTAAATATTAATTTATATATACCAATATTTTTATTAGACCCAAAAACTATAGAATCCTCTACGATTATATACTCAAAATTATAAAAATTCAACTTGAAAATAACTGAAAAACCATCATAGAAAAAAACTTTCTCGTATACAATTCAGTTGCTACTACTACTACTACAAGCAATAAGCAATGAATTTTTAGTTTCATTAAAAATTAGTACTTTCCTGAAATATTATATACGATTCACGCATTACTTCAATACATACATACATTTATAGATAGTACATAAAATCTGTGAAATATCATTCATATTATGACATAAGTATAATATTAAGTATCATTATAAAACTAAAATGAATGTATGAAATGGACTTTTATTTAATAAAATTTTAAGGATATTTGGAGATCCTTTATGCTTTTGTAAAATTTTATTGAAATGATAACCAACTAAATACTAAAAAAGAATGAAATAAAGTAGCTATATGGTTGGTAAAATAATTTTTTCCGTCGCTCTATTCAAATTTGAAAGTATGAATTTTTAATTAAAATACAAAACACATTAATTAATAAGAATTTTGTCCGAAATATGAAATTTTAAAGGTTATTTTGTAACTTTGTAAAATAGTTAAAGTTAACGATGGCAACATGGAGCTCAGCCAATATTGTTTTTTCAAATCAAGTTTCAGAATTACAGTGAAAACAGTTTTAAGTCAAATGATAATTTTAAGCTTTCTTAGGACAAATTTATAAAGAACGGAATTAAATTAAAATATTTCGCCTATAACTAAATTTTATTGCATATTTTTAGGGGCAAGAATTACTAAAATAGTTATTAAAGAATAAAATGTTAATAAAAAATTTGATTTCTTGGATTTATAATTTTTTCGGATGAGACACAAATTGAAACAGTTCTGCCTTCGGCATTATGATTTCGGCATAGCTATCTGAAAAAAAAACTTACATTTCTTTGGGATTTTCAACGATTTTATAACTATGATGGCTATAAGTTTGTGGCTCGATTTGATTTAGAAATTTCAATTTTTTAAATCGAAATTTTGTAAAATTTACTTGGAATCCTTTTATAACATAATTATTATTGTTTAATTTCTAACCTAAATTATAATTTAATTGCATTCAAAATTCCGAAAATAATTACGCATATTCCTGCCTCAAAACGAGATTTACGAAACAAAACTAATAAAATTTGTTATATTAAAAATATAATAGACTCAAAAATATTAGTTTAAAATCTTCTTCAGCTTCAACTTATTTCAGTAGTCATGAATTTTAATTTTGTCCATAATACGTTACATATTATTACAATATCTTTAAAAGCATACAATACAAAACTTAAATCTTTAAATTCATTTTATTAAATTGAAAATTTTCAACATTCTTTTCGTTTTAAACAATTAAATTTAAAAATAGCGAAACTAAACATAAAATTATTAGAGCAAAACCCATACTATAGTATTCTATTCTTAAATTTAATCAATTTTTAAAAAAAAAAAAAGAGAAATTCTTATGCAATGCTTTTAACTAAATTGCAAATGCAGTAATGTAATAAATTTAATAAAATAATAATACTTGCTTATATACTTATTATCACATTAAATAAAAAAAAACTCATATTAAAAAAAATACATCACTTCTATTAAATTATACAAAAACATTACATTAGAAAAAAATAAAACTAATATTTTCCATTATTACCGCACTAACAAACCATATAGAATACATTACAAAATATTTTAGAATAATAAAATGTTAGAATTTCCACCACCCCTAAAAATATGTAATTTTTTCCTTTTAAAATCAATTTTTTTTCTCCCCCATCCTGAAAATTAAAGTTGATAATGATAGTTTTAAAAATGAAAAGTTATTATTGTTATAAAGTTTTTCCGAAATTTTGATAACCTAGAAAAATTTCACTTATATATGCAATATATATCATATATATATATATATGCACCATTTATTATTACCAAGGATTCCATGTTAAAATTTGATATTTTGATCTTTTATTTTTACTTTTCATTGTCGTGTTTTTGTTTTTGATTATAAAATATCCTTAATTTTATGTTTTAACAACGTATGTACATACAGCTACTTTTTTATTATAATAAATATTTGAAATCAACTATTTTATATACCCAAAAACTTAATAAAATTGTTCAATTTAATATTATCAGAGAGACACACAATCACAATATAATTTCGAATTATACAATTTAATGATTCTTGAAATTTGTTTTTAAATTTAAAAATACCAAATGTAATGGAAAATAATGCAATTTTATGAATGTAATTTTTTTTTTTTAAATCGTATATTTATACAAGTCTAAATTAGAAAAATCATTTTATAAAATTAAGGACATCTAAATTCGTATATAGAAAATATTACTGCAGTTTTAATAACTTGAGTTTAAGCTTTAAAATCAACTTTAAAATTTGGTTACAGGAAAATTTGAGAGTAAAATTTGTGGAAAAACAATCGAGGATATTTGTGTAGAAACGATCTATTCCTACTTAATTTTGTTCAGGTTTTTAAAATTTATGAATTTTTAGTATTTTCAATTGAAATTAGGAATATATGAAGTTATGTTAGAAAACATTCCACAGTTTTGGAAATACTGAAAAAAAATTAAACATACAATTTGTGAAATCATCCCCTCTCCCTCAAAATAATTAAAAATTTTCACTTTTAAAAATTTTTGAGACTTTTAATTGTAACATTTGTTAAAATGTTGTTGAAGAAAAGTTTTTGTAGAAAATTAAAATTTACCAAAATATTTAAAGCGAAAATCAAGGAAGGAAAATGTTTTTGGGAAGAAAAAAATATGATAAAGACGTTGATTAAAATATACTGAATTTTTAATTCCCAAAAAAATTTTTTACTAAATATAAGCTAAAATAGGCAATAGAAGATGAAATTTTTAAAAATTCTTGTAGCGATACGAAACTCTTAAAATATCAATTAAGTCTTCCTTTTGAGAAACACTGACTAATTAGTAGACTTTTGTCTATTGTTATTGAGAATGGATCTTTTATAAAAATAAAATTTGTTTTCAAAAAATTGTGTGACCGAAGAAAAATATTTCTAATTAATCGAACATTTGCGATTTAGAAAAATAAACCCATAAAATTAAAGCTCATTTAATGAAGAATTTGAAATAGCACGAAGTAAGATTCAAAATTTACTCATTGACTTCACAATATTATTAGCTTCAAAATTTGTAATGCTATTGGAAATATGTACGTTGGTATAACAGTTTTTTACTATGGAAAATATAGATAGTTGTTGACAGTATTTAATGGTTCGAAAAAAGATTGTTCGTTTTAATAGAGAAGTTAAAATAAATTAATTCTAAAATAGAAAAAAAAATCATTTTTTAAGTTAATATTACTCGGAGATGGAATCCTTTAGAATCTGGCTCATTTCATAGTATATTTTACAAATTTTTCAATTACAATTTCATGGATTTCAAAGATTATTCTAAAGCACAATATTGCATCAGTATATAAAGTTCTAATCTGTTATATAATTAAATTTTTTAGCTTTAATTACATGCATATTTTTTAAACATCATTCATCTATTCACCAATAATACATATGTTATGTACGTAAAATGTATAAACCTATAAGAACATACAGAAGTTTAGTAAGTTTCTCCTTTTGGTGATAGCCTTTAAAAAGTTTTATACAAAGCAATTTCTTGTGCAAAAAAAACCAGAATGATTTTACTAATATTTTCTCTAATAATTTTTCTTATATAATAAATGAAATTTCTTAACTGTACATAACACTAACATTTCCGCTTTTCATCTCCTCTTTTCTTTAAAAAAAAAAAAACAACTTTGAAAACTAAAACTTTTCTCATCTATTTAAAGTTGATATGGTATAGAAATTGCATTAAGCAAAAAAAAAAAAGTTTGATTAATTATTTAAAAAAAAATTAAAATAGAATAAAAAAAAGAAACTACATTATGTCAACTGCAATCAGGAAGAGTTATTTATTATAAAAATACAAACAAAAAAAAAAAGGAAATTATTCTTATGTATTTAATTTATTCACAACTTCACAATATACCAGGTGTTCTTAGTGCAAGTTATATAATCAAAAAATTATCACTAGATTATAGAACCTTATAAAATCGAAGAAATACAGTGCGAATGAACGTATACAATAAAAATTTTCTCTATTTTATTTTTCCTTATTAATCTAAAATTATTTTGAGGTACAAAAATTTTTTATACATAATATACGCAATTATATTATAGAGCTTGTACTGTTGATTAAATTATTTAAACTATTTTAATACTGTTAGGTAACACGTTCCCTTGTGGATTTCAAAATTATATTTTTCATAATAAATTACATGTAATGTTGAATGACTTTCCAATTAGAAGATTGTGAAGGCTAATTGGTAGATCTATATCACGAAATCTCTTACCAATTAGCCTCGCTCTATATGCGCACATGTTTGCTGATAACTAAAAGTAGCTCACTCTGTAAGTTATAATTATTTATAACAAACCTGTTGTTTTAAAAGTGAGTCTAAATATTACACACGATTTTATTGCCATGAAACAAATTTTTAAATGGGCACACTTTAGTACTCTATTCATAATGATTATTTAGAGTAAATTGATCAAATATCATTAAAAGTGAGAGCAGTATAACGACTCGTTTCAAAATTGCTTTAATTACCACCTTGTATATTTAGTTTTCCTTTGAATTCATAGATTAAATATACTTATGAAATAATTCATCTCTTCCCCAATTAGTTTTCTATATCAGAGATACCTAATAAAGTTTCTAAATGACTCACACTATATAAAGCAACTCACCTTATACACGTATGTATAAACACAAGTGAATATTATATTTTAACATTCTGTTGTGCAATAATAATTCTTAATTTAAAATTTTTTTTATTTTTCCATTTATTATTGAAAATATTTTTTCCTCTTGAATAATTTTTTTTGATTTTCTATTTTTACTATGGAAACAATTTTAATGGTTCTTTAATTTTAAATAAAGCGTAAATTTTCAATTTGATTGAGTATTTTTTAGTAGCTGATCAGAACACAATTACATGAGTGGAATAAAAATCAAAAACAAAATAATAAAAATTGTTGATTGAGTGTTTTTCAAATATGATTCAAATGAGTGATTCTAAGCCTTTTATAGAACAAGTGTTTTTCTTTGCATTTTGTTTTATTTTGGATTTTTTTTTTTTGGTTTTAATATTTTATTATTAAAATTAGAATAATGAATAATAAATAAAGAAAAAATTGATAAAAAATTAATAAATAAAAATTATAATTATAAATTATTTAGCTGACCTGTTTTATTTATTAAATAATTAATATTTAATTTTTTAAAATATATTTTATGAAAAATTTATATACTATAGGCAAAATATTTTATACTTTTGTGAATTCAATAAAAGCATTCCAAATTTGGAAAAGAAAAATTAAATTCGAAAAATTAAATTTTTTCTGCATATGGAAATTTTTCTGTAAACTTGTAAAAATTATTTAAGAACAATCTAGAACTAGAGATTCTGTAGTATACTATACAATAACCGTAAATGAATAAAATGTATCTCTTGGAGGACGCGTCAACTAAATTTATTATTGAAATTACTAAATCTTTTAATTTTAAAATCAAATCTTGAACAAGATTTACGTATTACATGTTTGCGAACAATTATAATTCGATAATAATAAATATGAGAGTATAAAAATGCACTTTCACAGTGAAAATTTTCCAAATTTTTAATTTGAAAGCAAACTATAAAAATTTCTTAATTTTAATAATGCCATTAAAAACTTTAATTCAACCAAAGAAGCCATCATATTCGAAAATTACAAGTTATTTCAATAAATAAAATAAATTTTTACTATCGTTAAATTTATTTTGAAATTTCTATAAAATTTTCCTGAAAAACTATCAATTTTTTGTAAAATTTTCCAGAAAAACTATCAAATTTTTGAAAAATTTCCCTAATATAAAATACTTTAATTAAATTATTTTAGTTGGTGTTTTAGTTGACTTGAATATAGAGAATTTTTATACATAAATAATGTATTTAATTTCTTATCCAAGTTTATTACATAATTAATATTTATTAAGGTAAATTAATAAATTGCCCAAAGACAATTTATAAATAATATATTGAAACTTTTGACATTATATTATCAAATATACAGTAGCCATAAATTTAAATATTAAAAAAGATTTTTAAAACTTTCATCGTACAATTAAAATAAAATTTAATGAGGTCAGTATGTACCCAAAAGCATTATCTATATACTTTAAGAAAATTAATAACTTTGTTTGCAAATATTTCCCAAAAGTATATAAAATTGATTCTAGGTAAAGATACACCATTTTGGAAAGTCTATTTTTACCAAATTGCCACGAAATTATATGTTTGTTGTGACTCAATTATAGGAAATAGAGCTTTAATATTAAATATAAGGAAATTTTATTAATCATTCCTTAGATATGACGAAAATTATAAAATTGCCTTTTAGTTCAATTTCATATATCCCGAACATCATCCAAAATTTTTTAATCTCATTTCTTTAACAATCAAAAATAATAATTTTATACAATTACCTACACATTGTTTATGAAAATTTTTCTATATAATTCTATATTATTTGTGTCAGATTGCCCAATACACCACAAATGTTCATCTTAACTAAACCTCAATAAAATTTTAATAATTCATTTAATAATTTTTTTATTTTTCAATTTCATTTCAATGAAATTCTTTGTCAAATATTCCCAATTCAATATGTATGTTGATAAGAAAACACTTACTAGCATTGTACTAATATTCATTTTATTTAACTAATGATATTTCAATTATAACAATACAAGCATTTTGCAATTGTATAGCACCTTAAAACTATATAAGAGAATTTTTATTAAAAATTTTTTATACAACATTCATCTATTAAAAACGTGATCATAATAAAATATTTTCAATCGACAAAAGTTTTAATAATGAAAAATTTTCAAAATTTTAATACTTTTTCTTTTCAGAAAAAAAAAAAAACAAAATTTTCTAAAAACAAAAAAAATAGCTATTGCAATTAACGAACTTGAAAAGAAAAATCGATTCATTCTATTATAAAGGAGAAAACGAAAATTTTTTTTTTTAATATCAACAAACAATTTAAAATTTTCTAAAAATAAATCAATATGAAGGCGATCTAATAATATTAAATACCAAATAGATATATGCATATATACCACCATAATTATAAAAATGTTTATATTTCAACAAGCAATTTTTCAACATAGAGTTTATTCTCTATATTCCAATAATAACACTGGTATAATGTTATAAATAGGTATATGTGTAAATAAACAATTAAATACTTAAAAATATAAAATTAAAAAAAAAATTAGAATTGAAAAATATTTGAAAATTTAAGAAAATTTTGTAAATTATTTCGATTAAATTTTCACCATTTTACAACTTTAGAATTTTATGGACAATTAAACTGTGCAATTCTATGAATTCAAGAGCGGTAGGAGAGGCACAATTAAATAATTTAATTAAATTTTCATCTACATTTATTCCGTTGTTCTATTGAAGTTAGACAAATTCCAGTTTCGACTGACTTTCTTTTTAATATTTGTTCGCTTCCTAAAAGTATGCAATTTTGTTAGAACAGTTTTCAATTATTGAAACAGAATGTGCTATTCCAGAAAATATTGGTTTTATTCAATTTTAATTTTATATAATGCTAACTGAATACAGACTGCTACTATTTGCAAAATCAATTTGTTTTTGATAGAACAGGTTACCTATTTCAAGCATGTCCACCTTTACATACATATTGGAATAGATCAAAATGCTGCATGTATTCATTCAAAAATTTTTTAATATTTTTCTTAAAATAATTGAAAAATAGCTTAAAGAGTTTTTAATTACACTCTATAAATATATTTTGATAATATTCCAAAAACTTTATTTTAAATTATTAATAATCATTATTTTAGTATGTATCTGACTACATACATACATTATATACATATGTATAGATAGGCTAAAATATCATATCTTTATTTCACTCCTTAAAAACTTTTCATAAGTATAATATCCATATAATTTTCTACATAATATTCTTCTTAAGGATATAATATGTTTTTTTTTCCATAATATATAATATTTTTTTACTCAAAAATATATAAGTATCCTTAATTGTATATTTAATATTTTAACTACTAAGTATACACAAGTATATACAATATTATACAGGATATAATACGTGTATGTTATGAATTAATTTTAGAATATTCTTTTAACAAAATTATGAGCAAAATCTTATGATTATTCTTATTTAACTATAAAAATTTTTATCTAAAATTTCATAAAAAAAAAATAAATTTATGAAAGTTTTTTGTCTTCGTTTTAAAGATTAGTTTTTTTTTTCTTCAACTTTTTAGTCATTTTATCATTATTATGATTATAAAATTATAATTATACACATATCATAGAATGTAAATATGATTTTGAAGTGAGCTCACACAAGAGCATATCAAAATAATATTTTTCCTAACTGGAAGTTCTTCTGAAATCGCCATTCTAAAAATACTTTATCGACAAACGCAATTGGCATTTATTAACTGAATAGTGTACTAAAATAGTATTGCTGCATTTCAATCAGAATTTTTTTTATATTGAATTACTTTTAAATTGAATTAGAGTGATTTAGTACAGTAGCAAATATGCTAAATTTTAAGAATATGCAAAATAAATTTATTTACTTACTAAAGTTTACCAAATTTAACTCAAGTACCTTCAAAATCAATCAGTCAAATTAATCAATTATATTTCAGAATATTTTAATGTATAACAAAAAATCTTATTAGTTTTTAACTTTCGTAAAGTTTCTCATTCTTAAATTATTAGGTTTTATACTGATCTAACCTCTCAATTTAGTCACTTAAAAAGAGAGGTTAAATGAGAATCGCGTAAGTGAATGAATGTAATTTTCAAATGAGAAGAAAAATGCTTTTCGTATTATATTTCTTATTTTTTCCCAAATAGTATGCAAAAATTCACAGCACTCGTAGGCATTTTATTTGCAAAAGCGAAAAATTTTGTCGAGTTTTTAAAAATTTTTAATTACAAAGAGAAAAAATTTGAAAATTTCAATTGTAGTAGACAATTTTAATGATATTAGTAAATTAAATTAAAAAATTAAAATTATATTTTGGAAAAGGATTAGAAAAGCAATAAGACTATTAAATCCTAATCATTATTTACTTAAATTGAGGACTCTGTTCAAAAACAATCTTAAAACTTTAATTTACTACTTTAAATTTTAAATATTTGAAACGCAATAAATTTTAAAATTTCAAATTAGTGTTCAAAAATATGAAAACGTTCTTGAACACAATATTATTATTTGCTTTCATGTTTCCTCTCCTCTATTAAATATCCAAGTAAATTTCTTCTAAAACTACAAGTATAACTCCAAAAAATATATTCATATATCCTTTAAAATTTTAAAGCAAATCCATATATGTATGTATATATAAATACTGTTTCCTAATTTTTAAAATACTATAATGTTATAATTTTCTCATAAAATATTAAATTCCCCACCCTTTATACCCACTATATTTAATAATTTGTTATACGGTAATGTATTAAAAATAATATCCTTAAAATTTCATTGAGAACAAGAAAAAAAAAACACAAAAGGTTTAAAATATTTCTTTACCCGCGATTAAACAAAATATCTTTTAAGTATTTACATTATTTTAATACATCGTTATCAGTCACGCTTCATCTTTAAAAAAAAAAAATAAAAAATAAAGGAGAAAAAAAAAATGATTTTTTATAAATATGACAGTAAAAAAAGCAAAAACAAAAGCCGTATAAATTTTTTTTTTTACTTCGTCATGAAGGATTAATTAAAAGACCTTGAATGCTATATATGTATTTATACATATATTGCATCATATAATCATAGTATATACCATATATTCTGCAAAAAACATCAATAAATTATTATTCTTTCATATACTTTATATTGAAAACTTATAAAATTTTTGAATTGCATTAGAATGATTCAGCACAATTCCGAACATATGCTGAATTTAAAATGTTTAATGGAAAGATATTAAATACTAACAGATCGCAATGGTGATTATAGAGATTATTTTATACTCTATAATATATTGAGCGTTCTATTCACTATACCTGAGAAAGTGGATCTAGTTTGGTTATTGGCATTTATTCAATAAAACCATTGTTCAATTTTAATAAATTTAGCAAAAACCCAGTAAACTTGTAACCTTAAAAATTCCTTTTAATATTACCTAAGATTCTTATTCAAAATTGTCAAGTCACTATGTTACAAAATATGAATTTTCAAAATATCAAGTTTTTAGCAAATATTCACAAATATCATTTTCTTCATCGAAGCATTTAATGTATTCAAAACATCCCATAAAATTTTTATTAAAATAACCCATTGTAAATTCTATTAATGCATTACCTGTTACTGTTTTATATCCCGGTCTATACTCCAAATCCCGAAATTAATTAAATTTATAAGCGGTTTAATTGTATTCCAAATCGTATTACCCAATATGTTTTTCATAAAATATAAAACTAAACATTTCTGTCCAAAAACATTATTACATGTGTTACATTTTGCTTGATACAATTTAGCATAGCAAATATTTTCAAGCTTTCATATAGTACATTAGATCCGAAACTTGGAGAATTGAAAAAATTATTCAAAAACTATTGGATTTTCAGATTTCTTTGCCTTCTCTTCAAATCTACTTTCCCTTTACAACATTATATATAGTGATTCGATGGCATAATTTTGTAGATATTATGTTGCAAAATTTTTGGATCAATCTAATGTTCAACTAAAAAAAAAAAACATTTTTTGTTTTTGAATTTTTATAATTATACATGTATACATGTATATGTATACCTTTATAATATTTTAAATAAACATTTTATCATAAATGCAAAATCATTTGCAATTTCTTTATACAAGTAGATGTCATTACACTATATGAACATATTAAAATATATATAGTTAAAAATATATATACATATTATTTGTATATTATGAATCTGACGAAATTTTGATTGGTACTAAATTTAGTGCATATTATTTATATACATATATTTATATATGAAAATAAATTTTTAATAATTTTACATTATTTTATACTCAATTTGATTACCGCACATAAAGGATTTTAACTAATGAAATGTCATATACACGCGAATGCATAAACTTAAATAAATAAATTTTGTATATAAAAGGAAAATATAATATTATAAAATATACGAGTATATGTATAGTTATGACATGAAATATAAAATTATATTACATAAAATTAATAGAAATTTAATAGTAAACTATATGTAAGAAATTTTTTTAATTTTACAATATAATGTAAAAATGTTATATTAAAATTTTCCGACAATCATAAATTTTAATTCAAATTATTTTAAAATAAATTTTAATTGACTATAAAAACAGTGGGTATAAAAAAGTTTTGATTAAAATTCAATTTGAAATTAATTTAAAGTCAATCATAAAAAAAAAATTAATGATTTTTCTTCTTTAATTATAATTTGAGTAATTTACATACTCAAATTATAATTAAAGAAGAAATTGATAATTGCCGTATACTAAAAATTCGTTTAGAAAAATATTACACGTAGGAAATTGAAAATTGCAGAAATCATTTTATTTTCGATTATGTTAAAAGGTATTGCAGAATAAAACAAGGTAAATGTCTTAAATTCACTAAGCTTCAGTACAAAATGTCCTAGCGAAAGAACATAATTATTAATGCATCGTTATGAAGCATTATAGTCTATCATATAATTTAATTAAAACCAAAATACCAGGACCATAAAATTATTGTATACGAAATATAAGAATTTTTGAAGTGAAACAAAATGTAGATTTCAATAAACAAATAGGCTTTCTAAAATATCATTATTTCCCAAATTTTTTACCATAACTCTTACAATACTCCTAACATTTAGCTGCAATCGACATACACCTTTATCAGTTCATCCTTGATACTGTGCACTAATGTGGAAATATATATTAATGTAAAGTTAAATTTAAATATGTCATGTACATAATGTAAAATTCGTATATACAATGTACATATATGTAATAATATTTTCATGTAATTGGGTATATCAAGAATAAATAATAATAAATATTGATTATAAAATGCATTTCATTAAAAGCCTGAGGTTTCCAATCAATTCATCTATTTTTCTGTTTTAAATACATATACCTATGTGTAGGTAACACAAATATTTAATTATAGTTTATATAATTAAATTCAGTTTATTAAACATAGTATTATATTTTATTGAAAACTAAAAATTTTATGCATATGATAGATTTTTTGATAGCTGTTTTGTTAATTGAGAAAAAATTTGAAAGGATTTCTAAAATTTTAAAAAAAAAAATAAAAATAACAAGAAAATTATAACAAAAATATTTTCATTGAATTTTACAAAATTGAATTTTACGAAAATGTTTTTGAATAATAATTAATTAGAAAATTTTGCAAAAATTTCAAAATTTTATTTTAAATTAAAAGCTTCATGTTAATTATTTATTTTGCTACTTAAGGGAAGTGTGCTGGATTCCTATAACTATATTTAATTAAATATTTTAAACTAGCATCTTATTATTTGAGTTTAATACTGAATGAACACCATACTCTATCATAATTCGAAGAAATGCTATTTAAACCAAATTGTTTCGAAATTTTTAAGCTTCAATGCTTTTTTGTTGAATTCGTGTGTAATATTAATAGAAGCAAAATTAATAGCAACACCAAATTTAGATATAATTCATAATGCAAATGAAGCGTTTGAAACCCATTTAATATTTTTAATATTAAAATTTCAAATTTTCCATAGTTTAGCCAATATTCTGTAAATTTTGGCAAATTTAAATAAATTAAATCCGATTAGCTATCAAACAAAGTGTAGCTATTTTATTTAAGTAATAATTACTTTAAATAAATATGAACGTTTCATATAGTTTTATCCGATTTTTAAATGTGAATTTCTGAAAAGAACATGATTATTCAATCCATATCAACTATTCCTCTAAGTTAGTGAAGTCCATAGGAGTCATAATAGAAGTAAAGAATTTATTTTATTTAATCCACATAGTACATTTGATTTTTTTTTAATAATTTTAAGCACAAATATAATATATAAAAATTTATTAATTCCTCTTCATTTAATTTACAAATAACAAATTTAATTTCAAAAAATTTTAAGCATTTTCGTACACATAGTATATATTAAAATACTTTTATTTTTACTACAATAATTATTTTGATTTTAAAACACCATTCAAAAAATAAAATTAATATTCAAATTCGAAAATACTCTATTGGTAAATTATTCACAATTTTATAAAAATTTAAAATTATTTTTCTACTCTGACAAGCAATTTGTTCTCAAATACAACTATACTTATTACATATACACAAATTTAAATTTAATTAATGAAATTTTCTATACTTCAGTTTCTATTCTATTAATGTAAATAAAAACTTCTAAATATTTATTTAAAAATAAAAATTTAAAAAAAAAATCGAGATTGTAAGTAAATAACATAGAAAAAGTTAAATATTTAAATTTAACCTAATAATAGAACATAAATGTTTACACCCTTAATAATAATAATAAAATATTTTTATAAATTCCTTATTTGGGAAAATTAAAATTAAAATTTAATTTTAAACAATTATTTTTGAGTTTATAATTATATAAGAAAACTTTAAAATTACATTGTAAATTACAATTTCTGAGAAAAAAAATCAAAGAAGATTACTGAATTCTAGTACATTTTTTATGTATACAATCTAGTATTTTTTACAGATTTCAATGCAATAGGTTAAATATGCTGGCGACGATTCCCCACATAAAGCGCAGTTGGCTAAACAGTGGTATTATTTCCCGTAGAGGGATATAGTTAGCAATATACAGCAATATTGCAGTGTACCTCTCTTTTGTAATATTCAAACATTTTCCGCGCTAAATTGGAAAAAATTACCCATTTCTTCAGCGTGAAACACCAGTTAGTACGAAAAGAATGTGTTCGCCAATAATTTCTCTTGTCTTCTCCCAAAATTCCAGTAAGTAACAGAGCAGTTTTTCTGCTGAGTTGAGGTCCAGAGCTGCAATATAGGCGTTTGCAAGTTCTGTTTTTTCACAAATATAGGGAAGATAATTCCTAATTGAAAAATATTTTTAAAATATTTCTCACCAAATTATAATAATTGAGTTCAGATAATTTTTTTTTTATCCCTCCCCTAATAATATTAGTCTCCTTAAAGGCTATCATCATTATGAACATTTGGCTCTACAGGTCGGAGTGAGCTTTAGCCTGCTTCACAATTTGTTTCCATTATGATCTCTATTTTGGGCTGTTGTTCTCCAGTTCGAGATATTTAAAACTCTGCTGTCATTTTCTATATTGTCCATTCATCTAGTCCTTCATCGACATCTTACTTTTGAGCCGACAGGTTTAGCACGGAAAATATTATTTTGAATCTCTTAATATTATCTTAAAGGCTATATTACTTGATCATTTTATAAGTGTTTTATAGTAATTTTTTGATTCTCAGTGCAAACTTTCTACGGAAGTCTCTTTTCGGGTCATAAAATAGAACATTACCTTAGTTTTATTTTTCTATTAATTTTAATACTTCTAATTTACAATTCATTTCAATTTATAATTCCAATTCTATTAAATTTCATTTTGTATTTTGTTCATAAAAACCGCAAAATTATTTTCATTCAATATTATAAATTTTAAATTCTTAACAATTAAATTTTGTTTATACATACAACATAATTCTAAACAATGTTATTAAATTCTTTATAAAAAAAAAATATTGAATTCTAACAATTAATCATATTATAAAATTTGAATTTAGTTTTTTTTTTTAAATGTATGATAATTATGACTTTTAATACATTAAAACCACATAAATTTAAAATATAAATTTAGAAATTTTTTTTTTATATTGCATATTCTTTAAAATTCGAAAATAAATTTAATATATAAAAAGAATTTAAAAACAAAATTTATATATATATATATTATTATATTAAATAAAATAAATATATTATTTTTCATTTTTAATTAATTGACCAACGATAATTAATTTTAAATTAAATTCAGTCATAACGCAATAACAAAAAAAAAAACAAATAATGTTTTTTATATTTAATATTTCAATTTCTAGTTATTTATATTTATGAATTTTTATATACAAAAACATTACTATAATTAAATTATTACAAATTTGGGAGAAGCAAAACAAAAAAAAAATAATTCCATTTCCGAAATAAAAACAAAAAAAAAATAATTAAATATATAAAAAAAAAAATATTATTATTAAAAATTGAAAATATGCAAAGGACTTGATATCCAAAAACAAAATTTAACAAGAAACTATTAAAAACAATATTTGATTATTCTTGACTACTGTAAGGTATAATTACTTAATATATCATTATTGACCCTGAATGCAGTATTCGATTGAATATTCGAAATTATAATTTGTAATAAATATTTTCATTCATCACAAACCAAACAAAGCAATTTTAACTAACAGAAGAACATACCACTTTATAATTGTGTGGTGACAAGCAAAAACTGATTAAATCTAATTTAAGAGTAGTATTCCGTTTTATATTAAATCCAAATTCTTTATAATTTAACCAAGATATTATATTGTATCAAAATTTTTTTAATTAATTTTGAAGTTATTGGCTAAACGCTAAAATATAAAAATTTCGAAATTTTTAGATGAAATTAAACTGAATTTTAAATTAGGTTTACTAAAACAATTTGGACAATTTAAATTTGAAATATTTAAAGTTTTATTTGTATTTTTCCAAATTTAATTTCAAAATTCAACACAAAAACTGTATCAATTTAATTTTAAAATCAGACACAAAAATATTAAAACCTATAATTTATTTTGAAAACTAAATTTTAAATTTAATTTATTCAAAATACGATGCTTTCGAAAATTGTTGAATAATAACAGGCAAACACATTTGAACTAAAATAAATGTCTTCTTTTTTTAAATTTGACTCAAGCCATTAATCTACCGTTTTCCCAAATGATTGCTCTCCCAAATTCTATTATGAGAGTATATTATAAATCTAAAAATTAAATCAAACTGATATTTGAATAATAATTAAAAAAAAGAGAAAAGGAACTATCGATTTTATTTACAGTTTAATTATATTTAATATAATTTCATATTTTTTTTTGTGTATTCTTTACTTTTGTAACATAATAAAGTTTTAAACATACTCGTATATCGTTTTAAAATACTATTTTACAATATTATTTATGATTATTACACAATAATATTATATTATTTTATTATTAAACATTATATGTATATATTATTATAATTATAATATATCTATATGAACACGTACATTGAATAAGATCTCTGGAGATTATGATTTATATATATTAAGTAAATAATAGCAAAAATATATATTTGTTTTTTTTTTTTTTCAAATTGATATTATATTTTTTTTATAATAACTAATTAATTTAATATTATTATTTATTATAAATTAAAAAATAATTCAATAAAATTAAAATTTATACTCTTGATAATATTTCTTACAAAAATTAAATGTAATTCATAATATATAATATTCGTAATTTAAAGTAATTTTCTGATAATTTTGAAGTATATTTAAATAAAATATACGATAGTACAATTATTTCACATTCGAAAATAAATATTTCAAAATTTTAAATTTAATATATAGACCTTTGATATGTTAACATAATTATTTTGATCAAAAAATTGTATATGATTCGATAATTATTTAAAGGCATAAGCGAACGCTTTCAGTCTTCAAAAATTATATACAACTTTTAACGATATAAAAGTAAAATTCACTATCAAAGTGCTGGAAATTTTTGATTTAAAACTAAAGCAAAACACGCAAAATTTGGTGTAAAAATTTTAAGATCAGCCACTGTCCCATCATAGGAATGAGTCCTAAAAAATTTAATACTAAATACTCAAAAAACATTATACGGCCTTTTAAGTATCAAATTTAACAAAATTTTACTCAACTTATATTTGGCAGTTTTATTTTCTACATTTCTTCTGCTCTCGTACTTAACCGTAGAACCAAATAGAGCTCACTTATCTGAACCAAATTTTTGTACTCTTAGCACTCCTGATTTTTTAAGAATTTTTTATCTGATTTTCTATAACCCTAAATAAATAATAAATTCATGGGTTACCATATGTTTGTGATTATTGTAAGGAATTGAAAAATTACATTAATATGTTTGATTTATTTATTATAATTTTTCATTTTTGCGAAAAATACGTATGTTTATATTTACGAAATACAAAATATTAAATTTATATGTATGTAGGATGGTATTATGTGAAAAAAATAATTATTTAAAAATAAATTTTTTATTGTATGCCAGCATATTAATATTGTTAAACGCATATTATATTTATATCTATATGTGTTATATACATATGTATATGTGCATATATGTGCAAATATACATTATAACATATCAAAATATTCAAAGAAATAAAATGTTTTTTTTTTCCAAAACATTTCAGCATAAAAAAATAAAAGAATTTTCGCAATAGGCTAGTCATTAAAATATAATAGCAAGAAAAACAATAATAATAATTGAAGAAAACAAAAGTTAAAAATCAAGAAAATATTAAAAAAAAAACAAAACAAATACCACCAACAAAAATCACCTTCGGTTTTGTATAAAAATTTTTTGCTTTTAATGTGAGTGTTGCCAATGTTTTTCTTATTTTGTTCAGTATAATTTTATACAATTTTTATTATAATTGTTGCCTCTCTTTAATTAAAATAATAAAGCAAAAAAAAAACAAGAAAAAAAATTGATTTAAAACAAAAAAAAAAAATAATAAATACAGGATGTTCCAGATATTTTAATGGATCAGTAAGTATTGTAGAATTCTTTTATTTTTATATTATTTTAAATACTTACATAATATTATTATTAATATTTTTACTATGGTAGAGCAAATCCCTTAAAACTTAATTTAATTTTCCCTAAATTATATAATTTGAAAGTGTTTTATGAAAATATTATAGGGTAACAATCAAATAAAAAAAAAATTGTATATAAAAAATTATTGTAGTTAATTAGAATTTAACAAAAAATTAATTAATTTTGCACCTTAATCTTGAAAATTGTATATATAAAAAAAACATTTTCCACCCAAATTTTTATATAGCACAAATTAATTGAAAAGTATATAAACTTTGAATCTATCATATAAAAAATAAAATAATAAACTAAAACTTTAAATTATTATTAATCAAAGTAGCTAAAAAATTCTTCTCATTCTGCATTCTCTTTATATTTTCCACCATATCAATAAATACTCTACCACATTGATCATTAACATTTGGAACACCCTGTATATCTTTTATATTATTATTATACTATTGGAAATTAAAAAAAAATTGTTCTTGTTTAAAAAAATTTGTTATCGTTTTTTTTTTATATTTTCTTATTATTTTATTTTTTCGTATTTTATGATTTTCCGTTTTGTTTTTTTCATATTGTAAAATGTCTAAATTTATCGATCCATTGGAATGAAATAAAAAAAAAAACAAAAAAAAAGAAAAATCGGGAAATCAAAAAAAAAATTTTTTTTTGGTTTTTTTATTTTTTTTTTTAAATTATGTATAGAAAAATATTTTTTTTTTCATTTTTAGAAAAATATGATTTTTTATTTATAAATTCATGTATGTATATTTATATTTATTGAGTATGTAACAAGCAAAAATCATATCATCTTAAAAAAAAAAAACAAATTGCAAAAAAATCTTTACCGGAAACTTTTCCTATACATACCAAAAAAAATTTGCTCTATACAACCGAACACACCACATTACTGTTAGATTTTTATTATTAAATTTTATATAACTGCAAAAATACAATAATGATTTTGCAATATTTTTTTATTCCAAATTTTGTTTCTGTTTTTTTTTTTTGGTTTTTTTTTTGGTACAACATAAAATTTATAAATCTTATTTCAATAGCCTTAAAAATATAAGCTATTCTATTATATTTTTGCAAAAAGATTTTTAAATATAAAAAATATATATATAAAATGTGTGTATGTGTCTGGCAATATGGTTAAATCAGAATTAGGAGATTTGAGCAAATAAAGAGGATTTAAATTAATTTTTTGGGAAAATTTAAACAACTTTAACTGAAATCAAATTTATAGAAAATCTCTCACCAGCTCATATTGATAATTTTTCGAAATTAAAGAAAATTTTTGAATATTACAGTAAATTTTTTAATAAAAAAAAAATTGACTTTAAATCAAATTATTTACAATTTCGAAAATCAAATTATTGATCAAATATCGAAATTCTGCAATTTCGATTATTTTCGATTAAAGCACAGTCCTAACCGAAGAACTCACGCAATAAAACGAGAAAGGAACGAAACGAAATGCTCATATAGTAAGTCAAGAAATATTTCTTGACTTACTACATGAGCATTTTTAGTTACAGATTTATAGAGGCAAGCAGAGTGATATTTTGATGAATTTATTTTGATAATAATGCTCAATCCCATTATATTCCATTTATGTGTATGTATTAAAAGTAGACTGAAAAAAAAAACCATTGTTATGAAGCGAATTATAGTATACAAGGAAAGGACAATGTTTGATGATAACAGCATTCGACTTTTAATTATAATTATTATAAATATATAGTCGATTATATTACTCTCTTATATAAATATTTTAAAAATTCACGATTTATAAGACATCAATTGAAAAATGCTTTAATATTGTATAACAATGTGATAATGTTATACAATGAAAACTGTTATACTTAAGGATTATAATTAATAAACATTATAATTACTTTGTCTATCAAACATATGCTGGCACGGAAAGGCAATAAAGAATTAAGAATATTATAACAAAGAAAATATATAGAGTTTTGTAAGGAATATGCCATAGAGTAAAGCAAAAACCCAGTTGGGATATAGTATAAAAATTTTTGTTCTCTAAAATACTTCTATATAATTGAAAGTAAACAATAGCCGAAATAACCAAACTAAAATTTTATTCTAAGATGGAACCAGTAATTTTACTGTGTCCGTAACTTATCTAATGTCTGAGATGAAAATATATATGTTTGTAAAAATATAAATGTTTGTATAATACAAACGAATAATCTAATTTCAAAATAGATTTCTAAATATGCTATTGCATTCATTTCCATTTTTTTATGAAAAAAAAATAAACTTTTTATTATATTAGATAACCCAGTTAATAAAATCAATTCCGGACTCGAATTTTATAATGAAAAATTCATGCAAGATAAACTGAAGATACTTTAACATTTAACTGAAAACAAGATAAAATTAAAAATTACATATTATAAAGTTAAATAAAACCTCACTTAATAAAAACATATAAAAGAAATATATTAAATTACTTCAATTCAAATGATGAAGACCTTCTCGAACAATTTTCGTATTTATGTACATGCATATAAGAAAATTTTATAAAGTTTTGAAAATTTTATTTCAATAGAAAAATAAATTAAATTTTCATAAAAAAAAACAAACAAAATTTTTAAAAAAGTTCTTTGTTTTTCCTTTTGGTTTTCCGTTTCTCTCTCTCTTTTCCTCTCTCTTTCTTTCTCTCTACTTTCTGTAAAACAATTAATTTTTCAAGTTCTTTAATTAACATATAAGGTTTCCAAAATTGTTTTATAAACAATTTTCCAAATAAGTTTCATATAGAAAACAAGAAAAAAAAAGTTATAAAAAACTTTTATTTTTTTCTTATTGTTTTTGTTTTTAAAAAATAAATTGATATGCTCTCGCGTGTAATCAATTTAAATATAATAAAAGCAACGAATCCATTAAATTTTCCATATAGAATTGTTTGCAATCGCAATATTAAAAACATGCAGTATAAAAAAAAATTTATAAAATTTCTTTCTTACAAATTAAAGAAAATTTAAAGTAAATCAAGAAAATACAAATAGTATTTTTCAACAATTTTCCAATTTTCATCAACTTTTCATTCAACATTCAACAACTATTAAAAAGTTAAATATTAAAGAAAAATATAAAATTGTAAAAAATGTGATGAAAAACAAGAAAAAAAAACAAAAAAAAATCTATTCCACTTCCTTAAAATATTAAAAATATGAACAACGTTCATAAAACTTAAAATGCTATACAAAGTGTAATAAAAAAAATTTTGAATTCTCAATGCATTTATGGTAACAATAAAATTACTTAATATGCAACAGCAACTCAAAATATTTTTCTTTTTATTTGAATTCTGACAAAAAATAATTAAAAAAAAGCAGTTTTTTTTATTTTTTAAATATATCACACTTATCATTAAATTTATTTTAATTGTATGTCTCACAAATGCAAATTTTTAACTTTGACTCATTTTAAGATTGCAACACTTATAAATTCATATAAAGAATTGCGTATATAGCTTTTAAATTTTCATTATTTTAGTTGCTATTGTTTTAAAGGCAAAACAATACTTATAGTAGATATGGTATTATTTAAAATATTGACGTTATCTATAATCATTGAGTCCGACAAAATTCTCGAATAATTTACTCACTCATTTTCTCAATTAAATTTATCAAATTGTCTTATTACTAATATTTTCATATTGTCTAATTTTTCCTAAATTTATCAAATCATATACTTACCCATTCACTCTTTTAATACTCCATAAATAAAACAAATTTGATACGGCTGAATCAACTCCTTTAATCAAAATAATAATAATCATTTACATTACTTGTCTCTTTTACATTATCTCTCAGAATTAAAGTCCATTGTGAATGTGGATCTTCGGCAACTGAATTCGAAAAAGATGTTTATTTTGTGCAACTGTTGTTTTTTCTTTATATTCCTATAAGTCTTTAAGAGTTTCTTAAAATTTTAATTTTAATTTTGAATCACCCACGTTCAGTATAGGTGAGCTTATTTGCGTAATTATATACTCATTCTTACTAAAATGCCGAAATAATTATTATTAGGCCAACTAAGACTACGTACCTAAAAATCTTATTAAATTTTGACCCGACGACAGCTTTTTTCTTATATAATTTTTGAAAAAACTAAATTTTTTTTTCCTTTTAAAAACTAATAACGATTTATAATAATATATATACCCAATATATGTATGTAGTACCTAAATAAATATCAACCACACACTACATAAGTACTTTATTACATAAGTAATAAAAATTTTTTTAAATGTACTCATGTAAGTACTTACATTGTGTAGGATTTTTAGTTTACCTATTTCTTGCACCCTTTTTTTTTTAATATTTAAATCTTTCGTATAGGAAATTTTACTCATATAAAAATAAGATGATGTGAAAAACAAAAACAAAATCGAAATTATGTGAATTACATGCAAATTTGCATATACACACATATATACATACATACATACTAATGCCTATAAATCTTATGTAAGATGAATTTTTTTTATGTTAAAAAAGAAATTTTTTTTTTATATGCAAATTTAATTTTTTTGGATGATTTTGATTTTTCGAAAAAATCGAAATAAAAAGAAAAATTTTTTTTTGTTTTTTTTTTTGTTATTATTTTTGTTTTACTTGATTTCATTTAAATATCGACATCTGCTACTGGAGAAATACCACACATATGTATATACATAATATATGTATGTATATCGATAATGTGCATATGTTTAATGTATGTTTAATTTTACATACATTCAAACATCTAAGCATATTTTATACATTTCGATTTTTTATTTTATTGTTTAGTTTTTTCCAATAATAATTTCTGTTTTTTCTTCTTCTTTTTTTTTATTTGTAATTTTTAATTTTTCAATACTTTTTGATATAAGTACATACATACTTACCTACTTATAAATATACATAAATTTATTTTGTTTTTTTTGTTTTCATTTCTAACGTTTTGTTACTTGTGAGTTTTTCGTATATTACTGCTGCGCTTCATGTAAACAAAATTTATTTTTGGATTTTTTTTTGTTTTGAGGTTTTTCTTTTGTTGTTTTATTTTTTTTTTGTTTAATTTTTTCCTCAGCTTCTGTTTATTTCCTTTTAAAAAAGAACACGTCGTATTAAATACATATTTATATTTGCATACATAAAATGTATATACGTATGTGTATAATTTATAATGTGAGATCATTCCTGTAACAAAAAAGAGAAAAAAAAAGAAAGAAAAGTAAAACAGAAAAAATGGGAAAAAACAATAAATATCAGAGAAAAAAAATTTAGTTTTTGTTTCTCGCTCTCTTTATACTTACATACATTGTTTGTATTAAATTTGATTTTTTTCTTGTTTTCTGTTTTTGTGTTCTGTTGTTGTTTTGTTTTGTGTTCTTATTCGGTTTGTTTCTTCACTTTACTCTGTTATTCCTGTATGATATTTTCGTTTTCTTAATTTTAAATTTTTTGCTTTAACACAGTGTTATAAAAAAAAATTAAATACGTAATGCTTGCGTTATAACGCAAGAATAATTATTATAATTACATATTATTTGTATTGGGTTAATTATGAAAATTTTTACTCTTACAAAATTTGACGAAAAAAAATAATAGTTCAGCTTATTAGTAACAGAAAAATAAAAATAAATATTTTACTCGTTTTAATTAATTATTTATTTTTTTCTTATTTAATTTAATTAAATAAAAATCATGAAAATCTTAAAAATTATTTAAAAAAATATTTATTGTTGAATAAGTGCTACAAAAAGCTGAAACGTATAGATTAAAATTAAAACTTTAAAACAATTTTTATTTTTACAAAAATCCTTTGTTATTCTCAATAGATTCTTCTTATGACTAATTATAAACTTTTCACTAAAATTTACAAATACCTTAACTTTAAAATTGCATGAATATACATACATTCTGTTCAGATTGTGAAGGCATTCTACTAAATCGAAGATAAATATCGTATATTGCTACGCCATTGTGAACTTAGGAATAAAATTTTTTATATCAACACATTATTAACTTATGGAATGAAATTAAAACCGACTAAGACGTGCTTATTTCGTTTTAGCCAAGTATCGGAAATTTTGCTTTATTCGATTTGCTATTCTATATGGGCCTAGATATACATAATACAAAAAATAATAATAATGCAATTGGAAATTCAATTTATTTTTTTTTACAAGATATAAACAAAAAAATGTACAAGTTTTTTCCCTTATAGTACAAGATTTTTTTAAGAAATATAAAAAAAACAGAATGTGGCCCCAATAATTGTGTTCTAATTTCAGAGCCACTAACAAAGGGTTACAAATTAAAGTCGATATCTTCTGTTAATTTTCTTTTCTTCGTTCTGGGATTCTACATTGATTTGTTTATATTTTGTTAAGAAAAAGCCTTTTGTAAATTTTATGTTGTGACTACTATATAACATAATTTTGGTATTGTTTTGTTGTTTTAGTTTTTGAGATATTTTTTATTATAAGTAGAGCATTTAAAACATGCCATCATCTTAATATTGTTCGTTATTTAACAAAATATGTACATCGAAAATTTAATAGAATTTTTTGTTACATAACGAAAAATTTTACGTTACGTTTTATATTTTCGTTTTGTGTAGCACTGGGTTTAATTTTTTTTCTTTTTTTCATGTTTAATTCTTATGTTTGTGTTTCTGTTCATTTTATATTTCGTATTCTTCATATTCCATAATTTTTTTTTCTCGTACTTTTTATTTATTCTAGTACAATTCTTCTTGTACTACACTCTTTACTTACATTATGATTTTCTTTTCTTATATTTTAAATTTATATGAATTTCGTGTTTTTTTTTTGTGTTTCAGTTTATAATTTTTTTTTTTTTTGTTTGGAAAAATATATAATAATTTTTGTTTGTAATTTTCTCGTTTTCTGATTTTAATTTTCTGTTTTTTTTTTTTGTGTGATTTGGGATTTTTAATTTTTCTGTTTTTTTTTTGTTTTGTTATTGGTTTTTTGTTCTGTTTTAATTTTTTTTCCTTTATACGTTTTTTTTCCACATCTCTTTATTTTTTTACTTTTTTTTATATTCTTATTTAGATCGAAAACTTTTCGTTGGCATGCTTAGTAAACAACAAACGGAGGACGATGTAAGACAATTATTCAACCCATTCGGAACAATTGAAGAGTGTACAATATTACGAGGACCAGACGGTTCTAGCAAGGGTAAGCATAACAAATAAATAATATCAAAATAACTAATTAAAAAAAAAAATAATAATGATAATAATAATAATGAAAAAGATAATGATAATTACAGTTATATAGTACTAAAATTGTACAAAAATTGTATTAGAATTGAAATGAGAAAATTTCTAAAGAATAATAAAAAAGCAAAAAAAAAAATTCAAATAAAAATTGTTTCATTGTTATTATTATTGTTATTGTTGTTTTTGTTTTTTTTTTGTTGATTTTATGTTGGTATTTTGTTTTTATATTGTTATAATTTTTTATATTTATATTCAGTTTTGTTTTGTGTAAGTTTTGTTTTTTGTTTTTATGTTTCTTGTGAACCTCATAATACTCATTTCGCTTAAATATGTACTTGTGTTTTTTATCTTGGTTTTTTTTTTTTTGTTATGTTTTTAAATATGTTTGTACTAACGTTAAAAAATATTAGTAATAATTTTTTGAATTCTATATACATATGCATATACATATATATATAAGTATATGCATATATGTATAGGTGTTTTTTTGCAAAATTGAAATTAAATACTTATAATAAACACATACATGCATACATATATTCATAAATCATATATAATAACATATAAAATATTTTCAGTTCAAAAATAATTCGTCGTTTTATATTACAAACTAAACACAAATATCAAAAATTCAGATATTTCGAATTCAAATACAAAATTGAAACTCAAATGTTCGAAACCCAAAATAAACTGAAATATCGGAAATATTACCGTATTGTGGTTGTGATTCTAGGACTTCGCTACTAGAAAGTTTTCTGACCATCCATTTATTAACTTACTTATCGGAAAACCTTATGTATCTAATATAGCAATAATATTATTGTCTCTTAAAGAAAGTGCGGAAAGTCAAAGTTTGATAATTATAACTTATTTATGACAAATATAAAATTTGACACATACGATGGCAATTTATGTTTCAATTAATACCCAATTCTAAAATTCCACTTACGTATTCCACCAAAATTTTACCTAAGAACATATGTCAAATAATGGCGCGCTTCTTAAAATAACCCCAAATATTTTATTATACTTGAAATTAAATTGATATTTTTGCCACCTAGATAAAACTTAAATATTGATATTATATTATAAGATAAGGTTATCTTTATGGTAGCGATAAGATATAGGAATGTCAATAAAATATTAATTATATGTTTATATAAGCAAATCTAAAAACAAAATTTTTATAAACAATTTCTTTATTACTTCAATTTTTAAAAAAATTACTTTTATCCTTTTACTGTAAAGTTAAAGCATTGAATAATCAAAAAATAAATGGTATGATCATAAAAAACCAAAATTAATTCCTTCCTCTTTACACTACTTTTTCCGCCAATACTTATAATAAAGTGTTATAAAATCATACTTTTTCATTGATTAACATCAATATACGAAAATCTGAGGTATAGAACTTCAATCGAAATGAAAAATATTTGCAATGAAACTTAAATAGTTCGAAAAATTCTAAATTTTAGAAAAAAATTTTATAATAAAGGAAGCTTGGAAATAAGGAATAAAATAAAATATTTGAGAATTTTAAATTAATACAAATTAATTTGATTATAGAAAAAGAAAAGTTGAGGTTGTTGAGATACTTGATTGAAACGAGTCTGACATAACTAATCTGAATAAAAATAAAGAGATAAAAATGAAAATATTTTAGTATCATAAATCTTATCAATTATGAATAACAACAATTGGGAAATCATTAAATTTGTATTTTCCAAAAAAAATTTTTAAAAAATTCGGCCATTTCAAACTCAATGTGTGCCATGATACGAAGAATTTTCAAGGAGTTTTGATCAGTATTACAGTTCTTTTTTATGACTCAATAATTTTTTTGAGAAGCATTTTTTATAATTACCAAGTCGTCACATTTCAAAGAATGTTATACTCTTCATTGTGTTATATACTATGTCGCATTCATTATAATTTTTATGTGAAAATTTTTAATTGAAATTCACTTTTAAATTCCAAAACTCATTAAGATTTCTCTTAAAGGATCCAAATAAATATCCTGTAACTTATAAATAAAATCGAATATTGAAAAATTTTAAAATCGTTTCCTTTGAACCTTGAAAATCGTTTCGAAATGGAAAGTTGAAAATTTTACTTATAGCAAAATGAAAATTTATTTTCCAAAATATTCTTAAGTAATCGATTTTTACCTTATGGCACTGCTATATTCTACCTTTTGCCTTATATATGGATTGCTTTGTTTTATTATTTTCTTTATACATATATTTTTTTACACTTTCTTTTAAAAACATTCAATAGAATGACTATATAGAATTAATAAATATTATTTTCGAATATTTTTATTATATTAATATGGAATTTATAATGATTTTATTCTATTTTTAATTATAGAATTAATATAAACATTTATTACATTATTATAATTATACAAAATTATTTAAAAATAAAATTTACAATAAATTAAGAAATGAAAATTCATTTAAATATGTAGTATAAGGTGAAAGAATAAACAAAAACAAAATCGAACCCAAAAAAAAAAAAAAAATTATTTTTCCAAAATTTTGATATTTTTTCTTATGTAAATAAAATTCTAATGTTTACAAAATACATACAGACATACATAAATAAAATGATAGTTTGATTTAGAAAATCTAAATTTTTTGTTCTTTTTATAATTATGTGTATAAGGTACAATATACATATTAAAATCTTCGGCATACACAATTAACGTTATATAGAAATCAAAACTCTAGAACAAAACAAAAATCGTATTAATCGATAAAGTATGTACATGTACAACATACTTATATATATTTATGTTAAAAATGTGTATAAAACATTTTTTTGTTTATAATTGTTTATAATTAAAACAAAAATTTTTTCTATACTTTCTGACTTAATCTATGATATTGGAAAAAAATAAAAGATTATAAAAATTGAATACCAAAATTAAATATTTACGTTGTAAAAAGTCCAAATCTTTAATAAAAATTCAATTTGGATTTCATTTAAGATTTCGTTTCGATCGAAATGTATTCAACAAGGAATCAAATGTAAAAATGAATGAATACGTAAACTGTACTAAACGCAAAATTATAACATAAGTGTAATTAAACATCGTACCAAATTATCCACAAATATCTGGAAGGGAACTATTCATGTTTCTAGTTGGAGATTTGAAAAAATTCTATAATTTAATGATTTTCCAATTAAATCTGTTAATAATTATAACAAAAATTTTTTGGGTCTTCCGAAATTAAAATCCGAATTTTAAATACAATGAAATAATCAGCTGTAGCTCTCATGATATACCATTTTTCATATCATTTTGTAAACAGAATTTTATACTAATCTTTTTTATGAATTTTACTTTTTCATATTTTTCCTATTTATGATATATATCGTAAGAATAATTTAAAAATTTTGTAGTGGCAAAATGATTATAATAACTGAAATTTTCGAGCAAAGAACTTGAAATAATGGAGAAGTCTTGAATAATAATAAAAATGTGAAAATACATAATTAATTATGTCATTACTTTGATTCAGTTATAAACGCGCCCAAATAAGTAATGATAAAATGATTCGTACGGCCTTTACTAAAAAAACAAAAATTTAATAGTAAGTAGCCCTGTTAACAAGCTCCTTTAGTTTCAATAAGTTTTCAGAATGCTATACGAACAAATATCAATAAACTTTATAAATGTTCAATAAGAAACTCAAAAATTCTTTATAATTTTTCATATATATAAATCTGTTATATTCGAGCATAAATTTAAATATTAAGACTTATTAAATTTTATGAAGAACTATTCTGCAAAATTTATCGTAATCATTTAAGATTTAATAATAGCAACAAAATTATCAAAATATTTTCATCTTTATGTATTCAGATTTTTTTTTTTTTTAAATCAAAAATATTTATAACAAACACAAATACACCCAAATTATTTACTAACACTTTTAATATAATATATAGAAATACAATTAAAAAAAAAATTGTTTAGAAATTTTTCTTTCAAAACAAATTCACAAATTAATCATTTGAAAATCGAAATGAGAATTTTAGTCTTTAAATTGCTAATATACTATTTGTTTCAAATACAAATTCTTCTATATTAAAATAGAGAAAAAATAAAAACAAAACAAAAGAATTAAAAGAAAAATAATTACTCCTAACATACTCTCTATACTCATACAATTGGAGTGATGTAATAAAAGTGTATAATAAAAAGTTTTGATATTTTCCAGATTTTCTTCTAATTAAATAAAATTTTTTTTTTTTAAATATTTTAGTAGAAGTGTAAATTTTTTATAAAACAAATGTAATTGGTTTTCTTTAAATTTGGAAAATTTAAAATAAATTTTAAAATTTTTTGATAGAAATATAAAATATATTTATTTTAATAAATTAATAATATATATATATATATATACGGAAAGTTAGTTTTGTAAATATATTTGTGTGCGTGTACATTTCCTGCCTCTGGAGAATTTTGCAAAAAAAGAAAAATATTCAATGTGAATATATATGTATATGTATAACAATTATAAAATATAATTATTCATGTGTACATTACGGTTACTATTTATATCGGTATATATTTGTTAATATAATTATTAAAATAAAATTTTGGTATATATTAATTAAAATTTATTAATCCGTTGAAATTTCTGAAATAGAAAAATTTTATAAAGTAAATAAAAAAATTATTAAAAGTGATTTATTTGTATAACAAAATGAAATATATAAATTGTACATGCTACATAATTGTTATATGAGTGGATTTTATATTATAAAATGTAAAAAATTCTACAAAAAAAAAAATTGTTTAATTATACATAAATTGAATTTAAATTTATAATCTAAAAATGAGTGAAAGAGTCTGTTAAGTGATCTTATATCTGCATATAGCTCGATTTTTTCTAAAAGTTTAAATTAATTACGTGTTACATAGAAAACATAGTAATTTTATTATTGAAAAATTTCAAACAAAAATAATATCAAATAATATTAAATCAAAGTATCTATGCAATGTAAAAAATAATAACTAAAATTTAATATTCAAAAATAGTTGAGTACATTAATTGATCATATAAAGTTCTATACACTGAAAAACTAATGAAAAAAATTTTGAAACTCAAAAAGTGTGAACACAATTTATTTCATAATATTATAAAATTTGTACGCTATCTAGTTAAATTCTTTTACGAATGAAATAATTTACACTTTTATGGTATTTTATCCAAAAAAAATAGTCTATAGAAAAATATATTTTACACAAAAACGTAGCGTTTTCTTATTAAATTGTGGTATTAATCACAAAATTGATATTATTTCCATAATAATATTTAAGAGTGTGAATAAAATCAACTTTAACACTTGTTGTTTTTAATAAATTTAACAGGATAAATTTAATATATCTTATAAATTACGTTAAAATACTTTTAGAAAATTTCCGAAATTAATACAAAACTTTTATCTCGTAATAAAGTTAGTATAACAATCAAAAATCTTTCTGAATATCCTCCCAATAATTATTAATATAATTCCAGTATACATATAATGATTCCAAAATAAGAAATAAATTTATAATAAAAATTAAACAATATTTAAATTATATTTTTATGACACTATAAAATTCTTTCTTATATTTAAAAACAAAATATTTACACAAATTTATATTACTCATTAAATATATAAAAATGCTCATTCAACAATGTCAAAATCATTGACACTCTTATATTTGTAAACATACACTCACTTACTTAACACTTACTTTCTATACACATATAATATGTATATATAAAAATAAAATCATATAAGAAATTTGTAAATAATCTTACAAAAAAAAAAAAATCCTTTTATATCCCTCCCTCAGGAAAACATAATAATTTAATTAATATATAATATTAAATTCAATAAAAATAAATTAAATATTTACATTATAAATAAGTACGTACATACATATATGTATATAACATATACATAGTTTCTTTATAATTAATGTAGTATAAGTGTTTTTCTAGTTTAAATAAAAAAAAGTGTAAATTAGCACATAAAATTTAAAATAAACTATAAACATAAATTTAAAACTATTAAAATATTTTTAAAAGAAAATATCCTTTCTCAAAATTCCTTTATATTATATCAACCTAATCATATTTATATGTATGTAAAAAAAAAACAAAACAAATTTCTCTTTAAAAGGATACAACAACAATATTGTAGCTAGTAACAAGAAAAAAATAAAAATTTTCAATTTAGTGTTAAGAAAATGTTTTACAGGAGCATGTAGAAAACAAAGAAAAAAAAAACAAACAAAAAAATTAATTAAGATATTATCCTTTTTACACAAGAAGAAGATATAGAGGTAAATTGTTTATATACTTTAAAAATTTATCACATTATTAACAATTGTGAGAATTCTTATCTTTTATCTACAAAAAAAAAAAAAATAACAAAAAATTAAGAAAATCATTAAATTATTATCATCATCACCTTGTCTAAAAATAGCCCTCTTTTGATACAATGTATATATATACGTTTATACATATTTACAAAAATAAATATTGTACATAAGAAAATTTCTCTCTTGTTTTCAAATCCTTATATTTAAAAAGGAAAATTGCACTCTTAACAAGTATTATATTCAGTATTCGTTTATAATAGATAAAAAAAAAACAAAACAAAACACAAAAAATATTTAATTTACAAGAATAAGAAATAAAGTGTAAGAGTAACAACAACAACAACAACAGCAAGAACAAAATAATAATAACAAAAAGTAAGAAATGGATAGTCGACCTGATTAATCACAGCACATAAAAAAGTAAAAGAAAATAGTCCTTTCTTTTTGGTATATACCTTTTTTTTATCCTTATTTAATTTTATATTAAAAATATAAATATTTATATACATATATACACATATATATAAGGTTATATAGTGCATCATTATAAAAAAAATACGAGTACATAGTGCACTCCTGACTTGGTTTATTATTCGTATATTTTTTTTAATTACAAATGAGAAAAAGGTAACGCAATATTCTTAGATAATATTAGAAATGGAGAAAATATTTGAATATTAGTTATTTTTAAGCTGTTTTTAACTATTTCATATAATTTTAAATGAACGGTGACAAAATCAGTATAAGAGTTTTGAATTTTTGATTGTAGATCCCTAATAATCTCCTTATATTCGTTATTCTGAATTTGTTAATAGAAAATAAAATTTCAATAAATTAAAATCTTTTAAATTTTGTTAATATTAATTTTGTATATACGAGTATCTAGTTGTTTAAATTAATAAATAATTTAATTAATTAAATATCAATAAAATTTCATAATTTTTGATTAAAAATTTTAAACTGTGCGACAATTTTCCAAAATGAGCAAAACTGTGGTTTTCATATGTATTACAATTTGAACATTTTAAAAAAGACCCTGAAATACAAATCTTATTATTATTCTCATTTGGATCAATATACCGCCATTTAAATTTTTGGCCAATAAATGAAGTAATGGCATTGAACAAAATTATTTAATGTTGGTGGTTATCAGAATTTAGCTTATTTCCTAAAAATTTAGATAATGTTAGTCTTGTTGATACACATCAATGCTATATTAAATTTTATTCTAAAAATATTCATATATGAGTATGTAATTCATAATATTTAATTACATTCACACAAATAGTTTATTCCCATTCTTGTGACCCGGTATATTTCCGCCGGGTCAACAATAATGCCTGTTGTGATTCCGCTGGATCTACAAAATCACCCACCCTTACAAGAAACAGACCGAGCTTTTCAGAAACGAACTGATTCTATGAGTAACTAGGATTGAAAATTAAGGATAACAGATTAATATTTTGAAATTTTATTTTATTTCAGCAAATTTAATTAAATAAAATACCAACTCTAAATATTTTTTTTAAATATTTAATAATATCCCTTTCTCCAATTATTTAAAAAATATACAAGGTGTAAAAGTCATTGTCTATGAATATCGTCAAAATTCTTTAATATTTTGCTCCACTCTAACTATTTTCTATTTAATTTTTAAATTTTGTAGTATTCAATCACTTAAAAATCATAATAACATTCAACTATTTGATAATTTAACTAATTTGATATTTAAATTGCTGTAAGTTTTCAAAACAATAATAAACTGGGTAGTCTTTTGAACCCTAATTAATAATTAAAATATTTAAATAATTCCTCATTATCATTTTTATATTCCCACATCGTCAATCAATAAAAATATTACGTGTATATTGAGTTTAAATCACCCTGTACCTACATGATCAGAACACATTAGATTTATTTATAAATTACTTTTAAATATATTTGTGTACTTGTATATTTTTTTTTGAAAATGGTTAGTGTTTTCATATTTTAGAGAACATATACAAGTATATGTAGATATATATTTATAAATATATTAAGATTTTGTGAGATTCTTTGTGCAAACAAACACGTCCTTAATTCTTATCTTTATCTCTACTTTTTTTTTATCCTTTTTCCTTTTCTTTATATTTTACATTTTTTTTTTCTTCTTGTTTATGTTTTTTTTTGTTTTTTATTTTATATTTATTTATATTATTTTCTTATAGAGTTTTAGGTCAAAAATAAAAAAAAATTTCAATGAATAGATGTACATATAAAAAATCTTAAATCTTTAAGAAATAATTTTTTTTAATGCATAACAGAGCATAAATGACTTTTCCCATTATATAGATATTAACGTACGAACAGACATGTGCACACACACAAGCATATTTCTATATATGCTATATATTTGGACATGAAATGCCACATCTGTTTTTTTTAAAGTCATTAACTTTTAACTATCTTGGATTTTTGAGCTTTTATAAAATATTTTTGAGGTAAAAATAGTTTTTATGTTCTATTTGTCCGTCCATTAGAATGTTGTATAATTAATTATAGTTAAGAAAGCCGATTCTTCGAAATTTTATTGTTTTTCTCGGTAAATATAAAAAGTAATAAATTTTCAAAATTATTTTTGAACAGAGTAATAGTTGAAAATTTTCTATTTTCACTCCTAACTAAGTTATTATTTGTAAAATCGTTCAATCTCTCAACATAATTTAAAAATGTATAGGTCATTTGATTATTAAATCATTTTTTAATATTTTATGTTTAATATTAATAAAATATTTAATTAATATTTTATATTTGAATGAAATGAGAAAATATTCAGCATTATCAGTTCCTATTTACGTTAGTAGGTAAATTAAAGTAGGCAAATTTCTAGAATTTAAGTTTTGGAAAATATTTAAAATAAAACGTGTTTTATAATGCTGCAATATATAGTGCTTATTCGGTGAAAAAAATTGAACTGAATTGAATTAGGTGAATAAATTAAGCCGTGCGGTTCCTAAATTATAGTTTTTTATTTTCCTTTTGTTTATAACTTATAAAATCTATTATGATGACAAAATAACATTAGGAAATTATTCAAAATAAATTTTAATCCTATAGTAAATTTCTATATTTTATCCTATAGTAATCTTACAATCTATAATAAATTTTGTATATCCAATCAATTTAAATTAAACTGATTTTCTCTTTTGTTTTTTTTTTTGTGTTTTTTCAGGTTGCGCTTTTGTTAAATTTAGTTCTCATCAAGAAGCTCAAACGGCCATTACGAATCTTCACGGTAGTCAAACCATGCCGGTAAGAATATTTTTTTATTATTTCATTATATTTACAAAATTTGAAGATTTTGATAAAATTTCTTAGGGCCTAATTTAATTTTTTCTTCAATTAATAATTCAAATAAGAAATTGAACTAAGGAGAAGAAACAGCCCTAAAAAACATATTTTTAACAAAAATAAAATTGCCACAAAAATTTATTCAAAAAAATAAAAAATATTTGTGAAAAGTTGAAAAATCTTCATTCGTTAATTGTATTCTGAAAATATAAGGGAAAACTTCTTTAATTTAGATACTGAAAATTCGAAATTTTATTTTAAATTTCTTGTTACTTAAATAGTCCCTTTCTTATCTTTAATTTGGGAAAGCCTTCTTATATAATACCAAAAAAAAATTAAAATTTTATTTTGTACACCTGAATTTTTATAAATCCTTTTTTTTTTTTTTAATATTTTATTTCTTGATTCTTGGCATTTCATTAAAAAAAATAATTTTTTTTTTTGGAAAAGAATTTTATATTCCAAAAAAGGTTTCGCAAACATCATTAAAAATTCACAAATATTGTATGCATTCATGTCCTTTTGAATATTTTCAAAATATTTCTTTAGAATATCAACGAACTTCCTTTCAATAGTAAACAATAACAGAATTATAAAAAATTTAAATATCTTAAAAATTCTCTATATCAAACCGATTTTCATAAGAAAGCAGTCTAATTTCGTTAAATTGAAATCTATAGAATGAAGAAAGGATCAGTTTATTTAGAACTTGAAAGTAAATAAAATTGCATACTTTTAGGTATATTAAAAAAATACCTAAAAATAAATATAATTTTGAATGTTCGTTTAATACAAATAAAACTCAAATAAATAAAATGTATAATTGTTTAAGTGCTTCAAGGGAATATCCTTTTTGTGGCTTACGAAAAAAAAGCATAATTTAGAAATAAAATGTCATTGCTTTTGATTTATTTGATATTGTCCTCATGTATAAAGTTTAAATACAATCTTGATTAAATTTTGTGTTTTTTTTTCTAAAAAGAAAAAGAAGGGTCCCTTTTCAACTTCTTACAAGTCGTAATCATCTTTAAGGACACATCATAAATATTTTCACTTTTTTTCAATTACATAAAATTTTTTAGCATCATTTGATTAAAAATTGTTCTTCTCTTATATACTCGTATATAACCTTCTAAATTACATAAGAATTATGTTATCACCTTAATATTGTCCACATAAGTAAAATTCGAAAAATTATACCTTATAAGGATTGTGAATTTTTTTTTATTCCGAAGTCAACAATTTATTTAGCTGTAAGGTATATGAAATTTAAATGAAAGATCTTCCTGTAAAATCAATTATAGGGTATTTACCTTTCTTTAGTTTCCAAAAAAAAAAAATGTAATTTATTAGTATGGGTAAAAAAACGTTGAATCTATAGAAGATATCCTTAAGGTATTAAGAACATAATAATATTTTATTAAACACCAAAAATAAAGTCCGTTATTTGCAGGTTTTTGCACGTATATATGTATAAGAATGTCTGAACTTTCTATTAAAGTTAAACGGGTTGTAAATAAAAGTAAGAAAATTTAATTTATATTTAATGCTTTTTATATTTCCTCTAACCATAAAAATTTTATGGTTTTCAGTTCTTCCAAATTCAATTAAATTGAATCTTATTTAAAATTAAATGGGTTCTTATATCGGAAAATATTTGAACTATTTCATATTATTAAAAATTACAAAACAAAAGTTAAAAATTAAAAATCCTAAACTAATAGTAATTCTTCCATAGTGTACCATGTTATCTTTTCGTTCTGAAATGTTTTCCTGTTTTAAAATCCCAGTTGGCCAAATTTATTAAATTTAAAATTGAATTCAATTGCATTGCAATACAAACGAATGTTCCACATGACAGAAGACTTCTTTTGTCCCATTAAATGAAAGTTACTTGAAGCTTTTCAGTAAGGAAAATTTATTTGCTCGAACAAGGTACAAGAATTTGATAAAAAAAACTCGAGAAAAATAACTTCAAAATCGTAAATCAATATTGTTTTGGAGCTAATTTTCTTGGTAAGACAAACTGCAAACTTGTTAATTGTATTAAAACTTAAAATCTTGTTTATTTTATTAAAATTATCCTGTACAAAATCTGTTTGCTTAAAAATGACAGCAGAAAAAAAATTTTCTATTGAGAAATACATGGAAATCCAGAAATTATGTTAAATAGAACAAAATTCTAAAACCATAGTAATAGCAAGAAAAACACAGTAGTCGCTTAATAGTCTTCCATACTCTTTTATACGTAAGAGAATACCGACCAGGATTTACAAGTTATAATTATTGTAGAATATTTTGTAAGGTGAGCAATCATCGATCATAGACGGCACTCCCAATGAATTCGATTAACTTATGTTCGACAAAACTTTCCCTTATTAATAGATTAATGCTCCACACTACCCCAAAAATAGTTTTGCAGTCTCGTTCTCTTTGCTTGTTGTATGTTGTAAATTTTACGCTTTAAAAGTTAATAAAATTAAAGATTTCTACAAAATATACTCCTTATTTTTTGTCACGAATCCTAAAATCAATTTAATTAGAACTATACTTTGTAAAGTTTATTATACAAAATTTTAATTTTATTACTAATTAATTTATAAATTTCATAATTGCTCATAATGTGATATACAAATTAAGCATTTCCTTAATATATTTGCAACTATTATAATGTACATATATTGTTTACAAAATGGTGAACCGCTACTTAATATTTTTTATATATTTTTATTAAAAATTAGTATACAGAACAATATCTGAATATTTTTATTGTAACAATAAAGAAATGGTGTTAGCACGCAAGTACATACTTTCATAGTATTGCGTGACATATAATTGACAGCTTGTATTTTAAAAGTGTTAATTTACGCACTTTAGTTTAATCTAGATTCATGAAATTGTTCAAATAATTCTAAAAATTAAATAATAATATGTACTTTATTTAATTAAGCAAAAAAAATTTTATTATAATTTATTTCTAAAAATACCAAAAATTCTTATACACTTATTTGGCTTTTATGAACGTAATAGTTTTTTTTTATTTTAATTATTTAATGAATCATGTTGCTCACGTTAACAATTCCTTTTCCCAAATTAATTGCTCATTTGTTTCTTGTTCACCACGCGTGGTCATCGTAAATTTGAAATTAAAATAATACTTAAATAATATAATCGATACATAATATAATCGATTTAAATATATAGGGTGATTCACCAACAAGTTAGGAGCCATAAACCATCGGGTAGAGGATCAATAAAGGGTCAAATTTTTATTTGGAAATCAATATTAAATCAGAACTGTTTCCAAGCTACAGTGATTTTCTTTCTTCGGAACCGCATGTAACATATAGAAACCATCGCAGTCTTCTTTTACAGACGATTGATTGCTCTTTATTTTTGGTCTTACAATCAATTTGATTTGTGCCATAGTTTTCCAAATAGAACTCGCAAAAGTCAACATTTTTGTTTTTTTTTTAAATTTTTAAAAAAAAATTGGAAATTTCCCGTATATTTGTGATATTATTTTTTTTTGATTCGCCATAATGAGATCTAGAAATTAACCCATATAACATTTTTGTTTATCTCTAATAACGCGAATACTCAAGTATATCTGAATCCCCTGCGACCCATAGCCACTTTATGTGAAACACCCTGTATACTAACAAATCAAAATTCCATCAATTATAATATAACTTAGGCAAATAAATGAATCACTTAAATTATATTAAAATTCAAAAAACTAATTTTAAAATATTATTCAAATGATTTCATCATATAAATATACTCATAATTTCATTAAATGCAATTTCTAGTACAAATTATGTTTAAAAAATTTCAAAGAAAAACGTAAAATCTAAATGAACCTAAGTATATATCTGTATATATACACATATATAAATAAATACATATAAAATACCTACGATAAAGGTATTTAATTTAAAAAGATCTACTTAATAAACTTTTTAAAATATTTCTTTCCAATCACATACATAGCTTTAATATATATATATATATTTAAATTATTTAAATATATATATAAAAGTGCATTTATGTTTGTTGCTTAAAAATTTCATATTCATCACAAAATATTATTCAACACGTGCATTCATTTATATGCAACAATAATTTTATACCAACAAAAAATTAAATTACAATAATAACAAACTTTACAAAAATAAACAAAGAAAAAAAAAAGTAAAAAATATTTTAATGTAGTAAAAATATAAATGAAATTTTCCTAAACTTAATATTCCATAAAAATATTTATATACACACATGTATAAGTATATATATGTACATATATTGCATTTGTAGGTATATGAAATGCACCCATAATATATGAAAAGAAAGAAAAGGAACTCTTATTGTATATATCTTCTAATTATATTACACCTCCTTAAAATGGAAAAGAATAGAAACAGAAGGAAAAACATAACAACATATAACAATAATAAAAATATATATATATACAAAATAGAATTTCATTTAATTTTAATTTTGTCAAAATGCTTTTCACTTTATACCCTCTTTTACTCCATTTTTTCTTTTCCATAATATTTTTTTTTTTGCAATTTTCTGTTGCTTTCCTTCTTCTCTAACATTTTTATGTTGTATATTCTATGGAAGGATTACCGCATTTGTTTTTTTCTTATTTTTCGTACAAAATAGTTACAATTTTACAAGTACATCTCTTGTACAATGCCTTTCGTCTCCATAGGAGTTGCATTATCATCAGGTGGAGGAAAAACCAATTACAATATTGTTAAATTCTTATAATAAATTTATTAGAAAGATTTTTTTTTAATAATTTCAATTAATTTACTTTACATAGTGCAGTATAATTATATTAAGGTTAATACAATGAGGGCGTACATTAATAAAAGATTTTAAAGAAAAATTTTGAAAATGACAATCAATTTTATATTTCGAACCATTAATTTAATGGATTATTTATGGCAGACATCGGCAAAGTGCGGCCCATTCAAATTTAAAATGTGGCCCATCATACTGCTTCCAAGAGAAAAATATATACTATTTCGACTATTAAAATTTTTTAAAAAAAGAATTGATTCATTGATAATAGATATAGGACAATAAAATTCCATACAAATTTATTATTTGTCAAAAAAATTGCAATAAAGTAAGTTGAAAATGTTATTTTTCTTGCAAGTAGGTAAACGCAACTGGCCCATATTCATACTCACATAGTACATATTTGCCCATAACCCACAAAAGTTAGCTGACGGTTGATTTAAAGTACAGCGTTTTAAATATATAGCCCCTAGTTGTATGCAATTTTCAAAGAAGTGTACAAAAATCAGCTAATAAAGTAGCGAATTACAAAATATATTATTTTCTATTCAATTATTAAAATTTAAGTGAATAAAATATTATAAACAAAGTAATTTAAAACGATTATTTCAACGTATGTATATTAATTATCATACTCCAATTGAGTAATTCGGTTTTAGAAAATCCTCACAATATTAAAATTTCCGAACTTTATTACGAAAATTTTCACATTATTGAAACCAAGAATTACTAATTTTAAATTGATATTTTGTGTACTAAATTGTTATTATAAAGCTTTATTAAAATTTCAAGAACTTATTCTATTAAAGAAAGATGGTAACCCTATATATTGCATAAAAATATTCTTATACAATATACAAAAGAAATACAATATAAAAATTCCATTATCATAACAACTTTCTTTTTACTTTTATATTCTTTTGTAATATTTTATATATTTTACTTTTATAAAGAAAAATATTTTCTTTTTTATATGAACTTTAGCTGAATGTTTAAAAAACGAAAAAAAAAAACAAGAACAACCACAATATGAGCGTGTGTATAAATAGAAACTGCAGTCAATTTGAATTTTCAATAAAATGTTTATATTGTTTTCCATTTCTATATTATTCTTTATTCAATTCTTTACTTGCTTGATATATATATATACATAATATTTGGAATGTAAGAAGTTCATATTTGTATATATGTAAATGTAAAATGCAAATGCATATGACGTGCAAAAATATATATTTTTATTTAAAATAAAATTTTATTATAAAATTCAATCTGCCACATAATATTTTTTGTAATTTTTTCACACCTTATAATAATAAACAAAAAAATTTACTAATGCCATATTTTAGATCTTTTAAAAATATACAAGAAATTTTTAAAAATTTTTTGAATTGCTGGAAAAAATCAAATTCATAATGAAATAATTATAATAAATTGAAAAAGTTGAGTTCGGTCTTATCGAAATTTAAAATACCTTCATCTTCTAAATAAAATATAAACTTTAAACACAATTTTAAGGCTCAATACAAAATTTTTTCAATGAAATGGGAACTTACAATTCAACTTGAACAAATTTACAAAAACAAAATTTCTCAACAAAATCTGAACTCTATTTCAAACACGATCATATTTGTTGAATTTTTAAAATCTTCAGAAAATTGTCTTTAATAGACAATTTTCAAATAGTTTTATGCTAAGTGCCCCTTTCAATTTAAATAGAATTTTTTTTATTGGTAATACCAATTTTTGTACAGTTAAATTAATCAGTTTAGAAGTTCAAAGTTTCTTGCTCATCCGGTTTTGAATGATCATATCAAAAAAAAGAAACAGATATTCATTCAATAAATATTCAGTGATATTATTCAACAGATTTATATCTTCGAATTCATTTCACGTCGTCTGTAGTAAAATTTCTAATACATTAAATGTATATAAGTTTAAACTCAGTACATTAAAACCTGTCATAATTCCGTCAGAGGCAGAATTATGAGGGATCGAAGTTTTCTTACGGGTCGAAAAGGAATTTTGATATTCAAAATTAAAAATTTTCTAAATTTTTCGACTTTCATAGTATTTATATTTTTCTCGGAGAGCTAACAATTCAAAGGAATAAGCAAAATTTTTTTTCAATTTTTTACCATTTCCTCAAACAAAACTATAACGTTTTAAATCGAAAAACGAAAAATCAATTTCGGCATTAGACGATTAAAAATATTTAGAAGTGTTTAAATTATTTTAAATTTTCTACAAAATTTTTACGGCTTTCACGTTTGACCGGCTTTCCGTCTTTTTAATACCAAAAAAGTTTGCAAAGGCTTTGACTTAGTGTTTACTCCGGCAATGAGAAGTTTTCACATTTCTCCGGGTCCGGTTTTAACAGGTTTTAATGTATGTATTTGGAGAGTTTGTTGAAGAAAGATGTGTAAAAATCATAATGTTGCTGAGTGGAATAATAGTGAATAACAATCCTTATTAATTGCGATATACAGAATTATTTTATAAGAAGAGATTTTAAGAAATAACAAAGAAGTAAAATTCTATATATTTTACGAGTATTCTAAATTTTTTAATTAATTATTAAGAGTTTTAAAATTTCAAGTACCTTCATATAAAAATATTAAATTTTTCCCTATATATTATTTCACAATTACTTCAAATTTCTCAGAAACATAATATTAAATATTATACAAAAAAAAAGTTGCATTTAAAGTCAAATTATCTTTAACATGCAATGCAATACACTCTGATTTTGTTAACTTGTAGCTCTTCAATTTTAAAGGAAAATTCCTTTCGAACTTAAGTAAAGAAGAAGAAGAAAAAAAAAATGTTTTATTCTTTTTTAATTTTCCTTATATAGCGATTCCTTTTTTTTATTTCCAAGACTTTTTTAGTTTTCTCTTGATTTTATTTTTTTTTTTTTACAAGAAACAAAAATTTTTATTCCTTAATGTTTTCTATTTTTATTCATTTCTATATTGACTAAAAAACATTTCATGAGGCCGAAAATATTTTATATGTATATAGAAAATCATTACTTACTTTTTTCCCCCTAGTTGTACTGATAGTATAAGTCCTTTCTATGTTTTATACAAAAGAAATAATCATAATGAGATCCTTACAACTTCAAAATGAAGAAAAATGAGAAAAAAAGGTGAAAAGCAAAAAAAAAAAATTACATGTCCTTGGAATCTTGAATCCTTATGGCTGCGATGTTAAATGCAACAGTGTAAAATTTTATTCTATTTTTTTTTTTATTTTTTACTTTTTCATTCTTAAATTTTATTGTAGAAAATTTCATATATAATGACATCACTTTATATATTATTATGGATAGTACATTATTACAGTTGAAAACTAAAATTATATATAACAAATTCATGCTCATTTATTTATGTTTGTATATTGTACATATACATACTTAAATACATGAACATGTTGCATTATACATGGAGAGTAATAAATATTCCAGGCCGGCTTAATGTTATATTGTATATACACATGAATATTCTCTTTACCCTACATTCTTTTTTTCTATCTATCTCTGTCTCTGTTTTTGCAGTTATTCGAATATAATGCTTCTGTTTTTTTGCAAATTTTTATATAAAATGTTTCAACTCTCGCTCCCTCTCTCTCTCTTTCTTACTCTATGAATTTTTCTATAAATGGTAGAGAAACTTTAAATTTCTTTTCATTCGAACTCAGATAAATTTTCAAAAATTGTGTAGTATTTTTGTTTTTGTTTTTTTCATATTTATTTTCTTTTTTCTCTTGGTCTTTTATTTTATTCTCACTGCGTTATGTTGAAGTTATTTAAAATTTTATAGAGACATATCCTTTATAATAACTTTACATTGCCTAAACGTTATTATTATATGATATTATTTAAATCCTATAATTCTATGGGTAAAAAAAAAAAAAAAATTTAAAAATTGAAAGAGAAAAAAAATCCTTAATGTCTGTACAAAACGGCCGCCTTTCTTTTTTTTTTAGCTTTCTTTCTTTACATTACTATATTTCAAATAGACGTCGAAGTTGATGACGACAACGATGATTTTAAACTATAATGATAATGATTATATAACTATAACCGTGAGTAAAACGATAGAAATGACTTTTTTCTATTCAACAGTGCAAAAAAAAAAAATAAATGAAAAATAAAATAAAAGTTAAAAAGAACAAATTTCATAGAAATTCAGAGAATTGAAAGCAAAAAAAAAAACGCTTAAAGTAAATTTCAGTCTACTATAAAGACGATAGACTCAGACTAGATACTTTAATATAATATTTTATTCTACAGAGATGAGAGAAAACTTGTTGTTCGTGCATAGTATTATTGTACTTGTTGGTTGATTTATAAGATTAAATGTACGTACGTAAAGAACAGTAGAGTTTTAATAGTTTTAACCTTATATCTAAATGATAGATTGCAAATATTTCGTTTGTATATGAGAAAAATCTTCAATCTATAAGAGTCCTATTCGACGTTCTATAACTGCTGACCCAACTGGTTATGCTAAATGTAGTTATATTTCTTAATACCTGGTCTAAGTTGTAGTAAAAAAGGAATAGAATAAATATATTTAGTTTAATATTCTTACCAACTGCATTCCCATATGAAATTTGAGTACATAAGGGACATATATTTTACATTCGGCTTAAATGTGCGATGTACAAATGTTAAATGGGAATTTCCTTTTCAAAATTAGAGAAGTACATAACACACACGACTTTTTAGGAAATACCTTTCGTTGCATCGCTCTCATACTTCAAACTTTCATATTTAAATACGACGATTCAATTTTTGAGAAACATTTAATCCTAACAACAGAACTGTTATGAAAATATAATTTAAAATTTTAAAGGTATGTCTAAGCGTATACATATAATTAATTTGGAGTTTTTCGAAACTATAGTAGTTCTTGAAATTCTTTCAGTATAATGAAATGAATTTAATAATCAATATTTTGATTTTGAGAGGCATTTTTACAATACAATAATTTTAGAAAATTGTGACACACTCAAAATTGTGTGCCAGAATGAATAGAAATTGTGACTATATTTAAATATTGCTTATATTCGTTTTTGGAAAGCAAACAAAGCAATAAGTTATATCTTCTCACTATTCATTCAATTTATTTTAATTAATTTTTGTTTTTTTTTGTATTTTTTTGCAAATTAAATTTTTTCAATATATTACAATTTAATTATAACTTCTATTTTTTTCCCTTAGAGCTAACAACACAACCGGAAGCTCCCGTTTCATAAGTCATTGAATGAATTAGGGAATGATTAGCTCGCCAATCCTCTTTCTTTATTTTAAAATATTGAAAGTTACTGATATTTAGTGTTTTTCACATATTTAAAACAAATTATTTCATAAAAACTACACCCAATTCTAATGATAACAAAAATTAATTTTCTTCATTACACAGTAAAAAGCACTGCTAGTTTTGATAGCATTAATATGAAAATATTTTCCAGTTCAAACAACTAATTTTCTAAATTTTATTCTAATATATGGAATTAAATTTCATATTATTCATAAATTAAAGCAGAAATCCCGATTTATTGTAATTGCATTTAAATTGTAAGTAACCATAACATATTTAAATTGGTTTAAAAAAAAAACATGATTTTCCTTTTGTTTCTTTTTTTTTTTGTATTATTGAAATTTGCACTTACCTTTATCATATACACACACTTAACTTGCATAATTGAAGACAAGAATTTTTCATTCCACTGTACAAATACAGAGGATTTTTTTTTTCTATCCAATTTTATTCCAAGAAGGATAGTGCAACACAGTCATAAATAATATAATATTATAATAATGTAAGGTACTTTTATAAAAATTATACTAAAAAACAAAAAAAAAATATAATAAGAACGTGCGGATACTATTCCGCTTTCATATTTTAGAAATAAATACCTTTTTATGCCTCCTTTATCTCTACACTTTATTTTTTAACTAAATGTTTATTTTTGTTCTTCTTCTATTCAACAATTAAACATGGTTTGTTGGTTGGTTCATTGGTTGAGCTGCTGTTATGTATATATTTAACGTAACTATAAAAGGTTACTTAGACTATTTAACAGTTTGAAATTATTGTTGTTGTTTTTGGTTTATTTTTTGATTCTTTTTTTTTCCTAGTTATTCGGTTGGCTAGAATGATTTAGTTTTAAGTTATTTCAGTTGATTGTTTAACATGATTGCCTGTTGCTAATATAATTTCAGGCGAACTTATATTAAAGTGTTTTAATATAATATATATATATATATATATACAATGCATTTATATTTTGTATTTTAAAGATAAATATGTTTAATATACATATATACATTATAATATATAAATGGATATTTTAGTTAACTATGAACATTTTGGATACTATATGTGTTGCATCCTTTCTCTCTTAATATAACATTCATTTTTAGAAAAGATGCATGGGATATTATTAAGAAATTCCCTCTGGACTCGTTCCAAACAAAAAAAAAAGCAACAGGCACAAAAATTTCAATTACATTATAAATGTATATATATATACATATTATATTTGGTAAATTATAGCAATGATAATGTTCATTCAAGCAAAAATACTAAGAATAAAAAAATAAAAAACAAAAAATTGTAAAAAAACAAAAATCATGAAAAAAATAACAAACATGGGTTGGTATTTTTAGTTGTTGGCTCCTTTCTATAAATATATTATACTATAATAGTTGTATGCCAAACACAAAGCTGTTATACATATACAGATACATATTATGTGTATTACATGTTCATGTCCCTGTACATGTTCATAGGATATTTAGGAATTTTAAAAAATCAAAAAAAAAAAGAAAAGTAGGAAAAATTTTTCATTTTCTTCTTGTTCTTTTTTTGTTATTATTATTATTATTTTTTTTTCCACAAGTTTTTGTGGTTTAAAATTTATATTGAGAGTTTTTGATTGTTTTTGTGTTTTGTTTTTTTATTTTTAAGGGAATTCTTAAAAAGCGGAGCAATAAAAATGGTATATAAATGCAAGTTTCAATTATTGATTGGAAACTAAAAGTTGAATATTATATAATAGTGTATTTATTGTTCAAAAGGAGCAATAAAAAATAAAGTAAAAAAAAAATCAAAATGAAAAATAAAATAAGTATGGGAAAAATTTACAAACATTTTATAGGAAAAATAGTCTAGGATTGTTATTTCCTTGATTTTTTTTAAGTATATAAACTTTTAACAAATTTTTTTCCAGTTTTTTTACTACTACTACTTCTTTTATATATATATATTATGTGCACGTACATAAATTTTGAAGTCGTTTGTTTTTTGAAGAAGTTTGAATCTCTAATACTTGCATTTCTTAAAATACTTTGTTTTTATTTGTCTATATACGTTATACGATATTTATACTATATTCCGTTTATACTTGTAAAAATATAAATTTGTTTTTTTTTTTATATCTAGTCTCTATGTAACATTTTATTTTAATATTTTTCATTAGTTTTTTTTTTCTGAATAACAAGTAAGTTAAAGGAAAAATAATAATGTGGAGACAGGCGTTTTATACTATTAAAGTTTTTCGTATAATAATTGAATAAATGCATAACTATATACATAAACATATATATTTCAATTATTGATTTAGATTTTAAAAACATTTGTTAGAAAATATTAATGCGTATAAATATATGAATACAGGAGTAAAATATTGTTAAACATTAAGTATATTAGTATACGATGTCATAGTAGTCTTAATCATGAATGTCTATATAGTAAGAAGAGTTTTGTCAACTAGTGAAGAAAATATGTTAGACATTATGAATGACTATATGGTGTGAAAATGTGATTATTCAGTGTAAAATGTGATTATTCAGAAGTTTTGTAAACAAATAAATAGATGTACCAAAAGCCAAGGAAATATTTGAATTTTTAAGAATTTTTTTAAATCTTAATTGAATATAAAAATAATTTTTAATTTATTTCAATATTTTTAGTCAAAAATTAATATTTTAGGATTTTAAAAAGCAATCGTCTAATAAAACATTCTCGTCTAATTCAGTTTATTCATTTATAAATTTGTAACGAAATTTGATTGCATAAATTTAGGAGAATATTACATGAAAAGATTTTTTGGCAATATATTGAAATCACTTATTTCGAGATGGCACACAAATAAATTGTACTTTTTTCTATTAAAAAAAATATTTTCAAATTTATTTGTTTGTAATAAATTTTTTTGGATACCTAAAGAAAAACTATTGTTCTAGAATAATATGAAGAAAACAAGTAAAGGTTTGCACTTTGTAATAAAAATATAAAACGAAATATAAATAATACTCGTAGATAAATTATCACTCATACTTTTAAACGTTTTTCAAATAATTATATTTTTTTTTTTAAAATTTTCAATTTTCTAACACAAACTTTAATGTTTTAGCAATTGTTGCTTGAAAACGGAAAGTCTGACATCAATCATTCACATTATTGTTATGAAGGTCTATTAAATGTGAAAAAAAAATTGAGAACAACATATTGCTTTACTGTCAATAACTTCGAAACTGTTATTGATATTTTTAAACCCAAATTTTTTCAATCTGACTTTCTTTAACCACCCAAAAACGAATTTGGACATCTGAGTTCTCCCACCCATAAGAAAAAATGTTTCCTCAAATTTTTTTTTCCTCAAATTTCTTTTACCCAAAGAATCTCTAAGAAACCGCCACCCGAAATTTTAAACCAAAATTCCAACATAATTTTTTTTTGCTTTTTAAACCAGGCAGGCTAATAAATAAATCAATTAAATACACCTAAAAGATATTTACGAAAATGGCGATTATTGAAAATTAAAACTCAAAAATACTGAAACTATAAAAATTGTACTAACAAACTATATTTGTATTCTTTATAGTAATAGCATTCGAGTATAAAAGGAAGGGTTAAATATTATTACAAGTCTAGATGAGTAAAAAAATAATAACTGTATAATAATGGAAAAAAGAAGCCTGTCTCTATATTTTACGATATTATATTTGTTTGTAATTTATAGTCCTTATTTTCAATACTTTATTTTCTTTAAAGTTTTTTTGTCTTAAGGATTTTTATATTCTATTCCTTTTTTTTTCATATAATTTTTAGGCTAATGTTTTTCATAAAATATAGCTTATAAGAGGAAAAGAATATATATAAAATGCATCCTGAAGCAATAATCTATTCGATATCGAATTATATGTTTGTTATTCAAATGATAAATAATATTCCAACGTATAGATACAAGGATAATAAAAAGTATATAAAACACCAAAAAACTGAATTTATTTTTTTTTTTTGAACTTATGAAAAAATTTAAAAAACCATTCAGACAGAAGAAATACTTTTGAATAACAATAATCTTGTATGTAGTGGCGCTGAGATAAACTTTTTAAGCAAAAACATATAAAGAAAAGTAAAAACAAAAGAAAAAAAAAACAATTTCTAGTTCTTTTGGCTTGTTTGTTGCTTGCGTTTCTGCTATATTACCCCTCACTCCACCCCAAAAATTCAGGAAATAATATTAAGATTGAAATAATAAATAGTTCGATCAAGAAACTTTGAAAAATTCACTGACTTTTGTAGATAAAGTTCATTTCCATTTTTTTTATTTTATTTTTCTTATTATTTTTCTATATACTGCTAGTACTTTTTTTTTATAAAAAAAAGGATAAAAACAATCAAATGTTAAACATATGATAAGATATAACATTGATTATGTATGTAAGTACATATTTATTTTGTTTTTTTTTTTTTGTTTTTTAGACTTAACTCTCTCCAAATCCAAATAGACTCATAATGTATCAATAAATGTATCCTGTATTAAACGAATAAGAAAAAGAAAATAAAAAGCCAAAAAATAAAAGAAGGACTTTTTAATATTGAAATAAATTTTAAATCACTTCCTGATTATATTTTCTTTGTTTTTTTCTTTCTTTTAGTCCTTTTTTTAACATTATTTTGAATTATCATACATTAAATGATATTAAAGGATATTATATGCATTATAATGTATTATATAAATAGTTTTGTTTTTAGAATGTGTTGCAGGATATTAAATTGAATTATATTTAATGTAATTTTATATTAAAGATTTAGTATATTTATATATATTGTATAACACATACAGTAATCTACAGATTTAACCGGGGAATTCAATTGAAATTTTTGTTTAATTCAATATAGATTCAATGGACCTAGTCTATAATTCAATATAGACTAGGGTTTCTCAACGGAATCCATGTAGTTTTATTTGAGCCGAATCAAGTATTATTGAAACAATCTGTGAAGCAAATAAGTGCTGCACACTGCCTTTTAATTGAGATGCACCTAAATCGTTATAAGAAAATCATTAAAACTTATACGATGGGCGCTAAAGAGAATCTTCAAAATTTTTTTAAATGAAATAACGACAAGGTTATAAATACAACAACTCGTTTCTTTTATTATGGAGATATATATAAAAAAATCTCACTAAATAAAAAACTTCTCAGCAAGATTCATAAAAAATATGCAAAATTTTCATGAAAATTTGTGTTAGAAACATTTTATTTAAAGTGTCATCAGTAAAAAATGTTGGGAACCACTGGTATAGACAATTCAATTAAAATTTATAATTAAAATTTATAAACGAAAGAGAACTGATATTTAGTTCGCATATTTTTAATAAATTATTTCAAACGAATTTCTTGAAATAAATAAACGAAATGCTGAAAAATTTGTACTTATTGTTCCAGTAAACTAGCTGACACATATGACAGTAATTGACAAAAATCTTTTAATATATCATATAAAACACTAGCATTAAAGAAAATTTGCCTATGATTGTATCTTAAATTTGAAATTTCTCCATATATTCATGAACAATATCTTGAATAGGAAACACAATTAAGTGTGTCACAATTATCTAGAAATCACTGTTATAGTATTGCAATACAAAAAGTAGTCTTAATATTATGTAATATCTAGACATATTAATAATTTTATTCAAGAAATTAGAAAATAATTTGGAAAAAGTATTGATACTTTCTATAAATAAATGATAATTGAATCTTATAACTGTATAGAATTTCCATTTTGTAAAATACCTAAAAATATATTGGAAAAGTTTTTACATAAATTTACTTAAATTTGGGATTTTAAGAGTTTATTCTAGGTAATTATCATAATATACCTATATATTTATTTAAATATTTTGTGGGTTTTACTTTTTGCTCTTGCTTAAACTTTGGTAATGAGTTTAAATAATTTGATGTTATTTTAATATTTTTCATTGTATATACCTTTATATATAATTTATATATATTTATAGGATATAAAATTAGACAATAAATAATTTTTAGTAAATAATTTATGATTGCTAATAGTAAATTAAGTATTATGTATAATATTATAACTATGAGAAAAGCTATATACAATTTTTATGATATATGTATTTGAATTACTTGTACAACAGGACTTAATTTAAAAAAAATTTTGGGACAAAAACTAGTGTGCGATTGGTTGCTCTTTTAGTTGTTCTTTGATAAAAATATAGTTCTATAATTTGATAGAAATATTTGTCTCATATATGAGAGAAAAATATTGAAAAAAACTGCCATTTCAGTAACAGTTTATTTTGAGGGCATTAAAAAATCATGTAAATAACATTAACTTAAAAAAATTAATTTCCACATTTTACACTCTCATAAAATTCTTATAAAATAATTATTTTATTAAAATAATAATTACAAATATCAAAAGAAAACATTCCATATTTCAATCGTCGTGAACCTCTTAAGATTCCTATAACTGTACTATAATAGAGTGCACCGCGATATAATTATATAAAATATGCCAATAGTAAAGAGAAAAAAAAAAATAATTGCACAATAAATATAGTTGCTATAAATACTTTTATTCCCACAGTATGTTGATTGTTACATAATATATATAAATGCAGTCTAGAATATTTATTTCTTCAATTAACAAATATATATATAATATGTACGACTGCATATACATATATTCTTAAGTCTATTAAATATACAAAGATTTAAGCTGTTGAACATAAACTCTTAAATGTTCATTTCTATATATATATATATAAGTAATATTTTATTTTAATAAACTGAATTCTTTTGAAGATTACACAGAAAAAAAAATAAAAATAAAACATTAAAAGAGTCTCGTTTTTCAATTAATGTAAAAAAGAAAAAGGAGAAAAAAAATTAAACAAAAACTCTATACGTCTTTACGCTTACATGGACATAAAAGTATTTCATTTCTTTACAGTGTAATCCTTTATGTCTGCAAGGATTTGTTTTATGTGTACCATACCGTACATACATAAACGTATATATAATATTCAAATATGTTTTATCTTTTTAAATTAATTTAAGATTTTTTCTATTGTTGTAACAATTAACATGTCCAGCCATATATCGTTATTTACTTTTTTGCAAAAGTAAAAAAAAAAAGTAATTTAAAAAACGCACATATAATTCAAAAAATAGTTATAAAATGAAAGGGAGCGATAAACTTTCAAAGTTTATTCATATGTCAAAATACCTACATAAATGTATATATCTGTTGTTATATAGATGAAGAAGTCGACATAAATAGAAAGATAAGTATAGGAACTCCTTTTTTTTTGTTGGGCTCATAAACAAACTCGCGAAAATAATACCACAGATCCTCTTCTAATAAACAGATATATAATTGAAGTTCCTTTTAAAGGTATATCTGAAACACTTAAAACTACATATATAATAACGAATTAATCTTGTTTTTAAATGGAATCATGCTATATATGAAAAATTTGTTGTTATATTTAATGTCAAATCCTATACATACAGGAAGCTTACTTAATTAAAATGTTAAGAATTTGATATTTTTTTTTTGCATTTCAAAATCTTTTATATTGTTCGCGTGTATTATTAGGAATAGCAATACCCTCATAAAATTCTAAATTCTTAATTTATGTACTCTTTTATAATTTTTTCAATTTAAAGCATGTAATTATACCATTATTACATTTACATTTACTTCAAGAGTTCATTTACATTTACTTAAAAATTTTTGAAAATACAAAATATATTGTGTAATTTTTATTTTATGAAACGAAATAACTTTGAAAAGAAATCATTCTAATCAAAAAAATACATAAAACATAATATATAAACGCCTTATTTCTTATAAGCTACAACTGTGACATAACTCAAAAAACAGAAATAGCCACTTAGAACATTTCTTTTGTTGTCTAGCCTGAAAATTTCCACTTACAATAAATTATATAACAATACTACAAGGACAAAAATTTAAAAATCGCATTTCTCTAATGAACAAATTTTGAGCTATGTTAGTGTTGCGGCAAACAAGTGTTATATTTTTCTGAAAAATGTGCTCTCATGAGATTTTTGTTTTCTAGTAAATTGTTAAAGGCGTACACTATGAAACACAAATATAGTAATTGTTATTTAAAAGTCAGAAATCATCATGATCCTCAAACCTGGAAAACCGGCCAACGAAATGAAATCCTACAGGCCAATTTCATTGCTACCAGTGTTGTCTAAGCTGTTTGAAAAACTTCTCCTCAATCGCCTAAAACCAATTATTGAGGATCGAAATATTATCCCTAGTCACCAGTTCGGGTTTAGGGCTAAGCACTCCACCATCGACCAGGTACATAGGCTAACAAACGTTATTGAAGACACACTTGAAAACAAGCAATTCTGTTCCGCTGCCTTCCTGGACGTGGCGCAGGCGTTTGACAGAGTCTGGCATAGGGGACTTGTATTCAAGATAAAGTGCAACTTACCTGAGCCGTATCCCACAATCTTGGAATCATACCTACAAGACAGACTATTCAGAGTCAAGTTTGGAGACGAATACTCGTCCCTGAAAAGTGTGAGGGCTGGTGTCCCCCAAGGAAGTGTCCTTGGTCCTCTCCTCTACCTGCTATACACAAGCGATATCCCACAAAGCGGCCAGACGTTTCTTGCTACGTTTGCAGACGACACGGCTATATTGGCAACTGGTACAACTGTCGAACAGGCTTCAAGTAAACTCCAGAAATCTTTAGATGAGGTGTCCACCTGGACAAAAAAATGGAGGTTTAAACTTAACGAATCCAAATCCGTTCACGTTAACTTTACCAACCGAAGAGCAGATCCAGTCAGGATTCTACTTAATGGCGCAGAGGTTCCATTTGCTAACGAGGCCAAGTACCTTGGCATGACTCTAGATGCTAAACTTAAATGGAAGGAGCACGTAAAGAAAAAGAAGATTGAGTTGAACCTAAAATTGAGAAAAATGTATTGGCTGCTGGGAAGGTTTTCTGAGCTCAGCCTACACAACAAAATTCTGCTGTATAACCAGGTTCTTAAACCTGTTTGGACTTATGGTATACAATTATGGGGGTGTACCAAAGATACCAATATTAAAATAATTCAGACTTTTCAAAACAAAGTCCTTCGAATAATGGTTAATGCACCATGGTACGTAAGCAACGATACCTTGCACCGTGATCTCAACATACGCACTGTCAAAGAAGAGATAAAAAAATCTGCAACCAGTCACCAGTCAAGACTGCTAAATCACGACAATCCAGAGATGCTGCAACTGACAGATGGTAACCAAGTGGAGAGACGATTAAGAAGGGTCAGGCCACTTGAGCTTGCATCAGTGAGATAAAATGTACTATTATCTGGGGACTCATCAGTGGATGACGACCCCACAACCGCCAACACACGATAGAAAGAATTGCTGGATGTGAATTATGTTCTCAGTTGCAATAATAAAGCTTATAAAAAAAAAAAAAAAAAAAAAAAAAATTTAAAAGTACTCGTCATACTTGCAGAAATTTAATTTTTTATTTTGTTACTTAAATCAATGGTATACGAATCATTTTACATTACAGATGACATGCGACAATTGTTATTGTTATACGTCTCTTTGTTACAATAATACTAATGGAGAAAACAAGAACTTGTTCTTTGCAATAATAAGATTATTGCTTATTTACAATGACACAAATCATACTGTAAAAACATTCTTTTTTTTAATTACTGATTAACAAAAATTATTTTTATGTGTAAAAAATAAATTTTTTTTTTCCCAAAAAAAAATCTTTAACTGTAAATATTGTTAACTTAAATTAAAGATTTTATGTCTCAAAAACAGATCACATTCTATACGAAAAATATTCATAATACATACTTACATACATATATATTTACATAAAATAATATGTACCCACATATAAAATGGGATAACATGAATAATTCATTGAAAATGATTACATCGATCAACAAATAATCCAAGTCACGCATTTTTCATCACCAGACTAAATAACAAGAAAATATATAGAGAATTTTATAGAATTCTTAAACCAAGAATCTTTTGTCATCGCCACATTTAAAATTCAGCAACATGCAAACAAAATATGGATATAGATTTTCATATTCTTGTTATATCATACTATATTAAGTTTGTATACGTATATGTTATACTGCAAATATATAAAAAGTTATAATTTTATATTATGCCTATAATATGATATGAGTTAAGCAAATCTGATTTAATATAAAACACTTATCTACATAGATTTATACGTTTTTCACTTATTTCGACATTAGCAGAATAATAATTAGTTTATCCAAGGACAGTTCAAATATGTAAGCATTAGAAGGCGACAGATTTTCTCTTTTCTTACTTTTTAAAATATAAAAAAAAAAATAGAAGTCGAATATATTCTTAAAAAAATATGTTTTTTAAATTAATTTAATATTCAACAATTTTATTTTCTTCTATAATACGAAATTCTTTTTAAATATGAACTAAAAAAAAAATACTAAAATTTAGTATTGTTGTAAGAATAATAAATTTACAATAATGTGATTAAATTTTGAATTAGACTGAACATTTCGTTTTTCAACAAATTAATAGAAAAAACAGATTTAAAATAAATGAAAAACAAAATTGATTATTAAGATTTTTGAGGAGGAGAGCAAATTTTCCCAAATTCTTTAAGATTAAATTTTTTCTTACCCTGCAACATTTGAAAGTTCTTTTTATTTCGTATATTTTAATTACATCACGATTTTGAAAAAAATTTTAACTTCCACTAAAATGTTGTCATAAAATTATAATAAAAATTTTAGGCTTTCTTATTATGACAATATTTTTTTTATGTTCATTTCTATATTAAAATTACAAAATTCCATTGAAAATCACGAACTAAATTGTTAAATTCACATCTATACAAAAAAAAAAAAAAATTAAATTTCAAATTTAAACAAAAATTTAATTTTTACATTTTTAATTATATTTTAAGGGCGCTTCTTCAAGTTTAGTCGTTAAGTTTGCGGACACTGAAAAGGAAAGGCAATTAAGACGTATGCAACAAATGGCTGGTCATATGAATTTACTTAATCCATTCGTATTTAATCAATTCGGCACATACGGAGCTTACGCACATGTTAGTTTAATTATTAATTATAATAAATACAATATTAAAATTACAATAAAATAAATATATCTAAACTGAAATTTTATAAATTATTTAAATATTATAAAATGGGATAAAATTATAAAATTGGTGTTTTTGAAAATGTAATTCTTAAGGTTAGAAAGCTCTACATTTAACTTGTACATGAAGCTTTAAAATTTTTGCAGCTCTAACCTTGAGAACTGCATTTTCAAAAACACCCATTTTTTGTTTCTCAAAAATATTTAATTTCTAAAATTAATTTTAGAAAAAATATTTCTTTTCTTTTGATTTTATAAAAATTTTTAATTTTTCACAATTAATTAACAAACACAAATTTGCAGTTCGGACTGCAGTATAAAAAATTATTTAGGATCAAGAGTTCAAATATGAATTAATTTTTTCATAATATTAATTTTATTATTTTTTTTCTTATGTTTGTTTTATTCCGAAATAAAAACATAAATATAATTATACTATATGCAGACACAACAAGCCGCTATAATGGCAGCAGCCTCAGCTCAAGGTACATATATGAACCCAATGGCAGCGTTAGCAACACAATTACCTCACGCACTAAATGGTTCTGGTCAACCAATAAATGGTTCAATTCCACCACTTCCTTCACCTACAATGCCAACATTTAATATGGCGGCTCAAACACCAAATGGTCAAGCAACAGCAACTGAAGGTGTTTTCACGAATAGTATCTCACAAACTTATACTGGTCGTAAGTATCCCTAATATTGTATATATTATATGTAAATATAAAAATTATTTTATTATAATGTAAATAATATAATTAATTATGTAAATAATATATACGCATATTATAAGTTATAAAAGTGCATTATGTTATGAAATATTACGAATGAATTTTAAAGATTTTCAAAAGTAAAATTAGAAATTCAGTTAACATGACTACATATTAAATGAAAGCCTATGAGGCTTTTCAGATACGTAATATTTTTTCCTAAATCATAACAGTTTTTATTAAAATCAAAAATTTTAAATAATTTATCAATTTTGAAAAAACTTCTCAATTAATGATTTGAAAGAATACAATCAAACAAGGCATTCAAACAATGCAGTCAAACAATGTAGTCAAAAATGTAATGAGTAACTTCTTTATGTAAAAATCGCCTATAAAATTTTCACTTTCATGAATTTCAACTCAAATTCACATACCACTTAAGAAATATTAGATTTACTAAAAAATAAAATTATTTCTTTTTATTTCGCCACTCTTTTTCTATTTGTACCAAATAACATTTATATAATATGCAGTACATATTATTTATACATATTAAAAAAAAATTTATATGAAAAAAGAAAATATTTTTATTGAAAAAAAAAACAAAAACAAAACAAATAATTTTCTAATATAAAATTTATTTTTTTTCTTTTTTTCTTTCTTTTCTTTTTTTCATTTTTAAATTTGATTTTTTTCTTTTTTTTTTTAATGACTACATATTGAATGTTATATTCTAATATGTGTCTTACAATATAAATTCTTTTCTGGTTTTTATAAAAAAAAAAAATAAAAATAATAATAATAACAAAAAAAAACCTTATTACTTTCCAATATGATAATCTACTGATTCTCAATATTTTACAATATATAATGTCTACTCCCTTTTGACTTCGTTTAAACACCGTAAAAAAAACCATCAACATCAACAACAACAAACAACAACAAACATCAACAACAACCAAAAAAAAAAACAAACAAATTCAAAATTTTTAATTTTCAGATTATATTCCAAATATTTCAGATTCTCTGCATTTATCTATTCCTACACAAGGCCTGGCTAATGGAGATGCGGCACTTCAACATGCAGCATTTACCGGTATACCACCATATCCAGGAGTTGGTAAGTTAAAAAATTCTCTTCATTTTCATTTTTCCACTCTCATATAAGTACATATTGCTTAAAAGAAAAAAATTTATACTAAAAGTAAAATTAAGTAAAAATAAAAAACAAATTATACATATTATTTTATATATATATAGAAATAACAGTATAAAGAATAAAATTGTTGCGGTTAGTTTCCTCCTCGATTTTTTTTTTTCGTCCTTTTTTTTTTATGAATCATTAAAAAATGTTCTTATGCATATTTGTTCTCATCTTGTATACACAATATATAAAAATAATATTTTATTATGTATGGATTTGTGCTAGCAGCAAATAATCTAAAAAGCGAGCTAAAAAACATAAAAACACTGAAAATTAAACACAAGCCCAAAAAGTAAATAGACTTCTTTTTTCCTTTCCTTTATTTTTTTTTGTTATTATTAAATGTTCATATATTCAAACATATTGTATTATTAAAATATTATATATAATATATATACCATACATAATATGATATTTTCTATGTATAAGTCGTGTGTTTGTGTTCACAACATATATTCGTATATTAATTAACATACCTATATTATATTTTATAGAATATTTAAAATACTTAGCAAAAACTGTTGCTTTTTTTAACAACAATATTATTATTAATATTTACCTATATATCCTACATTATACATATGTACGTAATATATACATATAGTGAGTTATTATTAGAAAATAAAATATAACATATATATATATACTTGCTTATTACTTTTGTACCTATATACCAAGAAAAACCTCTAAAACCAACTAAAAAATTTTAAAACTCTTTTTTTAGAAATATTCTTTAGAAAATTCTTCTTCACATAGTATATACTTGAATACATGGTGTATTTACATAATATTATATCTACATTATACACTTGATTTTATTAAAAAAAAAAATAATAAAATACTAACAAGTTAAAAAAAAATTTTTTTATGGGAAAAAAAAAACAATAGAAAAACAAATAAAAATTTTCTCTCTATATAGGCACCGTACCATCTATAACATAATTATACACATATTAAATAATATAAATGAATGAATAAAGAAATTTTTAACTTTCAATTAACCTCTTTTATTATATATAAACATATTATATTAAATATGTTGCCATACATACATTATTTTATATAATCTCGTATAAAATTATTCTTTTAATTTTATATTTTAAAATGATAATTATATAATATATACATACTTTATTCTATTTAATTTAAATATACATACATAATATAATTTGTATAACATATTATTACTTATTAAAAATATTCATATTCGTATATTTAAATATTAAAAAATAATTTTGAGTAATATTTAAACGTATTCTTACGCCTTTCTATAGTCGATACTAGTAAAATGCAAGGTGTATGATAATATTTAATTATCATTTTATTCAAATTAAAATAATTTTCATAAAATAAATATGAAAGTATTAAGAATCAGACTTCACATTCACTTTTTATTCTATATAATATTTTCAACAATATATTAAAAAAAGTTATTGCCAAAAGTTTTTCACAAAAATTTGTAAGTTTTAGGTAATGACTCATTAAAAGTTATGACATTATAAAAATATTTACTCTCATAACATTTTTACATCCCATTTTGTTGATACTTAAGTAATTGCATATAAAATTTAATTCATACCCAATAAATTCAATAATTACCTTGTTTGTTTTAATTTTATTTTGAATAGAATTTCGTAAATTACCAAAATTTTATAAAATAAATTAACTTTTGTTTAATGTTATAATAATGTTATACTTTTCATATTAAATTAAAATTTTAAAATTAATTCAATTACTTTTTTTGTAATACTGGCCAAATTTAATACTAATTTTAATACTGGCCAAAATGAACTTGTAAAAGAAATTTTTTTATATGATCAGAAAAATTTTCAAAATTATGTATGTATTTTAAAATTTAAATAAATTATTTATATAATTATATATCAATATGAATTTATACGAGAATAAGATGATTAATTTGTAGTTTACTAACTTACCACTACTTTATATTTTAACTGGTAATATCTACTACCATATGTTAATTCTATATTAATTGAAAACCATAAAATTAAGATTATTTAAATACAAATTTTTACTACTATACATTTTACTACTTAATATAAATTTTTACAATTTCTATAATATATATATATTAAATTACAAAATTATTATAATAAAAAAGAAACACTACTGATTACTATACACTCTGTACAATCTTACATAATATATCCTTAATATACCACATATAATACATACATATAATACATACATACATATATTTTCATAATACTATATAAACCTATTCAAATATTTTAATACATATATACCACTATAAATACAAACAATATTTAAAAAAAAATTAAAATTACTAAGAATTTCTCTCAATTTCTGTTTTTTGTTTTAATTTTTCTATAACCGCTAATTGTTATGTTAGATTTTTAATGTTATGTTTGTTTTATAATGTTTTAATTTTAATATTTTTATTATATTTTAATTTTTATAAAAAAAAAACTTAAAAAAGAGTTGTGTCTTATTTAATTTATTACAAGAAATAATAATGTAGATGATTATTAAAATTATAATTTTTAATTAAAATAATAATAGAAATTAATTTTTATTTTAATTTTTGTTTTTTTTTTTTTTCATATTTTGTTTTGTAAACATTTGTAATTAAAAATATAATTTTAAAGAAGGGGAATTTTTTTAGGGGTTGAATTCTGAGGGAAAATTTTTTTTAAATTTTTTTATATATATGTGAGTATATTTAAATTAGTTCATATGTAAATGCTGGAATTATTATAAATAATTTAATACATTTAATGTATATATTATGTTATACAGAATCAGGTATATTGAATTTAAAATTAAAAATTAAATATCCAAAGAAAGTAATTATCGGGGCTTGAATTAATAATTGGATAAAAGATACCAATTAAAATTTCATTTAAAAGCTAATTCTTTTTATGTTAAAATTTTATTAATTTAATTTATTTTTGTTTTGTTTTTAATTTTCTTTTTGTTCTTTGTAAATTGTAAAAAACTGTTTTAGTAATTAAAAACCAAATTTTTTTTCAACTCTTAAATAAACGAAAAAAAGAAATTCTTTTGTATTAAATTTTCTTTAGTTTTTGCCGCCGCGAAATTCAAAAATTTCAGAATACAAAAAGATTTAATGATTAATAAGTTTTATACGATGCAACTAAAAAGTTCAATAAACCTAGAAGAAAATCAGCTTTGATAAAGTGCGTATGTAGCGCACGAAATATATTAGCGAAAAATAAAAGTATTTTATTCCGAATAAAAGGAAGTTTTCTTTTCACACCAATTAAAAAAAAAATTATATTTCGGAAAAATTATCAACCATTGAAAAAAAAATTTTTTCAATAAACCTACTTATTATTAGGAAATTAATAATATTTTTAGTAATAAGTGCTTCGCAAGAGCCGAATAAACCAAATTATAATTCTATTTATTTCAACTTTACAGCGAATTCTTTATTCTGTTTTCCCGAAGGTAGTCTATGCATAATGAATTTACTTCGAAGTATTCTGTTTTAAATTTCTTAAATAGAAATTTTAATTTTTAATAAATCTTATTTATATTTAAAGTTAATTTATTAATTTTGTTTAAAGTGACATTCAAATTTATAATTACGCTGTATAATAGGATATATGCATACGTATATTCATTCGACAGAATTTTAAACAAAATACATATTATACACTTAATAGAATATATTTTTTAATATTTATTTCAAATTACTAATGATATAAAATCAAAAATTATACATACAATAAATACATAATTATTGAAATAGAAAAATTACTATTAAAAATTACTATTGATTACTATTGAAAAACTCTCTCCTACTATAACAGATATTAACGTTAGATAATATAATGGAAAGCTAAAAATAACATAAATAAATCTATTAACAAATTGACTACAATTTTATACAAAGTAATTTATAAATAAATTACATAAATCATATATCACATAACAAATTCAATTATCTTTCATCAGACAAATTTCAATTTCTATATTATTTGAATCATATTTTGTAAAATAATACAAGTATACGCGAAAACATATATATTGAAGAAAAGTGAAAAAGAATAGCAAAATAAATAATAACATTAAATTATAACTTCTACGTATTTCAATTATTTCGATATAATGATAAATAAATATGTAACCACATGTTAATGGATTTTGGTAGGCTAAAAATGTGTTATATTTTGCTAACATGCACATAAAGATACATACATTCTTATTTTCGAATTTATTTTTAGAGTAAATTTTAAAAATTTATATACATAAATAAATTAAGTGAAGTAAGCAAAATATATACTCCTTTAATTTTTATAAATTTATTTAAATAACAAACAATGAAAATTTTTTAATTTGTTTTATATTCAATAAATTCTGAATTTATTCAATTTCTCATTATTCAATATTTTACGTGATATTATATTCAAAGTTATGTACTCTAAAATATATGAGAGTAAAATTTAAAAAAACAAAAATAAATTATTATTATTGCAAATGAAAGGTGATTTCAAACATAAATGTAATTAAATTTCATTCAGCATACAATGATTATATTTGTAATACAATATTGCAAATTAATTGTTTCTATTCTTATTCATTTGAAAGCCAATTTAAATCCAAAATTATAATAATTAAATACATTATATTAAATTCCTGCAGCCTAAGTAAGCCTTTAGTACATCACCATAATGAAAAAATTAATTTAAATAAACTACAAAACTTTTAAATAAACTAACAATTTTATTTGACTTGAACTAATAAACTGTATTAACTAGTTATTTATCAAATACTATCAAAATTTTAGGTTGTCTTTAATTTTTCTTATCTAAAATATAATACCCTTATTTTAAAGTAAAACATTATTTTACATATAAAGTAAAACCTACATTTAAAGTAAACCCAAAATAAAAGGGCTTTTTTGGTATTGTATGATGGGCTGCAAATTCTTATTCAAAATTAAAAAAGTTTTTTGCAATGTTTGAAGTACTATAAAGTTTGACTCTACCACTTTCGTGTGATTCGCAAGTATGTCAGAATTAAAGCGGCATTCCAATATTCCAATACTTTTCGTTTTGTAGATTTCTAAAATTAAAAAAAAAAAGATAAATTTCAAATTAACTTAAAAATTTTAACAATTTACTTTAGCAAATTTTCAACGTCCAACGTTTTCAAGTTAAAAATCACTTTTGCAATGAAATTTTGTAAACTGCATGATGTACGGAATATGCTGTAAAACAATAATTCTGCCAAATATTTCAACTATATTAAAAGTCGTTGTTTTGTTATCTAAAACAATAATATTTTAATTAAGTTATATTAAGCCAAACAAATAAAAAGTTATGGTAATTTAAAATTTTCTAAATGATCAAATAAAATTATATATGTACAAATTGATTTAAAATTAGGCAAAAGAAACGAATGGACTCAAATTTCTCTGCGGCCACTTTCAATTATCATTCAAAGCTTTCAAATAACATATACAAAGCTAAAATAACGAATTTTATAATATTTAAAATATAGTTAAAAATTTATGAGGAAAAAAAAATTATTAAAATTTTTGTTTTGTTTTTCTTATATAATTTTTTTTTTCAAAAATATGATTCTATAAAGAATATTTTCCATTTTATTTGATTTTAGTTTGAGAGAATTTTATAAATAATTATTTTGAATTTTAAATATGCATTATAAAATAAAAAACAATTTAATAATAAAAAAAGTAATAATTTTAAATGAAATACAATAATAAAAAAAACACATTATTTATTAAATTTTTCATTTTAATCAATATGAATTTATTTTATATGTAATATTCAACACGTATACTTAAAAATATTATAGAACCTTTGTTACAAACAAAAAAATTTTCTAAAATTATCAAAAAAAAAAACAAATTTAATAAAAATAATAATTTAATTTATACTATATAGATTATAGAAAATAATTATAATGACATCGTGGAAGTGAAATCGTGAAGGATAATAATTTCTTTTTTTTTTGTATTTAAATTTCATTTCGCTTAAATTTATTTTAAAATTTTTTCATACAATAATAACAATGATGCATGCAATTACATATTATTTTATTTATAATAACAATGCATGCTTCAAAGAATGATATATTAAAATTATTGAAATATCAAATATGTATATATATATTTTATGTATTAATTTTTGTTTTTTATTTTTATCATTTTTATAATATTAATTAATTTTGTTTGGAAAATTTACGTATTTCATATGTGTATTGTTTAAATATTAGTAAATACCAATAGCTTTGTATACTTTAAAATATACTTATACATATGTATAAAAAAAAATTAAACAATTCTGCATAATTTTTTTTATTATCTTAATTTTAATAATTATAATGCAGCATACCCTTTAATAACCTAAAATACGCTTATACATATGTATGTATTTCAACAATTTAAAATTTTTCGAAAATATTAATATTTTATTAGCTTAAGTTAGAAAGCATTACTGGAATTGAATAGAAGAGAAAAATTATAATATTTTAATTGAAATATGATTTAAATTTTAATTAATGTACATGCATACATAAAATATGCTGTTTAAATTAAAATTAAAGAAATTTAGTTATTAGAAAAATAAGTCTTCCTTTTTAATAAATTTTTAATAGTAATATAAATAATATTATCCTAATATTTTAAATTGCTGATCTAAGTAGTTATACATATTATATAAGAATTATTATTACATAATTGAAAATAGAAAGAGTGAAAAAATTTTTATAAAGACGAAATTTATTGTAGCAAATATTTTTTGAATAATGCATGATGATTGCTTGTACACGTATAATTAAAAATAAAGCAAATTGATTCAAAAAAAAAATAAGAAGAAGAAAATTAAAATTTTTAAAATTGCACGATATTATTTTAAAACTATATTTACAAAATTATTATAATATTACAAATTAATATTTACACAAAATATCACAAATAGAAATAATTTTAATCCAATGTGCAGGCAATTTTAATTTTAAAATAAATATTTATTATAATTAATAAAATCTATATCATATATTGAAGTAGTTATTTCAAAAATTTTGGTTTATTGATTTTATTGAGCTCTTATAAATTTAAATAAATCAACTGATAATTTTATTTATATGCCATTCAAAAAACTGCAGCTTCAAGAATTTTATCATTTCATAGTAAGAAAAAAATATTTCAATAATGAAATATCTTTACAGAGAACAAATTTCAATTTTAATTTAATTTTAAAAGCAGTTTGCTAACGAGAAGATGTAATGAAGACAATGTTAACTATATAAAACTAAAATCTATAAAATTTTAAGATTTTCAACAAACGTATTAATATATTTAACTATTTATTATACGTATTACTATTTTTACATTTAATTTTCAAAATACTTGTTTAAAAATAAAATCTTCTATTTTCGATAATAAATTTCTTTGAATAGAATTATTGAAATTGTTTTGTAAAAAATATGTTTGTTATAAAAATTTGCCTGTTCTGTAGTATGTAGACAATAATACATGGCAATTATTATTTTAAAACTAGAAAACTTGAACAAAAATTGCTTCTTACATTTATTCGTTTTTTTTTTTTAATTTTTATTAAAAAATCTTTAATTTATTTTTAATAATCTTAAATTCTTTAAATTTGAAATTCGAAATATTTTCTTATTATTAGTTAACTATTAATTTTTGTATGATTTCTTTCTTTATAGCTTTCTATACTATCTTATACTATTTGCATTTTTTATTAAAAACTTTAAAAGCAATTGAAAAATATGTAAAATTTCTGTAATTTAAGTTTCTTTTTGTTTTTTTTTTTTATTTTTCTATTACATAAAATTTATATTCCAATAATAAATTACAATATTTCAAAATAAAAATTAAGATTGCATAAATCAGTAGTAGTTTGAAAATATTGAATAACAAAGTAAATTATATAATAATAATAAAAAAAAACTATTTAGCTCTAAAAAAACAAAAAAAAAAAAAAATCACAAAAAAAATTTAAACAATTCTGCATAATTTTTTTTTTACCATCTGAATTTTAATAATTATTATGCAGCATATCCAGCAGTATACGGACAGTTTCCACAGCCCATTCCACCACCATTAGGAGCTGTCGCAGCGGCAACTCAAAGAGAAGGTAAGAACGTTAAGTAATTCCTACAAAACTACGGTTAGAGACAAAGATAAAAAAGTTATTGTAAAAAAGGAATAATAATTTATAAAAAAAAAAATAAAATCATAGACAATGAGTTAGGATATTTGTAATTCACACACATTCCATAATAATATTATATAAATTTAATTACTAAAAACAAATTCATTCTATAAAATTATCGAATTGTAGTTATTAAATTAAAAATACTTACACAACTATAATTCAAAAATATATTAAAATAATTACACATTGATATACATAAGTGTTAAAGAAAAAAGAATAGTAATATTAAATTATATTACCTTTTATACATTATTGAATCCCTATACACTTGAAAATATGTATGTTGTTTCTTTATTTTTGAATTGCATTCTATTTCTTTATTATGTATCAATAGCTTATACTATGTATATTAGTTTATTCAGCGATTTCTTAAATTATTAATTAATTTACATACATCTGTAATTTTATATTCAAAATACATACATACATATATCTTAAATTTTCAAAGGACATTTTTCAAATGAAAAAGTGTCACTATAATTTTTCATTAATTTTTGGGAACCAAATTTTTTCGCGATACATATATGCCATATAATTTACAAAACAAGAAAATAATTTAATAACATGCAAATTGTTTTCTACTTTTATAAATTTTCCGACAATTTTCTTTATAAAAGTATTGCTTTATTACTTTGTTGTTTAACTTAATAATTAAAAAATAATTATTTAGAGAAAAATGTGTATATATAAAATCAGAATCTTACACTTAAAAAATTTATGTAGCATTTAAATAACTGAATCATTCAATTAAGATATAAAAATATTAAAGTGTAGAAAAGTGTAGAATACATAATAATGCAAGGGAATAAATACAACTATTTCTAGTTTAATATTGAAGAAATATGCTGCAACTCGATTTATTCACAGTAATTATATTTATAACTATGTACTTTATTTCCTAAAATTAAAATATATACTCAAAGCAAAATAATTAATAATAAAAAATAAGAATTACAATAAATATTATATGTATTAAAACTATTCAAATAATCTAATAATTAAATATTATTTTTGTTCTTTATGTTATATCACGTTCATTTTTGTGATTTCACATTAATATATTTTGTTCCTTCTATTATTTTACATTTTTATTAAATAAAAGCCTACAAAATTTAAAAATAGTTACATAAATGTGAAATGTTAAAATATATATATATATATATTTTCCTGTAATAAGACAAATCAAAAATTTGGGTATGTATATAATTATGAGTTATAGATATTGTAATAGAAATCAATGCTTTAAGAAATATTTTTAATCATAAAATTATAATAGTTAAATAAAAATTATGATAAATATTAAAGTAATTATTAATGGTAATTAAAGTTATTCAAAAATAAAAATTAATTTAAAAATATTTAAATGATACAACAAATATTTATTGTTCAAAATTTGCATATAAAAATTCCTATTTAAATTGTTTACTTATCCAAATTTGCTATTAGTAGATAGCATAATTTACCTACAAATTTATTTTTAGGCTACAATATTGCGGTATTTTATTAGTACTAACGTTTATATTTTCTTCTTATACTTAATTCTGTTTTTTTTTTTTAAATAAAACATTTATAACTTACAATTTTACAGAAAATTTTTAATATTTATATTTGCACACCTGATTTATATAATTTAGCAATACATTCATGTTATCATACAATATTTACTAGGAAATCTTAATATCAAAAATGTAAAACACATTGAATGTTATCTTTTTTTAATACAAACGATATCCATACATATGATTATATATGAAAGATCTATAGTTTGTTCACCTGAAGGTTATAAGCACAAATAATTGAATGTCACATTCAATTATTTGCACTAAAAGTGAATTAAAATTTTTTTTTACTTATAATAGTAATTAGCATTTATTTTGAATAAATTTAAATAACGTTATTGGATCTGTCTATAATAATACAAACTTTTACGCATATAGATCTTATTGACAATCATTTTGAAAACTTTTACAAATTCAAAATAAAAAAAAAAACAAATAAAATAAAATATCATTTACATAAATGGCATTTAATATTATAATGTATGGAAGTAAAATAATTGAATTTACAAAATAATTAAAAAAGGAACAACAATTGCAAAAAATACATTTTTTTGAACATTTTCAGCAATATTATAATGTATCAATTTTAATTTTTAAACAAATCTTGTTAACAGAACATCAATTTATTTTAAATAGATGCAGAAAACTTTGATGTAATCTGACACTTTTTTTTTATTGAAATGCAAATACTAAAGCAATATAGCAAATTGTATTTTTTAATGTAATATTCATTAGTGGTACATTTTATACCATAATCAAATTAACAGATTTACAGTTTTGTTACAAATTTAATATTTGTCATTTACAAAATTATAACATTCATTTTATTTTTAATAATTTTCCACAAATGATCTTAAAATAATAGTGTGGCATTTATTTTTCGTATTTTCCCATATTTTGTGAATTATAAAGTTCAATTATTTCACATAGCTATTTTCTATATTTTCTCGAAATTATATTAATACAATTTATAGATTAAATTTGTTTTCCCTTAAAAATTGAAAACTAATATTTTGAACCATTTTCATTATTTATTATAATTATTTAGTATTTTATTATTTATTATAAAGCCAATATTTTATTAGTTATTATAATATTATTAAAATAAATTTAATATTTATATATTAATGTGATATTTATTCTAAACTGATATATAAACTTTTATATTAAATATGAAAAAATTAAATAGAAATATGAAAAAAATAAATTAATAATTACAATTAAAAGTGTTGTTCCTATATAATGAAATATCTGTGATTGACATAGTGAAGGATTAAAATTAAGTTTAAGAAAAAACAAAATTTTTAAAAAAGCCTTTTTCTTTTTTATTGTTATTTAATATTTCTGTTTTTTAAATGTTTTTGTTCTTCTTATTATTATAGTTTTCTGTTGAATATTTTTATTAAAAAATTAAAATAGAATCAAAACTATATGTTATAACATTGTTATAAATTTTTTTTGTTTTTTTTTTCTAAACATAATATTTTTAGGGTACAGCGCTTTATATGAAATATAATTTAATTGAATAAAAATTATAAATTTATTTTATAAAATAAATATTGTATTTAAAACTTTAAATTTAATAAATTAAATTTTCATCAAATTTTGAAAATTTTAAGTATAGCAGTAGTTTTTTAAGTAATTTTTTTTTTAGGATTTATTAACAAAAAGTCTTTTTTTGAAAACTCACATTTTTAAGAATAAATTGCTTTTGTTCCTTACAATAAAATTTTATATTTACAAAACTTTAAATTATGTTTTTACACTTATATTTAATATTTTAATACGATATAAACTTATATCGTATAAATATAACAAAATTATTTTAAAGTCAATTAAAATGAAACTCTCTTGAAAAGTTCGCTAAATAAGATATTTATGTTAATATGAAGTTCGAAACTTTAGTTAAAATTATAAATAATTATAATTTAATAATAAATAAATTATATTTCATACAAAAATTTAAAATATTATTTAAAATAAATAAATAAAAAGCAATAATTTTTTTGTTGTTATCATAATTATTTAAATAGTACAAATTTAAAAATAAAAACAATTTTTTTTTCTAGTTATTCGCTCTAAATGTTAACAAAAAAATCAACATTTTTTTTTCTTATATTTTAATTGTTTTATGAAAAATGTTTCTTTATATAATTATATTGTTTTTTTGATGTTTTCGTTGGACGTTTTTATATTATATATATATAGGCATATGTATATATATATATATTTATATATATATATGTCAATATATGTTTATAAGTATATGTAAAAATATATATATAGATATATATATACATATATATATCTATATATATATTTTATCTATATATATATTGTATGTATATATATATATATATATATATATATCTGTATATATATACATACACATGTATATAAATATATATATTAGTACTATATACATGTATATATATTAATAAATCATAAATTAATAAATTTAAAAATATAAATATATATATGAATACATATATATATATACATGCACATATATATATATATATAAACAATACATTTATATACATATAGAATGATTATGAATTAATTATTAAAATACGTTAGCTATTAATTTATTAAAGGCAAGAATAAAAATTTAAAAAATATACAAAAAGTTGCTCTTCAATGTTTATACTACATATTATATATATATATATATATATATATATATATATATACATTTTTTTTATGTTTTTGTTACTTTAATTTTTTTCTTAATATACTTTTTTTATTAATCATATGATTTATCATAGCAAAGTTTTAAAAGAAAAAATGAGTGATGAAGAAGGAAAAGAAATAATCAAGAAAAAACATACATTTAAAAACACACATTTTACTTCCACCAATCTATATTGACAAGATTCTTTAATGTTCTTTAAAGATTTTCTGATGTTCCCAGGATGCTCCATATCTGGACCAGAGGGTTGCAATCTGTTTATATATCATCTGCCACAAGAATTTGGTGATGCTGAATTAATGCAAATGTTCCTACCATTTGGCAACGTTATCAGTTCAAAGGTTTTCATTGATCGAGCTACAAATCAGAGCAAATGTTTTGGTAATTAATTTCAATTTTTAATTATAATGTAAATTATTTTCATTAAATTTTATAGTATTATATTTATACATGGTTTTATATAAATAACATAATATATAAAAATATTATTTAGGTTTTGTATCATTCGATAATCCTGCCAGTGCTCAAGCAGCCATTCAAGCCATGAATGGCTTTCAAATTGGAATGAAAAGACTGAAAGTTCAATTGAAGCGGCCAAAGGATGCAAGTCGACCTTATTAATAAAAATGATGTCGATTTAAATAAATTTGATGCAAATCATGATATATACACTTCCTGCAGGTAAAACTATTTTATATTTCAATCAATATTTTATAAATATAATACAATAATAATGATTAATGAGTGTTTAATAAAATTTCAAATTCTAAGTAAATTAACAAATTTTAATTTGTAAAAAATTGAGAATAAATCCAAATATTATTTAAAAATACATACGAGTATAAGCAAAAAAATTTTGGAAATAAATAAAATTTCAATGCTAAACTCCCCCAAAAACAATAAGCGAAAATTCTATAAATTTTCGTTTCAATAAATGAAAACTCTATAAATTGTGAGGATTTTAAATGTTTAAAAATAAAGAATTCTATAAAATGCGAGCACCAATAAAATTTTTATAACTCGTTTAAGCTCAAAAATTTTTTTTCATGTTTTTTCACTAATGTCTAATCCAGATATTCCAATAAAAACAGACCTGTTATGACAGAAATGACGAATTTCTTTTTTCCTTTTAATGTTACAAAGTGTTTTAAGTGGTTTTTAAACTTTTAAGCGCAAAGCTCATGGAAAGTTCTGAGCATGAACTTTTTTTGTATATAAAAAACATAATTAATAACACCCGCAAATCTGTCTTGCAACCTTTAAATTACTAAATAAATTATAAGATCCAAATTCCAATAAAATGTTTTTAGCTAAAAAACTTACTGGTGACACCAATTGTATACATCTATAGACAATTTTATACATCTATTTTATTAATTATATTATTAATAAAATAGATGTATAAAATTATTTTATTAATAAATTGTAATTAAATATTTTAAAACAAAAACTTTTATTTTCTTTTTTCTTCTATTTTTTTTCAAACAGTGTTTGCTCCTGTACTGGATTATATGTAAAACTGTTCAGATTTTTTTGCCAAAAACAAACCAGTTGACAAACTATTCAAACCAAAAAAAAATTTATATGTATATATATATACCTACATATGTACATATATATGTAAAATAAAAATTTCAATATAAATAAAATTTAAACAAAATTAAAATAAACAAACATGTTAACACTATACTTCAGATGTCGAACATGAATATATTTTTTTAATTCATTCATACATCCAAAAAACAAAAAAAAAATTAATTAAATAATGAAAAAAGAAAGTTTTTTTTTTGCAAAACAAGAGGAAATATTTAAATATTTAAAAAGAAAATTTATTCTAATATTATATAAAATAAAACCATAAAAAATATTTCAAAAATTTGAAAAAACTACTAACTTCACCCACCAAAAACAACATTTAAACAAAGAAAAATATTTTAGAAAAAACAAAACAAATCAATTTTGCAAATTCAATAACAAATCGAAAAAAAGGAATGAGAAAATTATATTTGAACTAATTAAAAAATTAAAGAATGAATTATTTAAAAAAAAAAATAATAAATACCTAATGACAAAAATATGAAATATTATTCGAACAAATGTGAAAATGAAAAAAAAAATATATGAGAAAATATATTTCCGAATTTAGTCACTTGACAATTTTATGAGTTATACGCAATATAATATATAATATATATGCAAATATGTACATACTATATGCAGAGAAATTTTGAAGACAGTGTTTTGTCAATGTGTATATATATTTTATTTGTATATATATATATATATATATATATATATATATATATATATATATATATATATATATATATATATACATATTAATTTATGATATTATGACTGAAGTTTTATATATAGTATATAAAAGTGGTAAACAAACATATAAATATATGTATATATACAAATATATTAAAATATAAATTTTATGTGTTATATATACATTTTTATATATTTATAAAAAACATATTTATATGTAAATATAATATCATATAAATATGGAATATTATTGATATAAGTTACTAATATGTATTGCAAATGTATTATAATTTTACATATTTGCATATACATATATGTGTGGAGAGAGAGAGCCAGAAAGTAAAATAATATACAGGAATGACATATATGTATGTAGATATATTGTATATATATATATATATATGTTTATATATTATAATTATAAAAATAGTGTTGAATTTAATTACGCTATTTTTTTTATAAAAATAATTAATAAAATAAAATTATTCCTATTGGTAATAGATTTTCATAAAATTTTATAAATACGTATGTATATATATACAATGCATATATACATATATACCTACAAATGCATATAAATCTGTATACCTCTCATATATACATTTATATATTATATATACATATATTTTATTTTTTAAATTACGATATCACAAGTCATGACATTATTCTAGTAGTGAAAATATTGATTTAGAATTGCATAATATTGATCTATTAAAATATAATTAAAATAAATATTATATTATTGGTAATAAAAAAATCTAAGTACATAAAATATACAACGTCCTTAAACATCGTTCAAGATACTATCTAAATGATTTCATATGAAATTTACTTTTAAAAATAAATATGGATTACAAAGAATTCTCACAAATTTTCAAATTTCGTCACAATTTATAATTAACATAATAATATGTAAATTGGAAAATTGGTCCTAAAGATATTTAAAAAAATTTTTATTATATCCAAATATTTAAATGATGTTAACTTTCAATGAATATAGAAAAATAATAAAAAATTTCTACATAAATAATTTAAAGGAGTAATAAGTAAAAATACTTCAATAATTTTAATTCACCATGAAAAAAACTTTTATTCAAAAACCTACTAAACGTATTAAAATATTGTAATGTATACATAATATTACCAATAATATATATATTACATACAAATTACTTTCATCTCATATTAGTTATAATTATAGTTTCGATATAAATCATATAATTTCTACATATTTTATTTTTATTTAAAAATTAACATTTAAGAAATCATAGTAAAAATAAATATTATATGCATAGGTAAATCTTTACATCCATAAATATCTCATACAAAAATTAAATCAATAATTAAAATATAAACATAATAAAAATGTATATATATACAAAAAAAATATATGCATATATATTAAATTATATTTTATAATTGCAAAATAACATTGTGTATAAAAATAAACAAAGCAACACCGAATGAAAGAACAAAATTAAATTTTTTTTTCGTCTTATAAAAATATGTACTTACACACACAAATTTATATACACATATTTATATATATTAGAATTTATATATATTTAATATGATATAAATACCATAAATGATATGTGCATGTGATATATTCGATATAAATATATATAAATTAGATATATGTTTTATGATACATATGCATATATGATATATAAGTATACATGTGATATATATAACATACGATAAAAATAAAGCAAAATATATTTATATATCATATACTTATATGTCATATATATAAATGAAATAAATATATCCTATATCATATATGATGCATATGACATTCGAAATATCTATTTATATTGCATATCATTTATATCACATGTGTATATGTATATCATACATGTTATATTCCCATATATCACATTTATATTAATATACATGACATGCAACATATATATGATATATATATGATATATATGATATATATATGATATATATGTATATATATATGTTATATATATATATATATATATATATATATATATATATATATATATATATATGATATATATATATAGGAATGCACCATATTCTTTATTATTTATTCTTATACATTTATTACAAATATAAATTTATGAAATATTATTTTAAAAAATTATGTATAAACAAACAAATGTTTTTAAAAAAAATTTTATTTGGTATCTTTCTTTTTTTTTTTATATTTTATTTTAGCTTTGATTTAATATTTATTTATTTAATTTTTATTCCTTCAAAATTAAATTTTTATCTAACTTTTCATTTCTTGCAATACACTTACTAAATTAAAAAATTAAATCAAATATGACACTAAGAACATTATATAAACAAAAAAATAAATTTGTTCCAACAGCAAAACAAAAATAAAACTTTTGCAAAAAATCAAAAGAAGAGAGACAAAACAAAATTTTTTTGTATATATACATATATATATATATATACATATATATATATATATATATATATATATAATATATATATATATATATATATACCGTATATACACTAATTATGAAAAAAAATTAATTGAAAAAAAGTTAAAACCTAAAACCTGCAAAAAAAATATTAAAAAATTTAAAAATTAATAGCTATAAAATAATACAAATGATGACAACATTGACAAAAAAACAAAACGTATTTACATTTTAAAAAACAAAATCTGATCGAAAAAAAAAAAAAACAAACGTACAAAAAATCAAACACTTCATATAAAGTATAAAATTGTCAAAAAAAGAAATATTCAAAATCATTTCGGCCAATAATGAAAATGCGCCAAAAAAATACACAAAAGTCAACTTTCTGTTCAAAATTTCTATAATAAGAAAAGACAGAATAACTCTTTTGCAGATAAAATGCTTTTTGTGGATATTTACGCTTTTTCAAATTTTGCACTATTCTCTTTATAATTAAAAAACTTATTTTTAATCATTTAATTTTATACAAAATATATATGCATGTATATATTAAATATTATAAAAGAGACACAAATCATATAAACTAATTTAAAATTAGTTTTATAAATTAATTTATAAATTTCCTACGACAATAGTTCAACATTTTCTTAACAAAAGTATTTATGGAATATTTTAATTTAAAAATTGAAAAACTGAACAATTTCTCTTGTTTTTCTTTTAGTTAAAAATGTATATCATCAAAATATTGTTAAATATTACTTTGTATTTCTATTTTAAACTTGATTTTCTATTATTCAATTAAATTGCACTTGTGATGCACATCATTAATTTTTATAAAAAAAAGCACGATAATTGTTAAAGAAAACAGTGTGAAATTTATAAATTATACAATATTATAAATTTTTATTTATTATTATATAAATATTATATAAAATTTTTATTTATTTAAATAAAACATATATAAAATTTTATGTAAATATGCAAAGCAAATTACGCTTAAATACAAAAAAAAATTATTTTATTTATCAACTATTTTAAAAGTATTTAAAACGAATTTAATTCAAATAATTCTTTATTTATTTGTGATTTGATTAAATCTTTTTTTATTATAATATTATTTTTCAATAGTAAAAACTATTTTTCATCTCTACATTTTTCTAAAATCAAAGAATTTTTGATATAAATCTAATTAGAAATATTAGTGCCAAATTGATACTATAATATACAATTCGAAAAGCTATATACTTTTGATTTTAAGGAAATTCTGCTCTCAATCTCACTTATTTTACATATTTTAAAATTCTATTTTTAACATTATAATTTAACCTTTATAAGTAAATAAATAATATAAATAATTTTCAATTGTCGTGCTACTTTAATAAATAATGTAAACCAAAAAACTAAAATAGTTCAAAAAATTTTCAAATACAGTTTTAATAAAACAATATCATAAAAATAATGCAATAAAGAAATTTCCACAAAAAATTTTATTTCTATTTAATTCGACTATCCCACTTGATTGATGCTATATACAATATTAAATAAATCTCATAAACTAAAAGAAGAAATAATAATTTCAAAAATCATATTAAAAAAAAAATAAACAAAAAACATATTTAAAAAATAAACACAAAAACTATTAAAAATTCCATAATCCACAAATGGGCTGTGATCTGAATGTTAAATAGCGTATGTAACAGAAATATATATATGCATATAAATATGTATTTATACATATATATTTAAAACTTTAACCCAAAAAAAAATAATAAATGTCCTGTACAGTTCGTTTGTTTAAATGTGATTTGCCTAAGTGTTTGATGTCGTAAACCAACCAAAAACAATATGAAAAATAATTTAAATAAAACCAAAACAAACAAAACATTTTTTTTTGACATTAACAATACAGAAAGAATAAAAAATATTAACAAATATTAAAATTATTTAAAATAAATCATACATACAAAAATATTTAATTTTAATCAACGTAAATGTAATTTATTAGCGAAAAATAAAAATAAACCAAAAACAAACAAATAAAACAATGTAATTTAATAAAACAAAATTTAAGTAAGTTTTTGCATAAGAACACAGCAATGTACCTTAAAAATATATAATTATATACAAAATAAATATTAAAAAAAGAACAAATAATTAAAAAAAAAAACTATGAATTTAAACAATAACAACCAAAACTTTTTTTACATGGAAAAACTGTATGAAAAACCGATTTTTTGATTTAATAAAATTATAAAAAACATATAACAAAAAAAAATAAAGTAAGCTGCTTTTATAGCTAGCTAGCTGGTTTCAATATATAAAACAAATATTTAAAAGTATTTAAAATAAAAATCATTATTAAAAACACAATTAATAATATAAAATTACAAAGGGTATCGAAATATTAACTGACTATAAAACAAAAAAAAAAAAATTAAAAAAAAATTAATAAAAATCAAAAAAAAAAAAAACACAAAAACAGAAAAGATCCCAAAATAAAAACTTAATTTTAACTTTCCTTAATTTAATTTTCGTGAAATTTAATTTTTAGTTTTATTTCAAAAGTAAACATTTAACTTATATATTATTCTTATATTTATTGTCCCCGCTGTCCCCCTCATTTCTAAATTTATATCTCTTAAAATTATTTAAACTTCATTAATATATTAATATTTACATAATATGTATAAATTTTTATTATATACATATATATATAATTTATATAAAGATACATCCATGTTTGTTCAATACATACATGTTTTATAATTGTGCAATAAAACACCTTATGAGAGTACAATCAAAAAAACAAAACCAAAAAATAAAAACATAAGTTTGAAAAAAAATATTTCATATTAGAAACAAATTATAAATTATCGATCACACTTGGTTTGTTCATTATTAAATTTTTATATCATATAACATAAAATTTTCATAATCCTTAATGAGATTAAAGAAAAAAAATCAACAACAAATACAATAACTGAAAAATATAAAACATTTTCAAAATACACAAAAAATTATTATAAAAAAAATTGATTTACATTTCCTTACTAAAGTTGTATAATAATTTGTAATAATAGTATTACAAAAATTGTAATATAGTAAAGCGACAATTACTTTTATATAGTTTTAAAATTCTTTTAATTATAAATATAAACGTTAAGTATACTTTAGTATACATTCGCAATTATAAAAAATAATTAATCTTCTACGAAAATTAAACTTATAACAAATTTTTAATAATAATACCTACAACTGTTTAAATTATTTCTTATTTTAATAGTAAATTTGTAAATAATAATTAATTTAAAAATGGATCATTAATGGAATTTTTATTGTTAATTTTATAACATTCGTACATGTAGATTTATATATTATGTAATTCATAAAATATCAAACATATATATTTTTTTTTGAAATATTGAAAATTAAAATCTGATTTGCTTTACATAAATTTACAAATGTGCGTTTTCAAAACAAGATTAGCTCATTTTTCTTTTATTAAATCTCAAAAATTATTCAAATCAAATAAATAATATAATATTCACTAATTTTGTTTCAGTATTTCAAACGAAACTTAACACAATATTTACAAATATCGATTCTACAATATTTTTATATTTCGCATATGTTAAATTTGTAAGTTTTCAATTCAATAACATTAAATATTGAAAACAAATAAAATTTTAAAAATCTATTGCAAACAAATATGTTATAAAATGAAATATCATTTAGATAATTTTAACTGTATTTGTAATATGGATTTCCAATTTAACTTGTTTTCTATAAAATCGTAAATATTTTACAAAATATCAACGGTATCTAAGTTTAAAAATAAAAACAAAATTCAAACACTATCACTAGTTAAATATGCGAATATTTTGTACAAAATCAATTTTATGTTATTAATCATTTTTTATTTAAAAATTGATGCAATTACGATACAAGGTTTCTTTTATAATATTCTAATTAATTATAAAATAATATTTTCTTTTAATTTAAAATTTTTATATAGTTTTATAATTTGTCGCTTTAATATATATATTTTATATTATTTATTAAATTAATATGAAATATAAAATCTATACAGCACGAAAAAAAACAACCTAAAAAAATAATAAAAAGTTTCATTTTTAAATAAAAAATAAATTAATAGCAAATGAATGAATACAATATCAACGTGAAAAAAAATTATATATATATATATATATATATATATATATATATATATATATATATTTATATGTAAAAATTACTTTATACATATGTATAAAATATAATATTACATTTGTTGTTTTAAAAAAAAAATTTTAATCATATCAAAAACAAAATAAAAAGTAAGACAAAGCATCTTTTAGTCGAAATATATACAATATATTATGATAATAAAATAAAATATATATATAACATATATATGAGTAAAATATATATATATATATATATATATATATATATATATATAAATACTAAATATATATTAAACAAATCAATATAGCAAAACTTTTTGCTTACCTATATTAAATTCAAAAACAAAAATTTTATTGAAATAAAGTATATGTATATATATATATATATATATATATATATATATATATATATATATGTATAATTATATATAAGTATATATATAATTACATATATATATATGTATATCTATAATATTTTATATTTATATAAAATTATACAAATAAACATAAAAATAAACCATCAAAATTAACAAAAATAATATATATATGTACATATAGATTCATATGTGAAGTAGGCTTACGCATAGCCAAAATTATTATATAAAATACATTATGTATATATAGTATAATTCTATACAAAAAAAAACACAAAATATTTAAAAATAAATATTAAATTTAAATGCAGAAATATAGATAAACATATATATATATATATATATATATATATATATATAATATCATAGTAAATATATAAAATCACAAATGTATGTAGAACATATACTTATATAATTATGTAATAAAAATAACACATACATACAACCATTTTAATTGTAAATGGAATTTAGATTAATATTGAAATAAAATAAAAAAGAAAACTTCATTAAAATTAAAACTTTAATAGAAAAAAAAATTAAAAAAGAAAAATTATATATTATATTATTATATACTAAAATTATTATGTATTATACATATATATTAAATTCTTAAGTACACATTTAAATTGAAACACTAAAAATGCGTCCGAAATCATAAAACTGTTATTTAGCTTTGAGAGAAAAAAATTTAAAATTATTAAACTAAAGAAAAAATTAAGAAAATCGTATTATTTTAGTTATATTATACATATATATATACATATATTTGTATATATTAATTATGTATAATATATATAATATATATGATACATTTAAGTATATACATATATTATACATATATAAAATTAATTATATTATATAAAAAAAAAACAGAAAAAAAGAAAAAAAAATTAAGATTTAAGTGCGAAAATTATATATATACTAAGAGAAAAGATATTTACATATATTGTCTCTTTAAGATATATATATAAAAACAAAAAAATGATTAAAATAAAATTATAATATTAGAATAAATAATATAAAATAAAAACAAAAATTAAAAAAAAAAATGTAGTTAAAGAAAACAAAAAAAAAGTACCAAATATTATTTACAAAAACATTCGGTGAAGACTAAAGTCTAATAGTTAGTTATTAGAAATTAAGTACATATTTATAGTGAATTATAAACAAAACTATTTTTTGAAAAATTATTTTTAATTTTTTGTTTTTAAAAAAAATAAAAATTTTATATTTCATAAAAACATATTATGATTAAATTAAAATGTATATTACAAAAATATAAAACAAAAATTAAAGATGAAAAAAAATACATGAAATAAGTAAAATTATAATATAGTAATTCAACAAGAAAAAAATTTATATAAAATATAAAAGAAAAAAAAACAATTTTTTTTAATTGAATTTAAAAACAAAAAAAAATAAAAAGAAAAATAAAAAAATACAAGAATGGAGTTTCGTAATTTGCGCATCTTTTTTCCAAATTCTCTAAAAACATACATACATGCATATGTCTTTATAAATAATATATATATATTATTATAGAATATATATATATATATTCATTATTATATATATATATATATAATATAGACAACATATAAGTAAAACCAAAAGTAAAAATTTATAAAAATAGTGAAAAAAATAACAAAAAAAAAAAGTAATAATAATCCAAAATTCAATCATTCTTAATATGAAACATTTTTTTTTTTCTTTTTGTACAATTCAGATTATAATATTATATAAAATTATTTAATTATGAACAACAATTAAAATAAATATACATACAAATATAATAAAAAAATTAAACAAAAAAATCATTAGAAAATTAATTAACATATATAAGTACATATATATAATATTATATTGATATATAAACATTATTATATATAAAATAATTATACAAGTACATCATACAAAATTCAAGAAAAAAAATTGTTTTTTTTTATTTTTTCGTTTCAATTCCCTATTTTATTTCTATTAACATACAGCATTAAAAATTTCATTTCTAAAAAACAACAATTTCAGACCGTATAAGCCCAATTTTATTTCAAAATTATATTTTTCAAATTATATTTTGTTTTTAGTACTTTTCATATTATTAGTATCAAAACGGTATCAGTTATGCGGTATCAAAACGAAAAACAAGAAGAAATTTATTAAAAATAATTCATTATTATTCATTTATATGTAACATATAAATCTTTAATAAAAAAAATTAAAGTATGTTATAATATAAAATTATTATGTTATTATGTATGTATTAAAGTTATTTTCTTTTTTTACTAATCATCATATATCCATATAGATACATTTAAATATTCAATATAAAAATTTTTATTTCTTTTTATAATAATTTAAAAATTTTACTAAATATCTACTTTTGTTATTATTTTAATTTACCCACTTTCTCGAAAGATTTTAAAATTAGAAAGTGGCGAAAATACATGCAATTATTCTTAATTATATAAAATGTTCTTACTTTTATATATAAAGCGAATTTAAATATTCTTAAAATTATGTTTCTGATGATTATTGCTTTTCGTAAGAGAGATTCCAATAAATAAAAAGCCGGTAATGAAACTTGTTTGATGAAAATATTACTGTTTAACTAAAAAATCCACAATACGACTTCTAAAAAGATATCAAAAACAAAGATTATTACATTAATTTTCTTATTATTAATATTTTGTAAAAAACAAAAATAAAATATTTATATTAATTGTTAATATTTATTGTTATAATTCAATTATTTAATTAAAATATGCTTATATTTTAAATTTAAAAATATATATAAATATTTAATAATATGCTTATATTATTTAAACAAAACCATTTACAATTCTTTGTATTTAAATACATAATACATAAATATATGTATGTACTTCATCTAATAATGCATAAACACATATAGGTACTTTATTCCAGTAAAAAGTTTTATTTTTGAACAATATTATTAAACAATATTATATAACGTCAAAAAATTTGTTTATGTTGTCTCTTTTCCTTAACTCTAAATTTTTTTTATATTGAAAAACTATTGATTTGGAACTTTTCAATACCTTTTTTTCTTTTTTTTTATTTGCTATACTAACAAAATAATGATTCACAAAACAAAATAAAAAACCAAAATATAATAAAATAAAAAAGAATGTTCATTTCATGAAATTAAATTTAAAAAAAAAAAATGAAATTAAAATAAATAAATAAATGTGATATCTAATTAAATTGTATTGAATTTTTTAAAAAATCAAAAACGATTTTTACTTTTATTTAGCATTTCAACAAAAAAAAAAGGAAATTATAATTAATTTGTAAATTGAAAAATAATGAAAAGAAAAAACCAAAATATATAAAATTATAAAGAAACTGAATTTTGAAACTAAAAATAAAGAATAAATAAAATAAAAAATATAAAAAATTTCATGAGCATCAGAGTTCCTTTATAACTTAAAAATATAATTATATAACAAATGAAAAACAAAAAATATTTAAATAACATATAAATTTAATGAATAAAAAATTGCGAATTACAGCGCCTCTACTACTACTAAATAAATTAAAAGAAAAGTAAGAAAACACAAAACAAGATTTGAAAAGAAAACTCTATTCTTCAAGCAAAAAAAAAAAAAAACAAAAAAATCAAAAAAAAAACCAAAAAAACCAGAAAAAAAATAAAAATATAATAAAATTAATAGAATAATACTTAATAAATTTTTAAAATAATATTTCATTAGTAAAACAATTTAAATAAACATATAATATAAAAGAAAAAAAAACAATGTAGTGTAATCAACATTAATTATGTATATGCATTATATACATATATTATATATATATATATATATACATACTCTTATATATATAAATATATATGTATTATTCTCTATCACTATACACTATAATAATTTTACTTTTTATTTATTACAAATTCTGTTTTTTACCTTAATTATTTCAATTTAATTTTTTTAATATTGTATTCCCGAATTAATTATATTTTTTTAGTTAATTTCCTTAAAAATCTTCAATTTTAGATAATTTAACAAAAATATAAAAATACTAATAAAATGTGTGTATATATAAATGTATTTATATGCATAACATATGTTTTATATATATATATATATAAATGATGTAATATATCTGTATATATATATATATATATATATATATCAACTTATTTCATAAATTATTTTATATTTATATGTAATAAACTTTTATATTTGCGATACGAAATTACGAAATAATCCGCAGATTTATATATTATATAAAATGGTTAACATACATGAGTATTAAACAAACCCACCCATTGCACAATTGAGGCAAATAAATAAATGAATTCTTTTGAGTAAAAAAATTTTTACAAAAATATAAAAATTAAAAAAAAAATAAGATTTTTTTTAAAATATATATAAATATATATATATACATATTTACATAAATATATGTATAAATGTACATATGCATAAATATATATATCTAGATACACATATATATATATATATATATATATATATATACGCGTTTATATAAGAAAATTACTAAAAATAAAATATAAAAATTACAAAAGAAAATATGAAAATTTTTAATCATTTCATATGTTCATTAACTGAATTTTAAATTAGTTTTTGAATTTTTATAGTCTTACATAAAATATAATATTAAATCTAGTCAAAAAATAAAAAAAAAAAAAGCATGTATAAATTATATTTAAATTTATAAATTTATTGTAAAATATTGATATATAAATAAATATGTATATATATACACATAATTCAATTTAATTCTAAATATTTACATTATAGTGAACATTAAAAATTAAGCATTATAGCATGACTTCAACTTTAAAAAAAAAAAATAAAATATCCACATAATAAGTATATTATTTTATCATTACTCAAAAGAAACTTTTTCATGTAATTTCAATTTGAAATCAAATTTATCCAAATATTTTTTAATCATTAAATACCGTCCTTTTTCCAACTTAAAAATGGTAATATTTTTTTACTTGTTTTTACAATAATCTATAATTTAATTTTAAATAATTTAAAAAAAGAAAATTAATATTTTGTTATTTCATAAATAAAATACAGATTAATGTTTTTTTATATTGAATAAAAATTATATTAAATATATAAAAATATATAAATTTTATATTTTGAGGCATCTTAAAAGCCTCTATTTATTAAATATTTAAAAACTATTGCGTCATTATATTCCGCATAAAATTCACTATAATGTTTATTATTTATTTGTGTATAATTCTGGAAAAGAGAACAAAAATATTTAAAAACATAAATATTAAAATAACTTACGTTTTGTATTTCGTTTTATATATGTATATTTTAATGTTATTTCTTAAATATTATTTATGAAACTTTTTTTTGTACAGTAAAATTATTCGTTTTATTTTTTGAATTGGAAAATGTTATGAAAATATTGATAGAGAAATGAAATGATGTTTTTTATATTTAAATACTGATTTACAAAATCAAAGAAAAAAAAATGAACAAAAAATTTACATTTTACTATATATATACATTATATTTAATAAATACTTATTTACTATAAAAAAGATATAAATATATCCAAAAAAAAAAAAACAAAAAAAAACAAAGGGTATCCCAGCGAATATTTATTATTTAAAAAAATGCATATTAACAGTAAAGTACATAAGTTTAAAAATTCTAATTTTGTTACATTTCTTTAGTAAAGCAATTAACTTAAAAAACTTAAACTTAATCAGTTTTCATTTTCCAATACTTTTATTGATAGAAAATACGCAAAATTATGCTGTATAATTCGAAAATCACTATCAAATTTTCTTTTTATGAACATTAACTAATTATGTCCATCATAAATAAAATAAAAGTTTCCAAGTTGATTGTTTTGTCAAACAGTTTTTTAAAAACTTTATAAAACTTCTCTTTATTGATTTGCAAATAAATTATTACATGGGTTGCTCCAAGATTTGTACTTTCTAGGAATTTAAATTATGTTTAACTATGGGTTATATAATAACGTTGGTATTGTACCCAACTCTTTTTATTTTTGATATTTTTTTTTTGTTTCTCCGTAAAACTTAATCCCAAAATTTTTTCAAAACTCTTAATCCTTACTAACTCTCCACCATTTCGTTCCTTATTAAATAATGACAATTTTGCTAGGCATTGTCATAGCAGCATTTAGTGTTTCTGAATGAATATTATTTTAATCCTTTCGTGCAATATTAATTTGCATGATTATTGATGCCTGGCCTAAGCAATTCGTTTTATAATTAATGTAAAAAATTTTCTTCGCAATATATTCTTACATAAGAGATGATCATTCATCATCTAATGTTACACTGACCATTTTTGTATCTAAAAACAAATAAAAACAAATATATTTTTGGTATAGTTCCATAGAAAAACTTTTTAACAATAAAAGTAAATATTTCAATATAAAAATTTTAAAAATTAGAAACAAAATTATGCAAAAAAATATTTAAAATATAGCCGAGCCTTATACCAAAATCAAACTTCAACCATAAACAAATGTAAGTTTATACTAATTTTCTAACAAAATTAATAAAAATTTGGAAAAACAGAAATTATCTCTTGAAAATCTATTAGTATTATCTTTTATAGCAAGAAACTATTTATAAAATCACGTCACTGAAAGTACTCATGGAATCTTATGCAAATTAATAATAATTTTGAACTAATTTTAAATGATCTCGAAATTTTATTACAATAGTCAGCAAAAATTGAATTATTATTTAACACATAAGATATAGAATTGTAAATGTATTATAACATTTAACGTATGTATAGATACTTTTTAAAAATACAAATTAACAATTCTAAAAGAAATATATTTATATATTTATATATTTAAAAAAACAAACAAAAATCTTGGAGCTAATAATTCACAAAACTTAAAACTAATTATTTTTATTTTAATAAGACAAAAATACATATTTTAGTTAAATAGAAAATAAAAAAAATTATTTACTTTTGTTTTATAATTAATTAATTTATCTTTATATCTAATATATTTCGACTTTTATATCATCATAGTAAGTACATTTTGTGCTATTCTAATTATTATTATTTTTATTATTTCTACTATTCTAATTATTATTCGTTTAAACTAGAGTTCAATAGAGAATTTTAATTGAAAAATATCGAAACAAATAAAAATAAGTAAACTAATTGTGAAAATGAAGAAAATAAATTGTTGGCTGTTTCCCAATATTTCACTTTCCTAGTATAAATTTGACGAGCATGTTAATAATATTATTCGCTTGATTTTCTAATTGACAATCACATTCAATTAAGCAATTTTCGCAATAAAAATTTTAAAAATTATTTCAATAAGGCGGAAAATTTAAAATTTTAAAATTAAAAAGTTTTTTTCGTCACTCATTTTGTGACATATAAAAATCATTTATACATCAGCCTTTAAAGAAATGCAAAGAAAAACTAAAATAAAAACCAATTGAATTGGCAATGTATATTGGAATTTATAACCGGTACGTCATGTCGCTTTAGAATTCATGACTAACATCAATTGCACGCATTTGTAATACTGGGAAACGCCCGCTGTTTTCTTATCTATTGTGTAACGAAAATATTAAAATGTTTCATCAAAATATCACAAATTCTGTTAACATCAGACAAAAAACAATTGGAACAAACATTTAACAAAATTGTAAAATAAAGTACTCGTATCAATTATATAACATTATCAATAAAAGAATTAAAAAAAAAAGTGTAGTTTAATTGTTTAAAAAAAATTTAAAAGCATAAATAAAATATTTATTTAGTTAAATCTCATTTTATTTATATATTAATTATTCAGCAAATGAAACAACCATAAGTTTTAATAAATTTTATGAATTTTAATTTCAAAAATACAATTATTTATTTTAAAAATTCAATTTTAATTATTATTCTTACAAAAAAAAAAAAAAATATAATTGCATAATTATTGTTATTAAAATAAAAATTAATAAAATAGAAACAAATTAACTTCAAATTACTAAATTAACTATACCAATATTAGATATTTTCATAAACGCAGCGTATTACGATATATATAAGACAAACTTCGCTTATATATATTCATAAACAAATGTTGCTAAATAAATTTTTCGCAATATAACGAAATTATTATGCAAAGCGCAGTTAAATCATTGGAACTGCTTTGATTTTATAGAATAGCGTTTATGAAAATTTCTATTATAATAATTACATTATTATTATATTAGTATCATTACTACAATTATTATCATTATTATTATTAAACACATTATTAATTAAATTAATTTAAATTGAAAAAAAAAGTTTTTATTACATTCATACTTAAGAAAAATATTTGTAAAAAAAAAATCACAAAAAAAAAGAAAAATAGCTTGAAAAATAATGTTATTACTTATTTTTTATTTCTCTTAACAATTATTATATCAATTAACGTAATAACTGTAACGTATTATATAAATGAATATATATATATATATATATATATATATATATATATATATATATATATATATAAAAACTATCTTGAAAAAACAAAAAAATTAAAACAAACTACTTTATTATTAAAAATAAAATATTTCTATATATATATATGATATATATATATATATATATATATATATATATATATATAAATAGTTACTATACATTTATATAGTAATATTATGAAAATATACAAAAAATTTAAAAAAAGCATTCATTAAAAATTTTAAAATAAAAAAACAAATACTTTCAATTTAAAAACAGAAATACAAAACTATATTATTATTATTAATACACCTACATATATACAAACATATACATAGTAAAGATAATAACAACTAAATAAAAAATATATTTATATATTACATTACACGATATAATTAATATCATATATTATACATAACAATTATATTTAATATAGAAAAACATACATACATTTCTACATTATATATAGCAACCCCTATGTGGGTATCATTTGAAATAAATAATTTATTGCTATTAAACTGAATAAAAAAAAAAAACAAAAAAAATATGAAATTAGGTTTATATATATATGTATACATATAAAATAAATTATAATTAAAATTTAATTGAAAATTATGAAATTCAAAAATTAAAAAAATAAACACACATTTTTTTTCTTATATAAAAACATAAAAATATATTTTCAATTCTTATTATATATATATATATATATATTAAATTTATATAAAATAAGAAATCAAATATAAAAGTACATATATAAACTAAATTCCCATAATTTTAAATCCTCTGAGTTTTTAAATATTAAAAGAAAAATAAAAAAAAATATATATATATATATATATAAATATGTATGTATGAAATCTTATGATATACGGTAAATAAATTTTTTTAAAAAATTTAAAAAGAATTTTAGAAATGAAAAAAAATATAAAGAAAAAACTAAACAAAAATATTTATAGAACAAATACATACTTATATGTATTATACATATTAATATAGATAATATATATTTATACACATATACATAATTATAAATTATTATAATTTTATATTATAATACATATAATTATAATTTACATTGAATAGAAATAATTGAATATAATACATATGTAGCAAATACTTTAGCACAATAAAATTCTTTATTAATTAAAAACAATATTATTAAAAGTTTTTTTTATTTGTTTTTGAAAAAAAATTAGTATAAAAAGCAAGTTTATAAGAAGAAAGAAAAGAAAACAAAATATAAAATAATAAGAATGATTAATTTTTAAAATTAAAAAAGTACATTCAGTAAATAATTTAAATCAAAATGAAATAAAAATATATATATACATATATATGTATGTTATATAAAAAAATTAGTATAATGCAAAACGAAAATTATGTTTTTTTTTTTCAATTAAAAAATTTACATCAATTATTTTTTTTATTTTTTCTCCCAAATTTCAATATGAAATGGCAATAGATTGATAATTAATTTATTAGAAAAAGATAATCATATACAAAATAAATTTTCATCTCTATCATGAATTCCGTTCGTAGCCTAGAAATTCAGAAAATTACGAATGTAACATTGTCAATGCCGAATTACTAAAATTCAGCTCCAAATATTCGTAATAGACTAATCGTAAGTTAAGTTCATAATAAAAATAAATGTCGTCTATGAAAGAAAAAATTGCATGTAGCAAACAATTTAAAGAGAACGTTTTAAATGTTTTAAACTTTTAAGTTTTAAATTTTTTTTTTTTTTTGAGTTCCTCCAACGATAAAATATTTCTTTTAGCGTAAGCATTTTAGCATTTTATGAATGTTTTAAAACTACAAAACTCCACTTTTAAAAATTATCCTTTTGTATGAAGGATGTTTACTCAAATAACATAAAAAAACATTAATAAACATTTGATGGTTGAAATAAAATATCAATTTTGACACTCTGAAAATTGGTGCTGCCATTGTTGATTCAATCTTTACAAGTCGAATTTGTGATCATTACGTCGCAACTAAATTCGTAAAATTGAACGAATGGAATCCATGATGAGGCTGTTTATATTCAATTGAACATAATTATTATTCGATTTAATTTTAATTAGTTTAATTCAAAATACACTTCCTTATATACATATATAATTCGCCAGATGTTATAGTTGATAATTGTTTTTTTGTTACTTATTCTATATATTCCTTTATTATTTTTTATTAAATTTAACAATCAAAATTTTTTTGGTAAATTTTGAATAACAAACCACCATTCAAAGCAGCGCAGCTTCATCACTAAAAAGTTTTAATTGATTATTAACTATTTTTGTAACATATTTTAAAAATTTTACACTAATATATTTAAAAATAAATTTTTAATATAAAATTTAGACTAGTTTTTCTTTTTTAATTTCCTATTATCATGCAACATGATAAAATTATCTTGCAGATTGTAAATTGAATAATTAGAATACTTAAAACATATATTCAAAAAGAAAATGTGTAGTTAATAAACTTATAAAAACAAAACTACCAAAAACTAGTCAAATACAAAATACAGAAAAATTAAGTTTTTAAAAATAACATTTAAGATAAAATACTTTAATAAAAGTATGTATAAAAATATTTATAATTTCTTTATTACATATTATGATATACATACATAATATAATTGACTAAAAAAATTATATCGGTTAAAAAGAATAATCAATTAATAAGCTGTAGTGAATTATTATATAAAATATTATATTGCAATTCTTTAGATTGGTTAGATCTTCAAAAAAAAGTTACCGTTCCAAAACGGTAAGAAAAACTTCGTAGATCTAAAGACCATATCCTCCCTCCCCTCCCCAAAAAAAAAAAATCAATCAAATTTGAAAATTAAAAAATTGACTTATGATAATTAAAAAAACGGCATTCCACCACTTGCATTTTTCTCTTCTATTCTTTTGTTTTTTATTGCTTTTAAACGTTTTATTTTAATTTTGTACTAAGAATATTACATTTAAAAAATAAATACAGTATTTAATTTAAATTTAATTATTTTAAAAAGTAAAGAAAATGAGAAGGAAAAGTTTTATATTTAACTTTTTTAAATTTTACATTAGACAAGAAAAAATTTACAAGAAAAAAAAAATTAAATTAAATTGTATATGAAAATATTTAATTTTAAAAATTAGATAAAAAAAATAATTAAAAAGAAGGTGGGGTACCCGTCAAATCAACTTATATAGAAATTAATTATATAATATAAATATTTTAATATAAAATACAGGGTATTTACATAAAAAGAATTCATTATATATGTATGTATATATATGTATATATATATATATTACGTATATAATAAATTTATATTTATAATTATAAGGAAATTTTTAAAAATGAAAAGAAAACAAAATCCCTTAGATTGGCTTAAAAGAAAAAATCTTTTTTGAAATTATTATAAAAATTTAAAACAAAAAAAAAAAACACAAAAAAAATTAATACAAAAATAAAAAAAAAACTTTTCAATAATGCTTCAAAAGTCACTTTGACTTTAAAAAAAATAATTCTATAAAATATTTTTGAATGCATTAAATACACACTACATACATACATATTTTAAGAAAAAAAAGTAAACCAAAAAAAAAAAAACATATTAAATTCAAATGAAATTAATTTAATTAACTTAATTAATTTAAAGATTAAAGTAAAACAAAAATAATAATAAAAAATATGTAGATATATTATATAACAACTATATTAGCAAAATTTTATTATACTTATATTTATATTTATATATATTATAAATTACTCAAAACAAAACTATAATAAAAACACACATATGCATATATATATTATGTATATATGTATATGTAATATGATTTTTTCATTAGAAAACAATTTTCTTATTACATATTATATAACTTACAATATAATACATATATTTTAGATATATATGTATGTATACTATTCATTTATAAAATATATGTATATATATGTATATGTATATATATATATATATATTATATTAACGAGTAATTATATATAAGTAACCCTTATAGTAGCATTTACAGAAAGAAAAAATATTGCATCAACTATCTATACATTTCTATTTTAATACCTACATAAATACAATATTAATTTTTCAACTATATTTAAAACTTTTAAAAAATTTACATAATTTATTTCAAAAATATTTAATCTTGTCTAAATTTTAATTATGTATATTTGTGCAAAATTTCTATTAATTATATTTTCCTACATAAATTCCATTTAAATTTTATTATATAAAACGAGAATAAAAAGAAATAAATAACTAAATACATAAAAATTAAATCAATAATTCAAGTCGTTACGAAAAATAATAATTAATTGTTTAAAATACTTTCAATATTTATCAAGTATATAAAGAGTTTTATCTATATTTATATATAAATTTATGAAAATTTCCCAGCCACACATTAATATTTTCTTGTTTAATAATTTTATAAAAATTTTTTATGCTATAAAATTTTAAATTGCAAATATAAATAATTCTCGAGAAAATTTTATTTTTATTAAAAAAAAAAATAATTAAAAATTTGTTCAAAATAACTTTTTTACATACATATTAAATATTAATTATTTTTTAACACATGATGACAAATACCTAAAATATTTCGTAGATTAATGGTTTCATTTTCCAAATACATACTATACGACAAATTAAAATTAAACCTGGCATATGTACATATATTGCAAAATATGTTATTTTTCTTCTTATACTAACAAAAAAAAATTTTTTGGCACAGATTTTAAAAATGCGTCGAACGAAATTGGCTTTAAACAGCATTTCAAATAATTCTATGATTACACTGAGAGAAAATTTGTTAGTCATATTCTTTTAAAATTGTACGGAAAAGAATTTATATTATTTTTCATTATGCATTTGATTATTTCATGCACCGAATCTAAAATATTCGAAATTTTTGAAAAGATTTTCAAGTTTCAAAGTATAAAATTTTGAAAGGACTTACAATATATACAATTGTAAAGGAAACTCATGTTTTTTCAATAACACGAGTTATTTAATTTTTGGTCAAATAAAATAAAATTTTCTCGGTAACCATAAAAGATAAAACCAAAAAATTTTTTAAAAATATAAAGAAATTTAAAGGAAAATTTTACAAAACTATATATAACACAAAAATTGCTATTTAATCCAAGCATAACATGTTTATTAATTTTTTAATAGTTCGCATATATAAATAAACATAGCATTGAATCATGTACTATATAAACATATAGGTATATATATGATATATATTTCAAAAATTATAATTATACATAAATATATATACATATATATATATATATATATATATATATATATCTACATATATACAACCATACATATACCGTATATATTTATGACATAGCAGAATAATAAAATTGTAAAATCATATACAACGGTCCAATCTAAACTTTATACTTAAAAAAAAAAGAAAAAGAGAAAAAACAAAAATATAATATACATTACATACTTATATATAAATATAGGAAGAAATTCTAAAAAATAATTATTTACATACATATTCTACATTCGATACATACTTCTAAAAAATATATATATATATATATAAAACAAGCAAGAAAATATAATTCTACACATAACATTTATATATATATATAATATATATATATATATATATATATATATATATATATATATATATATATATATATATATATATTTATATAAATGTTATATATATATGTATATATGTATATACATATAAATACATATATTTATATATTTGCAAACTATAACTAAATATATCAACATATACATATGAATACATATGTATGTATTCATTTCTGAAAAGAAGAAAACAAAATATTGCAAAGGTTCCTTTTTAGAGTATTTCTAATGCTTTTCTTCTCTCAAATAACAATAGGTATATCTGATATAAAATTACCTAAAAAAATGAAAAGAAAAATATTATTTTTTTTTTAAATTATATATAAAAAGTTTTTAAACTGTATACATATTTTCACAAACATACATATATACTTGTGTGTGCTTATATATAAATATATATAAGTATTAATATATTAAATATTAATGTAATCAAACTTTAAAATACTTTCAGTATATAATTTAAATTACATTACCAAAAAACAAAAAATAATTTCATATTTCAACTTTTTGTAATATGGAAGTAAAACTTCAAAATTAAAATTATATTTCGTATCAAATAATAAAATATCGACAAAATTAAATTAGTACACTAGCTAATAGTCACGAAAACTAATTTTTAATAACCTTAATTTTGCTTTCCTTTTAATTAAAAATGCACCACCGTTTCTATATCTTACAACTAAAAGTGAGCATGATTTTCATAATATTACGTTTTTCTAATTTGGTAAACTATTTTTTTATTTAGTACATGATTATTAATGAATTGAATCAAAACCACATACAAATGATATAATAAACAAAAACTCCATGTTTCTTTTTTATTTATTTACAAATACATAAATAATATCAAACTAACCAGAACACCGAAATTTTGAAATATTGTGAAAAATAAAAAGCCCACCGCGTAAATTTTTCATATTTTCTTAATCTTGTAAAAACATCAATTGATTTATTTAATTCTATGAAACTACAAATTTATCAATTAAAATTTTTCGAAAATATCCTTAGCATATATAAATTATAAATAAAAAATCAATACAAAGAACACAAAAACTTCAAAGAACATTTATTAAAATTTTAATTTAAATCTTACATATTGAATATTGACAAAAGCAATTCAGAGTAATTGCCCTGAGCAAATTAAATTAAGAAATTTATGGTTTATTATAACAATTAAAATATTTCACCAGATATTAAAATATAAAAACAAAGTTATTATATGCGTGATATGAAATTTATCACAATATTTAGCCTTTTTTACTTTCAATTGTACTTAAAAAAAAAGTACAATTTGTATAAATGATTAAGCGTAATATGTGGCATCTAAAATTACTTTCAATATTTTTGTCATGAATTATCCATTGAAATGCAAAATATTTTCAAAAATCGACAGAATAGAGATGATCAATCGAATGAGTCATAACTAAATGGTCATTGTAGTTATGAAATTTTATCTAAATAAAAGCTATTTTTAAATATGTAAAATAATATGCAGAAAAAAATTGGTAACATTATCACCAATTTCAACTTATGTACATGAAATAAAACGAATTTAAAAAAAAAATATTTTGCAAGAGAAACTAAACAAATGATCTAAATGGATCATTATCACGCCTTAGATCTATCAAAACATTTCGTATTTAAACTTCATTTTGTAAAACCTTAAGTTGCATAGTTTCTAATACAACTTTCGACAACAACATTTAAATAAATTACAATGTCATATTGTTAATAGAAATTTTATAATTAAATGAATTTTGTTCCTGATTTTATCGTAAACTACAAACTACATTGTATGATTACACATTTTTAAATTAAAAGAGGAAAACAATATATTCACGCATAACATTTTCAAAATCAATTAAATAAAAATTGATTTTTTTTTTAATTACCGAATTCAAAAATATATAATATAAATATTAAAAACTAAATAAAACTTTAAGAAAACAAATAGTATATAGTATATTGAAGAAATAAATTATATTTACTATAATGGTAATCAAAAAACAAAAACAAGAAATTTTCATGAAAAATAAAGAACGCTTAACTAAAAAAAACTCTTTAAATATTTTTTTTATAGTTTTCTTTTTGAAATTTTTAATATATTATCTTCATTTTTCACAAAACTTCACCAAAGATTTAATTGTTTAATTATTAAAAACCAAAACAAAAAAAAAAACTGAAAGATTTTGCATAACTATATCGTACATAAAAATGAATACAAAGTAAATTTGAAATACGAACGGATTCATATTTAAAAGTAAAATAAAAATAATATATATATATATATATATATAGCAGTTAAACTAAAATTTTCAATAAAATACAATATAAATGTTGAAATAAATGAAAAAATGTTGACTAAGAAATTAAAACAAATAATATTTTAATAAAAGGCATACTTGTCGGTATTAAATTTAAATTAAAGAAAACAAAAGAAATCTTATAATTTATTATTGTCAATATCCATACGAACACATGTATGTTATAATTAAGACATAAATGTAAACTAAATCATTTTATCTGATATCCTTTTCCAACTGATTACTTGTTTTACTTTAATTACTATACTAAAATAGAAATTACTTTGTTCGTTTCTATATTTTATTATATAATATATAAAATCATTATATATTATATAAATTATATAATTATATTATTTAATTAAATATAATTATTATTGTATTTATACAATTATATAAAATAATTTATATAATATATTGTAATAGATTATATAAATTATTTTATATAATTTATCAAAAATTAATTTTATTAAAACATGTATTAAAATTACTTTAAGAAAATGTTAAACATCACTTTTCAAAATCTTTTATATCTTTTATTATAAATTTTGAGACCGCTTTAAAACTGTATTTAAATTCAAAATTATAAATACAATCTCATTGAATTATCGAACGAAAACAAATTTTTTTTTATACATTTCGAGTTACAAATTTTGATTTTTTAACGTTGACATTCCTTTTTCCGTAAGCATTCTATTGTTATAATTCCTTAAAATTTCGAGCCTATTACAAATTTTCTATACCAAAGTCAACTCAAAAAGCCAAAAGTTATAGCGCTATGTAAATTTAAATTTGTACATAATATTTATCGTCAAAAGTTTACAAATAGAATCCAGAATTTTTTTTAGGTGCACAATTTTTTTTCTCTTAGTTTTTCAAAAACATATTTCATACAATCCGGATTTTTTTTTAAGATACAATGCGGAACATAATACATCGTCAAAAATTGCGGTTCTTTTACAATACGGAATACAACCATACATATAAAAAAATTTAGTAAATTGTTAACTTTACTCGAAATTTATTTTAATAAAATTTTTTCTTATTTTATATCCTTAATAAAAAACCGAAATTAAAAAAAAAATTTTTTTTCTACTTATACTAATTCAATAAAATCAAAATCATTAAATATAATGTAAAATAATAAAAATAATAATAATAATAATAATAATAATAATAATAATAATAAGTAATAATAATAATAATAATAATAATAATAATAATAATAATAATAATAATAATAATAATAATAACAATAATAATAATAATAATAATAATAATAATAATAAATAATAATAAATCTACGTGTACACTTCTTTTTAATTACAAAGTATATACCTAATATAAAACATAAATGTGCACGGGTGTCCACCAAAATGCAGATCTATAAAAGTCAATTTGACTTACTCAACAATTGAAATTGTATATTTTGCTGAATAAATCAAATTGGCATTAGATCCGCATTTTGATAAAGATGCCCATATATTACACGTAAATACATGACATTAAAATACGAAAATATATAATGTACTGAAATATTTATTTATGTAACATAATCTTTTATAAATATATACTTATATATATATTTACAATATATGTATTCAAATTAAAAATAAAATTAAATTTGAAAATAAAGGAATGAGGATAAGAAAATTAAAAAAAAAAAATTTTAATTAAAAAAAAATTAAATAAATAAAAAAATTTTCAATGAGCGAATTTATACTGTAAATAAAAAAAATGATATATTATTAAATAAACTATATTATTAAATTCATATTATCTACAAAAGAAAAAAAAATCGATATAATATATATGATAATAATTATATAGTTAAAAAAAAAAAGAAAAAATAAATTGAAAAATTTAAAAAACAAATCCAGATTTTTTTTACATAAAAATAAAAAACTTTACACATTTTTTTTGTGAAAAGTTAAAAAATTCAGTATAAAATCTGGGAAAAAAATTGACTTTTTATTTATAAAATAAAAATTAAAAAAAAAAATACTTACAAAAAAAAACTGATAATGTATAAAATAAAAAAATTACTAATAATCAATTCAAAAAAAAATTTAGTTAAGACAAAGAACATGTTATCTGCTTTTAAGCAAACCAAAAAAAAAAGAAAAAAAAAACTAGGGAATATTAAAAAAATTGTAACAAGTTTTAAAAAATTAACAAAAAAAAAAAACACAAAAAAAATAAGAAGATTATTGTAGCAGTTGTAGTAAAAAATTTAAAAATGATACTATTATGGAAATCCATAATTATATAAATTCATAAAAAATAAACAAATAGAACGTACAATATAGTTTAATAATGTACATATATGTACGAGTATAAAATGTATTCTATATATAGTATAAAATTAATATAATAATATTAACAAATATTTATATTCAATATATATAAATATAGTATATAAACCTATTCATAGAAAGTATAACTACCCTTTTTTTAAAGGCAAACATGAATATTTATAGAAAAATAACAAAACCAAATATTGAAAATATTGTAAAACATGGTAAAAAAGATTTAAATTAATAAAAATAATTAAAATATAGATAAAAAAAAATAACATTAAATACCTTGCGCCGCCACGTAGTATCATTTTTATTTTCAAATTATATACTCTACAAGAACAGAAAAAAAAAAAACAAAAAAAAAATAAAAATTAAAAAAAACACTATTTATATTAAGTATATTAAAAAGAATAATTTAATTGAAATATTACAATAAAGTTAAATTTAAATAACAATAAAACTTGATTTTTTTGTATTATTTTAAAAGACATTTAAATTACCGGTACGTTTAAAAGTTTTTCAGAGTCTCTACCCTTTGAAACCTTTTAATTTTAATTTTAATTGCTAGGACTTTATTCGTTTAAGGCAAGCCAAGGCTTTTTGTTTAATACGATTGGAATCAATCTAAACTAAACTACAACAAAAAAAGTTCAATTTATGTATTTCTCTTCCTTTTAATCTTTTTCAAATAAACCGCGGCAAAAATTAATTTCAGTCAATTGGCTTTTATTTAAACAAATTTTAGTTTCAAAATTCCATTTTTGTATAATTAAACACAAAAATGAATATTGTATATTAATAACTCGTAATTTTGCTTTAATAACATTAATTTCATTTTATATATAGACATATCCATCTCGATTTTTCTATTAATTCATTCAAACCAATTCATTCAATTTACTTACATCGTATGATACACATATACCTCTTAATGAAGATACAAATGAATATTATCCCATATTTGAGATTTCTATTTGAAATCTGATTTTATTACTTGTAGGTAGGTAGACAACTGTTTATTTAGTTGATTAATTGGCAATTGTTCTTGTGTAGTCCAAATAAAATTGTTAAATTTTCATAATTGCTATGCCAACGTATGTATGTATATCTTTTTTCCTTTTATATACTGACTTGCCTTTAAACAATATCGTAATTATATGTATGTTTGTGTGTAGGCTGACAAGTGATGCTGGTTCTGTAATAAAGCCTTTCTGTCCAATAATTCGTTAAGCCGGATCTTATTTATATTATGTATGTATAAGCCATGGACCGAACATTATAATCTTCAATAACACCGAATATGTGCACACATATTACATACATATATATGTATGTATATGATAAATGGAAAGCCATACAGCACCAACCTCATTAATTTCACCTTTTTAAAATGCGAAAATTAAATTGTGCAACGAAATATTATTTAATAAACTCCTTCAATTTGCAACAGATATTAAGTAATTACTTATTTAAAATATACTTAATAATTCTAGTACTAAGCGATTTTGCTACGCTTTAAATTTTAAATAATAGTTGTTCACTCTTCAAGCTGGTGGCGCTTGTGTAGGATGAATGTAAAATGAGGTATGTTTGCAAGACGACTCTTTTATGAATGGTTGAAATACGTTTCATTGGCCATCTTGTGGGTATGGAGTGAATCGCATGTCAATCATACGTCCAAGACGTATTAAGGGTTGTTACCCTTTTCAAAATTAGACCACTTTCATACGAAAAATAAAGCAAGACTCATGACCTCTTTTTAAAATAAGTCCTTAATGTACTCTTTTTTATATTTCTTTCATATTTCTTCCATTTTCTTGTTATTAAATTTGGGAAAAAAAATAAGTTTTCCAAATAAAACGCTAATACCGTAATGCTAAGAAATAATGGTCTGAGATATAAACTGAAGTGTATGTTTTTGATCAGCGTCGAATTCAGAGTCGATTTAGCTTTGTCTGCCTGTCCGTTCCAACGATAACTCAAAAACTAATTGAGCTAAGTTCACCAAATTTTCACAAACGATTTATTATCATTTAAAGATTAATAATGCCAGAACCGTATTTAAATTGGATATGATCGGCGTACTGGTTGGAGCAGCTGCAAACATACGATAACAAATTCGTCCGGATAACACAGAGTTGACACGGTCAACTATATTTTTTCTCGTTTTCTTTCAAAGTATATTTAATATGAAAAAAATATCAATAAAATTATATTCTCATTGAAATTTCTTTTTTCCTTTCTTTAATAATATAAAAAAAATGATAAATATGAAAAAAAAACTATAAAAAATTTTTTCATACTATTTCTTATTACGTTAATTATAATAGTTACCAGGTATGAATGAATAGTAAATATTGAATCTTAGAGTTAAGATATGAAATGTTTATATCTAAAGTTTTTTCTGTTTCTTTTATAATTATGTAAATTATGTATGTATAAATAAATTCTATATTAGCCCCGCGCGGACTAAGTTTATGTGACTCAGTAAAAATGGCAATCTTATCGAAATTAATTTTTATTAGAAACCAAAATGTATTTACAACAGTATTTCCTTTAAATAAAAAACAAATGCAATATTAATTAAATTTTTATCTAAATCTCAGATAAAAATTTTTAATTGAAAAGTTAATTCTGCCTTCCTGCTTGTTGATTTTGTTGGGGTTGTTGTGGCGGTGATTGGTATTGAGGCTGTTGCTGAGGTGGTTGTTGATATTGTTGTTGTTGTGGTTGTTGATTTTGTTGCTGAGGTGGTTGTTTATATTGTTGTTGTTGTGGTTGCTGATTTTGTTGTGAGGATGGTTGTTGGTTTTGCTGTTGTTGTGGTTGCTGATTTTGTTGCTGAGGTTGTTGTCCAGCATTTGGATTATATTGCTGGGCAAACTGTTGACCTTGTTGTTGTGCTTGTGGTTGGTTAAATTGCTGATTTTGTTGAGGATATTGCTGCTGGCCCTGCTGGGGAAATTGTGGATTTTGCTGAACAAATTGTTGATTTGGCTGAGCAAATTGCTGATTTGGCTGAGCAAATTGTTGATTTGGCTGAGCAAATTGTTGTGGTTGATTTTGAACAACATATTGCTGATTTGGATTAAATTGAACTGGTTGAGGAATCTGCATTTGTTGCGGATGACCTTGTTGATATCCCTGGTTAATTGGGGGCTGGCCTTGCGGATATGGCCTTGGATGATACCCATGTGGAAGATTCGGATGTGGTGGCAACTTAAAAAAATAAGTTAATTTAAAAATTATAAATACATGTACTTATGTATAGTATTTTATGTAATACTAACTTGTCCTTGCGCAATCAAGCGCTGGATTTCTTCTTGGCGTCTTCTTTCAAATTCTAAATATTCTTCATGGGTAAACTGTGGTACTTTATCTACAGTATCCCATTCCGGATCCTTCTGAAACTCAGACTTTTTTGTTTGCGCCAAAAACTCTTCAAAACTAATAAGTCCATCCCGATTTGTATCTGTTTGCGCAAAGACATGCTCTCTCATCCTCTCCATTTCTTCAGCTCTTTCTCTCATATCATCTTCCGGCAGTCCAGATTGGTATAATTTATCTAACTCTCTTACAAAAAGTGCTTTAAGCTCATTTTGGTCCCATACTCTATTACTATCAACATCTGAATTTCAATTTGAAAATGAAAAAAAAATAACTAACATTCTTTATTAAAAAATATATCTTACCATGCATCATAAAGAATGTTTTTGGATCAAAGTCAACTCCTTCCATGTGATCCTGTTTCTCCCAAACCTCTTCCAATTGAGCCCTATTACCGGGATGATGTATTTTTTCGTGCTTATCATGTTTTTCTTTCTGTTTTCTGATTTCTTCTTCATATTTCTTTCTATCTTCTTCTTCAAGTTCATTTAAAACAGATTGCTTTTCAAATTCTTTTTGCATTTCATATTGTTTAAATTCTTCTCGCCTTTGTTTATCTACCTCTGCTAAATCCTGTGTCGTTTTAAAAATTAATTTTCTTAAATCCTCAATTTCAAATGTATGTTCATTCCTATGGTCCACATGTTCTGGTACTTTTAAATGATTTCTATCAATGTCATTTGATAATTCAAACTAAACATATTTAAAATTAAATTGATGAAATACATTTAATAGTCATTATACTTTACCTGTTTAGTTGCTAGAGCTCTTAATCTTTCTAATTCTTTTCGTTTGATTTCATCCAATTTTGAGCGTACATGATGACTAACATATTCTAATTCTTGAGCTATTTTCCCACTCTTATTTTAAAACGAAAATTAGAAAGAAAAATTAATTTTAATTGAAATGAAATAGTTTTTTTTATTTTACTCTTATATCTGCTTCTGGTGCTTTATCTAATTTTTTCCTAAACTCTTGATCACTTTCTAACGCTTGCACAACTTCTTTCAAATACCTTTCGTATTCCAATACACTCTAAGAGATATAGTAACTTGTTATTAGATAATTGAAGAATATTAATTTGTATATTATATTAAAATTTACCTCAATGTCATCTGCTGATGTTTCATTTTGATGCTCCTCTTCACTTTTTTTCACTTGTTGAACCGGCAGGCACAAAACAGATCCAATCAGCAATACACAAATCGCAGTTATTTTAATTAATTCAACCATTTTGGTTGAAACTTATTCGTGAATGCCTAAAAAAAAAGAAAAATCAAATGGGAATTGAAAATTACACACAAATTCCTTAAATTTAAAAAAAAAATCTGAAAAAAAAAAAAAAAAAATTTCAAAAAAAACATTGAATAATGATGTGGACCTTAGTGGCATCAGAAAACTCAAAAAAAAAAATTCAAGTTAAAAATGTAATTATCCACGAGTAAAATTCAGCCTACATGCATATATAAAGTTAAGTAATCCTCAATAGTTCTAATAAGAAAACCTGAGCGACAATGTATAATGATTGAATTTTATATTTACTTATGAAATATATATCTATCACTTTTATTTTACCGCATTTAATAATACTTAGTCACAGGTGGTCTGGCCACGTAATTTACAAAGCTTTTGCTGTGAAAAAACGGATTAAAAATCTAATTTAATGTTTTTCCTCCTTCGACAATAAATTATCATTAAAACATTTATACGATATGTATGTAAATTATTATCTCAAATTCTTAAGTTTTTTACAAAATTAATTAATTTTATTTCCGAACTTTAATAAATTTATAGCATACTTTAAGAATTTGTAAACAAAGTGTGTGAACCACTAACTCACCTTAAATTTTTCTAAATATTTTCCTTTTTTATACAACAATTTTTTTTTTGAAACTATTTAGAACGCTTTGATATTAAAGTAAAAATTTAAAATTTCAAAAAGAAATTTTACACAAATAAAGCTGATTATAATTTACACGTCTTTCTTAGGGATTACTGATATTTATAACTTTTTATAGCTAAGCTGTGTTTCTTTATAAATAAAATAAAAATGAGGTTGACATTTCTTCTCCGATTTTCGGATTTTTATAATGTGGTGCCATCTAAAACAATAGTTACCAAACTAATAAGTAATACAAAAAAAACGCAGCCTTTTATTATTTGCGTTCGTTCCAATTATGTGTTCTCGCTACCAATATGCTCATATGCGTATTTTGTAAATGAAGACATTTTAATTAGTTTTATAATTTTTATTTTTAAATATTAAAAATTATAATATTTTTGATTTAATTTATAATTTTTATTTTATTATAATGAAATGTCAAAATAACTTTGAAAAAACACAATAATTTGTTGTAAATTAGAAATACTACTTCCATCTACCGAAAAAAAAAACGTAAAAAACAAAACATGGCTAAATAATTTTTGTTTTTTCAAAATTATCTTTCTTCTATTTCATTTACATCAAAATGTATCCAAATTTTTATATGAGACTTGTTTTTGTAATTTTCTTTTACATGCGGCGTAGCTTTCTCAGCAGAGTAAAATTTTTGAACAATCAGAACGAAATGTCAGGAATTAAAATGTAGCTAAGTTATTTTTTGGTTTTTATCCTGCGTAGAGACCTGATGTTTTGATATGCATACTAGTCTTTTTATGGATATCAAAATTTTCATTTTTGGAAAATAAGTGTCATTTTAATGTGCTGTTAAAATTGTATTGAGTTCGTAATGTAACTGCACTAGATTATTATAGCGATTATCTGGCCACATTTTTTTGTTTGCTTAACACGCAACTGTCAATTGTGCTGAGTACCAAATTCTCAAAAAATTTAAGAACATACGAAAGTTTTTGAAAATTTATAAGAATTTAACTAAATATTTTAAAAGGTCTAAAATCAAATTCTCTATTTTATAGTGAATATGCCAGTTACACCATTTCCTCCAGCAATACAAGTAAGTAAAAATTAATAGGAACTATTATAACTTTTTTAATGTATAGATGTTGATACAGAATGCCATCGAGCCAATGCAAGTTGATTTACAGCCAGAAGATAACGAAAACAATGAAGAAGAAACATTTATTGTTGAAAATCCAACTATCGATTTAGAAAGCTATGCCAATTCTTTTACAGGTTTAGCTAAATTAGAACGCCTTATATTTATAGCTGATGTTTGTCCTTCTCTACGTCTCGAAGCGCTTAAAATGGCCATTAGTTATGTATCAACAACGTATAATGTAAACTTATACCAGTTATTGCATAAGAAATTAGCCGATATAACAGCTGGAGCTCAACTTCCCGATGTTGCAGCTCAGACAAGTCCACAAGAATTACCGGCATTTGACCCAATTTGGGTTGAAACCAAAAGCAAAAAGGCTGCATTGAAATTAGAAAAATTGGATAGTGATTTGAAAAACTATAAGTCAAACTCTATAAAGGAAAGTATTCGTCGTGGTCACGATGATCTTGGTGACCATTATTTAAGTTGCGGTGATTTAGCAAATGCTTTGAAATGCTATTCAAGAGCAAGAGATTATTGTACAAGTGGAAAGCATGTCGTAAACATGTGTTTAAACGTAATCAAAGTATCAATATACTTACAAAATTGGTCGCATGTATTAAGTTATGTTTCAAAAGCAGTCAGCACACCAGATTTTGCTGAAGGTGCTGTTCTTACCAAATTAAAATGTGCGGCTGGCCTTGCCGAATTAGCAACAAAAAAATATAAGATGGCTGCAAAACAATTTTTGCAAGCTAATTTTGACCATTGTGACTTCCCAGAAATGATGTCTACAAGTAATATAGCAAATTATGGTGGTCTTTGTGCTTTGGCTACTTTTGATCGTCAAGAGCTTCAAAAACATGTAATTTCAAGTAGTTCTTTCAAGCTATTTTTAGAACTAGAGCCTCAATTACGCGATATTATTTTTAAATTTTATGAATCAAAATATGCATCATGTTTGAAGTTACTTGATGAAATACGCGATAATCTTTTATTAGATAAATATATAGCACCACATGTTAACACATTATACACCAAAATCAGAAATCGAGCATTGATTCAATACTTTAGTCCATATTTATCCGCTGATATGAATAAAATGGCAACTGCTTTCAATAGAACTGTTTCTGCATTAGAGAATGAATTAATGCAATTGATTCTAGATGGGCAAATACAAGCAAGAATTGATTCTCATAATAAAATATTATATGCAAAAGATGTTGATCAAAGAAGTACGACCTTTCGAAAAGCTATAGAAATTGGTAAGGAATATCAAAGAAGAACGAAAATGCTTGTATTAAGAACAGCTATGCTTAAAAGCCATATTCATGTTAAGGTATTTTATACATAATATAATCTCAAAATCAATAATTCTAATCTATATATTCTTTTTAGAATGTGCCTAGAGAAGGAGGCACACATGCTACTGAATTATGTGTAGCTACTGGATCTAATAGCACTTCGGGGACGGCAAGAAACTGATCTTGATATTTTTTATAAAGAAGTTAAATTAATGTAATATAAAAATTAAAACTGATATACACAATAAAATATAGTAATAACTTAAACAGATCTTAAATAAAAATTAATAAGTGCATAATTCACAAAACGCTAATTTAAAAATATGTATGCATCTTAAAGGAAAACTGAAATTGCGGTTGTATGATATGTTCATATGCATATACAATTTTTAATGAATATACAATTATATATACATAGTTAATCTGCAAATTCAACTATTTAAAAATCTTTAATTCTTTAGAGCTTTGATTGTCTCAGTTTAGTATTAAATATTTATTAAAAAAAAACATAAAGATACTGGTCCAAATATAAAAATCAAAATTTATGTAATGTGAGAAAATAATTGTTTTCGGAATTCTTTTTATTTCCCAATTTAAGAAATTTAAAATTTGAAATTTTTTTTTTTATTAAAATTTAAATATATTTTATTTAATCGTCTCATATTTTACATTCATATTAACACGTTTACTAAACCTTTTTTCCATCAATTAAAACAAAAAATCAGGAAAAAAAAAAATAAAAAAAAGTTTTCTTAAAAAATTAAAATAGGATTTGAAATTTTTCTATAGTTTTGATAAGAGTATATAAAAATAAAATGTTATACATTTGGAATTTAAAATTCAACAAAAACATGTAAAAAATTTATCTATAACCACTAAATTAATAAAAATTTATGGTGTTAAAAAAATTAAGGAAAACATAAATACATATTTAATATTTTCTTCATACATTTTTTAGTATTTTTTTATTCGTTTAACAAATTCCATGCATCATCCTCAAGTTTATTAATTTTTCCTGTTGATGTTTTACTTTTTGCTGTTCTAATATCTAATCCTTCTAAGCTATCCTTTTGTGGTAATTTCATACTGCTTTTCGTTTTATATTCTGATGAAATTTTGTTATTTTGTTGACGCGTTATTTGCTGTTCATCTAATTTATTTGTGTCAAAACCCTGCCATTCCTCTTCTATTGCTATTGGTTTTACATCACCGACATATTTTGTAAATTTATCATTTTGGTAAGAATAACCACTACAATATTCATCATTCCAACCCCAATCATTATTATCATTATTACAGGACTTTGGTGATGATAATTTACTATTAGATTGAACGCTTTGATAAACATTATTATCGCTATTTTGGTAGCTTTCATTGAAACCTGAATATCCACCTCCACTTCCAGTTGGTGATGTTGCAGCACTTCCTCCTAAACTTCCCCATCCGCGTTTTCCAATATCACCAACCTAAATTTTTACGAATACATATTAATATAAAATCTATTAATAATTAACATAATATAATATAAATCTAAAGCCGGATAAATGATTAATTTTGTAATCTTATCCTTAAATTCTATACCACACATTATTGTACTTTAAATTAAAACTAAAGCAATAAAAAAAATAATAAAAAAAAAAACGAACACACCTTACTAGCAAATGAACTAACTGAATCTGACACAGTGTTCACTAACTGTGGATCAATCAAATTTCCATCTTTAATCTTAATAAATTATAAAATAAAAAAATTAAAAATCAAAATCACAAAAAAAAGTACGAATATCTAAATATCTAATACCAAGAAATGAGTGATTTCTTACTTTCGAACTTGCCAGGTTTCCATAAGCCGAAGCTTTTTCTTTTGCAGTTAGGGCTATTTTCGAGGCTCCAGAGGACAATAAACTCCAACCCTAAATTATAATTAGTCAAAACAAAATTTCAAAGCTTTAGTAAGTATAAAAATAAAAAACTTACAGATGCCAAGGAAGATAAAGTGGTATCAATAATTTCTTGTGATTGACTTTTAGGTGGAGGTTCTTTTGTGTATCCGAAACCAGAATATTTCCCGCCTTGATTTGGTGGAATGTTACTTAAAATAGAGATAAAATAGAAAAAGATTTCAATATCTTATCCACTTTTAAAAAATCTTTCAATTCAATATTAGTAAAATTATTAAAAATAGATTTATATTATTCTCATGTTTATATTCCCAGATAAAATATATTTATAGCTACTTACTCAGGTCTCATTGAGTTTTCTTCTTGTCTTTTCATAAAAAAAGCTTCCTTTGTATCACGGAATTCTTGGCTATTAAAATTCTGGTATCCGCCGTCTGAATAATTATTACCGTCATTTTGATAACCTCCTGAATAGGCCTGGGAATTAGAAATAGACCCACTGCTTTTAGAATGTGATATTCCGCCATTTCCACCATAAGATTTTGAATTCATGGAACTTAACGATGTTGTACTAGAGGATGTTTGAAAATTGGTACCAGATGACACACGTTTTTCAGCTTCCTTCAAATTCCAAGTTTTTCCTTGAGCTAAGGTTGAGATTTTATCACGATATAATGCTGCACCTTTTGTATTATATTTTTGTTGTATTGGTAAACGTTCATTCCAATCTGGTTGATCTTCAAAAAAATCTTTTGCTTTTTTATTACCACCAACTTTCATTTTTTCTAATTCAATATCTTTCCATTTATCCATTGTAACTGACCTAACAAAAGATAAATGAACACCAAGGCCACGATGTTTTCCTGAACATTCAAGGCATATCCAAATACCATAGGTTACAGAAACCCATTGTGGATTATGTGCTCCACATTCAAAACATCTCTATAATAAAAATCAAAGAAAACATTTCGTTTTTTTCAATTAAAAAAAAACTTTCACTTTCATTACTTACACTATTTTCTATGTTTTCTATGTTAGCTTTTAAGTAACTAATGATAAACTATACTTAAGCACGGCTATAACAATTAGATGAAATATCTAAATTTTACTTACCCCGTTGTCGTCACTTGGTCTTAACTCTTGTAAAACTCTTCTTGTACGTGGGCTTGCCATGTTTTATTATCTTTTTGGATCAATGTTTCCTTACTTTTGTTATTTATAATGTATGTACATAAATATTTTGAAAAACCATAGAATAGGTATTGAAACATGGACTTTTACAACTTAAATTATATTAAAAACATTATTAATTTTATTATTTAGCTCAAGAAAAATCTTAAAATTAAACGGAAAAATGTCTCGTCGTCAATTTTCGTCAGCCAGATATTTTCAATGACGTTTTTAAATATCGAAAAATTGACAGCAATGATTTCTTTCGAAATTATTAAATGAACAAATTCGTTTAACACATTAGTTTCTGTTCGATAACCACAGAGTCATTTAGGAGAAAAAATTAAATTTACTTGTTATATTTGAAAATTGCATTAGCAATGTTAAATGTCAATATTAATAATTTAACCCTGATTTTTTCTCCAATTTATATGCTAGATACCCTGTATGCCAGAAATGAACCTATAAACCTTTAAAAAAGATATGTACATACATATGTTCATCATTTCTAATAGCAATTCAAAAATATCAATTCTATCACTCACTGCTATTCTGGTAGCAGAAAGAAAATAAAAAACCCCACAATAAAGGAAAGAAAAAAACAAGTAGTTTATATTGGTTTACACAAGTTGTTTTTGTAAACCCGACTTGATATCAGGTATCGTTGATGGAATCTAGTTCTATCAGATATTATGTTAAATAATGGCGACAGTTAATTTTTGCTGGTAATTTGACTCAGCGATTAGCTGGGTCTAAATTGTCATGGTTATAATATTCGTAGCAAAATTATTAAAGTAATTTCCTTTAAAATTTTATTACAGATTCAATTTCCGTACGCACTTTATTACAGCCAATAGTTTCAGTGTATGTAGTGTTAATTTTCGGACGTACTACAAGCTAGAACCATACTAGTACTTATAAAAAACACCTTTAGTTTGTCTTGCTATTTCCGCATTTTACATAAGCCCTGATATGTCAATAATTCTGATCTGATATGATCCATTATTTGGACAAAAAGACACCAAAACCCACTACATTTCGAATTTATATTTCAAATGTTAAAGATACAACAATTTTTAGAACAAAGTCAAAATAACACCATATAGGAACAATAATTTAATATAAGCTACATACATACATATGTATGTGATATTGTGTATTGTAGAGCTTCAAAAATCAAAACTATTGTTTCAAGTATAGTTTTAAATAAAAATTAAATTATATCAAATATTAGTCATTTTAAACCTGAGGTGATGTAAGAAGTTCTTCATTTTCTTTTGTATTTCTCTTATTTTCTTTGCTATGATTAAGTCGAGCATCAGAAATTTTTAAATTTCTTTTATCTTTAAATTTTCGGTGGTGACTTTTATGTTTTCTAGCTGGAGGTTGCATGGGCGGCTTTGTTGGATCATAATGAGCATCAAGCAAATTAATTAACTCATCCTTCTCCGCATTTTTTAGTAAAGGAATTGTCTGAATAACTTCTGTTAAGCCTTCTCTTCTTTTTTCAGTCCAAATAGCTTTTAAATTTTCATAATCATAGCCACTTTCGGATAATATTATTCTAAATTTAACAGCCCTTACTCTGTGATATAACGCCGCTTCAAAATATCTTAAAAAAACAGGACGGAACGAGTTTTGACGGTCAAGACTCTTTTTTTCTTTATCGAGTTCATTAAAATCATCGGTTATTGGTTTTGCAATATCTACTATATATTTTAGCATGGCTTGTAAAGCGTTAACATTAAATTCCAAAATACCGTTTATATCATCATCTGATACATTATGTTTTTGTAAGTTACGCTCCCCTCCAGGGCAGTTCGAAACGGCTAAATATTGATATATTTCGAAAGCTAGTTTAGCCCGTACGCTTGCGCATCCTTCAAAGTAAAGTTTTTTGCCATTCCTACTTTGTTTTGGAGAATTTCTGTAGTTGGAGTGATATATAATTTCATTTTTATTTAACAATGTTTTAGATAACCTCCGAATTGAATATATTTTAAGATTACCGGAGCATTTTAATTTAGCAAATTCATACCCATTGGCAAAAGCTTTTACAATAGTCAAAAATCTTTCTGTTAAGTTATATCTCTTTATAGCTTCAATAATCATATATGGCACAAATTTCCTTTCCTCGTGGTATATTAATATTACACCGCTTGAATTTGGATCAGTTTTTACTAACACATGTAGCCAGTCTAAGAAATCGTTTAATGAGGCAATTTCAGACTTTGATTTAACTATTTTATTAGTTCTGGTGCATTGCAACATTCTGTAATATCCAATTGTTACGACTCTCAGTTGGTGCCTTTGCCTTGCAGCTGCATTAAGATTCATGTATGGCATTATATATTGCGAATACTGTGATTTGGGATTATATGCGGAAAGTTGGACGATTTCATTTATTAAACGACGGCCAGTAGCGTCAATGTCGATTCCCACTAAAGTGTACTTTTCAGCTTCTTTTATCATATTTGTAACCAGTTCAGGTTTTTGATTAACTGATTGCATCCGCACGTCTGTGCTTATTTTAATGTACTTTTTTATTTAAAAGCTCCACTTAAAATTACTCTTCGTAGCTTCCTTGAATTTTTCAAAATGAATTTTTATTGATATTAAATTTTTATAAAATTAAGCAAAGCCAACTAAGTAAATATTTTTTATTATCCCTAAAAAATCAAGAAAAATGTAAGTATGTATGTATGTGCTGAACACTGCTGCATATCCATTTGTTTTTGTCGGAAATGCTCTTTGTTTTTCTTCAAAAGTTGAACAAATATCCCCCTGCGATTTTTTCATGAAACTTGCATAAAATCTTCAATGCACAGTATTAACTTGTACCTCATGTAAGGAAATACATATGTTTGTACGTATGTATAGGTGTGTCTAGTAGCAGCACGGTTGACTAAAATTTTTGTTATAATTATGTACTTATCAAAATATTTTTATTTCAAAAGTATCATTATAATGGTATTTTACTAGAAAGGGAATTTACCAATTTTGTAAAAAAATAGGACTGTCGGAAAAAATCAAGCGTTCCCATCGCGAATTTCAACCTCGGTTGTAAAATAGCCTTAATTACATTATCTGTTTCCATGTTTGCGTAACATTATATGCGAAATACCGAACAGCTCACTTTTTCGTTCCGCAGTTGTTCTGCGTTTAATACGGGAAAAGCTCGTCGTTTTGGTTTTCCACTTTTGCTCTTCTCTTATACCTAAAGGAGAATATAACTATTTTTGACAATTTCAAAAGCACATTCCCTGAGATTTAATATGTAATTCCAAAAGCATGGCGAAAATACAGAAATTTAGTATATACAAATACATATATACCTTTTTAGACCCATTCTACCGTTTTGGTTCGAGTATGTACATACATAACATTTTAGGAAAGAGCGATTTGTATTAATATGTATGAGTCGCGTGTGGAGCCCCGTTTGGACCAATCTATGACCCTGCTTCGGGAGTATCATCGAATTATAAAAATCATATTGAATCATAAAAATGTACATATGTATGTATGTATAATACTCCTATAAAACAACATTGTACGTTAATTCTTGTCTTTTATTGCTTATTCCAATTATTTCATGGGTTAATTGCCCTTTCTATTTCTTGAAAAATGGTCACCATAATATTGTTTCCTACGTTCATTATAAAAATTATAAACATACATAAGTACATATGTAAATTTAGAAGATTCATTTATTTTCACCACTCATTATTAATATCGCCTTTGAAATTATAACCAAAAACCGTTTTTAGGTTACAATCAAAGGGTATAAGTTTGTTTATGATCTCTGTTTAATCAAAATATTAGATTTAATTAAAGTTTTCAAACCATGACAGAAAAAAGTGTAATAAAATAACCATATGCTCGTCTAACACCATAGGTATAAAAAAATTTTGTACTTGAATTAAAAATCAATTTAAACGTCACGAAAAATTTTTATTTTTTTCCAAAAATGTAATTTATCAATTTTTAATCATTTTCAAGAGAAATGTTACTTCCGAAACGGCTGTAAAGTTGAGCTTTTAATTCAGCCATTACTTTGGTAAGTTCCTGACATTTTAATTCGATCTCATTCATTTCTTGTTTAGTTTTTTTCTTTTCCGCTTCCAAAAGTTCTTGTGTTACAGATAAATTGTTCCAAATAAAAATTTCACCAAATAGAAAAGGTACAACCTCATCACTATCACAAAGTTCTAATTCTTCACTTCCATCTTCCAAATTTTGCAAAATATTTTTATTTAAATCCAATTCAATTTTGTAATCTTCTAATCGAGCATTATGTTTAGCAAATTTGTTTATTTTCTGTTGATCTTCAAAAGTGATATGCACATCAGAATCTGGTTGAAATCCTTTAGATGGTCTTTGATTTATATTTCCAGCCATGTTTACCGATCTCTTGAAAAAAATTAGGAAAAATTATAAGTCCACTCTGGAAGTCTGGACTGGTTTTGGACTCTTTAGTCATCTGCCATATGAAATTAAGCTGTCAAATAAATGTTGTCATATTTTGTCGATAAATAAATTAAATACTTTAGCACGTTTGTTTTATATCGATAAGTTTTACAATTCGGATACAATATGAGAATTGCCGTTTTACTTTAATAAAAGTAATAAGATGAACATTAAGAGATATATACATATATATAAAATTTAAAATAGCAGTGAAATATAATTTTATTTAATGTCTTGTGTGGATGATAATTGTGTTGTATTTTATTATGTGTACAAATGTTGTAAAAGGCAAGACTCGCAACTACTTTTCCCGAAGTAGTTGAAAAAATTTTTAAAATGGATTGGTTTTCTGTATTGAACTTCAGTTACATATTTTTAAAATGCAATTTATACGATAAATTAAAAAGATTTCTTATTTATCTTCATATAAATGTGTAAAGTCATCTTTCCAGTTAAAGAGGATTTCATTACGTCCCTCAATCACTTGTTTATAGCCAGATATAATTATGACAGTTTAATCAATGTAAAAACACTTAGTGGAAATTTTTAATGGAGGTTTCAATTATTAACACAAAAAAAAGATTTTTTGTATCAAAATCTCTTATCGTATTCTACAAATAATTTTTAAATGAATGCATATTATAATTTTATTGAATTGCCAGTTTTCTTCTACATTTGCATTCAATATTTTCATCAACAAGTACTAACTCTAATCACATCGCGACAGAGGCATAATAGAGCATCCTTACTTGCTGTCAACATAGCTGTCAAATGCAAACTTTATTTAGAATTTTTGTGGCGTACAAAGTATATACTATTTTTGTTCCTTTATTTAAAAAAAAAATATAAATTTTAATTGCAAAAACTAAGTATTAATTAGAAAAGTGGCATTTTAAAAATGCCACCCCAACCACACGAGCTTGTTGCTGCCAATGCTGGTGGCTTTATAAAGGAAGTTCCAAGAAGTAATTCGATCTCATTGGCTATGTTGATTGATTTCATCATACAAAAAACGTATCATGATTTAACCGTGCTAGCAGAATTGTAAAGTTTTGTTTAAAAGATTCTTTTTTAAAATGATATAATCTCAAAAATTTTCAGGCTGCCGCGAAAAACTGATATGGAACGAAAAATTGAAATCTATAATTTTTCTGCAAGAACTCGGCAATTATTTATACGACTTTTAGCTTTAGTTAAATGGGCCAATTCTGCTTCGAAAGTTGATAAATCTGCGGTAAAACTTATATTTCGAATACAATTTCAATAAAATCATTTTCATATATTTTAGCATATAATGAGCTTTTTAGACAAGCAATCTATGCTTTTTATTGAAACTGCTGACATGTTAGCTCGCATGTCGAGAGAAACTTTAGTTCGTGCACGTCTTCCTAATTTTCAAATTCCTGCTGCAATTGAAATATTGACAACTGGAACTTATAATCGTTTGCCAGCGATAATAAGGGAAAAACTTGTTCCATCGGATCCAATTACTGTTTTAGAAAAGAAACAAACCTTATTAAGGTTGAATCAAGTTATTCGTCATCGTTTAGTTACGAAAAAGTTATTCCCTCAAATGAGGAAATTCAAAATAAAAAGTGGTAGAGTAACATTTCATGTTGATCACGAATTTGAAGTATCTTTGACTGTTATGGGAGATGGAGGAACTGTACCATGGCGTTTGTTAGACATTGATATTTTGGTAGAAGACAAGGAGACTGGAGGTAATGTACAAGAATAGATGAAATTCAATAAATTTGAAAACGAAAAGATAAAGAATTTTAAAGTTAAACATAAACGAAATTGTAGTTCATAGAGCTGCGTTTTTTATTTAAAAACATTTGTAAAAAGTATCTTTTTGTCACAATTCAATATTGCTTCAAATGACCATTTGTTGCCACTAAATGAATTTTTATATCATGCGTATTTTATTTAACTTTTTTTTTTTTCAGATGGGAAAGCATTAATTCATTCTTTGCAAGTAAATTATATTCACCAATTAATACAATCTCGACTAGTTGAAAATCAAAACGCTTTAGAAGAAGTATATAACTGTTTACATTACTTTTGTCAATCTTTGCAACTGGAAGTTTTATACACTCAAACTCTTCGCTTAATAATGGATAGGCTAGATGATAACATAAAAATAGATGAATATGTGCCCGGATCCAAATTAACAGTGTCTTATTGGAGGGAATTATCGAAGCATGATCCAAAATCAGAGTTAGGATACAGATTGACAATATCAACGGATCCAAATGAAACGGCGCGACCTTTAGCGGTCATTCATATACCATCTATAGGAGCAAAAGAATCCTCTGAAGTAGCTGATCGAGCTGTCCGTTCTGATCATCTATCTATGGAACGTTTATTGGTCCACACCGTCTATATTCGATCAGTAGGACGTTTAAATGATTTAAAATTAGAATTTCAAGCATTTCTTAAAGATGTCGACTGTAAGTGTAGATTTCAACGCAAGGCATTTTAAAATATTAAAAAAAAAAATGACTTTTTTGCAGTTCATTTACAAGGGACGCCTGCTGTTCTAACGATTCCAGTTTTAAACCCTTGTTTACGAGCAGAACAAATACATATAACTGTTGATACTCATACCGGCATGCTAAAAAGTCACGTTCCAAAGCATTTAGACTGTCCAATAATGACAGAACTTCAGTCATCTTTAAACGGTAATCGTTCGAAATTACCGCAGTTAGTTTCTGAATTAAGGTAAAAATTTTATTTTTAATCAAAACTTATAACAGAATAAAATTTTATTAAAAGGTTTTGGATCACGCATAAACGATGTGAAAAGACACTTCAACATCTGCCAGCAGTAGCTGTTGAAAATCTTACTTTTTTGAATACACCAAACAATTCTTTATTACAACAAGGAAGGCAAAAAATATTTGTTAAACTTCACCGACATCCAAATGTTATTTTGGTACTTTCATATAAAATTTTCAAAAATAAGTTTAATGAATTGAGACTTAAATATTTCTTTCTTTATTCAAGGTGGTACAATTAAAAGAAAAAGACAATTCTCCTAGTGAAATGGAATATATATTTCATTTGGGATTTATTAAAACACTGGCATCTGAAACTGAACAAGCCGAAGAAAAGTCAAACCGAACTCCTAACACAAGTTCAGGCGAGGTTCCAAAAATGTATGTTGAAATTTTGCAATTGATTGAATTGGACACTTTTGTAGCCACCCACGGACCTGGAACTTATATAGAAGGTAAAAGTTTTTCATATAAAATTTACGAATTGAAAAGTTTAATGAACGATATCACAGATTTACCCCTACATAAAAGAAAATCAAATTCGGCTGATTCAGGCCCACCCTCTAAGCAAGCTAAAACAATCTTTCCTGCATATATTATTCCAGAGCTTGCTCATGTTGTTGCGATGTGTGATGAAAAAATTCCATTTTTAACTCTGGCTAGAGAATTTTCAAAACGAGGTATACCACATAGTGGTTTGCAAATAGAATCAAATGCCACATCACTAGTGTTAAAACTTTTGACATTGCCATTGCCGACAGAGTTTCCTTTGCCAGCTGAGCAAACGTCAGCTTCTCAAAAGGTATAAAAATTAAAAAAGTTTGACCTTAGATAATTGTATTAATTTTAAACTTTGTTCAATTAGAATATTCAAACGTCGATTCCACCAATAGAAAAACATGTCTGGAAAGATATGCTTAAACGTTTACTTTCTGTGTCAATTAGATCTCAAATCAATAAGATTAACCAAAATCGAACATGGATGGTTGAATTTGTTTTTTATAGCACACCTCTACCATCAACAAATCATAAAGAACAGGGATGTCGAAGAACTGTTTATTTGACATATGACCAGTCAACAAATGGGTGTGCAAAAACCGTCGATGAACTTCTTAAAGACTGGGCTAAAATTGTGTTTTTGTATACTTTAGTGTATGATTTTGCTGCTTTATATAAAACTGGTAAGAATTTTTCACTTCTACTCAATGATTATCAACCATCACCATTTTTATTGCCCTTGCAGAAAAATATAACCTTCATAACATGGTAAATATAAAATCTTATAGTTATAAGAACCTATTAATGAGCTATGGTCCAAATAAAGAAGTAATTTGTAATATTTATTGGTCTTCTCAAACTCGTGGTTTTAAAATGGTAAGCTTTATTTAACAATACGTGTGATATTTTTCTTTAAAATTATTTATTTTAGACTTTTGTCGGAGGAGCTTCTGCTATAAATGCCCATTCAATGATGAGGGAACAACTTCAATCTCATCTTAATCGGCATTATAATTTAGCAACTATTGTAAACATACTACATGAAACTTATCAACCACTCAGTTCCATTGCAAAACTACCACAAATACCACAATTGGGTGTACCCGTATGTATTTTATTGTTCAAAACCCAAGATCAAATTCATATTTAATATGTTTTCGTATATTTACAGAGACCTAATATTCCGGTTTTATCATTTTGCATTCTTCCACAATCCCCAACTTTACTACGTTTAGCTTATCAAGGTTTTTATTGTTTGGAAATACGCTTTAGAGCTGGTGGACTAGTGTCAATTAGAGATGGCGCTTATCATCGCTTTGATCGAAGTCATGTTGTAGATGAATTCACTCCTACTCAAGGGTTAAAAGGATTTCTATCAAAATATGTTGATGAAAACGCAGTATATCGTCGTCGTTCGCAGAGTGAAGATGACAATCCGCCATCCCCAATGCAAATGGAAGAATCACATAACCCAGGGGGATCTTCACCTTTCCTAAACTCAAGTATGAGGGGTCCTCAAAGTCCACGTGATGGAGGACTAAGGTTTCCCGCCCCTATTACCCCACCATCTATATCAAATCCTCATACTCCCGCAAGCCCCGCACATCCTATGGGGGGAGGCAGCTCAACAGGACCGGGTTCAGTTGGCGGTGGCAACCAGTCAAACCATCCTAGCTTTAATAGTATGACTTCACCACCTGCACCACATATGCCACATCCTTCCCCAGGAGGAGGTTTAATGCCAGCTTCTCCATTAAATCCAAGTCCGATGACAGCACATTCTCCTGGTCCTAATAGTTTATCTTACATGCAGGGTCATACAGATAGTCCATTTGCAGCTATGTCTCCAGCAACTTCAAATTGGCCTGGTTCACCCAGTATGCCAAGACCATCACCACGACCTGGTCAATCGCCAGATAATAAATCTCAAGCTATTCCCACTCCGCACTTTAATAGAGTTCTGCCAGCAAGATCATGGGCTGGAGCCGTTCCAACTTTATTAACACATGAAGCTTTAGAGACTTTATGTAGACCAAGTCCTCATCCAAATAAAGATGTCAGTTGCGCTGATATGAGCCCCTTAGAAAGGTTTTTAGGTTGTGCTTTCATTAGAAGATTATTACAAAGGAATATAAATCAAGAAGATGCGGTTAGTAATCTTAATATTAGTTTTTACATTCATTTTTAAATGAACTTTTTTTTAGTTAACTGCTATTAATTCCAACGAGCCGGGTGTCGTACTTTTCAAAATAAATAACCTTCAATATCAGGTTCACTTGAATCCAACCCACATGCAAACACTACATTTAAAAGTAAGTCCAATTATGCCTCCTGCACCATCACCCGATGGAAAACCACCTACACAGTGGAATCCCGAGGATATACAAATTTTAGAGCAATTTTTTGAACATAGGGTTGCTTTACCACCATATCGTCCGAACGCTGTTGCTGGTTTCTGTAAAGCTGTAAATGTTCCACCAGCTGTTTTAAAAGATTTTATTCAAATTATGAGGCTTGAATTAATGCCTGAACTAACTCAAGGAATGAAATGGGCTGTGCAATTTTGTATGCGTGTACCACCGTCAGCGGGCCAAATTGTTCCTATAGGACATCCTGCTGTAATGTTTGGTCGACCAAAAATATTATTCTTTGTAAGTTTAATATAATTTCATAAATTTTTTTTTTTTTGCAACGATGTATAAAATTTATATATTTCAGTTACAAATAACAAGAATACCGTATCCAAATATGGATTGGAAAGATAGTCCAAATTTAGTTTTACCAATGCTTTACGATATTTCTTCAAATTTGACGCAATTAGCTGAACGTCGTGAAGTTCTTTCATTAAATTCAAATGCAGTTAATATGCAATTAAGAAGATATGCTGAATATGCAGTTCAGCATAATCAGCATGGTGAATGTACATTATTTCCGGCCGTACGTGATTTATTAACGAATTTAGTTTTACCAAATGATGCTCCACCTCCAGCACAATCAAATCAAATAGGTGGAACAATGGGTGGAAATGCGGTATGTTTAAAAAAAAAATTCTTTTAAATATTTAGCCTTTAGTTTTCTTTCATACTTTAATTTTGTTTCTTTATTAAAGATTGCACCATCACCCGTGCAAATGGGAAACAGTCCTGGCCAAATGATTCATTCACCAATGCAAATGGGTCAAGTTAGTACTGGTGCTAATCAAGGCTATCAAATGGGCTCAAATCAAGGTCCAAATTAATTTGTACAGAAAAATATTAAGACCATTAGAATGTTAAAATGTTTTGAATATATACAAAAAAAATTGAATAATTAAAGTATTGTTTAGAGAGAAAGTTATTTGTAAAGCTTTAGTTTTTTACTTTGACGTAATTTTTATTCTTTTTAGGTTAACTTATTATGGATTTTTAAAATAAATTTTTTTTATTATAGTTCTGGTGTTGTAAAAAATAAAAGTAATCAAATTTATATTAGAAAAAAGAATCTAAACTATATTCATATACATATTTGTTATTTTTATTATTAGAAAAATGCACCAAACATCTTTTTTAAAAATAGAAATTATTGTTTCAAAAAAAATATATTTATTCTAAGATCATGCATTTTAATTTCATTTATCTTGAACAATTAATATAAATTGAATATTTTGCAAAAGTTTATCATCATATTATATGAGATTTGAGGTGTAATTGAACTTCCTCATTGACTACAAATATATTCCATGCATTCATTTGAACTAAATTGGAGTTGTGTTAGTTGGAATTGATATGAAAATTTTTCTTAAATGTCAATTAAGTTTTCTCGATTAGGATATTTGGAAAAAAATATAACGGAGGACTTTTAAATGCATCTACAAATTAAATTTAGAGTTTGTGAAATGCAGATAAGACTGCATTTCAACAAGTAAAAAACAATGTTAGAACTAAAGTAGTTCCCTAGTTTTTTTTTTTTTTTGAATTTAAGAAGGTATAAAGAAGGATTTAGAACTAGAAATTCTGCTCAAATTTTATCTCTAAAATTTATAAAAAAAAAAACACAAATTAAATTTTGTAACTTAATTTTTCTTTTATAATTTTTTTTATATTTTTAACAAAAGTTTTTTATATTTATTTAACAGTTTTATTTTACTTTAATGGATAAAACACAACCAACCATTTATTTTATATTTACATTATTTTTTTGCTTTTTTTTTTAAATTAACAATTCTCAATTAAAAAACGAAATAAAGAAAGTTTTTTTTAATAAATTTTATATCACATAATTTTTTTTATAATTGTGTTGTTAACATTTCTTCACTTATTTGTTCGATTTCTTCTAAACCTCTTGTTAAATCTACATTATATCTTATTTTTTTTGATTTTAAGTAGCTGTAAGAATTATCGAATACAACAATATCTAAAAAAAAACAAAAAATAGAATAAAAAAACATTTCAGATTTAAGTTATCAAGCATAGTTGTCAGGGATTATACTCGTATTATATTTGTTATATTAATTTCCTTACATTTTGTATTAGGACGGCAATTAATAAAACCAATTTCATCGATTTCATGTGATGACACCCTACCCAAGGGAACTTCATCTAATTTTTCTTGAGTTTTATTATCAATACTACGAATTCCAAATTTAATATCATGTTCAAATGTTCTAAATTCCCATCTTAAAATTGTACCATTTTCATTTTCAGTCATAAATTCCAATTTAATTTTTCCACCTTTATTAATTGTAGCATCAACAAAATTTTCATTATCATTTTGTTCATCATCATCACGTTTATTATAAAGTTCTTTTGGTATTTTACCAGCCCAACATATCTTAATAAAATATAAAAAAAAATTTAAATTTTGCAAAATTTCAAGTATCGAAATTTAATATTTTTTTTAATATTGAATAAAATATAAATATTTTATATATTTATTAAAATTTTCACCTTTGATTTACATTTCGGATCACCATCTTCATCGGTTAATGTACCACCATAATATTTTGGTATTTGTGAAGAATCACAGTGACTAAATAAATTTTTTTGCCATTTTTCAGAACCTTGTTTATGTATTTGAATTTTACTCATAGTATTTTCATCCAAGAATTTCTTAACAAAATTAAAAGCTACCGAGAATATTTTCGGAGCTGAAAATAAAATTAATAGAAGATAAAATTTTTTTTTAAGGTTTTAGATTATTAATAATATAAAATTTTATTACCATTTATAATATAACAGATTTTCAATATTTCCGGATAATTTAATTCATAATTTTTGACTAGAAATAGGACAAGTTCTGCTGCAGGCCTCCATGCATATTGTTTAAGATTAAAATGTTCCATATCAAAAATAACAACAAATTGTCTTGCTTGTGGTCCATAAATTTTACTTTGTTCAAAAGCAACTTTCATATAACGCTCTAAATAAAGAACGGTGGATCGCATAAAATCAAATCTTGTAACACAATGTAACATTCCATACATATCCATTCCAGCAAATGGAATTATAACAACTGTAAAATAAATATAAAGAAAAATATTAAAGGTCTTTTGTATAAAATTCCAATATATTTAACACATATAATGTATATTTACTAAACTTGTAACATACTTGGTGATCCTTCATTATCAAAACCAGTTAATCCATGTGGACAATAATCAACAAGAACTTGTGGTCTATTCCATTTCTCTAGATTATCAACATCCCACATAATACGATTTTTATGAGCCTATACAAAGAGATAAGATACATTTCTTTATACATCTAAATTTAATTACAATTTTTTTTAAAACTAATTTAAACTTACATCTCTTAACATTTTCTCAGCTGCTTCCGCATTCCATTTCCTTGCTATGATTGAATTTAAATATGTATGTAAATAACATAAAAAAAAAAACAAATTATTTATGTATATTTCAAATTGTCGATAATTCAGATATAAATTTGAAATTCTAACTTAAATCTTAAAAATTTTTATTTGAATACAGGCAAATTTACAGACCTACATTAATTTTTTTACATTTTAAAAACCAATTAGTTTACATTCTCAGATCTTTACATTACAGAAGTTTTACATTTGGCTATGTGATTTTTTTTTTTCAAATTTAAAATAATTTTACAGTAATAAGCATGTTACGATTTTTTAAAATGATTATTTTGTACGAATGATTTATCGAATATGCTACATTTGAAGATTTTGTAATTTTGATCTATTTATATTAAGATATAAATTGTAAATTAATTTTCAAAAATCTCCATATAAAAATTAAGACTCAGCATGACAATTTTCTACAACTGTTATTATGCTTTATGTATAGTGAAAATTCAAGAGAAAATTAAAGAAAATGTAAAAATGTTTGGAAAAATTTTTAAATATTTTATGCACACACAACTGTTTTCTGAGGAAAAATGAGAAAAATTCAAATTTTAACAATTACCATTAAAAATAAATTACAATTCACTTCTAGCGAAATTGTAAGAATAATGCCTAATTGTAGGAATAATGCCTAATTAGTAATTGTTATATAAGTAATTAGTAATTGTTTGTATAATAAATATACTAAAACCTACTTAGCTATTATCAATTTATAAATTTGTATATAATATGAATGTAGTTTAAATTGTAAATAATTAAGTGTTTAAATTAAATTTACAATAATTACTGAAAATTAATAAAATTAAATTTGTAAATTAATTGAAAATGAAATTTCGATAACTAAAATATAAAAATACGAAAATTTACGCTCATTCAATTGAAAAATAATTTTTTTTTTACCTCTTAACCATCTTAGTAGAAAATAATCATCATGTTCCGGTCTCAAAATATCGGCAACACTACGTCTAAACTATAATTAAAAAATTATTATATTATCAAATAAATTTTTAAATTTAAACAAAACAAAATTAATAAATAATAAATTAAAAACTAAAAATTTATGAAAATAAATTTAATATAATCAAATAAATGCGTTCATAATTAAAATTATATGAATTTTAAACATCAAAACATAAAAAAATATTTTCAGTAGACTACAGCGCCATCAAAATAAATATTCATTTTAACATTAATTTAATTAAAGAAAAATATTTTGTTGATTGGAAAATTTTAATTTTAAAATATTTTCAGTTCAGTTCTAAAGTGTTCAGTAATTAAAATAAGTATTATTGAACAAGGAGACAAGATGATGATAGACAAACTATGTATATTTTAAAACAAAAAACAAGTTTCTCGCTTATGTTTTTCGATTAATTTTGTTTTATTAAAGCCCGAAATTTGTTGCATTAAAACCCAAACTTCTTTACATAATGTATATGCAAAAATTTAAAATATCGCCTGAATTCTTTATATTCAAAAACAAAACAACTGAATGCTAACTGAACCTTGAAAACACTTTTTGGGAAGATTCTTCTCACTTGAAAATTACAAAAAGTGTTTCAAAAAAAAAAAAAAAATGTGAAACTCACTTGTTCATTTTCTCATTCAGTAACTGAAGTGTAAATTACATGTATTTTCTTCTCATTCAGTGAGTAAAGAGATAAGATTAAAAATGGGACCCCATAAATCGCATCCCAAATTGCAATATAAATTTTGTTCATTCCTCACGTAATTTATTGATTTTCCAACACATAACCGGTATTTCTAGTAAGAAAATTGGCAAATTTTTATTTTCTTCAGTTTCACTTAAAGCACACAAATGTCAAATTTCTGTAATAAAAATGTACCATCTATTTAATTCTTGACAATTAGTAATTAAACAAAACAAAAAAACATTTTTAAAAATTGAACTCTAAAAATATTACAATGGTATTTTAAAAAATGAAAAATTATTTATGGTTAGAGTAAAAGAAAGTGAAATTTTATAATTAAATTAAACTGGAAGATAACCACTTTGGGAAGCAGAACATAATAAAATACTTGAAAAAAAAAAATTGAATGAATGAACGAATCTAAATTAAAATTGTATAAAAATTTAATAGGAAAAAGTAAACCGGTTATAAAACTTTTAAATTTTAGGTAGATAAACCAAAAAATATACATGTATGTATATAGAAATTGAATAGAAAACTGAATTAATTAATAATTTTATGAATTATAAAAAAATAATACGTAATTTCTTTTTTTAGGTACGACAGATAACCCACAAAAATAGAAAATCAAAAAAATTTGGATTGAAACTTGAAAATACATTATTAGCCTTCATTTACATAAGTACAAATTAATTATATGAATATTATGTAAATATGTAGGTACATATATCCCGTATAAGTAGGTATACTAATATTTTAAGTATACCTATAGTAAGGAGATGTTTTTTTTAAAATTTTGAGTGTTATTTTTTATGTTTGAAATTTTAAAATGAATAATTTTTATTGTTTAGACCACTACCCTGATTAGTATAAGATCACTGTGTACAGAGAGAAACTCTCATTCTCTCTTTATGCTTTTAAAATTTTCATACAGTAAATTTAACAAAATCTATAAATATTTTCGTTTAATTACAAAACTTTACTAAACAATAATTTCATCGAAATTATGGAAAATGAATTGAGAAAAAAATATACGAATTATACCGAAGTTGACTCGATTGAAGTAATTCGGAAAAAATTTTTGTTTTTTAAGTTTGAATGCGGTGCCCTTATATATCATTTAGTTGTACATATCTAAAGTGATAATAGGTATGGTCTTTAATGTAAAGATAATTTTTTTCTTTACATTAAAGACCATACCTAGGATAAGCGTGAAGTTGATATTAAAATGTGATATATCTCGCCTTTACCTGATCAAGCTTTTGATTATGTACAATATTAACGTTTAATTATTAAAATAGTGGTCAGACAGTTGTTTAAATATTTTAAAAAGAAAATTTCTTTGTTATAAGTTTAATATTTTTAAAAGGTGCCATTTTTTTTGTTTTAAAATTCGTGAGCATATTTTAAATATCATATTAGTAAGTAAGTAAGTAAGTAAGTAAATAAACTTTATTCATTCTAGTTACAATAGTAATACAATTATCATCTTAAAACTAAATACAAAACTAAATTACAAGCATATAAATTTTGATTAATAATATACATACAAATTTTTAAATTCAAATTCTTACAAAATCTTATATATGAAAAAAAAAAAAGCAATTTTGATTTAATTGTAAAAATATACATACTAACTAGAAGAATAAGAAAAAGCATTAAATAGTTCATGGAACCAGTGTTTAATGCCATATATGTTTAAAAAAAAAAACCAAGAAATAATGGAAACTGAACAAAAGTATAATACATATATGAATAATATATGATTATATTGCAATCGTTTATTTCCCGAAATAATAATTCATAATCGAAACAAACACAACCAAAAAAATATCTAGTGAACAAGAAATATGCAATAAGGCTTCGAATTTTATTGAATTTGAGTTGATTACGAAAAAGCTATAAAAGTTTTTGAAAAATTTCTAAATTCCAAAAACCTAAAAATATGTGTTACCTACAATTATTATACCTTTCAAACAATATATATAAATTATTAACCTAAAACATTTGTACATTTAAAAGATTAAATTTAAATTTGAAATTACAACCACATTTAAATTTTTTCCATATTTATAGTTTTTCTCATATTTATCTATACATTTTTAGCATTTCCTGAATTAAATTACTCTTAAAAATTATTTAAAAGTAATTTTACTACACTATTTTTTTATTTTCTTACCTTCAATTATAGTAAAAGTTTACCAAAACCTTTTCAATCAAAATTTAAATTTTAAAAATCTTTACAAAGTTATTGTAGCTGTATGTAATGAATTTGTCTTGTACATAATTACCAAATTCTCGGTATGAACTTGTATCAAAAATTTTTCCTCATTACTTTTTTATTTTCTTTTCTTTAAGATTAAATATAAAGGCGTTCAATGCACGCAAATACCTTGACCATCATAAAAATTTTTTAACAAAACCTACAATATACTTTTGTTTTTTGCTCGGTTCTGGTTTTTTGTACTTTATTATCTTCACCTCGAATTTCCCATTATAAGATCATTTTATTATTAATTTTTTTTTTCGTAAACAATATACGTAACCTTGACTTGTAGTATTTATAAGCCAAAAATTAAAAAAACGAAACGAAATCAAATTAAGAAACAAAGCTTTCAATAAAAAAAAATTAAGAATTCAATGAAATAAAATAAAACAAAGACACTACATTTTTACGATAAGAGGAACAAAACAAGAAGGTTTTGAATGTGTTTCTTGTATAAATAATTTGCAGAATATATTTTAAGTTTCGAATGAATGTGAAATGAAGTTTAAAAACCTTTAAAATATTTGTGAATTTTACTTTATCAAGGAGAAAAATGGTTCCACTTGATTTTATGTACGTACATTCTAATCATTTAATTAAAAAAAAAAATGTATACATCAATGCACAATTGTAATTTTTATGGCATGCAATTATCCCATACAAGTATAGGTATACACCATTCCAAAATAATTATAATTAATAAAATAAAAAAAATTTTGATACTAAAATAAAAAATTTCAACAATATTTAATAATTTATTTAAAAATTTCAAATAATTTTTTAAAATAGTTTAATGAAAAATTATTAAGAAGTTACTAAATTATTTCGATATCGTTGTTAACACGTTTGCTATACCAAGGTTCTCTCACAGTAACAAAAAAAAAGCCTTATCTCATTTATCGGATACCCTATAAATTACTGTAAATTATCCCGAATCAATATCATTAATTATCAATACCCCATATTTGTGAATTTGTGGCTTGCTTACATAGTTTACGAGCATTCTAATGCAATGAATCACCCATTGGGATCGAAAAGAATAAAAAATGGAATGTTCACTTATCACCGCAGATACCTTAGTCTTTAATATTTTTATTCTAATTCATTAAACATCCACTTCAAATTAAAAATATAAATTTTTACAAAAGAAAAGCAAAGCCGAAAATTTTATTTAAAAACTGACCATAAAACTTTATGAATATTTTTTATTTTCATATGATCTAAAAAGTATATACAACCTTTTCTAAAAGCTCATTTTGGAAAAAAGAAATATCATGGACGCGTTCAAATGAGAGTTCCCTTAAGTTTGGGAGAATCCCAGCGGCTATATCGCGGAAATTACATAATATTAGATTTATAATGACATCACCGGCGTGTGAATTTGAGGGAAAGGGATGTTTGACCGATTATTAATTATATTTATAATTATTAATTTTGCGCTATTTCTTTAACTTTTGTTGCTTTTCATATACAAAAAAAAAAATCAAAAGAAAAACTATTAATGAACATTTTAGGTTAACGTCAATTTTCCGAATATTTTTTTAAGAATATGCACTGCAAAATTTAATATTCTAGCATTATTAATAAAATATAATATTATGAGCTCAAAATAAAAACTAAACGGAATTTCAATAAAATCATAAATAAAATACCTTAAAATATCATTTTATATTTTTTAATACATTAGAAGCTAGAAATATTAGAGCACTTATGTTATTAGATAAGGGTTAAGAAATTAACATTATTTTGTGCCACAAAGGGTTAAAATAATTATATTTCTCTTGCATTATTTAAAAAAATGAAAAATTTTCAATTTATTTTTTATTTTTCTCACTAGTTTTACAGAGTGTAATTATACAATTTAATACAAAAGAAGTAAGACTAAGGAAATTGTTCTCCATATTACAATAGATCACATAATAATTACATTTAAGTATAATAATTATAAATATAAATAATTTAATTGAATATTTTGTAATATTGTGTTTAAAATGAACAATAGCTGTTACCGGTTAACCTTATGTATATATTTACCGGTAATATATATGATGTAAAAAGCATATAAATATCAATCATAACTGTAAAAATCATAGATATTAAATCCAAACTAGTTGCAAAGCATGCAGACTTGTTATAATTATAAGCATAAAGTGTCTATAACAATATAAAGTAATGAAATACTTAGTTTCAATTTCATAGATTCAACTTTTTTCATTATTAAGTATTTTATTTTTATTTTCTATTAGAAACCGGATTAAGCAATCAACCTTACGAAAAAAAAAAAAAAATATAAAAATAAATAAAAATTAATATGTTTTTCACTTTTATTTTCTACTTTGTATTATAAAACTTGTTTTTGATATGGAAGTTGTATAAAATTATGTTACTGATTTAAAAATAGACCATAAAAAATTTGATGTTCCTTTAAAACATAATTAAATTGTGTTTAATTAAATGAATTTTCTTCAAAATAATGAGGATCTTTTGTTTAAGTGATTTCAGTAAAAAAGTTTTAATTGTCGGAGTATTGTTTTCTCTGAAATGCCCTTCCGGTAACCTCATAAACTGTTATAAAATTAATTTTATTTTAAATAAGAAAAAAAAACTATAGTTGATCGTGTCAGCTCTGCGATACTCGTGCGAATATTTTTGAAAAGTTATTTGACACTTAACAAAAAACAATATAATGATAACAATTTTCAGAATAGTTCTCAGAACAGTTTTCAGAATAATACGTATTGTCATTTATATATGGGTTGTATCACAGACATCTTTATATAAGACTCCACATAAATTCCTATAACGTACCAAGTTATCTTAATATTTTTGCATTTGTGTGTATAGAAAATTTTTAACAAATTAAAGGGACTATTGAATCTCTTTAGTCAACATATAAACTCGTTACATTTTTAGGTGTTTATGGTTGTATGCAAAATATTTTTCAAATTGTATGACAGCTGTTGCAAACACTCGCATAACTATACAAATATCATTCCACTCATTTATATGAAATTTTAATATTGTTAGTTTTACTAATTCTGAAATATGATGAAATTATTTTTAGAGTTGTATGGCAGATATTCGAACCACTGCTTTTGATTGGATATGGTTCTTGTAGCATAACAAACAATGACGGACACACAGATCTTTCAAAAATAAGATTAATTTTTTTTATGACAAAACACATTAACTAGAGGCCAAATATTTTTTTAAAACTTATATATTTAGAAAAAATTTGCAAAGTAACATTTAATGTTATTGTACATTTGTTTGCAATGTATATGTATAAGCAATTTAAAAAATATTTCAGAAGTAGAACTTTAAATAAAATTCATTTTTTTTGGATTTAAAGAATTTTAGTTATTTAATGGAATATTACAGTAAAAAAAAAACCACCGAATATAATATACTGCCATCAAGTATATACAAAAGCCTAGTTTAACATATTCCATTTAAATAATAAAATTAGATAATCTGTAAAAACTGAAACTATGTATATAAACGATTTCATAAATTACAGTACTATTTTTTATTGTAGATAAAATTATACATGCGTTAAAAATTTATTTATGATATTCACCTAGAAATTAAAAAAAATTTTATTCGTATAATAAAATATTGAATCTTATACAGTATAATAATTTAAGCGTAATTTCCATTTTTGGTTTTCATAATTAAATGTAGGTCATGAAAATTATAGTTTTTATACATTTTTCTACTCATTTTATTTATTAATACTATACAGGCTGTATTAAAAAGATTTAAATCATGAAAATTAATAAAAATTTTATTAATAAATTTTATATAGTAAAAGTATATAAACAGCAAGATACTTTATATACCATCGAAAAAAGACGTAAAATACATTCGATAGGCGTAAAATAAATTTGATTATTGATAGGCACTTGTGCGAATTAAAAAATTTATTGTAAACAGAATGGATTTTTAATTAAAAATTTATCAAATATTAAAAATTAATAATTATTTCTTAGAAGCACGATTCGTAGTTCAATCTCTCCCTTGGGAAATTGGAAGCCAAAATGGAGTTCTTTGACATTTCACAATTATTATAGCGAATTTTCAGTTATTCAAAATAAAAACACGAAATACCATAAAAGTATAACTCAACGATATAATTGCGAACCACCCTGTAAAAGATTTTTGAAGTTTTATAAGAATAATTATACTTAATATATAAAAATACTGAATATAAATGTACATATTAATTTTGAATATATGCACCTGATGAATAAATTGTGAATTTATTTAAATTTTTATTATTACTCTTAAATATTTATAAGTTTAAACAGAAAATTTCAATTTTAAATAAACTAGTAAAATTATTTTGTTTTGAAGTAAATTTTTCGCTTTAATTATTTCTAAGTTAAGTTGTGTAAAATTACTGGGCGGTAGATATGCATTTTAATGAAGTGTTTACGTGAATTGTAGGTTGCTATCAAAGATGTGTTTACACGACCACTTTAACATCAATTGTTGATAGATTCTTAGGTAATTATTTTGAACTTTAAAGTGGCATCATTTTTAACTTTTTTTTTTTTATATTTTTTATTTACAATCGACTTATTCTAGTCATAATTAAATGTTATGTTAATGTTAAAATATATCACATATAGTAACATAGCGTCCAATTGATCTACCATCTTCAAATACAATTTAAATTTTTACATTTTTACTTTACAGTTTAGTTTCTATTATCTAGATTAAGAATTTACCATCGTTTTAGGCCTGATATGTCCTGACTTGTGTCGTCTGTCAGTTTTTTGGCTAATTGATTGGGATGGTTTTCTATATTTGTTTTATATTTTCTATAGTGACTTCGTATTTCATCTTTTATAGTAGGCATTTTGAGATATTTATGTAAATCTGTGTTTTTAGTGAACCAAGGAGAATTCGCAATTGCTCTTAGTGCCATATTTTGATATTTTTGTAATATTTCAACATTGAAATTGCTAGCAGACCACCACAATTCTATTCCAAAAGTCCAAATTAGTTTAGTAAAACTGAACTTCTTCTGACCAGCCAGTATAAGCATTTCCCTTGAAGAGAACATTCTTTCTTTTTGCATTTAATATGGTAAAGCATTTCTCTCAATATAAACAGGTGCGCAATCATCTTTTTTAAGTGTAAAAGTTATGTGACTTGATTTTGGTAAGCTATATTTTATTCTCCACATCTTCAACCATATATAGCAAAAATTTATAATTGATTAAGAGTTTATACAATATCAATTAAATATAAATAAAATTAATTTCCCGAAGAGGCTTACGACATAAATAATAGTGAACATTATTAAAAGAGGTGCGCTTATGCATAGGAACAGTTTTCAAAAATATTAAACAAAAAAAAAATATTAAAGTCATAATTACCATAGCTTTATTTTCACAATTATGTCCAAACTAGATCATCTATAGTTATAGTTTGTGATTAGGAAGGAAAAATTAAAACAAAAAAAGATCTATATTAAAAATGATGTGATTTTGGAAAATCACTCTAAAATTCAGGAAATATTAAAGTGTTATGTGGTCCGTGTTTTATGCAGCAAGTTTTTTTTTAGCAGAATTAATTTGGATATTTTTCTATTCTTTGTCAATATCAATAGAATCAATATAGATTCCAATAAATATCTGATAGAAGAGGTATTAATACAATTTTAAAACGGGAATTTCTTTATATACTTTGATATTTTTATTTAAAATATAAAATTGTAAAATATTTATAATCATTTTTTGTTATTTAAGAATATTATAAGTACAAACTTTGAATCCAAAATTGCACTAATAAAATTTTTATATACAATTCAGCCTATAAACTTTAATATTACTGAATTTTGTAATCAATAAATTGTAATTTTTAGGTTATAGAGTTTCTCCAGTTTTATTAACTTTCGATATCATATTACCTCACCTCCTAATAAACTAATGTATTTTAAAATTAATTCATTATACACGTCTGTTAGTATAAAACTTGCAAATCTAGTGCTATAAACATTTTAATAATCAATTTAATTTGAATTTACAGTTGGCCTCGAATTATAAGCAACTCGTATCAAAACAAAATTCCTTAACAGAACTAAATTGATTTTATACATTTTTCAAATTTTTTGTTTGTAATTATGACACGCTTATGTGCTACATTAGTTAAAAAATCTTTTAGAACCAAATTTTTTTTTTAATTTAATCCAAAAATTCAATTCTGACATTATAGTTGTCATAAATTATACTTTAAGAACCATAAACAAAATTGTTTATTATTTACTATTTGAAATTTTTGTCATGCCATGTAAATGATCGAGTTTTCTAGTTCGCAGAAGCAAAATTTATGCTTATTTAATTAAACTCGTTTAAATAAGAAAAGAAAAAACGAAACGAAATATGAGCAAACAAAAATCGTGCAAATTTTCGATGAACTTATTAACCAGTTTGACTGCACTATACATACTTTTATTCAGTATGAATTTTAATAATTTTATTAATTAATAAAATATCAATTAAAGTTAATAATAGCGTATGTAAAATGTTATTTTGTATTACGAAATTTATTACTTTTTATTAATTTGCATAAGATCAAACAATTTAAGTAAAAAAAAAAACTTAATTAAATTTTTAATTTGTTAGAATAGCAACAAGATTTTCGTTTATAGCGTGATCTTTACTATAAAGATTAATGTTTTGTTTAGAAAAACTAAAAAAAAAAAATCTGATGTGATCAGCACATAACCGACCGCATTGTGTATTGTCTAGTTAAGTGAAAATCTTAGAGAATATTATAAAAATGCCTGTTAAATACTTCTTTCCAATTTTTAGGGTATTAGCAAGCTTATAGTTAACATACCTAGAAAAATGTCAATTTGACTCTTAGTATAGAGTTTCACTTTATGCTACCCGAATTCCCTGAAATGCTCGCCAGTTAGTTTCGATAACAACCAGAACTCAAATATCAAATTTCAAGAAATTCCATGTAAATATGGTAAAAAATGTAAAATCGGCCTTCAAATCAATTTCCGTGCCCTGATCTTTCCAAAAAAATTAAAATGTTCATTGTTTTAAAACGAAGTATTTAAATATTAAAATTCAATGAAGTCGGTTGATTATTTCTAAACGTCCAGTTGCTGACGCTTGATTTCTTTCAAAAAGTTAGGTGGTTTCGCGGACGCTTGAACGAATCTTATATATGAAATTTCAAGAAAATCTATTAACTTACATATAAAATTTCATCAAAATCAGTTCCGCCGAACTTGACATACACGCGTGCACACAAAATCAGACAGACCGATAGGATGAAAAAAATAGCTTATTTAAACTTCTCTATATACCATGGAAACACCGAAAACTCGATATGCAAAATTTGTTGCCATTACATCACCTACCTATTGTATACATAATACGGTCGGTAAAAACCGGCTTTAAAATTATAATTTTTATTATTATATTTTGAGCTTAATATAGTTTTTTCTTGAGTCATACATATTTTATTCACAATTTCTGTAAAATCAATTTTAAAGCCTTTATTTTTTCTATTTTACAATTTTATGGATCCAAATGGAATTTATAGATGTTAAAGCTTAAACACGAATCGAATTTGAAATGTAATTTAAAACTTAACAAATTTTCTCTGTTACTTAATCTAATAAATTTTCTGAAATAATGATGGGCAATTCAAAATGATATTGTTGTAACTTTCACGAAATTTAGGCAAAATTTTTTTTTATTAAATTAAAAATAATAAATTTGAAATTTCACACCTTTGAGAAAAATTTAAAAAAGTCCAAAAACGAAATCAAATCTTAAATATAAAATTTTTAAGGAAAAATTTACAATTTTTAGATACTTATTTAAAAAAAAAAAAAAACAAAAATTGCAAAAATAAGACTCAAAAATTTCACATAACAAATCAGATTGAGCGTGTTAATTAAGAAAGTAAACCCAAAAAATGAAACAAAGAAATCTCAAAACCTTACACTTAAATTTATTTTTAATTTTATTTTTTCATTTGTCTTGTTTTCTTTTTTAGTGTTTAAAATGAAATTAGTTTAAATTAAACCTTTTAAAGCGTTAAATTTAATTCAGAAATAATTAACTAGAAAATTCGAAATTTTTGAAAGTTTTATTTTTGGATTTATTGGTAAGATTTTGTTTGTTTTTCATTTTTCTTTTTAAATTTCATAAACTAGTATTTTGTTAACAATATTACAAAATATAAGTATATTTTTATTTAACCATGCGTTTAATTTATTGTTATTAAGTAAGATTTATTTATGAAATATATGTTTGTATGTATATAGAAATCTTATTCATTAACATTAAATTTTGGTTAAAAATTTAATTAGATGTAATCGGTGTCAGATTTACCAATTGATTGACAAAACTGTACAGTTGTAGCCTGCAAAGCCCTACATTTAAGTAACAAATGATAGAATATTCGCTTTCAATATTACTTTTAATCACAAAGTTATAAAATTTTGTTAAAAATCAAAAATACTAAATATATGTATTATACTCGTATTATATTGTGTTACTTATAATTTACACAATATGTACACATGCGAGCCCTATTGCATAAACCATTTTTTACTTTTTTTTTAATTAAAAAATTTGCAACGTTTTTGTTGCATCAAGAGTCAAGTTATTAATAAACTATATTAATAAAAAGAGTTAAAAATTTAAAGGACAAGCAAAAATGTGATTGAGGAGGTTAAGGCCTTAACCCAATAGGTTTTCTTATCAAAATAGGTGTGTAAAAATAAATATTAATACTCGTATGTATGTAAATTTTTTTTCATGAAAATTTGTAATTTATGTGGATTTTTTTTTAAAATTTGCTAAGTAAAGAAGTTAATGCTATTTAATTAAAAGAAATTTTATTATTACAAAAGGGCAACATTGAAAGTATGCTTAAATATCATACACAATTAAGTGTATAGTAACACAATTAAGTGTAAGAATTTAAATCACATTTACGATTAAACTAAAAATTAGCTTACTACCATATATGTAGCCATAATTTGATCAGAATTTATTTGAAATTTCGTATTTTTTTAAAATTATACCTATACCTACACAGCTAAGACTATAGAATTGTACTTTAATTAAGCTCTAATATTATTGTGTTTTCATTTTAAATTATCAATGTTCAGTTTCCTTCTAAATCTATATTATTTAATCAAGTCTAAATTAAACCTTTGTTCATAAGAATATTTACGAACAATAAAATGAATTTATACAGTAGAAAACTGTTATACGTAGCCTCAAGGAACGAGAAAAATGAACGATCTGGTTATATTTTCGCTAAAACCGGTTTCAATATAAACAACTTTTTTCTCGTACATATATATCATATATATCTCGTATATAGGAACCAAACTTTGTTGGAATCGTTTTTGTGCGGTATAAACGATATTATGTTATAACGATATACTTATATATTGTCGGTATTCAGTATTGTCACGATACTGCGTTTTTGTGTGTTTTAAGTTATATGTACAGAAAAAATCCGAATTTTCTAAAATATCTTTATAAAAAACCCACATAACTCTAAATTTAGTATGTTCAGAAAAATAACGTCGTAAATTTTACACTTATCTGCAAATGGACACTAGTGTGTATATTTTAAAATGCATTTTTCTCGAAGCACAAAAAAAAAGCAGTTTCGTAACTCTTCCATAATACCGACGATATTATTTTATATGGATATTATTTAAAAATTTTTAGTTTTTTCCTAATTTTTTTTTAAAATAGCATTCTTGGATAAAATTAACACGTTCCCTGTTCGCTGAGCCACATATGGTTCAGGAAACGTGCGCTTGATAAGCACTGATACCGTCAGGGGGTATATGAAACTTCTAAAGCAAATTATTCGACTGAACGTAACGGAACTGTACAGTTTCTGCACTGGACGTGCTGGTACGATATAATAAAGTAAAGAAAAACGCCGGGACATACGAAAAAATATTTTTGTTTTACGCAGAAATCACAAATTATTATATTCCTGGACCACATGGAAATATGGACCATATGTGTTTCAGGTAGAAATACCCTACATCCGTTTTTTTTTTTTAAATTATTATTATTACTAAAGCTATCTTATGACTACAAAAAAAAAAAAACAAATTATTCCAAAAAACCCTATTGGATTTGTCGGTCAATTTTGGATTTTTATATTGGAACTGGGAACTTGTTAAACCATTTTAATAATAATGAGCTATTTACAGTTAGAATTTAGTTTTTGAATATTATGAATATTTGTTTTCAATTCGTAATTAATAATTATAAAATTTAAAATTAATTCACGTATAAAACTTAAAAAATAAGTTCTATGTTATTAGAAAATTTAATGCAATAAATCAAATAATTGTATTATGAAAATTAATTTTGCAATTTAAAACCATTTCAATTTTGAAAATCCAATTTCTGCATATCAAAACGAAAATAATAAATAAATAAATTTTTTGGAAAATTATAAACAAATAAATTTTTTTTTTATTAAAAATAAATTTAAATAATACAAAGATTGACCTTGACTTGTGTTCAATTTATGGCAGAATTAAAAAAATTATAAATTATCATAATTAATTTTTTATCATTTCAAAAATAAGTAGATATACATTTGGTTGCCTTGCTTAATAAAGCATATTTAAGTACACAAACACTATAAATATTATTAATAAAAGTTTATCTTGTTTATTTAGATTAGATAAGAATTTGAAGTGTTATATGATTATTTCATATTTGTATTAATATTAAATTATCAAAATAAATTTTTTTTTGGCAATAAATGAAGCTTTGCTGAAAATGAATTAAAAATATACACATGATGTATGAATATTTTAAGTTCCAAAATATATAAACATTGCATGTAACAGCAAATTTTACCAATTGAATAACTTATTATTAAATATTAATTTCTTAATCAAAAATTTTCAACTACAATTAATATGAATATAAGTTCAAGCTGAAGTTTAAGGCATTAACTCTTTCAATCCATCTCCAAACTATTACTTGCAATTAAAATTCTGCATTTATTTATATCTTAGAATCTAAAATAATATATTCTTTAATAGAATCTAAATTACTGCAGTTCATAATATAAAGAAGTTAAATTCAGTAAAATAATTTGGAAAATATCTTCAAATTATCTGTAAATTTAGAATTAAACTATTTTATGGCTTTTAATTCCAATAATTTAAAAACTGATTTTATTTATCAAAATATCCTAAAATTATAAAGTCTAATCATACAAATTTGTGTTGTGTACTTATACGGACTATAGATTGCAAAGTACAAGTTTGTGTACTTAAATGCAATCTATAGTCTGCAATCTATTTTACTGAGTAATTGAAATTGTATAGCATATACAAATTTGCAAATTACGAAAATTTAAACCAAAATTCGACTTATTCATTCGGATCATACATGGCAGGGTAGCAAAACTCTAATATTGTTGAATAAAACCAAAAATCTTGTTGATTAGTTTGTATTTCGGTAAGGAACTATAGTTTTTTCTTAATATTTTTCAAATAAATTTTTTTAAAATTTCAGATGCAATTACCTACAGATACCAGATCACAGCTATTTCGTATTATAATTTTAGCTCAACGCACAAATCTCTAATTTTAATTTTGTGTATTTTTTCTACATATGTATACATATGTACATATTTAGAAAATCTCATTAATTTTTAAAATTAACAATAAAAACATTTTCAGTTCAGACTGTTTTCACTTTTTGATTGTAAAAATAAGTAATAAATAAAATCTATATTAAAATTGAGGCACTCAACGTATTAGCGACCTATACTTGCAAAAATGATATTTTAAATAAATTGCAATTGAAATTTTAAATTTTTAATTTTTAAGAAAATTTTTAAAAGGTAAAAGTAAACTTATGTCAAAATAGAGTGAAACGTGAAGTATGTTAAACTAAGTATTTTGAAAAAAAATAGAACAATTCTTTAGGTCTTCGATTTTTGGCCTATTGAACATAATAACTCATTTTTACAAAAATATTGTATAGACCACTAATGCGTTGAGCGCGTTAATTGTAATAAATGAATCCTAATATATTTATAAAATTGTATAATTACATTAATTTATTTCAAGTTAAGAAAAGTGCTATTAAAATATTGTTACTTATTTTATGTACATAAATAATACAAAAATAATTAATTCATTGGGTTATTCCGCGTTTACGTTTTTCAAATACGCAAAACATCTAAGAAATTCATTAAGATGCCTAGTATCTGTACAACATGCCTACATATCTAATTTTTACATCACGTTTTCAATTGTTTTATCGTAATTTCTATAATATGTATCTATCATGAACTTTATGCCTTTAGCTTTTTTAATTTAAAGATGATTAATTAACTTTGTTTTTGAAAAAAAAATTGATTAGCTTTCGATTTGATTAGTCATTAAAAGAAAAAAAAAAATTCATTGCCAAATTTATAATTTTTCAATTTCTCAAAGTCAACAAAAAAACATTTTTTTATGGTTTGGTTTCTTTTATACCCAATTTTATTTTTATTTTCGTATTCGAGTGTAAAAGAAAAAATAAGTTAGCGTATTGTTTAAAAAAAATATTTTGACTCGAAAGATTTGAACAAAAAATGTCGTAAGTTGAAGACATGGGAAGATGATAATAATCTATACTTTACAAGAAAAATTAAATTAAAACCCCAATATTTTTCCTTAAAAAAATGTTAATTTTTATAATTATTTCCGTTTCAATTTCCCTTCTTAAAGTTATATTTTCGGATTTTATATCCAAAAATAGTATTCCAAAATTAAACAAATAAAGAAATCATTAATCCATCTATTTTATTTAATCAAATTTCTAAGTGAAACTATTACACCTATTCAATTTTATTCAAACAAACAAGTTATTAATTAATGGAAAATACTTAAACGCTAAGAATTAAATTAGATAATAATAGGAGTATGTCATAACTTATATACTATTATAATACATATAATAGTTATTTTAGCAAACCTACATTGTATAGGTGCATACATATAAAAATTATTAAAATTTTATAATAGGCAATTACACTTACGATTATTAAGTTTACGAAAATTGTAAATTAAATATCACAGCAACCATAGAATTTTGTATTCTTATACAAAAATTATACAAAATATTATAAAATATTATAAAAGAAATTTTAAATAAAAGCTATTATTGCTTTCTTATACCCAAATTCATATATGTGCATACATATACATATGTACATATAATTTGTATCTTTAGAAACTGCTGCGGGAATCAGTATCATATAGGAACATAGATATTTTGGACACAATAAATTCAAAAAAAAAATTTGTGTGAATCCCAATTGCAATAACCTACATATGTATGTATGTAATTTAAGGAGAAAAACCAATGAGCAACAATTTTTATGTATGTATGTATGTATAAGCATAAAAGAAATATCAATGAGCAATAATTACATAATAAGAAAACAAGCTAAATGAAGGATATGTGTATCTTATCAAGGATTAACACAGGATATTAAAATAAATTTTGGAAAGTATGCATAATAGGTAAGCCATTTAAAAACTTTTTATAAAATTTTATCTACATTTTATATTCGAATGTATATTGATAAGTATATAGCGATATCAAGAACGACGACCAACTTAATCTTTAAAAAAAGGCAATGAAAAAACTAATTGACAACTACACAATGTAATATATGTACATACATATAAAAATATTGTACGTTTAATAATAATTTTCTAAACTAATGTGATTTAATATTTAATGTAAATTGAAATGTTAAACACCTTAGAATATTGTCGTTATTCAAATATTGCTAAAATTCATTATTTCTTAGTGCCTTAAGAATAAGCTATTACCTAGATAAAATAATAATATTCGCTTTTTTCATAGGCATGTAAATAACCTATAATATTTGCTTTCTTTTATGATTTCTTGTTTTCTTTTATGGAAATCTCAATCATTTCTGCAAAAATGACTTACTAAGTTTTCATGAAGGAATAAGGAATGGTTCTAATGTAGAAGATTACCCGATATATAAAACTAGCGTTTCCATAGCGCTGTTAGACCTTTCTTATAAGTATATTTGTAATTCAAAAATAAGGGCAGGTAGGTTCCAATACTTATTATGAATATTATATTTTTTTATTCCATTATTTTATTGCATTTAGTTTTACGTCTCCCATTAAAATGGGGAACTAAAAAAACAATCTTATATAAACGAATAATGTTATATAAATTAATTCTAATGTTAGGTAGACAAATAATGTATATTTACCTTCATTAAAGCAAATTTTTGATCATCTTCTAAATCAGGAGTTTTCTTAAAAGTTGCCATCTTTTCTATATTCCAAATTATTCAAAAATTTAATTTTAAATTTGTATAAAACAAAAAATTATTTGTTACTTCAATTCAATTTATCCGTAAAACGCTAATTAAGAAAAAAATTTTAATTTAAATAAACTTTTCTTTCCGATTTTAATTAAATTTCAATTAACTTGTTAACACATAAATCTTTTATTTTCTATTAAACATTTAAAATTAACAAAAATATTTAAAAAAAAAAAATATATAAAAATAAACTGGTTTATTTATTTAAAAATAGGTAAGATGCCTAGTTATCTACAATATTTGTGTTTTCATTCAGTTTTTCTCCAAAGCAAATGTTGTTAATGGTGTAATTTTTTTTCTTAAATAAAAAAATCTTCACTTTCTTAATGGAATTATGGCAACGAAATCATCTGGCTTTAACGATCATTTCACTCTTTATAAAAATTAATTATGCCTGAAGAAGATTGCGTGTCGCACTTAATTTTTTTTTGCTGGTTTTTTTTTTTATTTCTCTCACTTTTATGTTATGGTCTTGCACTTCTTCAAATTTTCACAAAAATTTTTAAAACCATTAAAATTTCACATAAAAACTATTTTTAAATTTTAGATTTTTATTCTCTTGTTTTTTTGTGGTGTGGTGGTAAATGAACCTTAAATATAAAGAATAAGTAGGTAAGGTAGGTTTACCAATATTTTGTTGAAATATATATATATATATTTATGTATGTATGTAGTTTATTCTAAATATGCTTGTTCTCTTAAATAACTAAAGGTAATCTATACTATTACGGATTAGTTAATTATTCTTAAATTAAAAAAAAAATATTATAATTTTTGATAAAAAACGTTTTACATATAAAATATTCACGTATACGTCCACTCTGCTCTATAGATTCTTATAAACTGATGAATTTTAAATTAACTAACATAGAAATACAAAAATATAACGATCATGTAATAATCAAGCACAAGTAAAAAGTAAAAAAAAAAAATTTAGTGTCGATTTTGTTTTACTACTTTTATTTTATTTTATTTTTTTCTTTTATTACTATATTAGTATAGTTTTAAAGGTTATTTTAATAAATAGACGAACTTTTTAAGCTGTTCTACTCGTTCAAAGTCAGATAAAATATAAAAAAAAAAAATTTAAATATATAAAATCTCCGTCGATTTAATTTCTCTTTCAATACACTAAGTCCTCAAGATACGACATTTTTGGTTCCAGAAATTTATGTAGTAAATCGAATTGTAGTTTGGGGAGAAAAATAAAAATGTATTAAACAAAAAGTGAATTAGACAAACTATTTTATAATATAATTCATCTGTTTTTAAAAAAAAAAAAAAGTTAACAAACGTTAAAAAACAACAATATATAGTAACGAAACCAAAAAAATTAAATTTTGTAACAAAAGTAAATAGAATAAAATCTGATTAAGTTAAAGATTAAGTAAATCATTTAACCCGTGAACTTCAAGAATGCGCTTAATACGTAAACTTTACAAAGTATCACATCCCAAAAAGTTTAGTAAAAACTGTTGACATTGCACACTTTTCCTAAATGCGCTCTATACGTAGTGGATAAGTAAAATAAAAGTAAATTGGGTAACGAAAAAATTGAGCACGCTTTTCTTATACATGTCATATAAATATTTCCAGAAATAACTAACTAAATAAAGTAGAGCATATATTTTCAGCAATAAGTTTTTTCCCAAAATACTCGTACTATGTTTTTAATGAAGTGGTAACGTTTGTTAAAAATTAACATTAACACAGAGCTTTAAATTGAAATTTTCAAGCAAAAACCAAGTATATACGTATTAATATTTGTAAAAATTGTATTTCAAAATGTATCAAAAGCTATAGGTAGCAATTTTTTGTACAATGTAAAAGTATTGGAAGCTCTGAGACGGTAATACAATCGTATTAATACCGTACTTAAACTTTTTATAAAGCATTATTGAAGTCGCAGTACATATGTGCTTTACATTTGTCTCATAATTAAATTCGGTACAGATTTTTATTCAAAAATCAGCAAAATCTGTAAAAAAAAAAAAAACAAATTTTAAATTCCGAATCAGGAACAATATCGCAAGCTGAATAAAAATGGCTTAAATTTATATAATGTCATAACTTGAAATGTCGTATCTTTGAGACTTAGTGTACATGTATGAAATACTTTTACGTTTCAAATATATATATATATATGGGTAGTACCTACATAACAGTTTTATCCTCTCAGACGCATCATTTGAATTGTATGGTACAAATTATCAGGGCTATCATTTTGCAATTTGAAAAACTAACCGATTTGTAATATGATAAAATACTCTTACTATTTTACTCTTTTATCTTACTATTTTATAAAGGTTATTATTCTGATACTTCAAGAATAAATTCATTTATAAGATACACATTACAACTTTAATTAAAAGATACACAAACACAAATAAAACGATGCTTGAATCCAATTAACATTTACTTAATAGCTTTTAAATATATCATTACATCATTAATTAATATTGGTATTTATAACAGAATCTTTGAACGTGAAATTATAATAGAACCTTTATAATAGAACGTGAAATCCTTGCGAATAAGATTACATATTAATTTTTATATTTGCTTAATTTTTATATTTATTGCATTTTTGCATTTTTTCTCAAACTATCAACTGAACCTATTTACAGTCAAAAGGAAATTGAATAAAAATAATGATTAAATTTTAAATGAGGGTAAATGGTGTCATTATTCCTTCTTGTACGAATCTAAATATACTAAAAAGTTAAAAGAAAACATTACGTAAGTTTTTATGATCTGAGTCTAAACCAGGGATCTAAAAATCTGAACTTTTTATCGAATAGATAGTTGAGGCAGGTTGAGGTATACATAAATAAAAAGCTTCATTCAGAGCCCAAACTCTAACCCTGGATATTATTCAAAAATTTGCATGATTTCATTACAGAGTTTCGAATTTATAAAAAATTTAATAAAATAAAAATTAATATTATTTCTTATAGAACATTAATTTTTTTATTCATATTTTAACTTCATTAAAACAAAAAAAAACTTTTGCAATTCAAATAACATATAACATAATAATTGGTAAGAAAAAAAGTGAAATAACAAAAAAATATTAAGAAAATTATTAACTTATTCTATTATAATGAAAATTATTAAATTCGCATTAAATTCTTATTTTTTTGTGTTTTTGTTTTGCGAAAATAAATAATGTATTAATTTTTAAATTAGCGGTACTTTAATTTTTAGCAAGTAAAACATTAAGAAGATTGTATGCTTCTTTTTCAACAATAAATATGTTAACATTAAAGTTATTTCTTTTTGAATATTTTGATAAATATTGAAAAATTTTAATTAGAAATTTTTCGGCCGACTGTAAACTTTTATGATTTAAAAGAAAATCTGAGTAGATTGTTAAAAATTCATATTGTTCTTTCCTATCACGGCATGGTGGTAAAGTATCTATATTATTAATACATGCCATACATTGACATAAAAAATCATGTTCATTCCATAATTTATATTTTCGTTCTAAAGTTGTTTCAAAAATTATTTCTGGGCTATTAAAGAAAAAAAAAAACACTATTAAAATTATATAAAGAAATTTAAATATAAATAATACAATTTATAAAGTTTTTTAAAATTAATAAATATTTAAGGTAGGAGATTTTACAGCCTGATCGTGTATCTCGCTTTTCTACTCACTTTTTATTCACTGTCAAATCTGAATTATAAGTATTTTGTAATGGATGTTTTATTTTTTCCAATATAATTACTAATTTTTTTAATCGGATTTTTGCATAACAACAAATGAAAAACTTTTGTATACAATTAAAAACAAAAATTTGATACGCAATTGGAATAATTCTTTTCTCTCGAAAATTATATTATACAAGTATATGACAGTTACTCACTTTCTTCTCTCTTTCCTAGTAAAATAGCAAGATAGACGATCAGGCCTAAGTAACTACATAAATATAACTACATAGTTGAATTACTGTTATATTTTGTATAGAATATGTATATGTATGTAGGTATAGGTTTGTTATTTAGTTATACAAGTACAAAATGCTACTAAGAAGTACTGTGACTTCAAAATTACAAAATCAGAAATACTGTATCATAAATACAGTAATTTAACAATATTAAAACTTATAAGTTGAATTTATTATGTATTAATACAATATTAATGAAATTTTGCAATAAGTATAATCATGTTATACAGATATACATATCTACATGCATATACATTATTAATACATATTATTAAATGAAAAAGAAATAATATTACCCATAAGTTATATTTAGTTGTTCATCCTTTTCAATATTTTTAAATGCAAAAAAATATGCTATTTTGTCCTTCCATATAATTTTGCAATTGGGTGCACATGAATGATTCATCCGACTTCCAAAATTTAATAATGCAACAACTCCATTTGCTGAAAATGCGTTGGCTTCCATTATTCCAAAATATTTCAAAAGCAATTCATATAACATATTGTCAAATTCATTATTTTTAATTGCTATCTTTTTTGTGAAACAAGTTTTTTCAATTAAAAAATGCTTCAAAATTACAATAACCAAATAAAATGCATTATATTTTGGTTTTGTAATATCTATTTCCTGTAAATCAGCTATTCCAAGGCAACCATTTCTTTTAATTAAAATATTTTCAAGATATTCTTCATTATTTTTCTTTGAGACTTTTTTTTCTTTAATATTATCTTGATAACATTTTGCAATATCAAAATTATATTCTTTCAAAAATTTCATTAGCATTTTAAATGGCATGGTAAATTTTTCTCGAAAAAAATTTACGAGTATATGAATTATTGAACATTCAATTTTATGAAAATTTTCATCTTCTTTCATGCATTCTTCACTACAATACATTGTTAAAGTACAATTAGTACATGGAAATAGGCAATATGGTTTTTTCTTAAAACAATTATGGCATCGTAAATACGATTGCGTTTTAGTATCGCATAAGTGCCCTACAAACAAATCCTCAATCAAAATTAAATCACCTGGATGTAGAGGTATCTTTGTAAAAATTCCTCTACCGGTATTAGGTGTATCACGAACTTCCAGACCATCAATAACATAATCAACTTTTGGATTTGGAGAATAAGATAATTTGTTGAATTTTGATTGAAAAATAGTTTTTCGGTTGTTTTTGCGAATTTTTATGGCCTCCAAACATCTTTTTTCTCTTGTGATGAGTATACCTAAAGTCTTTGGTGGTAATTCTATATTTATAGATTTTACATTTTCAATATCTTTTAAACACATATCATAATTTTTTAATTGCATCAAAATAGCTGATCTATTTAAATATCCTTGCGCAATATTTATTGAGTTAGTTTTGGCATAGCATATGCTTTTGTTGTAAAATTCGATTGCCTTTTTAAAATCATGTTGTTTATAATATTCATTTCCAATTTTTCTAAAGTTTTCAGATGCTACTTCATCTTTTCTATAATTAGGACCACCCCAATTTGCTACATCCTCAAAAAAATTTTCCTCTAAGCACAATTCCTCCAAAACTTTCAGGTCAAGATTGTTAAAAAAAATTGTGTCAATGAATGTTTCAAACATCCCGTTAAAAAATTATTAACCAATTATGTATATGTTAGTGATTTTGAAATTTTTTTCTTTACTTTCGTATATTTTAATAATTTTATAATTTCAGTTTAATTAATTTAACAACACGCGGTCGAAGTGTAAGGTCCAACCACTTAAATGAGAATTTTAGTAAACTAACAGTTTTGGTTTTAAAAGGGAAGTTACCAATTTCAGTACATATTGCATTCAATAAATGGTGAATACCAGTGTTGCCGTCACAAAAAGTATTATTAAGATTATAAGCCTAATTGCCATAACATATTGTTTGAGAAAAATAAGAATTCATGTCAGAATGAAATGAAAATTCAATGAATATATAATTTTTCCAATGAGATAGATATCAATTTCTTTAATTGGATCTTTGCACTTTTTTTCAAACTATCAAAGTGAAATATCATTTATTCATTTTGTTTGTTTTTCTCTAAACAAAAAAGGATTAATAAGACTTGCATAAATTTTAGAAAAAATTAAATACGCGATACGAAAACATTCTTCTCACACGAAATTTTATTTTCTTTTTACTCATCAAGTAAAATACCGAGATAGACAATCACATCTGAAAATTTTTTTATATTCATATAAAATATAAACTGGTAGAAATATGATTATGAAAAGATCAAAAATTTTGAATTCATAATGCGTCTGTCTGGTATAGAAGGCGTTTTTAAATTTTATAAAACTTGAAAAAAGTTTATAAAGTTTAAGTATGCAAAGCCATTGGTATAATACTTTGTGAGAAAAACCAAGAGAAAATTGTTAGATTAGCATTTTCTCAATTTTTGAAATTTTTTCAGCAGGATTTTTGAAGTAAAATCTTTACTTAAATCTTTAAAAACTTTTAAGGTGATAAAGCTGTCAAAACATGCATGTGTACTTCTTGAATATGTCAAAAAGTTCTATTTTTCAAAAAACTTTTTTTTTAACAGACAATAAGTTTTTTCGCTGGATAAAATTTCAACAATTGAATTCAAAATTTATTTTTTCGCCCGACATGTTTGTTTTTGCTGCAATGTAAATAATTGATGCAATTTATCAAATGACAAAAAAGGAAGAATTTTCGATAATTCTACGTATGCGCTTAAAGTTCTAACTTAAGTTTTAAGAATCTTTTGCTTCATTAACTAACTAGTTTAAATTTTAAGATTTTTAATATTTAACATTCTTTTACGTGATTTTTCTCAAATTTAAAATAATTTTTATAGTTTGAGTATGGCTCCGACCAAAGGTTAATGCCTTCTAATGAAGGTGAAGGCTCAAAAAATTGTTTATGGGCATATGTATGTATATCATTGAACTACAATCTCAGACAATACTCAGTGAGAAGAGGGAATTATTTGGGAATGGGGTGCTTAAGGGAAATGGTTGTTAAATGATGGTTATTTTTAATAAAATTTATTCTTGATTTTTGTTCTATACAAATATTCGTCCATATATGTATGTACTTTTATTTTTGTTTTTAACATGCATAGTTTCTTATATTAACATACTATTCTAAATGTTTGAAAAATTTAAGCACACTTTGTAAAATTTTTATGAAAAGTTTCATTTTAATTCAAACAAAACTTTTTCGAACATTTCTTTCTACAATCATTGGTAAGCTTTCATCTGCACTCAAAGAAATTAAACAATTATACACTTCATTTTCCGTTATAAATACATACATATTTAAATTGTTCTTTCTTGAATATTTACGCAAATGCTGAAAACATTTGAAAAGTAGTTCCTTGGTCATTTTTGGATTTTTTGTTTTGTTATTTGTGTAAAAATTGGAATAAATTTTCATGAAATCAATTTTTTCCTGTTCATTTCGACATGCTGGGAGGCTATTAATATGTTGAACGCATGATTCGCAATTGCATATAAAATCATGACCCGACAGTAAACTATGTCTTCGCTGTAAAGTTGGCGTATCAAATACCTCGGGGCTAAAAAACCAAAAAAAAGAAACAAAAAATATATTGTATGTATTTAGGTTATATCTAAAATATTAAACTTTGTATGTATTATTTTTGATTGACAATATAATTTTAATTGAGTTTAATACTCTCAATCAATGGTATCGACTTATGTAAGTCTATTTTGAAAGTTTACTAGAACTAAATTACTTTAATTCAGGTAAGTAGGTGGCCCTACCTAATCTTGGAATTGAACCTTTTCAGATTACCAGCCAATCTGAAAAGGTTCAATTCCAAGTATACCTAATTAGATACACATGCATACACATATATATGTACTATTTTTTAGAAATCTTACCCATAAGTTATATTTATTTGCTCATCTTTTTTTATATTTTTAATTACAAAACAATATTCTTTTCTGTCTTTGTATAGTAATAAGCAATTAGGTGCACAGGAATGATTAATGCGGCTACCAAAATTCAATAATATTTCAATGCTCTTATCAAAACGGAAAGCATTGGTTTTTATTTGTAGTACGCACTTTAGAAGTAGCTCATATATCATTTTATCAAAAAGTTTATTATTACTAATATTTTCTTTTAAAGTTTCTTCTATTAAAACATATCCCAAAATTACAACAGCCATAAAAAACTTGTAATATTTTGCCTTTGTTATATCTGCTTGTTGTAAATCACTTACTCCCAGACAACCATTTCTTTTAATTATAATATTTTCTAGATAATCTTCACTGTTTTGTTTAAAAGTGTTAGTTTCTTTTACTATATTTTCTCTATAACATTTTTTGATATTAAAATTATATTCATTTAAAATTTTCATTAACATTTTGATTGGCAATGTAAATTCATCTTGAAAAAAATTTACGAGTATATGAATTATTGAACATTCAATTTTATGAAAATTTTCATCTTCTTTCATGCATTCTTCACTACAATACATTGTTAAAGTACAATTAGTACATGGAAATAGGCAATATGGTTTTTTCTTAAAACAATTATGGCATCGTAAATACGATTGCGTTTTAGTATCGCATAAGTGCCCTACAAACAAATCCTCAATCAAAATTAAATCACCTGGATGTAGAGGTATCTTTGTAAAAATTCCTCTACCGGTATTAGGTGTATCACGAACTTCCAGTCCATCAATAATACAATCAACTTTTGGATTTGGAGGATAAGATAATTTGAAATTAAACAGAAAATCATGTTTTTTGTTAGTTTTACTGCTATTTATGATTTCCAAACATTTTTTTTCTCTTGTAATAAGAATTTCTAAAATCTTTGGAGGCAATTCTACTTTTATAAATTTTGCTTTTTCAATATCTTTTAAACATTTATCATAATCTTTAATTTGCATCAAAATTGCTGATCTATTTAAATATCCTTGTGCAAGATTTTTTGAATTTGCTTTAGCATAGCATATACTTTTGTTGTATAATTCAATTGCATTTTTGAAATCTTGCTGTTGATAATATTGATTCCCTTTTAGTCTGAGTTTTTCCGACACTTCATTATCTTTCCGATTTCCAATTACCGATCTAGTTATATCTTCTAAAATATTGTTGTCAGCACAAATTTTGCCAAAAAAGGCTATTTTTTCATTTTTTGTTAAATCTGTTAACATGTGCATATAATTTTCCAATTTAATTGCATTTATAAGTAATTCGAAGTTAACCATTGTTAGCAATTTGATATAGATAAAATTGGTTTTCCAAAAAATTTTTTTAAATACTTATAGACATAAAAAATTCCACTACAATGTTTTTGAAAATTATTTTTCGAGTTTTTCTACTTTAACCGAATATCAGTCGTTTACGCCCGTTTTCCCAGTTTATTAAGTAAATTTGTGAAAACTGAACACAAAAAATTCAAATTAATTGCAAGGGAAATAACCAACTTCGGAAATCTAATTTAATAGCATAGTAGCAGTATTACCAGCTAATCGCAGTATGTTTGCAAAAACGCTGTGTAACAAAAATATAGGTCAAGAAAATTTTTGGTCATTCTAACAAAAATATAGGTCGAGAATATTATTTCACGAACTGTTATTCTAACTTTATGTTCGTGGAAAACAAAACAAGTCTTGCCGATTTTTGTTTGACAAAGTATAGAAAACCTTTTTTAAAATCAAATATCTGTAATAATATCGATTTTTTTAGATTTATTTTTAGAATTCTACAAAAGGTGGATGAAAATGGGATACCTCTATTTTAATTCTTTTTCTTTTTAAGAAAACCGCGAACATATTTTGTTTTTTTTTCTTTAAAATACCAATAAGATACAGACATATTCTTTCGCATTTTACATGTCATTAAAATAGTATAGTATCCCAACATATTGCAACACTAAATATCTTATCTAAAAGTGGTTAATTCTACAAATCTCGACAAAACAAAAAATTATTTTCGCTATTTTGAGAGCTGATAACTAATTTTATAAATAATTGTAGTGGTTTTTAACAAACTATAAGAACTGCGTTTAGTCTAATTTTGTTTTAGTCAAGCTGCCTAGGTTACAAACTCAATATTCAAATATTAATTTAAATGTATAAAATTACAAAAAATGTTGATTAAAAATAAATTTGATTATTTTTGGTCCGCAGTCTTATCTTTACGTAAAAAGAAATTTGAAACAATTTTTATGATAAAAAAAATTATGCCAAATGTAATTTTCGCTTATGTTATAAAATATAAATAAAGAGCTTGTTTTGATAAATTTGCTTTTTAAATAAAAGAAAAATAATAATCGACAAAATTTCAAAAATGTATTGAATGCATCGAAACACTTAATCGATTATCGATAAACTGGTTATGTATCACTTGAAGCGTTTCTTTAAACCTTCATCTGGAACTGGGATTAGATTTTAAATGAAAAATTATTTTATATATTATTATGAAAGTAAGTAGAAACCAAAGCAGAATGTTGTAGATAAGTATGTCCTTAAATAGAAGGCTATACTTGAAAAATAGTAGTATAGTTGATGGAGTAATTACGCACATTTATTTCAATAGATTTCTCAAAATGCTTAGTTAAAATTCTAAACATAATTCTTTTAATTTAGGAAGATTACTTTTAACTTCTGGATAAAAAGGTTTTTATATAAAGCTTTATTTCGTTTATAAACTGCTCTCAATAACTCCTAATTATTTTAAAGTCTGAATTATTTTAAAGTATGTATCATAATTTTTGTTAAAAAAACATAAGCTTCAAAGTTATGGCTAAGATATTTATTTTAAATATTATGTACATACTCGTATGTAGGTTAATATGAAAATAAAATTTAAATTACCATAAAACTTTTTCGATATCTTTTCTTAAAAATATAGTAACCAGTATAAAAGAAAAATATATGAATATTGAAATATCGATATTTTAGTATCGAAAATTTAGATATTAGCGCCTGTCATGTTTGAGTATATGTATTTATATGTATGAGCATACTTCTATTGTTCATTAAGCAGTAGGGACATGATGATCTTATCTTTTCTACAATTCGAAGTTTAGTTTTGGGCTAATATGTAAATACATACGAATCACATACATATAAGGTATGTTTAATATAAGAAAGTTTTTTAAAATTTTTAAAAACTATAAAGTTTTTGCGTAATTATGTTTGTGTGTAAATGCATATGTATACTTTTTTCCGTTGTCAAAACTGAAAAAAAAATTTCGTTTACTTTTTGAAAAACAATTCATTATTTTTTATTATATAAATTGTATTAAATATTTTTTAACAAAAAGTAGTATAATAACATTCCTCATTTAAAAAATATTTTTTTTTTATATAATACTATATATTATATTGTGTGTTATATTATGTACATGTAACAATCTAAAATAAGATGAAAAATGAACCAAAAAAAAAAATAATATTTTCTTAAAAATATCAGCAAATCTCAGCTCAATTTAAGCTCTTGTTCGTCAATTCTGCATTCTAATCGTTCTAATCGCATTTTGTATTCTTCATTTTCTATACGTGTTAGTTCAAGTTCTTTTTTTAAAGCATCATGACTTCTTTTCAATTCTTGCAATTGGCGGCATATTTCTGGTATGTCTAATAATTGAACAACATTACTTCTAAATGTTTGTTGATTTAAATTTACATGCAATGGAGAGTTGTTTGAAGATGAAGGAACCATACCTTCATTATTTGCCATAAAATTTGAAGATAAATTATTAGAACTAACTGGATCTGATATTTGCTTAATATTGCTATTACTATCATTAGATGTGTCATATATTTCTTGATCGCTATCATTTTCAGTACATATTTCAATTATACTAGATAAATCATCTTCTTTTTCTTCTAATCTGCTTCTAATTTGTGTATTAATTGCTGTTTTACTTGCCTAAAAAATAAAATTTGTTTTATGTGTTTTTTATGGTTTTTAAAATACTTACACTAACTATATTTGAACTATTCAAAGGTACTGGTGAATCGTATTTTATTTTTTTTTTGATTATTTCATTTGAGTTGGCAACCTTTGTTAATTTTGTGAAATGCATCCCTGGTTTAATACTGTAAAAATATAAGTTAATTATTTTAATTGCACTAATTAATATTTTCATTGGATCACCTTTTCGTTAACCCATACATTTTTTTAAATGCATCCATTGAAAGTATTTTAACATTCTGTAAAAACAATCGGAAATACATTTTACATTTCAAATCTTAAATTGTTTTATAATAGGTATTTATATATCAATAATAAAATAATTAAATCGTTTATATTTATATATTAAAAATGTATAAATAGTGAAATTTTTATATAAATTTTGATATATAATAATTCTTATATAAGATAAGATAATAATTCTTATATAAGAAGACTTCCTTCTGGTAATTATTTTGGTAAGTTGTTTTCATTTTTAAAGATCACACTTATATTTAAACATTATAAAACAGTGTTATACAATTGATTGTGTTAAAAATAAAGGCATACAACTATGCATTAATTTAGTAGCTCAGAAAACTTAACATTAGATATTTGTGATCTCAAAATATGTTTTTAAAAATGAAAAAACAAAATATATATTCCGGTTTCCAAAATATATATTCACTAGAAGGACTTCAATTCAATTAAATTAAAAAAACAAAATGAAATTCAATAAGATATTAATTCAAATATGTTTAACCATACTTTTGATGGTGTTTTAAGTGATACAGGTTTAGCTTTTAAAGCCAACTGCTTTTTATGATGTTCATTCTGAACAAATGTTCTTCTAGAATTTTCAAAAGAAGTATTTTGTTCTTGCTTATTTTTGAGATTATTTAATGCAAGTTTTCCTCCTTCGGTTAAAACTAATTGTCTTCCATTTTGCAAAGCGGATGTTAATATTGTATCATCGGAATCATCAGCAGCCATCATTGATTTCAATTTCTTTATCATGTCAAAAGTTGATAAATTGGCAGGGTAATCTGCAAAATTTATTACAATAATAGTTTTAGTTTAATTCACTTTATTAAAACTAAGTTTAATAAAAATCGTGCCTTCTGTTATATCTCCATTTTCTTCCGAAGGTATTTCATCTTTTACCTTTATGTCACCATCATTATCAACATCAAAAACATCTTCTTCATTATTTTCTAACATTATAGAATGCACAGCTGCATTGGTTTCGGTCTGTATTAAAAAAAAATATTATATTTTAATTTGAAAAATAAAATACATTTGATTACTTCATTTTGATCTGTTATCTGTGGTTTATTTCTCATAAGATCTCGTGCAATCTGTAATTCTTTCAATAATTCTGTTTGTCCGGTTTGAATCGCTATAGATAAGGGTGTTCTTTCAAATTTACAAATAGCGTCCACATCAGCGCCGTATTTTAAAAGTAACTTTACTACTTCTGCGTGTCCATGCTCAACTGCCCAGTGTAGCGGTGTCATTCTCAGCTGGAAACCATATATTCAATGTAGTTTTCTATAATCAAATGTATGTGCTTAGGTTAGATATAATTACCATATCTCTAGCATTAACATCACAATCAACTTTTAGTAAGACTTCTATTATTTCTGCATGTCCATGAAGGGCAGCTATGTGCATAGCTGTACGATCAACTTTGGTTCGCGTGTCTTTATTATGACCGCTTTTAAGTAAAAGTTCAAGAACTTCGCGGTGGTTACACATTGCAGCAAAGTGAAGAGCAGACATTCCAAGCTATAATAAAAATCAAATATTAAAGCGATTTTAAATCAATATAATAATTTTATAAATACCCAATCGCTTATAAATGGGGCACCTTCCTGTATTAATTTAAATATTTTCTCAGCATTCCCTTCTCTAGAATAGTTTAATAACATTTTCCCAAGCTCATTAACTGGAAGGGAATTAGTTGTTGACGATGAAGATGAAGAGCCATCACCATCAATCTAGAAATTGTATTTAGCAATGTATAAAGAATTTTATTAGTTTAAAGAAAATTTTCCTTTCTACCTTTGATTTATTTAAGTTATTCATTACAGCTGACAGTTTATTATTCTTAGATAGAACAAATTTTATTTGGTTCTCAGTTAAAATTGTTTTAGCTTCTATATTCATAGGATTCCTAATTATCTTTTTATCTATATCCATTATTTTGTCTTCATCTGTTTAAACTTAAAAATAGTGGATAAAAAGTTTTTATTTTTTGACATTTCATATAACGTTTGAACCGGAAATTATATTGCAAAAAAAATATTTACATTGTATTTTTGGAGACAACTTAATAGAAATGTAAATAATTTAAATTTTAAAAAAAAATTGAAATTCAAATAAACAGAAGGATAAGGATATATCAACCATATTATTTAAAAATTACTTGTAGTGCCTTTCCAGTTCCGGACAAATCAAATAGATTAGCTCATCCGCTTTTTAATTTAGCGGAAATTAACGGAAAATTTGTTTTAATTAATAGTAAGTTAAATTTGTAATAAAACTTGTAAATGAAAAAATATACTTATATATTTAAAACTTCAAATTGATCTTTTAATTGTTTTGTTTGGTAAATAAATAAATATTACACCAAAATAATTAAAATTTTCACTTTTTGCTGTCATTAAAACTGACATTTATATGAAGAACGCGCGTACTTTCCAAAGATAATTACAAGAATCCCTCTCGCGGCAAGTATGAATAAAATATAAAGCTTAAAGACTACGTAAAAGATTTAATTTTTGTATATTTAAATCTTTAGATGACAAAAATACAGACGAAACTTGTAAGTGGTAATGCTTACCACATGATTAAATAAATTGTTAAATAATTAACTAAAGATAAATTAGCAATGATTGAGTTAGTTTGATTGCATTTTAATAAATTGTATTACTACGCAAAATATAAGTTAAAATCAACAGTGGTTTTCGAGTTAAAATTTTATATTTTGATATGGGATTTGGATACACATATATATAATTTTTTTCAATACTGTCATTTTTGACAGTAGGTATGTTATTTCAACATAAATATGTCACAATGACATAAGTATGTTATTTCAATTATAAATTTATTGTTTTAAAATAATTGCTATGTATTTATTGACATTTTTTTACCAAATAAGTAGCATGTAGGGGCAAGTGGTGTAATTGTGCGCAGCAGTATATCTTCACTAATAAAACTTTTTATATTCCAACTTATGTACAAAAACAAAATTAGCAAATATGTCTGTCAAAAGAGGTAAACGAAAAAACTACTCCATGTATCCTTTTTATTAAAAAATATTTTTTTTCTTTTTGTCTTATAATTTTTCTCTCTCAGAGTGTACAGTATTTGTATTTCTAATTGGTCATACTTGGTTTTTTTTTTCATTAACTGTTCCTTGAATCTTAAATTTGTGTTTTTGTTTCAAGTGAAAATCAATTATTTTAAAAATTTATTGAATATTTTTGAGGCAAGTAAAAAAAAAATGTAATATGCATAATTACCTCAGAAAAGTAAATGTGCGGTGCGCATAATTGCCCTAATTTATATTAAAAGTACTGCCAAATAAATTAAATGCATTGTACAGAGTGCATTGAAATGTTTTGGGAATTTGTTCGCAAATAAAAATCGATATGAAAAATATCGAGCTAGTATTCTTTATTAACGTTTAAATTTTGTATTTGTTTTCAAAGTTACAATTGTAAATTTTTTGTATTTATTCCCTCATTCGGTTATGAAACACATATTTTCTCCCAAAAAATTCATTCAATTTTCTATAGGTATAAATATTTTTTGTACCCAGAACAACTCCAGAACAAAGTTAATACATTTATTTGCCAAATTAGTTAAAACACAAAAATTACCCTGTAAACGTCAAATTCGTTGTGATCTCGCTTTTGTTTTAATGTTTTGATTATATTTTTGACACAATAGAAATTTCTTCACGTGTGTAGCCTTTTCTCATCTAATTTAGTATAGAAGAACTTTAAAAGAATTCTAAAGTCAAAATGGGAAAATTCAGAACAAAACTTAAGCGTCACGAAAAAGGAAAAACATGGAAAAAAGGGCACTCATCAACATCTAACCCTGAGAATATGAAATATCGCTCTAGAGCTAAATCAAGATTTTTCCAAGCAAATTTGAATGCTGGCAATGAAGTTAACAAACCCCAAGGACTTACTGTGGAAGCCCTTATGAAACATGAAGCAAAATTACAATATGCAACTGGATTGCAAGATCCAACTGTTAACGAAATTTGTGGCAGTATAAAGTCTCTTAGCTTTGATGGAAGCATGCAATCCGAATCTGAATTGGGAACATTTAAAACTTTTCAGACTTTTGCGTCCAGCTACAGCTCGTGCTCAAATATGAGTTTCAAAAAATTGTTGAACGGTTTTAGATCCAATTCTCAAAGTCACAAAGAAATGCTAGCAATTTTAACGGCACTTACTGAAATAATTAAAGAACGTGGTGGTAAAGAAACGTCAACGGAATATTTTATTTTACTAATGGAAACAATAGAAGCAAGTACAGGTGATTCTGAAACTATTGCAGGAATTTCACTTCTTGCAATGGGAATTAAATCTGTTCCTTTGCCAGTGCTAAGAAAAAAATTTTCTGAAACTGCGAAAACTTTATTAGATTTATTGGAGCACTTTATGAATGGCAACAACCCCGCAGTTATTAGGCAGATAATAGGATGTCTTTCAGTTTTGCTACGGGCACAAGATTTTTCGACTTGGAGCTATTCTTCAACAATGAGGTACCTGGATGCGATTCTTTCTTTTACAATTTATTCGAAACCAAAAATTCGTAAAGCTGCTCAACATGCAGTGGTTTCTATTATTCACGGGAGCTCATTTATGATTCAACCTACCACAGATCAAAATAGTACTAATGATTCACATGCAAAGATTTTTCATCCAGGTGGAGGTCGTGTTGCCAAGTTTTGCTTAAATCAGTTCAAACCAGAAGTGTTAGCTACTTCTGAAACAATCGTTCTTCATTGCTTACAATTACTAAAAGATACGATTAGTGGGCTTAAAACAGAAGATGCTAGAGAAATTTGTGAAAGTGTGTTATCAATTATGACAACACCAAACGTTTTATTACGGACTAGCTGCTTCCAAGTTTTACACTCATTATTTTCATCACGGCAAACAAATCTAACAGGGGTTCTCTGTGGCAAGTTAATAACTGCAATTTTTGATTACAGACCTGATAAAAATGATATAAGGCAAACTCTTGCTTGGTTAACAGTGCTTAAACAAGGCCACATTCACATGATGAACTTAGATAAAAATATTGGTTTAAGTTCTTTGACAAAACTAGTGGATATCTGTTCTTCAGATTTATGGATGTCAGACAGGCAGGAAATTGTTGCTGGTGCGTCAAATTGCTTGAAAGAAGTGCTGTATGAATGCGTTAAACCAATATGTTCATCTACAAAATTTGCAGACATAAATCGACATAGAATTACGGAAATTATTAACTTATTAGGACGGGCATTATCTTCACCATTTGGAGATGTTGCAAAATATGTTATTTTAACATTCTCTATTTTATTTGAAGTTGTAGGTGAAAATTTTACAGTAGAATTACTGCCATATGTTCAAGCTTTAGGTAAACGTTATGACTCTCATAATTCATTAAGTGTACACATTGAACATTCAATTATTTCGGCTATTAAGGCTCTTGGGCCTGAAAATGTCCTTGAAGCAATTCCATTAACGAATGCTAAAGGCGAAGTTGTTTTGGAAAAATCTTGGTTACTACCACTTTTGCGTGAAGGCATAAATAATGCATCATTAAAATTTTTTGCAACATATATTCTTGAAAAGGCTTTTGATTGCAATAAAAAATGGAAGAAATTCGCAGAAGAAGGTCAAAAATCGCCTGCACATATACATGAATTACTGTGTTGTCAATTATGGGGACTTTTACCTGGATTTTGCCGAAATCCAAAAGACCCAGAGAATTTCAGTTTAATAGCAAAAACACTTGGTAATGCTGTTGTAAGTAACGTGGAATTTAGGGCTCCAATTTTGGATGGAATATGTGAACTGATTGCTAGCCCAGAGGAAGTTAATAAGGAGCTAGCTAAATTTGCCAAAAATTTTCTCCCGAGATTATTTAATGTTTACAGTGCTAAACCATCTGGCTCATATGAAGCTGATTTAAGGAAAAAAACATTAGAAACAATAAAACAATTTTTAACTATTACTAACGTTACAATTTTAGAAGAACTATTTCAAACTGCTTTCAATCAATTTATCGGTCTTCAAGGTGGAGCTTTCGAAAGCGATTCGGTTTTAGATTTATTAGTTCTTCTTCTCATATATCAGAAAGAAGAAAATATAAAATTATTTTATGATGATATTATAGTACCTATTATGAAGAATGAAAAGAAAAAGTTTATACCTAAAGATGAACAAAAATTTAAATATCAACAAAGAAAATCTTATGAAATGCTCAAAAATATTTTAGCAGAAGAACGAAAAAATTGCAAAGATTTCGTAAAACATAATTCAACAACTATTCAAAAATTACTTTTGGACACGTTGACAACAAGTTGTTTGATTTGCCAGGCTTCTAGGCTTAAGTGTTTAAAGTTGTTAATTGAAACTCGAAAAAGTTTAAGCACAAATGATAAACTTATTGCCAAAACAATTCCTGAAGCAGTGGTTTCTTTTAGAGAATTTTCAACAAAACAGGAAAATATCTCTTATGAACTGATAAATCTTATAGGCGGGAAATTTAAGGAGGCAGATAAATTAAACTACTTTGTTGATATAATATTAGCTGGATTTGGTGGTGATCAAGCTCTTATATCTAATACTATTCTTGCATTACGTACTGTCATACACAGTTTTTCCGGCAATTTAACCATAAAAACCATTGAGTTTATTTTAGATCAAGTATTAGTTTTCTTGGTGCAAAAAAGCCGCTTACAAGCAGAATCAGGTATATCATTTTTGATAACATATATAAAAGTTTTGCAATCTCCTTTGATTGCAAATCATTTAGAGAAAATAATTAAATCATTGTCATCTATGGTACCGGATACAAAACGATATTGCCGTTTGCAACTCGGTTATTTATTACGAAAATTATGTAAAAAATTTACTGCTGATGAAATCATCAAACTAGTCCCAGGTGACGATGAACTTACACATCGAAGATTGAAAAAAATTAGAAAAACTTTAAGCAGAGAAAGTCGCCAAAAGTCACATGAAAAAGACACCGCAGAACAAGATTCGGAAGAAGAACCATTCGTAGAAGGACTTGAAAAGAGAGTTTTAACTATTGACGATATTTTAGCAGAAAGTGAAACAGATTCAATGGATGAGGATGCTGAAAACAAAAAAGGTAAATCGAGCAAAAAATCGAATAGAAACGAGACTTTCATTCAAGAAGATCCAGAGGAAATTGTTGACTTAGCAGATTTGAAATATATGGGTAACATTTTATCAAATGCTCCTAAGTTGAATGATAAAAACCAGAAAAAAGAGAAAAAGAAAGACAGTAATCGTGGTTTCAAGACTGCCGAAGATGGTCGCCTTATTATAACTGATAATCCGAGTGATTCAAATGAAAGTGATAGTGAAGATAACGATATGGAAATCGAAGGTGTTGATAAAGCTAAAGGTAAAAGCTTTATGCAAAATGATAGCAGCGATGAAGAGGAAACTATTACAAAATCAAATCGTAAACGAAAAGCAACTGAAAGTATGAAATCTGGTTATTCAAATTTAAGTAAATATACAGCTGGTGGTAAAGGTATACATAGAAAATTAGATTCATTATCAACTAAATCAGGTTATTCTCGTACATCTACAACAACAGCGAAATCAACAATAAGGCAGCCTAAAATTAAAAAATTAAAATCTGATACAAAGAATAAATCGAAACTAGATCCTTATACTTATATTCCACTAAGTCGAAATTTATTAAATAAAAGAAATAAAAAAAAACATTCAGGACAATTTAAAAGCATTGTAAAAGGTAGTCGCAAGACAATAATGAAAAAGAAAGTTAAAAGAATGAAATAAATAATATTTAAAAAAAAATTAAGTTTCAAACTTTTCTAAAAACAAAAAAATACTGATATACATATTATTGTTAAAAATAAAATGAATCTTTCGAAAATAACTTTTTTTTTTTGTTTTATAATTCCTATAAAATGCTATTATACAATAATTACTGTAGCTGCGAAATGTAGTTGCAGTATGTTTTAAATTTCAGTATAGTAGAGTTAATACTGTGTAAAGATTTAAAGATTTTACAGACCATGAGTACAATACTATAAATTCTAATGCTATAAATTCGATACATATTCGATAGAGATAAATTTCTTAATTTAAAAAGAAGGAATTTTGTTTACATATCGGGACTATCGTGCATTTTAAAACTTGAAAATGTCTCAAGAAATTCCGGAAAAATCGGTTTATACACATTTTCTTTTTGTCTTAGACTTTAGGGACCCTGATGTACAGATTTCAAATTTCATGTTATATAATTGGTCTTATAAAACATGACACGATTTATGGTTAATTTGGACTTGGATAAGCTTTTGATTTAAAAAATGAGTTTCCCAGAAATGGACAAGATATTGATGATAATAAAAAATCATGTCTGAAATTGAATTTTACAATTATTAAATAAAATTGATAAAAATATTTTGTTATATAATTTAAACATAATTTATTATTATATCATTAAAATAAACTATTGTGTACTTAAATTTCAAATAACTTTCATAAAGGACAATTCTACAACTAAAAACATATTTAAAGTATTTTACTTTTTTGTAATAAACAGATTATTTTCTGAATTTTCTTCAATGCTTAACCATTTTTTGTTTTTTTTTTATTTTTATTTATTTAAAAAGCTTATATTTAACATAATATTATTTTTTTTTTTAAATAATTAAATTTTATTTAAGTTCAATATAATTAATTCAATAATAAAATTTTCAATTTTAAAATTTTAAATTATTTTTCTTCATATTTTTTTAAATAAAGTCTAATTTGCATCAGTCGATATATTTGTTACAGATTTACAAGTCTCAATTAAAAGACCTCCATCTAAGGCTGGACTACTATTCGTATGATGTAATAAATTGTTGTCAGTATTTATAGTTAATGGATTATTACTAATTGGATTATGAGTTGGTGATTGATTTGGGGTTGTATTTGTGCTTTTTGATTTACGGAACCAACTTCCAATTTTACGTCTTCCTAATGAACCATTTTGATTATTATTACTATGACTATTACTATTCATTGCAGTACTATTATTACTATATTGTTGATAATTCATACCAAATGTACTTGAAATACCATGTTTTTTAAATTTTTTTGATTTTTTTGGTAATGTTTCATAATATTTTTCGATCATAATCTGTTGATCATTATTACCACCATTACCGCCACCACTACCATTATTAAATATATTCTGTTTCCAATTTAATGAACTTAAATTTGTTTCAGAATTATGTGTTGGTGTATCATAATCACTATGATATTCACGATCAGATAAATTATCATCTTCATTAGGATCATTGCCGCCAACAAGCTCAGAAACAAATAAATTTGTACCACAAAATTGTCTTTCAATTGCTAATGTACTTAAAAAACGTAGTTTTCTACTTGAACTACGAAAACAAAAATCAAACCATTTATTTAATGTTTCACAATATATTCGTAAAGCATTTTTTAATGATACACCAAATATTTTACCATCTGGTAAATTTAATATACGACAACTATCTAAGAATATTCTTCCTTTATACATATAATGATTACGTTTAAGAATATCCTTTTTACAATAAATCAATTGATGATCAAATAAAAATAATGTATATGTATTATTCCATAAATTTGGTGAAATTCTAGTGGCATCGGTTTGCATAAAAAATCTTGTACTATGACAAGCAATCGGTGGTCCTTGAAAATTTTCGAAACTTGATTGAAAACGATTCAAATTCTCACTATGTCGTTTACCTAAAATGATAACAAAATAAAAATATTTAATTTATTGTTGAAAATGTTTGTATTTTAAGAGCTTATATTTTTAAAGTTAGTAAACAAAATTGAAAAATAATAATTTTAATAAAATAAGAGAAATGTAGAACTTTAAGTGCATATCTGAATTATGTAAAATCAGCATTTGCAAAATTCTAAATTTTAATTTACGGTATAGTTCCTAAACTTATTCTAAAAAAAATTTTGAAGAAACTTGTTTCTTAACCAGCATATTCAGTTTTTACAATCGAATGAAACAGATTAATGGTCTTCATGTAAAAGTACAAATTCGTCTAAGTCTCTAAAATATAGTCGACTTAAATCCTAAACCAGAGTCCATGATTTAAATATTTTCTCGTACATAGATAATAGATCTATTCACGAGCATCATTATAAATTAAAAGCTCGTGCTTTTGTCTATTTCAACAATTCGGCAGACATTTTTTTTTCGAAATACATACCAGCAAATGTTTCTCAAAAGTAACGATTAAACATTTATTTAAACACCGTTTGACATTGCAATTATCTGGTAATTTTTTAATTTGCAATTTAAATTTTTGCACTAGCTCGTACACGTAAGAATTATTTTTTTGATTTTATTTTAAACCAACACACACAATTGCAATTTGGAATAGTCAATTTTGTCAATAATTAATTTTTCCCTTTTAAATCAAAGATATATGAGGTATACATGCATACATACAATAATAAAGATAGGAATTTGAAATTGTTGCCTACTTTCAGGATAGCAGAAAAATCACGCTACATACATAAGAATGAATAAAAAATTGGAACAATATTTTGAATTTATTATAATCTAATATTCATTTTTGGCTATTCTCTTCCAAATATTTTAGAAATAAAGATAGAAAAGAGATTGGATATCGACCAAAAATTCAATTTGGTTAAGTCAATAATAAAATTTATTAAAAATCGCTGCATATCTAGTCAAATTTATATTGGGCCAACTTTTTAATAGACGCTTATTGTCAGTATGGAAAAGTCCCTTAGGGATATCTCCGGTTTTGTGGTTGGGACGGGGACATTATAGATGGGAGCGTGGGGAGGCTACAATAAGTCAAGAATGGCTGTGGTAGCTTTGGGGATTACTCCTGTCCCACTCGGTTCCCTTGAAATCTAAAATCTATCTACAATCTACAGTATGGAAAAGAATAATAGTTAATTTGAGTTGTTGAATTTAAAATATTGTTAATTTTTAGAAACCTGTCAGATCGATAATTTAAATTTGGAAGCCATTCTTTGCAAATGTTTGGTATTTATTAAAAATTATAATTGTTGCAGAACACCTCATATTTATTGTTGTTCCCATATTTATATTATAAACTATTTAAAGTTATTGTTTTGAAAATATTAAAAATATTATTTTTCATATATATCCATGAAACTCATGGGAGCGGGGGGGTTCGCAATAGATTTTTATACGTGGTCGCGGTGCACTGTTACCCCCGATGTACAAGTCTACAATCTACAAAATGAATTGTTTTGAAACTTAATTGAAATGGTTAAACTTTAAAAATTTTATTCAATCATTAGTTGTATGGACTAATAGTTAACCAAATAAATTGCCTAAAATAGGTAAAAGCTCTTATAAAATAGTGGTAGATTTAGTGTTAGAAATAGGAATTAGTAGATTTTGTGAAGGAGTTAATCAGTAATTTTAATATTAGTAAACTAAATTAGAGTATGTAATTTTTGTTCGTTAATTTGTATTAATAATAAGTATTTAGTATTCAAATTACTGGTTCAATAGAATTAATTAATGAAATAAATTCAATAACAAAAAAAAAAACCCAAAAGAAATATACGTTCAGCATGCACATATATTTAAAATTTAGGAAAAAATATAAAATATTATAAAATTTTAATATTAAGTACTACAATTTATGTTTTATATTAAAATAATAAAAAATACAATTTAATAACAATTTAATCCCAAAATTAAAATAAAACAATATAATATTATTTTTATTAAAATATATTTTTAAAATTATTACTTAATGTTAAAATAATATTAGTTTTTATTTGTATAAATTATAATTAATATTATAATATTTTAAATGCATCTACATAATTTTAAATGTCTATGATATTTTAAATTTAAATTACCTTCATTAACATTTTCTGTAACTTTTTTCATAACATTAAGGGCAGCTTCAAAATTTTCTTTATTATCACAATAATTTCCACATACAATTGTTGATTGACCAGAATTATATAATTGACTTTGAATTATTCCTGTATTTACATTTGTATTTTTATCATTTTTATTTAATTTTTCATTATTAATATCAATATCTCCTCCTTTGGATGGATAATGTTTGACTATTTCAGTTAAATGTAAAGGATAACGACATATCCTTTGAATTGGTGCTAATAAATGAGCAGATAATGGTAAATGAGATAAATTTTGAGCAACTCGAATGCTAAAACAAAACAAAAAAAAAAATTAGTTTAAATCCTAGATTTAATAATATTAAATTCAAAATTACTTTTCAAATATACATTTTGCTTCCTTACTACTAGAATATGTTTCTAATTCCATTAATGCACGTGGATATGAATTACAGTATGTTGAATAAACTGAAAATCCATTTTGCTGTTACAAAAAAAAAATATATATATATATATATTATTTTATTATTTAATAATTTATTTATTTAAAATAATAAAACTTACATAATTAATAAAAGTTTGGGCGATACTATCCTTTTCAACGCCTTTTTTTAATGCTTCTAGAAATGTTTTCTGAAATTCCCAAACAACTTCAATATTAGAGAAAATTATTTTTAAACTATCCGGTGAGAATATATCTATTCTCTTTCGCATTTCTTTCAAATATCTAAAATAAATAATATATAATAAAATATATTTATTTAATATTAAAAAAATTAAAATTAATTGATGGCTTATTTTAAAAATGACCTAAGTATATTAAAAATCCAAAAATTCTCTATTTCCAAAGCAATAGTAATGACAATAATTGGAATTGCAACTTGAATATTGTTAGATAGAAAAATAAATATACTACAATATTAACAAAATTTTCGGGTTACTTTAAACCCGAACGCATTAATATTTCATTTTGATTTGAAAATGGACTTAGATCATTTTCACGGATTCCTTTATTTAATTTCTTCTTACCCTAAACAAAGTGTTGACAATAAATTAACATAATTTATTTCAGTTTCCAATAATTCTTTAATAGCATTTTGTCTTAAATTCTCATTTATATTCGAGACTAAATTTTTATGTTGTATATTAAATGGATTAATAGTACATGATGATGATGATGTTGATTCCATATTTATTTTATTTGTTTCATTTTGAATTATTTGTTCATTATTAATAAAATTGTTGCCCTCTAATAATGTAATTGATTGTTGACTAGATGATGAATTTGATATAATAGAATTTTGTTGATCTTGGTGTTGTTGTTGTTGTTGCTGATGTTGTTGTGATGATGATGATATTGATGATAATGATGATGTTTGTTCAATATTTAATTGGTCTCTTATAAATTTTTCATTATCATTACAATTATTTTGAGATAATTCTTGAAATGTTGAATTTATTTGGCTTGAAGATATATTTGAATTTGTAATAGTAGTAGTATTAGTAGTTGTAATAGTGGAATCTGATGAATTTTTATCCTCTGAATTTATATTATTATCACAGCAATTAATAACCGATGTATTATTATATTCAACAACTGATGTTAAAGATGTTTTATGATTTAATTGATTTTGACTAAAATCATTTTCAGTTTCTGATGTTTGCATAAATGGATTTAAAAGACGTACAAAATCTTTTGGAAACCAACCTTGTTGTGGTTCTAAAATTTTTTCAATAATTTCATCATGTTTTATTTTACCATACCACCATGGACCATCATCTTGACGTATTATTTCTACTAATGCACCTGGTTCAAGTGCTAACTCTTGTGGTCCAGCTGGTGTAAATTGATTAAGAACTTCAGCAAATAATGGCCGTTTATCTGTTTAATATATAAATAGAAAAATATTATTGAAAATTAAAAAATTATTTTAATTTTTTTTTTTTTAAAAATTACCATCTGGATGGGATGAAATACTATCAGTATCACTATCATCTGCATATTTAGTCATTTGATCTAAACCTGGATGACTTAATGATCTTTTTGGTTTTGGTGATGTTTTATGTGAACCATTTTCGGAATTTTGAACTTTTTTAAGTGCTTTTGATTTTGCTGATGCTGAACCAGATTGTGGATTATTGTAATACATATTATTACGTTTATTTGGTGTACGAAAACTTTCAGATGAAAGAATTACATTACAATTACCATTAGATAAATTTGATGTTATAGTTGTTGATCGAGCTGAATTACTTCTTCTAACACTTATATTTGGTATAGAATTTGTATCAATTTCCTAAAATTAAAAAATTTTCATTAATAAAATTTTATTATTAATATTAAAAAAAAAAAAAAAATTCTTACAAAATCTTCATCATCACCAATATTTCCAATGAAATTTTCATCATTTTCAGCTTCAATTTGTATACCAGAATCACCAGAATTACATTTATCTCTACGATTAAATTTAGTTTTACGACGTTCTTGACTATTACGCCAAATTGATGCACCAAAACGATTTTTAAAACTACCGTTACTGCTATTACTACTATTACCACCGTTATTTATATTTGTATTTAATTCTGTTGTCAATTGATTTGAATTATTTAATAAATTTGTTGTGGTACCTTGTGTTGCGGTTATTATTGTTGGTATTATATTAATTTTATCTTCTAATAAATTTTTTTGCGTAAAATTTTTTCCAATTATATTATTATCATTATTATATTTATTATTAATATTTTTATTATCATTTATTGTTGTTGCTGTTGTAACTGTTCCAGATGTTGATGTATGGATGGATGTTGGTGGACATTGTTTAAAATGTTCAAATGTTTTACGAAATTTATAAAAAACACCATTTTGATTATTACCATTTACACTAATTGTTGTTGTATAAGGACTAACATCAGATTTCTTTGCATTTGTATTTTCTAAGGAGGATTCATTTAAGGATGGACTGGATATGGCACGATATCGATTTAACTGGAAGGAGAAAAGAAAAGAAAAAAAATTAATTAAAAATTTTCTCTAATAAAATTAATAATTTTAAAATTTAATAATTATGATACCAATATATTTTCAATAGGGGGAAAATCGGGTAATTTTACAGTACATATATTACTCGTAATTATTAAAATTATCTTTGTCAGTGCTGAAATCATTTAGAAACAGCCTCAAAATTAGAAATTAATTTTTTTTTTTAATTTAATAAGTATAATAAATAATTAATATATAAAAATCTCGAGTCCCGCCCCTCCTCTAGTATATCTTACGTCCCACCACCCTCTCCTAATATAGTCAAATACTCGATCAATAAAATATTCTATTTCAATGAACATGAATGTGAATTCACATTGTACACGTGTACTAGAATGTTTATTTTCGCATTGCACACTCTTTTTACAAGAAATTCGATTCTATGTGGGCGATAGTAGTAAACACTAAAACTAATCTAATATAAAATTCGATTATTAAATAAAATCACTACTAGACCCACACTAAAAATGAATTAAATTTTATAATTTAAAATAAAATTAAAATTTTTCAATATTATTATAAAAATTAGCATAAAATTTTTATATTAAATACAATATTGATCTAGTTGCTATCACAAGTTAATTATCGATAAATTTTATCGAAAAAAAAGAACTTATAAAGTTTTTTTATAACCCTTAAAGATAACCCTTAAATTTACATCATTTTAATGTTGTAATAATAAGGTCCCCCCCATTCCCCTTCCCCTTCCCCTTCCCCTTCCCCTTCCCCTACGCTCTTCTAATAAGCTATATATGAGCTGATATAATTATATGGTCTAATTTTTATTTACATTTGAATTTAATGATTTTTTAAAGCGAGTTTCGTTTTTCTGTCAAATTTTTTTTAAATAAAATAAAATTGCAAACCTCATTGCAAATAAATCGAAATTTTCCATCGATTGAATCGGATTTTTCTTTCATTATTTTTAATAATACAAAAAACAACAATTTTCTTAATTTTAAATATTTTTTTTTTTTTTTAAATTTACAATACGATTTTGAAAAAATAAATTTTTGTGACCGATTGAAACGCTTATTAATAATTTACTAATGATTTTAAATTTTTTTCTTTCTTTTGTATTTAGTCATTCATTTAAAATATAATAAAAGTCAGTTTGGTTATCATTATTTATTATAAAAATTCTGTATAAATATTTTTTTTTATAAATGTACTTAATAAAAATACAGGGTGTTTTTTTCGGTTTGTTTATTTGAGATTTTATTTTTCATATTTCATACGTCAATTTTCTTCAATTTCACGCGTTTGACATTGACAATCTCCATGTTATGTGATTGTCAATGTCAAGTTGACTCAGTTTAGGTTGTAATTTTTAAATAGATATACTGATTTCCCAAAAGTGCTACTGAATTATAATTTTAATAAATTTAAAGAATATACATTCAATGAGCAATTAAATTTCATGTTTTGATCTGTTTTAATTAATCGCCTATATTACTTGATCTGACAGCTCTTAATTATTTTTCTATTTTGAATTGGATTCGTTTGATCTCCTCTTTGTACTGACCATTAAATTTCAATGGTATGCTTTGGAAAATAATTTTAAGCCTATAATTAGTGATATATTTATTCATTTGTTAAAAATAAAACGTTTTTCTAAGACGTATACGCTGCCAACGTTAATATGAAATTATATTTGAAAAATAAATGTCAAAATATTGATTTATATTTGATATTTACATTAAAATTTTATAATTTAGTTCTTTGAATTAGAAAAAAATCAAATTCTTAAAAATAAAACACCCATCACAGTTATTAAGAATACTGAAAAAATTTTAATCAATTTGTATATATACGTATATACTTATCAAAGAACAAAAAAATGTGAAGTGTAACTAAACGACTAGTTCAATTCATAATCAATAAATTGTATACGTATAATACTAGTTTGCAGATTATAAAAATCGCCTGATAAGAGATAACCGTATTCACATATTAAAATTTTGAAATAAAAAATTCTTTATTATATACAACCTTGGGAATTTTATATTTATTTACTTTTATATTATTTAATATTATAATTATAATAAAAATGTAATATTATCGATTAACAAAATTTAGGCTGTCTGTCATATTTAATTTTAATATTAAGCATATAAGAGGAAGAAAATGATTTCTTTATTACATAATACGATATTGTCACTCTGCTTTTAATTAAGTATGTATTTATTACAATTTTGCTCTACATCAGGAATTTCCATGCCAGCAGAAGCAAAAATAAAGAGTAGAGCAATTGGGCTTATTTTGAATATCGAATGATTGAGTGATAGCAATATTTATCGTAAAAATTTTAAAAACTTTATCAAGGACACGAATCATTTGTATGAATTAGTTTGTTTTTACAATAATAATATCGAATTTTTTACGATAATTTTATTACTACACTTAGTAATTCGATATTTAGAATAACCCTTAATATTATAATTATTATATTCTTCTCAATAATAATTTTAATATTAAAAATGTATAAGTTTATAAGATCATAAATTGCAATAATGCATAGGAATATCTGCAGAAACGTAATACTGCACAAACATAATAATAATGATATACAAAACAGTTAACATGATTTAACTGCGCTACTAATACTGACTTCGCTATACTGTTAAAAAATTTGCCATGTTTATGAACAGATTAGTAAGCAATCTGTATTTACGTATTAGCGTAGTTTTCATTATATATTGCGATATACTGCGTTTATGAAAAGGCCTATTGTTAGCGTTTATGAAAACTCTACATAAAGTTAGAATATATTTGAATAACTTTTGTTTAGTAAGTAAGATTTAATACGATTGTATAAAATTTTATGTTATACAGTTAATTTGAAAGATCTACCTGATATTGCATATATTAAATGTATACTGCAATATTAGGACCTTAAGATATAATATGAATATAAAACGATATTACTGTATTAAACATTTAAGATATCACTGTATTGAACAGTGATTTGAAAATTTAAACAATAGCATTCATAAATAAAATTTCCAACATATTTATATATTAAAAATTTATATAAAATATTTTAACAAATTATTAAAAAATAGCTGAAAGTATGAAATTATTTTTAAAAATTATGACAATTTGAATTGAGGTTTTTAAGAAAACTTTTATTTAAATTTAAAATTTGCATAAATTTTTCCTATGAATTTGTTGATTATTTACATCGATTATCAAAAACATACACATACATACGGACCAAATGAATGTATATATATGTATAAAAACGTACAAGTATTTGAATTAGAAATAAAAAGAAAAAATAATGTCAATAATCTAAATCGGGTCATAATAAAACTTTTGCAGATATAAAGTCAAGTTAACGTAAATTTTTTTTGAAAATTTTAATATACGCACATACATATTAGATATAAATGAGTTGGGAATCCCATAAAAAATTAAACCAAATTCCAAAAAATGACTTATTTTTTGCTTCTATTTTTCAAAATGAGGAGTCGCACTTGCACAGAGTGTATGATAATTATAAACTAAAAATAATGTAAGAAAAATGTAATTCGACTATTTTGACTGTTCTTAGTTTACGCCACTTAGTTATATATCTACATATATTTTTCTTTCTTCCTTCTTTACTCTTCGACGATAGTAAAAAAGGAAGGGTACAAAGCTTCACCATGGCAATTTGTTTTGGAACATATTTTTGATTCTTACCGATTTTTACCGACTTTTTTACCGATTAGCAACTTTTTTACCGATTTAAGTACGTTTAACCAACTTCCTTACTGATTGTTTTTCGTCATGAATTTTTAGGAAACCCGAAACTTTTTCTTTCTTAAGGGTCTCTTAATTTCTTAAGGTTTTTGGCAATTATTTTAAGCGGATACCTCAAGATATGCCAAATCCAACTCCATAGTTCATGATTTGTAAGAATGCGTTCGGAATAATCATTCATAAATAAGAAAAAAATCGGGAACAAACACAACGTTCCTAGTATTCTGAATGAATGAAAAAATGCAGCTTAATGTATTCACAATATTTTGAATAGTCATGGTGAATAAACGAAAACGCCCTATACGGGTCTACTTATAAATCATTAAGGTATACATTGTATTTCTAAAGAAATTTTTGGATTTGTTTACACTTTAAACCATAAATTTTGTATTAAGATATATACTAGATGTATATCATGTATATACTAGATGTATATACTAATTAACTTGAGGTATAAGTTGAAAGTTATCAAATTTTTTGATTTTTTAACTTATGGTTACAAGTTTATTTTGACGGCAACATTCGCATAATCAATTCAAATTTATTTTGATTTCCTTAGAACTACTTAAATATATGTACAAATATGTTAATTTGAATTTGTTTATTTATTTTAGCAATTATAATTATTTTCCTACTTTAAAATTGAACTTGTAACCGTACATTAAATAATTTATATTATTCATTTTATTGATAACAATTTTAATTAAATCAAAATATTTTGTTCCGTTAGATTTTTCAACAATTATTGTTATTGTTAAGTATATATTAAAGTGAAGACATTTAAAATAATTCTAATGTCATTGATTAAAGGGGCTATTAAAGTAAAAAATGTGCGTAGATGTTCATATTATATACAAACATAATGTAATTAAGGAAATAACGTAACAACGTATGTATAACAGTACTTTTATTTGAAGTGAATAATTTATATTGTCATTTTAATAGATTCAGATTTAATTGACAAAATCTAATTATTTTGTAATATGTAGTATATTTTAATTTAAGAAATTAGGATGCGGGTCTATAGCTAATTTTTGTTGAATAATCGATTAATAAATTAATATAGGAATATTAAAATGTTTTGGTATTAAAAGAGGGAGTGATTTAAAACAGTTAACGCTAATGTATACATAGGTAAGATTAAAGAATTTTAAAGAGAAAATAATTAACATTACAAATTATAGAAACCCTTAGAAGAAGGATTAGATAATAATTTAGAGAATGAATAAAGTACACTAGTCAAATATGAGTAACAAATGAAAAATTATTTTGGGATTCTAACTTTTTTTTAAGAAGTTTAGGGTAGTTTTATTTAAAAATCTAATTTTTTTGCAAAACTTTTGAAATTGAATAACAAAAATGTGAAGCATATGTAAGCTTAAATGTGTATGTATATAAGTATGTATGTATACAGGGTGATTCAAAAACAAGTTAGGAGCCGTATACCACCGGGTATAGGGTCGAAAATGAGTAAAATTTTTCTTCGGAACATAGCGTCGAATCGAAACTGTTTCTTAGCTACAAAAATTTTAAGAAAATTTGGCGACTTTTTAACATATTTAAGTTTTTTTTTTTTGCTTATAACTTCCATTTTTATACGACAACTATTATTCCCATGCGAAAGCATATGAACATTTCCGTGTGAACGTATTATAAATTCACCAAATTGGATAAAAAATTTGTAGGGGTATCACAGAGTTGACATGATCTATTTCGCCTCGTTTTTGTTTTAGATTTGATGCAATTGACAATACTATTAGTTTACTTTCATGTGATCATTTTGTGCATGTTTCAGTATTATAATACCACAATGCTATAGGGTGTCACAATCTATAAAACGTTGAGTATTACTGAAATAAATCCTCAATAAATTATTTATTCAATTATTTTTATTTTGATTGATAATTAATAATATTAAAAAAAATTGCTTTAGGCGTTGATTATAAAAAATTTTTACGATTGATAATTTAAAATCCTTTTGCAATCCAAATCGTTTCCAGTGTATTATTTAAAATAAATATCATAAACTTAATTGAAAGTGGAAATTTTTGCTTTCATAAAAAAATTTAATTGTTATATTTACCCACCACCACTATTTGTTATAAGTATCCACTTGTGTCAACTAAAATTTATGGTATTTATTTCGCGTATACAGAGTAACATTTTGAATTGTCATACAATATATAGAATAATATGATAATAGACAAGCGAATTATATCTACATATGCACATATTTTAGTAACATAAAAATTAAATTAAAATTCTAATTGCCTACATTTTATATAGGTAGTTGAACAAACCCCAAAAACACATTATATCAAACATTTAATTCTATTTTCATATTGGTATTATTCAAGTTACACAAAACTGTAATAGATTAACTTTTTTTCTATTTGTTACAAAAATAATAAATTTGTTTGGCAATAATGACATAATTGACATTGTTTTGGGTGTCGCCACCTCTATTCTGAATTTTATACTATTTCTTCACAAATAATGTTAAATAATTTATAGAAAATACAAGGAATGTGACACGAAGAATAAAATATTTGTTTTGAGAAAAAATGGTTTACAAAACCAAAACAGGACTTTCTGAAAATTCGATTTTTTTAAGTATGAAAACTCACGCGAAACTTATTGCATATTTGTGAGATATATTTGATTCCCTTTTACCAAATCGCAGAAGTAATTACTAAAATTAGAATCTATACTTTTGTTTTGCATTTTGTCATAATATTTTAAAAAATTGACATTTTTAAACATTCCCACAGAAAGGAAGGGGTTTCTTAAAAATTCTTAACATAATTTTGTTCCCTCGCTGTTCTGAGCGCGTGTTAAAATTTTATTTTGCCAAAATATATCCAATTGACTTAAATTTGATATTTTGGTAAGCATTAAAATCAATTCTACTTTCAGTAAATGCTACTAAAATTCAAAAGAGTTAAATTGACGTCAATTTTATATAGACATATAGCGTCTTCTAAATAGTAAAATTGATGTTGAATAAAAATGACTCTGTTTTTAACCAAGCCAATATAAATTTTTAAAAATAATAAGAAAAAATAAGAACTTAATGAATAAAAATAATGACTTAATTTTGCGATTCAACTCCTTTCAAAACTTTACAAAATATTAAAAAAGAAAAAATTCAGGTGCATTAACACAAATTTACACTGCAGCAGAATTTATGACAAATAATATTGTAAATTTTTCATTGTTAAACAAAAACAATTAAAATTTAACATTTTTTTGTTTTTGAAAATTCAACAAACTAAATTTTTGTTTTGTAACAAAACTTGCATTTTTTGTTCTAAAACATCAACATGCTTTCATAAAATACACAACTATATGTATAAAGTTTTTTAAAATCAAGATAATTTAAACAATTTATGAACAAGTATATGCAGTGAGTACATAATTAAAGGGAATTTGCTTTTTAGAAATTCATGTAGCATGTTAATCCATTAAGTAGGCAAAAACAGAAGAAAAAAATGAAAAACTGCAACAAAATAATGAAATTTTTTACACAATTACACAAGCCATATACACAGCTACAAAATAAAAATTCATTGTAAAATTTTAAAAAATGTTAAAAACAAAAATGGCATAACATAGGTAAATAAAAGGTAGGTAGGTAGGTAAATGGTGTTTGTCCTAATTTCTCCATTTTTTTTTTTTATTTAAAAAGTGGTAATGTACCTAGGTGCTATCCTTACATATGCTTAGTTTAATGTGTGTGAGAAAAAAATAAAAATGTAAAAATACTTTCTTGTTAAATAAAGAATTGAGAAAAAAAAAATTGTTCCAATGTTAAGGTACTTTAAGATAAGTTTTTGTACTTTAACACGTTTTCGTCCTAGAAAAGACCAAGAATGAAAAAAAAATAAAATGAGAAAATAAATGCAAAAGAGGATAAAAACATTAAAGTTTTTCCTTTCTACAAACTATTTTTTTTCTATATTTTCTTTTTCGCATAATGTAGGCAAACAAAAGGAAACTTAAGTAGCTAAAAAAAAAAAAATTTAAAAGAAAAATAACGCAAACTGTTAAAAATATCTACATATGTTAAAAAAGGACAAACTATAGGATATTTGATATTATACATAATCGTTTTTTCAATTAAAAGTCATTTGTAGGTTATAGGAAACTCGTATTTAATGACAGATATAAGCATATTTAGTGTAGAACTTGATAAAAAAAAACCTTGACTCCATCTTGTTTTTCATATTTTGCTTTTTAAATTAATAAATAAAAGTCGTTCGGATTTCATTCGGAATAAATTTAGAATACGAACATTATGGCCAGAAATCGTAAATCAAGTGTTAGTCAGAGTTCATTGTAATACAAGAATTTTAGAGTAAGACTAATGCAGTTATTAACTATTAAAATTTCAAATTACATGTATTAGAATAGTGTCATTAATTTTCGAACCATTTAATAAATTTCGACTAAAAATTAATTTTAATATAATTTATTAAAATTAAAGAAGGAAATTTTTTTTGGACAATCATATGTTATAATAGGGAGTTTTCGTTTATTCAAATTTAGAATATATCTAACTTATAATACGTTCGAAAATTCACGCTACATACACTGAAAATATAGATCGTTGAGAAACTACTGGCTGCAATTAAGTGTCCAAACGCACTATGCTATAAAAAAAATCTGCTTCAATCTGCTATAAAAAAATGTTAGAAAAGAAAATTTTGTCGCTGCTTCATGAAATTCCTTCTTTTTTTTTTTAAATTTAAAATTAAGAAAAAAATTTGAATTTCAAAATGACAGATTCAGATGTTGAAGGGTTATTATAGTAAGTTGTCTTTAACTTTTCAAATCTTGTTAAAATTTCCTTATTTTGCAACGAATTGGAAGGCGAAAAGTATTGGGATACAATTTCATAAACAATGTAATTTCTATTTTTTTTCGAGCGACTGATTATTTAAAAGTTTCAGAATTTGTAGACTGCGTAAACAAAAAATTAATAAGCTAAAGTTTTTGCATACTGTTAATATGATGCGACTTAAAAATTTTAGTTCTAATATAGAACTTTACAGCGCACCGTACCCGAAAATCCCCATTGTTAAAAGTGATTGATTTTGATGTAGAAAAGGAAACGAGATAAAAAAAAAGAGATAAATACAAAAATATCAGCTGACACCTTCAGTTTAGTTTGCATTTTGACAGTCAACTGTCATTTACAAATGAAAGATCGTTGGAATGATGATTTTATTGGGAAATTACATGTTATTTTGTGAAACATCTCTTTGTATTTTTTTTCCTGGAGAATGAATATCGAATTAAAAATGAATATCGGTTCAAAAATTGCTAAAAACTTAAAACTTTTGTTCTACTATATAGTTCACTTTTAAGATTTATGCAGAAAAATGCTCCTAAAAGTATTCTATATTCAATAATACTAAACGTTTTCTAAAATTGCCATGGAATTTCTTAAAATCTTTATAATTTCATTTAATTACATAATATTTTCAAAATATCTTTATTACATAAATGAAAATTCTATAGCAAAAAAAAATGTATATAACAAAACTTTTTACCAGATTTGATGTTGCAAATCGGTCACGTTCGTCTCCAACATCCTCTGCTAAAGTTGATGATGAAAATCTGAAAAAAAATGTTTAAAAATATCAGGTTAGCATAGAAATAAATATTATGTTCTTGTTCTATGTTTTATATAATATAAATAATTTTGTTATATACATAAGTAAATTGTATATAAAACAGGAGATTATAATAACATGTATGTATATAGTTTTATAATATAGTTATGTCATTTTCATTTTATATGAAAAATGTTAAAATTATTTCAAGTATAAGCAGCCATTTATAAAGCAGATATACTTAGTATAAGAATATTAAATTTATAAATATTACCAGATTTACGAAATATCAGTTAATATTATGTTCTCTCTTCAAGGATGTACATATATATCTATATGATATATTTATGAGAGAAAAACGTAGAGATATAGCAGAAACTATCATTAATGGATTACTTAAATATAAAAATTAAAGCAAAAGAGGTGAAAATAAGTTGAAATATGAAAAGAATTTGCATTGCATTTCAAGTATAACAGAATATGTTAGAAAATTTTTAATAAATAACATTAAATTCCTGAGATTAATGGTATTTTTGGGTCTTCTTTGTTGTATTATACATATATACATATGTACGAATAGAACCGCGAATTAAACATAAGCTATGTGTAATCAATTCCATGGTAGACCTAATTTGTATAACAGTGCATATAAATAATGAAAAGTATAACAGAGACATTTAAAATTTAAAATAAAAATATTACACTATTTAAGGAACGTATGTAACAGAAAAAAAATTTCGGTTGACACCCTTTAAAATTTAATAGACATTTCTTTTATAGATATTCACATTTTGTGGTATGTACAGTGAAGACACTATTTTTCAATTTTGATTTACAATTTTCCACCTTAAAAACCGATTTCTTTAAACAAATATTGAATATCTATCAATGACAATACTTAACATTTTGTTAGGGCTTGAAAATATCTGACAAAAATGTGGTTACACTCAATTAAAACATCGTTTATTTCTAGTTTTATTGATTAAATTATATTATAAACATATAGGAGCAATAAAGTGAGACTATGGATAGAGCAATTTTCTACCCTGGCTCTTCTTGAAAATCAATATATTGGATCTTCTTTTTTCATATATTGATTTCAATCGTCATTATTTGTTTCGTTAAAATTAATTCCTGAATTTTGAAAAAAAAAATTTAATAATTTAAATAAATGCCAAATTTTGCACAATAAATCTTTAAAATAATTAATTACATAGTTACAGATGTCATAAACAGACTTGACAATTAAATTTTTTAAATTTATTTTTTTAACTTTAAAGATGTTAACGAAGAGGAAGAATTGTCGCTAACATATATTGCTTATCACTCATAATTTTATTTAGTATGCTAAGTCAAATTCGACGCGAACATTGTGTTATACCATCCTAAAACCCATACATTAGATTAGATTGCAGATTGACAGGGGTTAACCTTAGACCAGGTCACTGAAGCCTCAAAGACTTATTGTAACATCCTGCCACCTATAAAGCGCCAGTCAGGTCTATAATTCCCACAAAATTGCAGATTCACCCAAGCGACATCTCTCACGAGTCCGAGGGTGTCACCACATATCCGCCCAAGTGAACTAATCGCTTCCTGGCAAGTGCTTCACAAAAGCAGATAATGTGCTCAGTCGTCTCATTTTCATCATGGCAAAATTTGCACAAACAGTCCCCGAGGTAAAACCCATACATACTAATATTTTAAAATTAAGCATATAAGTTAAATGTTCATAAATGCATAAAAAATTATTTTGAATACAACAAATAGAACAAATAAAATTGGAATACACTCTAAAATTTAAATTATAGTATATAATATCTATACATACATACATACATACATGTATGAGATTATCAAAATTTTTCTTGTCCATTTTCCATTTTTGCACCAAATTATTTTAATTTACAGTTGAAAAAATTTAAAATATCACAAAAATTTTCAATTTCATAAATAAACTCATGTATCACTTTGAACAGCATTTAACCATAATCAAAAATTTACATATGTATATACATATGTGTATAACATTAAGAATAATTATTTCAAAATTAAAAAAAAAAAAATAATGGTTATTTTTATAATATAAATTTTGATAAAATATTTAAAAAGGTCAATGCTTATAAAAAAATCATTGAATACTAACATAAAAAGTTTAAAATAAATTTTTCCTTTTTGAAAAATTAAAAGTCCTCTTTGCCATAACAGTAAGCGTATGTATGTGGAATGAAATAAAAGTTATAAATAATGCTTTGTATTGCAAAGAAATAAATAAAAGCACAGGCCAATTAACATTTATTAAAATTAAATGTAGCCAGTTCATTACAGTCGAACCTCCATAACACAAATTTAGAATCCATAAAACGCAAAAAAAATTTAGTTCTTGTTAGAGAAAATTTGCGTTATGGGATACGACTAAGAAAAAATTAAGGAATAAAACAATTCTAAGCTAAGAAAATTTCGTCAAATGAAAATTCATGCTACAAGGGTTTAATAGAAGCGATAAGGTTTAATAAAACGCTTCTATTTTAATTTGATATTTATGTGAATTCAATTAACTTTTGAAAATTAATTATAATTAATGCTAAATTACCTTACTTTTAATATAAAATTCTCGTATTTTTTCCCATACGATATCCAAAAACGGATTCAATAACATTTAACATAAGTTGGAAGTAATGAAAAAAGTAAAAGTTCGGAACTATTAGAATAGTTCAAAAATGTACATTTTATATAGTCGCCCACCATTAATTTTGTTAACTTTAATTTGCAGCTTACAGGCTTCGGTATATTAAGCGATTTCTGGCCAATAATACAATTTTTTTTGCTGCAATGGGAATACGAGTATGTACACAATTTCAATTTGATTGACATAATCCTATATCTTATAAATTAATTATTATTTTTTTTATAATTTTGTTAATTAATAAAAAATAAATAAAAACTAGAACTTTTAATTGTTCTACATCCAAAAGATAATTCATAAAATTCGTGCAAACTTATTAAGTATAAATAAGCATCAAAAATATAGTCATAGCATCAATAACAAAAGTATCAATACTATAGAAAATCGATTACTAATTGATTACTTTTATATATATAAAAGATAACTGTGTCTACAATAATATTAAAAATTAATTAGGTTAAAGAGATGTTAAAGAGAAAAAAAAAAACAAAAAAAAAATTGATGTGGTCAGCACATAACTGACCGCAATGTGTATTGTCTAGTTAAGTGAAAGTGTTACAGAATATTATAAAAATGTCTGTTAAATACTTCTTTCCAATTTTTAGGACATTAGTAAGCTTATAGTTAACATATCTAGAAAAATGTAAATTTGGCTCTTAGTAGAGTTTCGCTTTGTGCTACCCGAATTCACTGAAATGCTCGCCAGTTAGTTTCGGTAACAACCAGAACTCAATTATCAAATTTCAATTCCATCAATTCGTTCTGGAGATAATGGTAAAAAATGTAAAATCGGCCCGCAGATCAGTTTCCGAGCCCTGATCTTTCCAAAAGATTTATATGTTTATTGTTTTAATACTAAGAATTTAAATATTAAATTTCAGTGAAATCGGTTGGTTATTTCTCTTTATATACACAAAAATGTATATTTGGCCCGTAGTAAACGTCCAGTTGCTGACGCCTGATTTCTAACATAAATTACGAGGTTTCGAAGACGGCCGAGCGAAGTTTATATATGAAATTTCAAGCAAATCGGTTGAATATTTTCTTCAAAATGGTCAAAAATGTAAAACAGGCCCGCTAAAGAGTATCCCAAAGTTGATCAATTCGTGCCATAGTCGAAATAAACTTACATATAAAATTTCATCAAAATCGGTTCAACCGAACTTGAGATACACCGACAGGTTGCTAAAAATAGTTTATTTACACTTCCCCACCATGGAGAAGAGCGTTCCCAGTGAAAACTCGATATGCAAAATTTATTGCCATCACATAACCTAGCTATTGTATGTACACAATGCGGTCGGTAATAATTTCAAGACTCTATTCTCAAACGTTAAAATTGATTACATTAATTTTTGCCTTTTTTTCTCTTTTTGTTTTTTCTTAATATTTAATTCTTTTAATTGATGATCTTGACATTGAAGTTTTCTTATAATATGATTAATAAAGTTCTCAAAATATTTAATATACTCGTACATGATTTGTCTGTACATGATATCTGGATTTTATATTATAGATATCAAGTCTAAAATGAAACAACCAACGCATATGAATTATTTTCGAATTAAAATACCAAAAGTTCATTAATTTTATAAGATTTGACATGAATAAAAATATGTAGGTACGCTATGTGTTTGTTTGTATACGAATATATATTTATACGAGTATAACATATTTTATTCCTTTCTAATAATTTTCGTGTTATTGAATTTTTCTACTTTAATTCAGTTTTTTTTTTTTGCAGTCAATCAATAATGATATTTAAAATAAACCATGTACTATTTACTATAGGCCGTCTCGGTATCTGTTATATTTATAAATATGTAAGCATATACTCGTATTTATATCTGTTATATAATCAATAGTGAATATAAATATTTTGAGTTCGTATGTACAACATCGATTTAAAGTTAAAAACAAAATATCGAAAATTTTTCTTTGTTAAATCAATAAAATTTTTTTAAAAATTAAGTTAGTAATTAAAACAAAAGTTTGGTGCCAGTCCCAGAATTTAATATGCATATGAAAACGTAATACATAACATATTAATTTCATCTTACAAAGTAAATTTATCAACAAATGGAACAACTTTAGAAGCTTTAGAAATGCGTCTCTTTAAAACCTTAAAATTTATTGTGAGGTGATGTGAGGTATTTTTTCAAAATTCTTCTCGACTGTGCTATATACGACTATGCGATACGATATTGGATATTGAAGTAAGATATTAATTTACGCAACTTAGCACCTAAGTGGGAATTACTGAATTGTTTATTAACCTTTGGTCGAAAAAGTGGTAGTAAACTTTACACCTTCCGATTTTTCGTTTGTAACTACTTCCTCATATTTCTCTCTCACATTTTTTTATTCTATGTACCTTAAAACTGTTTTATGCTCTCTTATTCAGTGTTAATTTTTTTATCCTGCTCGGGCGTAAATTAGTAACGAAAAAGTTGGGATGAAAATGAAATAATTAATATCAACTGCACGAATTTGCTAAAAATTTTACCTCCTACTTTAAAGATTTTTAAATTTATTATTGCATTTTGAAAGTCAAAGTCTCAGTTAACTGCCGTATCTCTCGCACAAACTGAAATTAAAATTTTTATTTTCCTCTTACTTTTATGAAACTTTACTGTAACTATCGAGACAGTCAGTGTAGAATTGACATATTGATCTATTCAGAATCTTAATTCATATTCAAATTTGTGTCAAGATTAAAGTGACGTATACAATATAACATATTACAAGACATTTTATATGGCTTACACCCTAATTTGCAGATAGAAAGTCATAAAAGAAAGACTATTAATTGAATCTCTAATTTAAATTTGAGTTCCAAATAATAAAATAATTATTTACGTTTATAAGTCAAATATGATAATATCTCGGTTAATACTGAAGTAATCTCTAAGACATTTGACAATATTTTGAGCTACTTATTAAAATTTTTTGACAGATGGTTGAAATAACTAAATTAGTTTTAATTTTGAATGAAAATTTTCATTTTTTTAAATTAAACAAATCTTTATTATTATTATTGTCAGATGAATTGCTAAGGATAAGTGTCAACTATAAAACAAATATTAACATTGCACGAAAGAGTTAAAACAATCATCATTTAGACGCACAAATTGCGGTTTTCTTGCCAACATTTTTAAGATATGTTTCAAGGTTTTTTAATAGATTATTGCGATATTTTAATACTTCAAAGATTTTATGGTAAAAATTTCTAAAGTTTAAATAATAAAATTTTTAATATTTTTATTTGAAATTCGTATAGGAAGTGTCAAAATTTCTTTTCTATAAATATATACATAGTTGATTGATTGGTTGTGGTTTCTTTTTAAATGTTCATTAACATAAAAATAATATAATACTCCCATAAATAGTGTTAAATAAAGCTCAACAACACCTACATATATATACAGATACATATATATTTTTGTTTTAATTTTTATGAGCTCCACTAATTCTATTTTGGCGTTCATTGTTCTCTTTTAAATATAAAATGTATTTAATACCAAAAATTTACTAAAACAAAAAATAATTTATTAAATTTTGTAATAGATTACAAATACATTGTAGTAGAAGATTTTTTTTTTGGAAAGTAGATCAGAAATTTCACTGCATTCTATACTTGTTAATAAATTTGTAATAATTTTAAATTATTCCAAAATAAAATTTATTAAAAATTCGAAAATATTTTAAAATTACTTAAAATTTTTTTAAGAATTTCTTCTTTAATTGTTACCGAAGCATATAATTATTATTATTGTTAATAAGTAGCTATCATGTATTCAACTTAAATATTAGATATAATTGAATTAGAGCAAAATTAAATTAAAAATTACAAATAAAAATCAAATTTAATGTGCAATTTCTTATAAAAGAGAACAAATAAAATGTAAAAAAGAAAATTGTCTATTTTTGGTTTTTCCGTTTTTAACTATAGACACGAACATTTTAATTTCATTTTTTGTATATTACAAGCTGTCTGCTTAATATTCATAAATTTTAAAAATATTTACTATATATTATTGTTTGTGTTCTGTTTTCATATTATTATTTTCGTAATATACAGGGCATTTGAGAGTCGTAAGTATTCTCGAAGCAAGGTGATAACAGTATGCCTTCAAACGAACCAAAAACACTTAGTGAAGTTTTGCTTTTTCAGCCTCTCCTTCCTCAGTTATGAGGCCAGAAAGATTTTCATTATATTTTTAGAATAATAACGAAATACACAAAATGGTCAATATCACTTGGATTATAATTAAGTTGTTGTAAAAAATTTGCACAATTTCAAATGGCGCGTTTTTTCAAATTTAATTTTAAATTTCCGTTCACAGGCACGATCTTCCTGAAATTTTATAAAAAATATTTAGTAGTGAAATATAGTAATGAAATAAAATGAGGCAAAATGTCTTTCACTTTGGAAATATGAACAGTTACTTATTAATAATAAACAATTTTTCAAAAGGCACTGTCTCCTGATAGTAATGCTTATACTTATAAGTAAATGAGAATTAAAACAAAATTAATTGGAAAATTTCGGAAATATATATCTGAAATTAAAAAAATCTTCGACACCACTAACACACCGTTAGGAACTTGAAAATCTTCAAAAGGAATATACAAAGTTAACTTGGTATGCTTTGTTTGCCTGAAGGCATTCTATTACCTTGCCTCTGGAGTATCATCGAGTTTTAAACACCCTGTATATAATATATATAAATTATATTATTATTACCAGTGAGTGTTTTAAAAGAAAGTTAAATAAAATATGATTTTGACATTCATTTCATACCGATCAAAATCGGATAGGGTCTATTAAAGTTTTAATTAATATAAAAACGACATCATTTCCTTATTAATGTTTTTTTTTTTTTGCTGTATTTCTTTTTTTATTCATAATAATTACCAAATACATTAAAAATTTCTTTTTCCTATATTTTAAATCACACGATATTAATACATTTATCACATGCAATAAATTTATATCATGACATTGTTTTTGATTGAAATAAAACTAATAAAATGACATGATAAATTACACCTATTTTTTTTGCTTTTTTTATGCTTTTTAGAAATTAAATTATCGAATATAAAATTTATGATGAAAGAGTATTGTAAATTGTACATAAATGTTATATTTAATATATACAATAAATGAATTTGTATTATACATATGTATAGAAAAGGCGTTGATCCATATAATTTAGACTAATATCCTTAAAATATAACATGAAATATAAATACATATAATATAACAATAATATAATATTTCAAATTAGACAATAAATTATAGAAATACTATAAAAAGTAATATATAAAATATGGGAAAGGTAGGGATTGTTTTCATTGATATTATAATTGAATCAATGATGATATGTAAAAATGACGATGCCAAGTATATTTGTGAAAATTCAATTTGTTATATTTATACTTACAGGCCATTTAATCGTGATTTCGATTAATTAGTCTCAATGTAATAAGAAGGAATGCTACCGTTATGCCAGTAAAATAATGCAATCTATCAAAAAATATAAACAAACCTTGGTATAAAACAATAACTAATTGCCGGTATACGGGTATTCTAATTCATTCCAGTAAAATTCGAAAATTTACAACATTAAAATTTAAACACATTTTACAATTGAAGTGTTAAGTGGACAGAGGGGTTAACTTTTTCATTAACAAATCGTAAAAATATTAATTTTTTTGTTACTTAAGTGCTATGTGCACTGTAAATCTCAACTTTCTAGCTATAAGAGTAATCACAGTTTTAAATATATAAAATTTAATGATTTTATATTCGAAAAGCTCGATTTTCGTCAAAATGTTAGTTAATCCCTTTGTCCACTTACCTCTTCAGTTGTAATAAGTTCAAAATTTTACGGTATGCCATAGATATGTCAAGCAACTTTTTTAAAAATATGTCAAATTAGAGACTTTTTTGCGAACTTTCATAATTCGCTTGGAACTACAGGCTTATTATTTGAAAAAACGCATTCAATTTCTTAAAAAATTCTAAATCGGAAAATAATCAAATTCATGAAAATAATTTCAATTTTTTTACCCAAATCAATATGTTACAAAATAAATCAAAAAATTATAATCGATTCTTTCTATTGATACTTCCCGGGAAAGCAGTAAAATTAGATCATTTATTAGACCTTAAAAATTTTGCACATGAAAGTTTACAAATGATTCAATTGTATTATTCTTACAAATTGAATTTCAAATGCGTTCACAAATAAATTTCAATAGTGGCATGACAGCACATATGAAAATCTGCAATTCTATTTAAAGTATTAGTTGCATGCGTGACATCACTAAGTGTAATGTCAATAAAATTTTATAAAAATGTCAACGAAATTCAGGTACAAATTTTTACTTTTAAAATCTCAAGTCCCAACTCAAATGCGTAAATGTATTCCAGCAATTTTTATTAAATATTCAAATTTAACATTATGGTGCCGTTGTACTTTAAAAAATTTAATTACTTTGTATCTCAATTATTACAAAAAAACAAAAAATCTTTTATACTTAAATTATCGCATTAGGTTGTCGTTTACATTTTGTACTTACACCTCTACAATATTTACACAAATATTTAAATACACGGAATGCATGTCGTAAATATTTTTTATATTAAAAAATTGCATTAAAAATTTACAATTTTTTTTTAGTCAATGCGTGTTTTTGTTAAAAAAAAAAAAAATTTATTCATAATTGAATTGCAATGTGCTTTTTTTTTTAATAATTTTTTTTCTTCTGCAATATTTAAGTAATTTTGGCGTCAATAATTGCATTTTTTTTACCATTAATATATTAAGGGGTACACCATATACAAACATGTGTGTTTGTAATAAGTGTTATTGCATTTTTTAAAAAGAAATATTTTGGTTCAAAAGAAATTGGTTTTTTGATGAATTAATTAATTTAGAAAGTTCATAGCAGAAAAACTCGGGTTTTTTTTTTTATTGAATAAAGTGTTGTTGCAATATTCATTTGAAATAATGGTACTTTTTTTTTTGTCTGTTTTGCATCATTTATACTGCAATAATTTGCATGAATACTTGCAATAATTTATAAACAAAAAAAAATGAATCAGTAGTATTGCTTGCTACATTATTATCTTATTTTTTTTTTTGTTATACTTGTTTAATAATTAAATTATTAAGTATGTTTAATGATCTTGTTAAATTGTATACGTTATATGCATTGTATATATGAGTTATAATTTATAACTATACTATGTATTTGATAAACAATATTAAATTTGAAATTAATCTAGCATATACATTTGTATAGAGAATGTATGCATATTTAAATTTTAATTTCAACACTGTATTCCATTTATTACAATTACAGCATATTTTTCACTTGCGAATATTATTAAAATTTTAAAATGGTATAGGTTTTACATTAAATATAAATTAAATATGAAAATAATATTAAAGATTACTTATTATATTCATTTACTTCATTCATTTTAAAATTTAATTTCAATTCAAATGGTTTAGAAAAATGGAGTTGAATATCTTATGTATGTATTTAAAAATAGTACAAGATTAAATTATATAGGAAAATTAATTGAATTATTAAGAGAAAAACAATTTCCCTATATATATTTTACACTTGAAAGACATGTTCAAGTGTAAAGAATAATTTTCACACGCACTTTTTTTTTTTTATAACATACAAGCATTTTAACAATATTTTAATTTTTTTCTTTAAATAGGAAAATAAAGGTTATTGTAATAATGGATAACATTTATGTATTTTGAATTTGATTTAAATATATCATTTATACCGTTATAGAAAACAAGTGATTGACTTCTTTTTTCGTAGAAATCCGAAATTTCAACATTTGTAGCTTTTAGAAAAAAAAAATGATTTAATTCGTTAGAAGAAATTTTTTTTCAATCTCGATCTCCTCTCAAATTATTGCCTCTCGAAATTTCTTATGTTTTATATTTCCGAAACTGCAAGCTTTCCAAAATTTTTATAAATGCAGAAAGCTAAAGCTAACGGTAAATTCCATGCCATTAAAAAATATAATTATTTATTTTAACTCACGGAATTAACTCTTGATAAATTCGACCATTATATTTTTTTTTTTTTCTTATGCTTATCCTAAATGTATGCAATCTTTGAAATATTTTGGTATATGAATGAAAGTAATTTAAAATTTATGTATTATACAGACAGGGTCGGTCATATACATATGTACATATATAAATTTAAGGTTATATACCTGCTTTAATATAACAGAAAAATTTTAAAAGATCTAATATCGACTTATTTAAATTGGAATATTTGTTTAGAGGTTAGGTAAACGTCTGTAGAATTCTGTGATTTTTACAAGTTGTACGAAATTGATTTACAAATATCAGACTTCGATTCACGTATTGTTTTCTTTTCTTTTTAATTACAAACCATTTGCGAAACCCGATTCTGACCATATTCTCACTCATAAATTTTTTTAAATTTACGAATTTTGACTATTCGAACCAGTTCCTCTTAAATTTTTAAAAATTTTTTTGCATAATTTTTGACTTTAATTATGGTGATGTGCTTAAATTTAAGGCATCCTAAAATTTTAAAATAATGTTATTTAACGTAAATAAATACAAAAGATGAGAATTTAAAATAAAATTTCAATAATCCTAAATTCGACTCTGATATTTTTTGTGACTAATTACAAAATAATTTTTACTCTCTTAATGTAAATAATTTAATGAAAAGTTAAATTTGCTGCAATTACTCTTATATTCTTTAAATTATGTAATGAACTTTTATATAGTTAGAAACTTTTTTAATATATGTACGATATAAAAGAAAGTCAAAAAATAAATTTTCGTATTTCCTCCCTATATAAAAAAAAATTTTAATAAAACCAAGAATTTGATTGTGTTTTTAACATTTTTAATAAAAATTTTAAATGAGTGCATTTGTATGCAATACACTTATAGAGAATGTATTTATGTATACGAATATGTAAAAGTAAATAGTGTGTACTCGTAGTAACAAGAATTTTGATACATGTGCATGTATATACATATATTATGTGTATACGTTTACGTTGATGCTTTAACAGAATAAATTGTGACGGGCTGGGAAGAAATACTCAAAATGAGAAAATTTTTTAAAATTAAAAAGTAAATAGAATTGTTTTTCCCCCTCGCTGGCTTAATGAACGCAAAAGAATAAACAAGCCAGTTAGATATAAGAGACAAGACACAAAAAAGACCATAAAATAATGTCATAATTATACTGACGTAATACTTACGTTTGTCGGGGAATTATGACATTATAAGAGAGTCAAGGGGAAAATTTAGAGTCTCATACTTATTCATTCTATTCTCTTTTGCTTTTTCTCAAATTTTTAAAGTTTAAAATTAGAAATTTTTTCTTGCTTTTATTCTTTTATTTTTTTTGGATTCAAATCATTACAAAGTGATAAAGACCTAAGATGATGCTACATTTTTTGATAGTGAAATGGCAGTGATAATGATAACAATAACAATGGTTATGATTGTGATAATGGGTGGAACTAAGAACTTGACAAAATGAAAATGAAGCCGAAACAAAAAAAAAAAAAAACTGAAATTTGGGTAAAAGAAAAAAAAAAACAAGCAATTCATGAAAAATATTTTTTTTACTTTAATTTTTCTTGTTTTTCTGTTAAAGGTTCAATGACTTCGCGTGTTACAATAATGAATGCACAATATGTAAAAAAAAAAAAAGAAAAATAATAAAGACAAGAGAAAGAACAAAAAGAGAAAGAAGAAACACCAAACAAAAAGTGTTAAAAATTTTTTTTATACCCGAATGAATTTTCTTTACGCTTTTCTCTTTTTCTCTTCTTTTCTTTTTTATTGTTTTCTTTTTTTTTTTTCATTTTGAAAAAATAACAAATTTTCAAAGAAGGTAGGAGAAAAATAATAAACAGGAGAAGAAAAACGCATTATTATTATTACATTGAAGACGTTACTTATTATTCTTGAAGGTACAATAAGGTGCGAGATTGGATTACCAGACGCACAATACATATTTTTGAGTAATTTTAAAGTTTAAGGTCAAATAAAACGAAGTATGTAGACGAATCAGAATTTTAGAAGAAGAAGAATTTTTGATAATTAAAATGAGAATTTGAAATATGGTTATTCAACAGGAAACAGGCAGAGATGGGAATATGTTACTGTTTTTAACATATAATATGGTTGAAGAAGAGCGGTTATTATTCTTGTTCATTGTACAGTCAAATTTATTTAGTTTGTTCTCTCATGAGAGAAATTAATTAGCATTTTAAAATACTTACTTTAATTCATCAAACTCGAATATCTCTTTATAGAATAAGAGTATACACTCTGTAGATAGAAATTTCACTATATTTTCCATGTAAATATGTATATTTACCATATTGGTAAGACTGTAAGAACTACATAAACAACACAATTTAGTTTTTAATTGAATATGACCGTTTTTTTGATACTCGTATTTATGGTTTAACAATGAAAAAAATATGCAGACGATTTAAATTAGCCCTTTAGGATTATTCACATATTATTTACGTATATAATGTTATTCCTAGAGTTCTTTAATTACTCCATCCACCTTACCGTAATGAACATTTTCGCAAAAATATGAATCGTAACATATTGTCGAACTCCTTTCTTTATCCCAATGGATCATGTTATAATTAATTATTTGCTAAACCACATCAAAAAGAATGAATTGCTTAGTTTTACCTTATTGGCTTTCACTTTAATATTTTATTTACCCTATATTGCTTTTCATTTATGGGCCGTGTAAAATTATTTAAAGTATATTTAATATCAAAAAGTTTTATTATCATTTCGGCGTTGCGATCAACATAAATTTTTTCAGTTTTTTTGTAAGCAAATGCAGTGTTGAATCAATTGGAACTGTGGAAGGAATTCAGAATTACTTCCTATTATATAAAGTTTTTGGAAAAATTTGAATACCATACCATTCTGACAGAGAGAGTTTAATATAATAGAAAAATTCAAGTGTAAGTTTCACCAAACACTTCAAGTCACTGTCGCCATAAATGCACACATATTGCATTTTTAAATTAAATTTTATTTTTTTTATTTTGACACTCACTTTCACATTTTTCTTCCGTACCTTAAAATTTTAAGTTCTAACCTCAATTTTGTAATTCTATATAAAAAATTGAAATTTTAAAATTTTATAAAATTTAATAATAATTGGTAATCTTTATTTCTAAGGCGTTAAATATATTATTAGATGGCAAAACCAACACACAAAAAAAAAACAAAAACGAAAACAAAAAAATAAATAAGAATTTCTTAAATAATAAACTGTCTAAGAACTTAAGCAATCATATACATATTGTTGTTTGTGTAAAATTAACAAACCAAGAATAACAAAAACAAAAAAAAAAAATTATACATTTGAAAGTTGTTATCATCATCGTCAGAGAGTTGAAAAACTGTTGTGTACAAAAAAAGAGAATAGAGTTTTGACAGTAAAAGTAAAAGAACAATCGGAGTGATGGTGTCTGTCGGTATGTGCTATACATTCATAGCACACATATATCACATATACATTTTCTAAATACAAACACGTGTGTTTGCTTATGCGGTAATGATTTTTCATGGTGGATTACCATGCCACTATAAAATTCTATTCTTAAATATTTACATGCCATATGATAATGGCATTTAAAGGTCGTGAAACTCTAATGAAATTGGATGTGTTAGGTAAAGGTTTTTTCTATTAAGTATGATGATTGCAAATGTTTTTTTTTTTCTTCCTCTCTTTTTTTAAATTAATTCAAAGTTTACTTATTCACTTTAAGATTTTTGGTGTTTTTTTTTTAAGCTTTTCTTAACCATCATCTGTGGTATGGTTAAATTGTTGGCATTTTTTTGTTCTTATCATAATGTCAACGCAATGTTATTCTATTGGAATTCGAAGAAATGACAGATTTGTTAAACAGAGATTATTATAGGAATAAAGAAAATGATGGAGCATTCATTTTGCTTTTTTATGTTTGCTATTGTTTTTATTCTTATGCGTTTAGAGTTACGAGTGAGCATTCTTGTTTGGATACAATAAAAAAGACAAGTTTTTCCCCGCATGTTATTTTTCTCCTGAAAAATTTTTCTCTGAAAAAATACAAAAATATTTTTTTTTTCGAAATCATTATAATTTTTAAGTTACAAAATACCCTTTTTTTATTTTTTTTGTGGGAGGTTCACAAAATCCATTTTTTTCCTTTGAAATTGAAAAAAAAAAAATAATAGCTATGTAAGAATATAGAAAATTTAAATCACGTTTTCATGTTAATAATTTTCATTTCAAAAATTTTCTCTAAATAGGTACAAAATATTTTTTTGGAAAAAATTATATACATACATATGTACATACATACTACATTGGTAAAATTTATTTTTTTTTTTGTAATAAAATTGAAAAAGGTTTCCTTTTTTTATTTTAAAAGAATATTAAAGAGCTGTCAATCCAAAAGAATTTTGATTGGCATTTAAAAGGTTATGAACTTACCGAAAAAGTGTAAAAAGAATGCCTTAGTAATGTAAGCATATGTGTGCAAGCGTATGTATGTATGTATTCAAAAAATTATATTGCAAAATATGATTTAGAACCTGTTTAAATTGATTTCGGATCTCTAAAAGTGTTTAATAGAATTTTGATTATACAAATCGAATATTGTGGGTAATATGAGATTTTATTAAAAAATTGCTTGTTTTTAGGAGTTGATTTTGTATTTTGTGCAAAATTTTTGCCGAACATGAATAAATTTTGGAACTACTAGTACTAGTACATAATAAGTAATCATAATCAGCAAACTAGTAAAATACTGAAGAATTTGATAAGTAATGTAAAAGAATTTCTTAAAAAAAATAATGAAATTGAACGATTTCAGTTCGAAATCTTGAATTCAGTGCCGGAAAATAGCGAGATAGGGCAATGATCTCTTTATAATTTAGTTAGAAAACGAATTTAACTTAAAGATTTTTAAAAATTTTCAATAGAATTTTCACCAATCAATCAAATATAATATAAATATGTAAACTAAAATATTCGGGTTATCATATTCAAATCAGAAATAGCAACCAAAATAATTTTTGCAACCAAAAATAAATTACAAATTTAAATTGGTTTCTTAAACACTAGTATAGTGTTTAAATGATTGTTGTAAATAAGATTTTGTTTCACATCGACCCATAAGATTTTTTGTAATTCGCAATCCATTGACAAAAGCACTATTTATTCAGTGGACTGACAAATTTAAATAATACTCGCACAGCAAATGCTCTGCCATTTCATTCTCTTCCAAGCAGAGATAATAGAGTACTTTCTCGTCATTCCCCATATTCTTTTCAGGTGAACTATGGATGGACAACATTCACTAACCGTCTTAAATCTGAATTGATTATCATCCAAAAAATCATATCTGTTATTAAAATTTAGCATCTTTTAAAAAAAAGTCAAATTGGTGTATATAGGCACTTAAAAATGTATAGTGCACCTATAATGTTACACGTTGCATATCACAATAAAAACTATATGTATAATGTGCAAAATATTAAGAAAACAATGATAGATCTTAGATATTCTAAATTTTTTCTTTCCATTTCATTTCTGGTTTTTTTTGTTTTTTTTTTGTAAATAACAAGAATTCAATATTTGCCAGCATATTAAAGAAATTCATTTAGCACTTGTGCAATTTATATTTTGTTTTCTTTTTTTTTTAGTTTAATGGCTGCAATATTTACATTTGATTTCTGGAAATTTAAGAATTTTTCAAATAAGCATCGGTAATTCACTGTTTATAAATTTATTCTTCAGTATGAAAAGAAACGCTATATACATAGATATGTATGTATGTTTAAGCAAGTGGAATATATTTACAAAAGTAAAATACTGATTAACATTTTCCTTTTTAGATGTATACGAAAAATGTGACAATCATGGCGAATAAAGTGTATTACAGATTTGAAATTGAAACCACAAAGATTACGAACTTTAAAATGTGGTGTATATACACATTTGGTTACTGTGGATGACATTCGTATAAAATTCAGAATATAAACCAAGGATAAAATGAAGGATATCGTATTTTGAAGGTAATTGTTTTCCGATTGTCAAGATATTTCATGAAAAAATTTACTAAATTGGGAAAATCGATTTCTCGAACTCGAATATCTCTTATTATTATTTAAACTATATGATCCAGTAAATTTCATTTTCGAAAATATTGCACATTTTATTGTTTTTGGAAGGCAAACAATATTTATACTTTAGGATCTAATTTCAGATATGTACACATTTTTGTTACGTACATATTAGAAAACATATCTGGGCAAGGAAAACGAAAACTAATAGGTGTGGGTAGTAGATAAGCTCTTAAAATAGAAATTAAATATTTGCTTGATTTTGCTTTCTTGACAACTTGCATTATTTAATAAGAGATCCTACGTCTCCTGAAATATAGAATCAGTAGGAATCGAATCAACAAGATGTTTAAATTATTCATCATTTTGTCGTAGACGAACACCGTTATCATTATACAAAGAAGAAATAAAAATTATTTGAACTTTATTTCAAATCCTTAAAGAAATTTCCTTAAAAATCCATTTTCTATTTTTAAAAGACTTTTTCTATTTCATAGAAATAAAGAATTCCAACAGTTCTAATAGGAGGATTTACCGTTAAAATTAGTTAAATGTAGGTTATTTATTAATACAGTTATTATTAGGTTTACAAACTTAATAATTTTATTTGACATTATTTTTTCTTATTTTTTAATTTCTACACTCTCAATATTTGAAGGATCAACTTTTTAAACTACCTCGGTGTGATTTCTGATTTTCAATTTTTACGAATATTGATTATAGATGCTGATAATGTAATATAAACGCATATAATATGTATGCTCTCACGTTTATAAAAATAGCTGTTTAATTGGCGTAAAATATTTGAAATGCGACACTCTTAAAATTGAAAAAATAAAAAAAAATTTCCAGTACTCCTTGCCTGATTCTTTTCGTACATTTTATAAATTGTTATATATACAAACATATGTACGTAATGTCCTCTGTATATAATACAAAGTGTTATATAAAAACGGCTAAAATTATGTGGGTGAAATATTTGACAGATTAGTTTAAGTTGGAGAGAAAAAAAAATTTAATGTCTATTTTTGGAATAAATTTACTTTTTTTTTGGTGTGAATGTAGGTAGTAGTCGTGTAGAGAAGAGTGTTAAAATGTCAATTTAGAGAAACAAACTTTATTTTTTTCTATTTTTAGGGGAAAGAAAGAAAAAGTGGCACATAAGAATAAACTTTTAAAATAATTTTTTTTTTTGTGTTCGCTTTTGCTGTCTGTTGTCAAAAGTTTAAAAGTTTAAGATTGATTGCAATATATTTTTCTCTTTTTCTCTTTCTCTCTCTTTACTTCTATGCTTAGTTGCTTCTTATATTATAGAAGGCGATGATACACGTGGAATAAATTGAATTAAATGTGAATGAATATTAGTTACAATGTTAAAAATAGTAGGTGAATAGGTGTATGTATGTATATGCATGTACATAAATAGCAAAAAAGTTTTTCTTATTCAATTTCGCTTTTGCAAAAAGTTTTGATCAAAAATATTTTTTAATTCTAAATTTATGAACATTCTTTCGAAGTAAATTTTTTTAATAAATTTTTTTTTATTTTTAGAAAGCTCTTAAGCCAAAATTTAAAATAAATATATTGCATTTAATGAAAATTTCTTTTGTTAACATGTAAAATTCTATACTAAAATTATACCTTGAAATTCCTATAAAAGTATCTATTATAAAATTAAATTTGAATTTGTTTACGTACATTTATTAAAATTAATTGCACTTGAGTAAATTAGAAATTAGAGTAAATGCACTTTAATAAAAATTAAATAAAACCGAAAATTTCTACTTCTTTAAACACAATAAAGTCACCATTTCGACACTCATTGTTGTCACACACAATATTTAATAATAATAATAGTTATACTGTTTACATATGCAACAAAATTTAATATTTAAACTGAGTCTAATGAAAGTCGTATATACATATGTAAACACTGTTTGGCGTTAGATTTTGTTTCACTCAAATAGCAGAAATTACTCTATTCTCATCAGATTATTACTGTCAGATTGCTTGAAATTAAAATTCAAACGGCGATTAGCTGTTGTTTTTATTTTGTATATATAAGTAATTGTTTTTTGCAAGACTATTAAATTTTGACGTAAAGTGTGAATTCTATTAAATAATTTCAGTCTTGAGTCTAATATGTAAAAAATCGTCAGATTTTATTGTAGATTTAATCCTGAATTTTGTCGTGTATGTATAAACAGTACCTTATATATCTGTTCTTAATTGAACAATTCAGCTTATTTTATTGTATAAGTAAAACAATTCGGATTTCAAGAACAATTTATATAATATGTATGTACGTACATAGTTGATCTCTTAAAGAATATAGTTGCTGCATAAATCAAGTTGATCTTAGTTCTTGGATTCTTGAATAAGCTCAACTACAGTCTAGTCTTGTTATTATGTTTATAAACATCTATAACTTCGATTTCTTTACAATCTACGTAATTATTTTATACTTTCGAATATATTATAGAACTTTTATATTTAATTAGAACGAGACTGTTATTCTTAGAGACGAGGATAAAAAAAGGTGAAATTAGTTACAACTGAATTTTGTATTGATGACAAGTAGGACGTCATACAATTCTCATCGAACATGTATGTATGTATGTACATTACCAACAAAAAAGTAAAATTATTCACGGAATACATCAAGGTTTTCCGACTAAATTTTAATACATTTTAAATCTAAATTATCTACATTGTACATATATTTGTAACTTTATATATGTACATATATAACTATATATTACGTGCTATGCATATTATACGTACATATACATAAATATAATTACTTTTGGAATATAAAACTTCCGATTTCAATTTGTTTTAGTTCATTTTGTTTAATTATAAGTAAGCATATACATATTTGCAAATTGCACATAAATGTACAATATACAATGTTAAGTACATACATACTAGCATACATATATATACATATAAAATATTTTTTACGTAATTAAATTCTCATAATTTATAATTTCATACTTGGACGCTTTTTTACTTTCATTTTTTTCTTATTTATTTAGCGGTAAATTAAAAAACTTGATATACATATTTATGGTATCCATATACATACATATGTATATGTATGTACATTTTCTTTATACATATCTTGACCTGACAATATAAAAAATTTTATATTTTGTCTTTATTGCAAATAAAGTATGTATGCAAGTGATTAAAGTTCAAAATTTTTAATTAAATTAAGTTCTCATATACTAAAATCTAGAAAAGGCCGAGCTACATTTATGTATATATGTATATGCAAGTATAATTGCATGAAATACACAATATACTTATGTATATTATGTATAATGCAAGTTTACAAGCCTTCATATGTAAGTATGTACAAGCAATGCAATGTGATATACTTAGATACCTAATAAAATTTTCATTTTTATTAAAATTTATTCAATATTAAATAAAATATAAAGTTATTCCATCTAGCATGGGATAAAAATAAAAGATGAGTATATGTATGTATGTATATTAAAAAATTATCAATATGAAAACTTTGTTATTTTATTAAATAAGAAATTAAATTTAATAACTAATTTAATATAGTTTAATAATATTTTAAATGAATTACTGTAACAAGTTGCAGTTTACAATGTTACGAGTCTACGCGTTCTTCAAAATGTAATAAATTTAAACAGTATCAATTCACAATAATCACTCCTATCAATTATAATATTTTATTTACTATATATGAATGCATATGTACATATAAACAACAAGATATTAATGAAGTTATTGTGTTCTTCCAATAATTTTAACTGCATTATTTAATAAACAATTTGGCTACATCTAAACATTTTCGAATAACTATTGAAAAATATTAAATTTACACTATTCTTATAATTTATAATTGAAAGTAAGAGTGTTATAAATTCAGGCTAGCACAAATTTTTTTTATTAGAAAATTTTATACTAAAATATTAGGACAAATTAACACAGTAATTATTTTAATTTTTAAATTTTCTCTACAGTTTTTGATGTTAAATGGTCTGTTGCTTTTAGAGCTTGTATACACAATTATGAACTTTAATGTTAAAATTTCATTTACCATACAATAAGATTTGGTTCGTTTCTTTATTCATTCGTTTTATTTTTATTTCATTCGTTTAATTTTCAAAATTTTCCGATTCAATTATAAAATTATAATGAATGATTGCATTCACTTTCACACTTGGACGAAATATTTTTTTTGATTTCTTTTTTTTTTTTATTTTTTTACATGCAAATTATTATTTTAATCATTTGATTCTTTTATACCCTACATTTTAGTGAAGAACATATCATATTAGAAGAAGCCGCTGCGTCCTAAAATTCTGCGTTAAAATGGAGATCCTCATCCGATCGAACGATAACTTAAAAATGAACAAAATCAAACGCATCATAAAGCTTTTAGAAGTTAGTTTTTTGCTGCCAATTACGGTTCCTACTCTGGTGGGACCAATAGGACAACTCAATGAGAATATTTTGAATAGTTAAATATGTATTGAAGATATTAATATGAAATTTTGTAAACGTATGTCTAATAACATACATATTCATCCATATTCTGTTAGTCACATCACTTGAGGTGATCAGGTATTATTCAAAAACATTTTGTTTTCATGTAAGAATTCCGAATTTCGGAATTAATTTTATTCGGAAAATTATAAGGATTTTTGAGTAACAACTCAACTGCGCCTAACAGAATGTGCGTAATTATATACATACTCGATTTTGTAATTGGAATGGCTGCATTGGTTGTCTTAGCTACCATACAACAATAAAAGCTTGAAGATGATTCTTAAGATGTAGGGTACATTCAGTCAGTTAAGATCAAATATAACGTTTTTTTTAGTTGTCTTTATTTTTAATATTTGCAAATTTATTTTGATCAATTGATGTTATTAAAAAAAAAAACAAAAAGAAAAAGTCTCCGCTGACTGATGTTAGTATGTAGATGTAAAAAAGAGATAAAAAATAATAATAAGAAAAGGAAAAGAGAAGCAAAAAATTAATACCGTCCATTCATGGCTTCTTTTATTTTTTTATGAATAAAAAAAAGAGAAGAAAATTAAACCATAAAGATTTTTATGGTTTTGTCTCAATTTTTTCTTTTTAATCGGTTTTGATTTTTTCACCGAGTTTTTTTTTTTATAAAAAAATTCTATATAAAAAAATAAATATTATTAATTTGCAAGTGGTAGTGGTTTGTGTGTTGATTTGGTATGATTTTGTAATTTTAGTTCGGCTAGTATGTATGTATGTATGTATATGCTTGTGTTGTAACGGAGCTGTTAAAAATATAGGCGAACTTAATTTAAGAATATGTATTAAGAAATAAAGCAGCTTACTTTTATTATTTAAGAGTTTAATGCTTAAATTGGAAAATATTGTTTTCGATATCATTAAAGGATTTTTATGATATTCATTTTTTAATACATAAACCTGTTATGAACACAATTTACAGTCTTAAATTATGCCCTTACATTTACGTAACAATTTGTTTTTCTTTTTTAATCTTCATGAATTTTCAAGTATTGCTTCATCTCTTTTATCCTGCTGTAGTAGAATCTTCGTGCAGCACATGTAAGCATACATATGTTTCTGTATATGCCTATGTAAACAATATTTTGCTGTAATTAATTAAACTTTCATTCAATAGCTTTTTAACCAACAAAGATTCGACAATTTGTTATCAATTTCCATTATTAAATGAAATTGATCGAAAATAGGGTTATGGAGTTATCGGATTTAGGGAAATTTTCATATGTATATAAACTCATACTTGCATATGTGCGTACGTCTTTTATTTCAATATCTTTTGATAGCCCTATTAAGTACTTGTAATGTTACTGTTAAAATTCAATGTAGGGAAAAAATTAATTTCCGCTGACTTACAAGCTTTCACATTATTTTATAAATAACCCGACTTGTCAATAACGCGTCCTATCCTAATCCACGTAATTTTAGTAAGGGTTATTTTGACTTAGAAGGCATACTGCGAAATACATAAATTTATAGCCCTAGCCCATAGTGGGTCATTAGTTTAATATAATATGTAAATACATAATTGTTACTTGACTTCAGATATTAGCCAACACTTATAAAATTCAGGTTTATTTAAGTGGAATCTTTTTTTTGGTTTTTATATTAATTTAAAGAATTTTGTTTTTTAATATTCCTTTTTTATGTGTCTGATATTTTTATTATTATCTTTATTATTCCATTCCCCAAAGGTCTTCTTAGATGACACATTCCATTCAAGTTATATTATAATATTTATTCCACCTCATTTATGGTTTCTTCTTATGTCACCGGCATTTTTTTATTTTTTGTTCTTTTTTTATTTATTACGGTTCATATTATTATGTATATTATTTAGAACTTCAAAATAATATTGTATTGGATTGAAAAAAAAAAAAAAATGTTAAAGAAAAAATAAGCAAAAAAAAAATTCAAGAAATTATTTTTTATGTTTATGTTAATGCCAATATGTACTGACATACATAATTATGTAATCTACTATAAGGCAAGAAGAAGAATGACAATATTATTGTATTTTATATGGCGTTTGCAACCATTCTAGGTCTGTTGACAGTGTAAATAAGCAGAAAGATTGTACGGGCCGGAGTTCGAAGTACGGTAGTATAGCATATAGTAGACAGCGCTTGCATAGTTTTATGAGTGTGTACATATGTATATATTGAAGACAAAATGTTTAATCTGCGCGAAACTTCATGAGAAATCGGTGTTCAATAAAGTTTCAAAAATAATTCTGAAAAGTGAGTAAGGAGTAATGTGTAAGTTTGGATTTGTTAGTTTGGAACTTGCATGCTATTCGAAAAATTTTCAACAATTGCTAATTAATTAAGTTATAGTGGGTTTGAGTACCAAATGTACCCAAATGTACGACAGGAATCGTGCTAGTTGATCTTCAGCACGTATTATCATAATCCTAATTGATCAGATTCAATTATTTTGTGAAAAATTTACGAGGGCCGCATAAAATAACTAGAATTAAAACAACATAGACCAAATGTTGTACATACCAGATATATGTAGATATTTGTACGTATGTAAGTACATATAAGTGTGATGTGATTGTAATGCGGTTCGATATCAATTTGATTTCCCTGGGAATAATATTTTTTCTTTCAATTCTTCTTTTGAATTTGAATTAATATTGTATGTATGCGTGTGTTTGTATGTTAACGTGTGATAAACCACCAATATCCCAACCATCATTGTATTATACCAACATTTCAACTATTGTACCGTATACATATATACCATTTGTATTTTTTTAAATTCCTAAGTGTTTTGTCTTTTTTTTTTTTGAGGCATCATGGATATGGTTGATGCATGGTATGCATATTTAATGATATTTCATAACTATGTATATATATATATATGTACATGTATAGTTATATATGTATTTTTTATGCTGAACAAGCTACATAATAATGTACAGACACATGTTTTAGTATATTAATTTTTATGAATTCTTTAAAAAGAAAGCAAATCATTTTTGGAGTGCCACAGTACATCAATAATATATTAGAAGACATTTAAAGGAATATGTTTGAGTGTATCTGCATATTATAAATGCGTTTTATATACATATACAAATTGAGAAATATTAAAAATGTAAATTTTTTTGTAAATTGAAGAATCTAAAGCCGTTATAGTTAATGACCCTCTTGTAAAGTTTAACGTTGTATTCCATACTTTGTTTAAAAAATATAAATTTGAACTTTAAAAATTAATAAACGCATATATACATACATATGTATATATCAATGTATACACGTATAGCATAATATGTGAGTGGGTAAATATGCAACGTGTTGAATAAATTTTCTGAAAAAAATTAATGCATATAATTTAGAGTTACATTGTGTGTATTGAAATTAAAGAATTTGTTTTTAACCCTTTCTTTTCTTTGAAATTTAAAACATAAAATTTAAGATTCAATTACTTATCTACTTAACAATAGATAAGTAATTGATTTATTAAGAGTGTTATTCGCCAAATCATCATATTGCTAGTTAAATTTTCTAAGAGACTATGAGATAGTTTTAAAATTTAGTTTCTAGATTGAAAATTAAATGACTAAATGCATATAATATAAAACTATTTTATTATCTTTACGATATAACATTAAATAATTTTCACATTTTGTTCGTAAAAGGGCAAAATTGCCAAAAAAATAAATCCAAATTCACCATATGCGTCAGTTGTCACCATTATTATAATTGCTTAGTGCTAAACAAATGGCGACAATTGAAAATCAAAAGTTTATTTTTGAAAATAGATATGAGTTTGTGTGTCGAAAGTGCTTGTGATGTGCATCTTGATGCAAAGGTTGTAGCGTAACTATATACAAACACAATTCAATTTATATAAGTGCTATCGTAACAAGGTATTCTATAATTAGTGTTCTAGTTAATTCTAAAAATTTTAGTTAGTGTTCAAAGTCCTTAAGTCTAATATAATTTTTGAACATTTAATTTCTTTAAAATATGTTTGTAATTTAGTTTCTCCCAGTATGAAGAAATTTTTAGATCAATTTTCTATCTAAAAAGGTTTAAAGAAGTAGTTAACTACTGTAGTATTCTCTAATATTTAATTGAAACTGAGACATACATAAATTAATTAAACTACAAGTTTTATATGCATTTGCATTGAAACCTTCTTTTATCTCACCAAATTTAATGGGTTAAAATGACAAAAAAAGCAGAATGATAACAAATTTAACAAAGGGTAAAATTATTTAAGAATGATTCATTAAATTCAATTTTAATAAACAGGATTTTTTTCTTTGTTTTCTTTTGATAATTTTTTTTCTTTTCTTATTTTTTTTTTGTTATTTGCTGTCTTATGCATATTTTTATTCCGCTTCCGCTAACTTATTCCGTTCTTTTTAAAAAGAATTGGGACTTGAAAATTTTGTACAGTCGAACGAATTTAGAGTTAAAACTTAATTACTCTAATTTAAGTGAAAGAGTGTTACACTATTATTTAGCTGCACAATTTAGAATAAATGTACATAGCAATTACGGTATTTAAAGCATAAAGTCATGAGCGTATTTCAATTAAATATGAAAACTCTTGGTGGCTTTTGTATCTACTCTTATCGTAAATGTAGTGATTACACTCTTTGTTACCTATAATAAGTGTTTATTTTTAAAAAATTTAAGAGATTTCTAGTTATACTGAATATTAAGTGATCCGGAGTATAAAATATTATTTTTTTATTTATTTATTGTTTTATCGTTTTCTTGCCAGCCATCATTAAGATAAATTTTATATTAAATTAATAAACTAATTAAAGCTGCATAATATATAATTACCAATGATAAATAAAAATATCGCAAAACAGCATCCGAATACCAAGCGGGAATGAGTCAAATTATTTCTCTTAAATGCTAAAAGGCCAGAAAATTACAAGGAATGAAGCGAATTAAAATTATTTGAAATGTATTTATGAAAAGCATTTATGCTGTTACTCTTCTTAATTAATAAACTTGATTCTATCCATTAATTTAAAATTGCATAGTTTTAGGGGATTTTAAATTAAAAATATTTCTTTTCAATAATAACGAACTTTGAGTACTAAATTTGAAACTGTAATCAAATAATGAAATTACTATGCGTTTGTTTTGAATTTTTTTAGTGAGTGTGTTCGTATAAATAATAACACTTCCACGAAATCTCTTGTATTTAAAAAAAATTCTTAAAATTTTATTTCATAATTTTATTATTAAATAATAGCCGCATTTAAATTAACAAGCCTGACTGAATAATACTAATGAATCATTCTTAAATATTTCATTTTGATTCACAGCACAATATTTAGTGTAAAAATTGTTTTCCCAACTATGTGTATGCCTTGTAAAATGTTCATTGACCTTATATAATTAAAAAAAATGTATGTATGTCAAGATTATTAAGTCTTAAAGAAAAAAAATTAGAAATTAGAGTGCATCATTTTATAAAATTCTGTCCTCGACTGTGTATAAAAATTATTTCTGTTTCAAATGCAACAAAAAAACAAAATCTTATATTGTACTTATTGCATATATGATACAAATTATTAGAATGATGATAGATAAAATGAAATTTATTCAAGTTTACGGTCTAATTATTTAATTTACAAAAATGTCATTTTCAATAATTAGCAAAAATTTTTTTGTTTTATGCTAATTTTTTTTTCTCTTTATATTTAAAATTTTTAAGCATAGAAGCCATGCATTTGTGCATATATGTATGTATGCATCTAGAAATCTAAAGAATTTTTTTTTTTCAAATTGATTCGTTCAGGAAATTCTTAATTTAAAATATCAATGTTTAATTAAATGTTTAAGCCTTTAAAAAATTTTAAAATTTTTTTACTATTTTTTCTTTATTAAATAAAGTTGGGTCAAACCAATGGTTTGTATTGTAGCACTTTTCCCTTCAACAAGTAAAAATACTGCTTTTAAAAACAGTCTATGTATATCCACCACACTATTAAAATTATTTTCATTCATAAACGAAACTATTTCTAGCATTGCATATATTTAGGATGAACCATTTATGCAGTCTTTGAAATAAAGCAAAAATTAATATAAACAGGGGTTAACATAATGCTCGATTTTAAGGGTTAATTGCGTGAGTTAAGAAAAATAATTATATTTTTTAATGTCGTGGAATTTACCGTTCAATTTTTGCGTTTATAGAAATTTGAAAAAGCTTGCGGTTTCAGAAATATAAGGTGTCAAAAATGCAAATTTTACAAATTTCAAGAGGCCATAACTTGAGAGGGGGTGGAGATGGAAAAAAATTTTCTTCTAAAGAAATGAACTACTTGTTAATGTCTAAAAGCTCCTAAAATTTCAAGCTTCTACAGGCTGGGGTCTAGAAGAAAAACGACATCAAAAATTTGGAAAAAAAGGACTGTAGATAACGGTAAATTTGAACGGCCATTTTGTTTTTCTAAAGTTTAACTATAGTATACCGCGGTAGGGGAAGCAAGCCACTGCCTTTCTGCGTTTGCAAAATTTCAAAAATGCTTATGGTTTCATTGCAACAAATATTTAAAATAGGCCATTTTTAGTGCTTTGGGGGGGTATAACTTCTGGAGGGGGGGAGATAGGTAAAAATTTTGTTCTACAAAAATAAGTTTCTAGTAAAGATCTATGTTCATATTAAATTTCAGCTTTCTATCTTTAAGAATGTAGAAGTTTTGTAAACAGACACACGGACAGAGTGAAACTAATAAGCACTTTTTTTCAAAAAATTTTTGGAAAAGTGCTAAAAAGAAAAAAAGGAGTAAAATAAATATTGATATTTGCATCAATTTTGCATCAGTGTATAATCTTTACAGTTATATATCAATAAAATTCCTGTTAATTAAGTAACGATGTTATGTAAATAAATATGTAAAATATTTGAAGTTTATTGAGGCCTAAGCATAAGTACATAGGTATTATTGAGTTGAAAATTTTGATTTGAAATATCAAAAACAAAAAAAAAAAAATTAAAGTTTTGATGAAATAAAGGGAGTAGTTTGTGCCTCAAAGTTGGATTTATTTCCTCTAAAAATCTTAGAATTTACAAAAAAAAAAAATTGGGTATAATTGCGTTTATTGGTATGTGAAGATCTCGTTTTAAGTCAATCTTAATGATATTTGTAATCATCATCATTCTTTTTCAACAAGAGCACGCTCTCATAATGATATGCATATACGTACATAGAATAAAATCATTAATACCGATTTTGATTCATGCTTAAACAGAACGCCTGTCTTGTGATTACTCACGGAATTTGTAATTTTTGGCTGCCTTCCAATAATTGATGATAATTGAACTGTACAAGAATAGTTAAATAGTAATAATTATTTTATTCATATATCATATGAATTTATTTTAATTATCAATATTGTAAAGTGTTAAAGAATATTTCTAATTTATTAATAAATGAAAAATCAATAAATTATATACGAGGTTTCTAAATTTCGAAGTCACAAAATAAAAAATTTATTTTGAAGAATTTCAATAAAGTTTCTTTGTCATTATATTCTATCCATTCTAAAAACCATAGACGGAATTATTCGCTTATAGCTTGAAATAAAAAAATGTAGAAGAAGAAATAAAAATTAACCTCTCTCATTGTATGCAATGCGCTCTGTAATCATTACTGCAAGAAAATAGCGAGTATAACGCAGTATACAGAAAGTATCCTGTTTATGTACAAAATACAAACAATAAAATTATATTTAAAAACAACTCTGTGATTAATTTATATGCATTAAAATAATTGCAAGTAAAGGACCCAACTTTAAGTCATTTCAATAATTAAGTTAAATCTGGCCGAAAGGAAGAGGTAATTTTTAATTGATATAAAATGCTCTACTGTGAGAAATGACACAATTAATATACTTCGATTTTCTTTTTCCAATTTTCCGGGAATTTCTTCGATTCTGGAGCAATTTTTTTTTAATTATAGTGAGAAATCACTTTGCCGAAGTACATAATCTATATAGCGCCCATTTTATAAATAATGTTCAAATAAATTTGTACATAACTACAATATTAATTCAGTAAATATTACGGGCTATATTTTCCATTCAATGCCTGAAATATTTTGAAAATTGAATCAAATATGACATTTAAAGTACCCTATTATAAACTTAAATTTTTTTAATTTTTTTCTCTGTTTATCCCAATTTTTTAAATTACATTTTATACAAATTTGTTTAAATTAAAAAAAAAAGCCATAAAGCCCCTTTCCAACACTTAATTTTCATTTCAATTTCATATTCCTTTATACTTATACGTGAAATATGAAAAATGTTCACAAACGTATAAGGTTTGTAATGTACACATTCAAACGACTGACTTAATTAAAAATTTATCTTGTAAATGAAAATTCAAAAGGATACAAAAAAACAGAAATTCATCCTGTTTATAAAAAAGAAAATGCACAAAAAATCTTTTGTAAATATTTACATTATACATTTTAACTGAATTGCTGACGAGGTAGGATCAGGGATTGGGGAAAAAAAGAAAATCAAACGGGAATAATATTAAAAAAAAAAAGGTAGGTTGGAAAAGTTTATTAAATTTTTACTTTATGAATTTACCAAAAAAAAAAAAATTGTTTTTTTTTCCTTTATGACATTTAAAGTTATTAATATTGCGTTTATTGTACTTTGTGTTTGAATATGAAACGTTTTTGGTCATAAATTTTTACTCATATGAATGGGTTTTCTTTTTCTGAATTGAATTTGAACAAAAAAAAAATGGTATATTAAAAAAGAATTGTCCTTTTTTAAAATGACCAACATTTGAACCCTTTTTTTTAAAAATTGGTTTATTAAAAATTGTATGCTATGTGTACCATACACCAATGCGCTCATATATGTGAGATTTTTGAATTTCATTCTACACGAAGTTCTTTCAGTTAAAAATCATTTCAATTTCTTATATGTGTATTAATAAGGCTATCTGTCTCCGTTTAAATGCCTTGATTATTATTTTATTTAAAGATAATGATGAGATTTAAAGAGCACATTTTGCTTAAACAATTTAAAGCACTTTTCCAGCAATGGACAATTTCCTTGTCTCTTAATTTATTGTCGCTTAATTAAATAATATTCTCTTTTGTAATACTTTTAGAAAAAGAGCTAAAACTATAATCGAAACATTAACATTTTGATGGAATATTCAAAATTAACAGTTATTTTTTCCGCTTTTTAGAATTTTCATAAAATTTGCAATTTCAAGTTCTTGAACAAATGAGCTGCTGAAAACTGAAATTTTGATGATTTGTTTGTGCGATAGTAATGCAAAAAAGAGTAAAGAAAAAACGGACTCTAGAGCTTAATAAAACGTTTCTTAACTTCTAATCGTAAAACATTAGATTTCTATGCAATTTACGGTCTAAAAGTAATATAAACATAAGTTCAAAGCATTTGAGGTTAATTTGAGTGGCGATTTTTACATTGTGACGTTTATGATATTTCACGATAAACGAATCATGTTACAGTAAATTCGATGCAGTATACTGTGTGAAACGATGTCATTTGTAGAATTTTGAGGGGGCTATAAATTTTACATGAATGACGATAGATAAATAACAAGGTGACTAAAGAAATGAGTTTCTCGTTATTATTTTTACAAAATTTTCAATTTTCAATCTTAATGGATGAAACGTGTTTATAAGTATTACAGATGTAGAAGGTTCAGGTTCAGTATTCATTACATTATTGGTGTATTTCAGTATTTCTTAAATTATTTACCGTATTTGAATTATAAATAATTTCAAAACACGTTCATATTTCAATACAATAATATTAACTTATTCATTTCAATAAGGATATCATATTTTATTAGCCGAAAATTATTTAAAAATAATGTTCAATTTCATATAAAAATTTATGTAACACCATCTTCATATGTTTACACATATTCCCTGAAACTATAAATTTCTACCTCAAATAACATATAACATAACATTTCTACTAACATAAAATTTCTACCTCAATACAAGTGCCGGAAGATACAATATATAAAAAAAAAAATAAAATATTATGATTGTTGCCAAAAATGATGTCCACACACATACACAAAGAGTAAATATTGTAAATATGTAATAATCATATACCCGTAAGCATTTCATCACTTACTTTCCTTGTATTATACGTATTCTTAATGGATTTAATTGTCAAATTAAGAAATATGAATATAAGAGCTTGTAAAGATACAATCAATTTTGATTATTCAAAAACAATAATCGATTTTTCCCCTAAAATTCCTTTCGATTATAATCGAATAAATCGAAACCATTTTGTGTAATATTTTTAACAATTCACAAGGTATTGAGTAATCGCAATCAATTGATCTGTTTGAATCTTTTGTATAACAATTAATATTTGTAGCTCGTATGACCACATACTCTGTGCCTATATCGAACACTATAAACCCAAAATAAAGTTATTATATCACAAATAAATTTAAAATTACCAAAGATTTTCATAAATTTTCTGAAATTTTTCATTTTTTTTTGTATTTTTTGAAAAATATCAATCAAAAAGTACATACAAATGATATAGAAAGAAACCTTGAAATTAGCAAATCTTAATGCCAATTATTATTATCTTATACGGTATGTATACTTATTTCTTTCTAAAATGGCCAATTTTTGTTTAATAATAAATAAGTTAGTCACGAGTTATAGGGGAATAAAAACGTGGTTAATATCATTCAAAATTTTCGCTCCATTGTTATAAATTGTGGGATTATTTTTTTTTTATATTTTGTATAACATTATTTCATAATAAATAATAGAGAAAACAAGAAAAATCATAATAATTTTTTGACTTACATGTTTTTTTTTTTGGTTTAATTGTAAAAAAAATTGAAGAAAAAAATCAAGTAATTTTTGGAATTTCAAAAAATTGCAATTTCTAATATAATTTATATGTAAGTTAGAGAGAGAACAAAGAAAAATTACAAATTGTACATTTAATATTAAAAAAATATGTAAAGAAAAGAATGTGAGAGTAAATGAAATAGAAGAAATGAATTCATTCGTATTACAATTTTTACTTTTTTTGGTTTGAATTGGAAAATATATGAGCTCAAATTATAATTATGTACTATGTATATGTTTCTATTTTCGGGAAATTCAAATTTGTTGTCGTAGGGTGGTTTCTGATATAGTTTTCATTCATCAATTCGCGGATAACGTGGTTGCCCCGGTTTTTTTTGGGTTGAATTTCTTACAAGGAGAATCGTAGTAAGTAATTTAAAGTCGGTCGAGCTTTCCAATGTTACATGTCGCAGTAAGAATTATGAGATTAACTTGTATTAATTGGTTGTTTCTACGAATACAAATAAGAAAGTGCTTAAGGTCAGGTTCTACACTAGCACTTATTCAGTTTACTTAGTTTATGTTTTAGCCTTGCAATACAAAGTTGTATAACATTGATTTTGGTTGTTTAATTTTTATAATTTATAACATTTTACAAATATTACTAATATAATTTTTCTCCCTTCCCCTTTCCTTTTCTATCAATAAATGATGACGATTTTTGATACAATAACAGTTTTGGTAGCCACATCTTTTTTTTTGCTATAGGTGACTATTATTTTGCTATATACTAAATACTTGTGCTAAGCAGTCATCTGACACATATTACAAATAACCTTTCCATCTCTTTCTATTTATCGAATTTCAGTTAAACTTCAAAATACATACTCTATCATTAATTTAATTACGTTCTTGTAAATGAATTATGCATATTCACTCATTTACAATTTCGGAAAACGTAGGGTAAATGCGGTCAACTTATTCAGTTGAAAGTTAGTTGCATGATGTTTAATTAAAATGTCCGATTTTAGGTTTCAGCCGGATATTAGGTGTTCTCACCCGGTATTATTTTTCACTTAATTATGGAAACAAATGAAATACATAATGATTTTTTATAAATTAACTCAAAATTTTCGATATCGAATGTGAGTGAAAAACAATATTTTTGTTAATTTTATAAAGTAATGTACCTCCTAACTATGTGTCCCATTTAAACAAACGGTATTGACACCATATTTACAATTCTGGTGTGTGTTTTAAGAAACTCTTTTTTTTTTTAAATATCACATTAAAATTTTATAAAAATTAAAATTCAAAACTTATAGAACACACACAATATAATTTCAAGAATACATATAAAATTTCTCTACTGGCACCACCTTGGCCCAAAATATTTAAACAGATGCAGTGCATACAAATTTCATTTCTGTAATATACAATTACTTTAAACAAAATATTTATAAAATAACTATAAAACAAAAAAAAAATATAGTACTTTAACTTGGAATAACCTTCTCAATGAAAACTATTAATGCATGGTACAAGTAAAATTTCAAATATTTCAAGGTAATAGATCAAAATAATAGTGATAAATGATAGTGAAAACAGGTAAAAAACCGAGAGAGAGAGAGAGAAAAAAAAAACAATAATTTAATTTTATTTCTATTTTTCCTTCATCTTAGCAGCAGTGATGATTAATAACGATGATGAGTGCTTTAATTACATTATTAAATTTGTGCCATATTTTTTTTCCTCTATAGAGTCTATTCCAAAAAATAGATTGTTTCGATCTTGTAATATAAAGTAAATTTTGTATAGGTTAGTAATGTAAGAGAAAAAATATTTTCGCAATACTAACAACTACATACATAATGTACTTTTAAATAGATTTTTAGTTTTAATTTAACAATAAAAGCATGAAGAAATAAATGAAATATTTATTAAAAAATTTTAATTTTACAAGATTCAATTATTGAAAGATGACCAAATATTTTATATGGAATAGATTTGAAATGTCTGTTATGTGAAAATATGAGTTAGAAATGCTGTAATATCCATGATTTTGATAAATAGTTCAATATTTTATATAGTGTAGGCGCATATTGTAATGAATTTTTTCTTTAGCATTTACGTAATTTTGTATAACAAATTAATTGTAAGAAGAAAAAATATTTAAAGAGTTTATATACCTTAAATTCCGTAGGTTGAATAAAACTATATACGCTTGTTTTGTTATAGATCAGTCAGAGCTGATCTATAGTTTCAATAGCTCAAATTACATTAAAGTATTACATTCGACACTATTGTGCTAATCTTGTATTAACTGACGCAAATCAAGTATATATAATAAATTTTTTTTTAAATTTTTACTCAATGCTTTTAAATATTTAAAAATGCAATTAATTTGAATTTGATTGAAATGTCATATGTGTACAGTGTGGTGCCAAAATACTTGCGCAAGTAAATTCTAAAATCTGCTCCTTTAATAGAAATTGAGTGTTATAATGTGCCAAATTATAGGCAAAAATTTAAAGTAAAAAATGCAGAGAATTGATAAAAATTTTAGATGTCACAAATTAGGCTGGTGAAGAAGATTGGATATTTTTCATTACTATCTACATTATCATAAGCAAATTTATATAAAAATTTTCATCCTACACAAATTGAAATTTTTCCATAATTTGTTTGTGAGTAATTTTAAGTGTTGTTAATATTCCCTATTGAAAATACCTAAAATAAACTTTTTTTTTCCATTAATTCAAGAGTAATTTAAAATTTATTTATGGTCATAAACTATACTTTACTGCTGTGAGATGGAATTCAAAGTTAATTATATGCAGCTAACTTAAAGCTTCATTGTGTACTTAACACACATTTACATATTCAAACACATTCCCTATTTCAATCGATTTTATATTCTCCTTTTTTTTATACCTAAAAATGCTATATAGTATATAAAATATTAAAATCTGGGATAAGTTATAAAATATTTATTGAATTTTTTAACGCAAATTTTCATTCACGCAGAATGTTTACGTTATAAAAAAATTAACTTTTATAATCATTTTGACAATGACATTTTGAGAGAGAACAAAAAAAATGACATTCTTTTAACTTTTATAACTCGCCTGTGCGTGTGTGTATTTGCTCGTATTAAATAAAAGTATAAAAAAATGTAATATTATACACACATTCCATCCGACACCTATATGTGTATAAAGACATTATTCCTTTTTCTGTTACCAAATATGACCCATTTTCGTCGTTTTTTTATGTTAATGCATTTTTATTTCAGGCATGAGATTTTTCAATATTTTGACTTTATACCTCTTGAATATTTTATGATGATCAATATATTATGTACATAATATGCATATGTATGTATAGGCATGTACTTATAGTATGAACGAATTTAATAAAAAAAGGCAAAAATATCCTGGACAGATTGCTTTTAAGAATTGACATTTAAGGGGAAAACAAATTTTATGCTGATATGATCATCTTATATATTTGAATTAAAAAAAAAAGAACAACAACAATTTTATGTATATTAGTGTAGCCATATACATACCTTTTTTTATGTATTATAGTGTAGCCTTATACCGAATTTTTTTGAACCTTTTCATAATATCGTACATTAAGAAATATTGTGTAAACTGTACTATTTTAGTGTTAGTTAACAAATGTTGCAAGTAAAATCAGTTCACAAACATTGCTACACTACCAGTATTATAGTGAAATTGTTGTGAGTAGCGCAGTTGCATCATATTAACTGTTTTCCCTTAGGTTTTTTCTTATGAAAATTTTAATTTTAATTTTTTATTTTAATAAATTTTTCTTCTTCTCGTTTTATTGTACAAGATCAACAGTTTTGTTTTAATAAGTACAATATTTGGCTCTAGTTTGATATTATTTAATGTTTGATCGAACAAAACTTATTGGATCAAATTCAACTTTGTGCTTTAATAATGTGCTAAATGTATGGAGTTAGTAAGAAACCTTTAAAATAGACATTAAGAAATAACAAAATTTTGATACATTTTTTATAATTTTTGATAGTCCAGAAATATCTTCTGTGTTTTGCTCCTCAAATATATTACAATTCTTATTTCTAAGTCATAATACACTATATGATAATGGAAATTGGGACAAAACTAACATGCAAATTGGTAACTATGGTAACTTTTAAACTAAAAAGTTTTATGAAATCAGAAATTTCTTATACATAACAACATCAGTGTGTATTTATGTACATACATGTTAGTATATAATTTGTTTAAGACATAAAAAAATGTTTATGTAAATTTGAAGAACGGAAGAAAATCCGTGCATTCTTAAAATTTAATAACAATGTTAAAAAACCAATCATTTTTCTATATGTAATTCAATTTTAGCTTCATCTTTTATTAAAACAATGAAAAAAGTAAATTTATAAATTGGAATGTGATAAATTTTTATTTATACGGGAAATAAAATTAATGAATTTATATATACATGCATCAAATTTATATATTATTATATACGTACATATATACAAACATTTGTTTGGAATACATTCACATTCATATTACATACAGTATGTATAATTAAAATTTATGATGCTGGAAATAATTAAAAATTTTAATTAAAATCAATTCAAAAAATAAAATGTTTTCTATGTATAACAGAATTAATTTAAGTTTAAAGTAATGAGAAATAATTGTATATACAAGTCATGACTACAAGTTATTAATTGTTATACATATTATTATGTTATACAATAATATGTTAGTTATCTTTTACATTACAGTCATTCAATGACTTACTTAATTACTTTGTAACTGAGATCTTTCTTAACAATTTTAACTGTGTCTTTGATAGACAATACTTTTCGAAATATTTAATATTACAATTCAACTTAATAATATGGTTAAACTAATTTAGCTAATTGAGCTTGATTTTTTTTTTTATTCACAATGACATTTGATTTATGCTTTTATTGCATGTTTTATAACTTTAAAGAGTCCCATTTAATTTTATAAATTTAAAAAAAAATTAAATCTCTTCCTAATTTCAATTGTAAACACTATGTACAAATAACGGTATTTCATTCTGTTATTACTATTATTATTGTATTTCATTTTGTTTTGATCACTGCAGGTTGCCTATTAAATAAATTTTCTTTTGCAATGCAATAACATTTAAAATTTTCGAAATGTCAATGTTATTGTTATGATTCTAAACTACATTTCTGAATTTACCTACATATATAATGTATAATTTTTTAATACAATTACAATAAAAAAGAAATTTATAATTAAAAATAGGAAATATATGTGAGCGAATGTGCGTTATACATATTAATAAATATAATTTTAAATTAAAATTTCAAATTTTCTCTATAATTAAATCAATTGTAATTAGATTATTATATTTGAAATTGTATAATAGATAATAATTTAAAAAATAATTACTATTATACAATATAATAATTCCAATTTAATAGTATACATGTATACTAATAATATCTGTATGGTAAGATTTACTTTCGACTTATCACTGAGAAGGAAAAAAAAAAGATTATAATTTAGATGTTATGAATTTTAATTCACCTTAATTGGTGATTATTAAAAGATTTTAATGAAATTAGAGAAATTTAATTTTAAGTATGTATATATAAAATATTCAAGGGTAAAAATATATGGAAGCAAATCAAATAATAATAAATTGGAGAAATTTTTCATATTTATTTGCTATACTCTCTGATATCGAAAGTCTAAAGTAGTTTAACATTTTTTGTTTTGTTTCCCCGTTTATATTTAAATTAGAAGAAAAATAACAAAATTATCGAAAATATTTTAAAATGCCAAAAAAAAATTTTAGAAAATCAAGTTATTAAAATTCCCAGCGTGTTTTTTTTTTTTATTAGTATATTCAAATATTAATACATACATACTCGTAATAATGATCGTAAAAGATCATTTCATTTATAATGACACTAAAATTTTTGGAGTAAATTGTGTGAAAACAAAAAAGAAAAGATAAACACTATAAGTTGAATATATTATGAGAGAAAAGAAAAATGTAATTTAGACTCTAGAGTCTAGGTAGAGAGAGCATATTAAAATGTCATTCAAAATCATAATTTAAGGTATTTCTTTAACAGTAAATGAATATATGGCGTGTATTTATTTATTCAAATATAAGTAGATCTGTATTTTTGATGGAAATTATAAATTCAAAAATTATAATTGTCTAAAATTATTAAGTCAAATTTTAAACCAAAAATCTAGGAATTTTAAGAAATATACCTATACTTACGTGTTTAAATTAAATATTTAAAAATCTGGAATTTATTGAAATTACGAGTTTAATTTTAAAATGATTTATTTTCTTGTAAATATGTAGGGAGAACGTACATTTATTATAATAAATAGATGAATTAAGAATAAACCCAGAGTATTTAGCCAAAATGAAAATCTTAAGGCAAGTTAACTTATTCAACAATGTAATGTTAATTGCCGAATAAATTTGATTGTAAATTAATTTTTCTTAAGGTAAGTGTCCTCATATTTATTTATTGTATACGTAATTGTTGCCAATTTAAAGTAAATATGATGTAAATTTTATTCAGTATTTGCATGATTAATTAAGTGAATTAAAAATTTTCACCTCTCTATTCAAAGAAATATAATAAATTATTAAAAATTTCAAAGAAAATTTTTGATTACTTTTTTAAACGTTTAATAGGAATCAAAAGCTATTGTTGTAATTAACTGTAGTAATGACATTTTGTTTATACACAAAATATCACTTAAAATTTTAGGAATATATAACACTTTTTTTTTTATTGTTGTTCTATATAATAAATTGTATCCTAATTAGCAAGATAATAATTTTCATACATTTCATATACATATGCAAATTTTTTAATTAATTCAATTTAATTTATATTGTTTCCCTTAATTATGGCAGTCTTTGTTTAACACGATTTGTATATACATATAAGTAGATATATACGCGATTATATGTATGTGCATTTTGTTTCATCTCAGATATTTTAATTTAAATTTTAATTGTATATACTAAAATAAATGATGTATATAGATTAAGATGAATTCTAAATATCAAAAGAATAAAATTATTTTATAATAACAAAATGGATTCATGCAGAAAAATTTAAATAATATAAAATGTCTAGAAAATTCAATGAATAAGTATATTAATTGTTTTTTTTTTAATTTGAGGATACATAAAGTACTTATAAGAGATTATTACAGAAATTATATGGGATGAGGATTAAATGCAATGTAATTAATTTTAGATGTAATTAAAAAAATTTTTTTGAATAATAAAGTTAATAACCTCGGAATTTAATTAAAAATATAAAGATAAACTCTGAGACTTGTAAAGGTTTGAACAATTTTATTATAAGAGTTTATCGCTTCTACGCGTATTCAATTTAAATATTAAAATAATACGTTAATTATCCCAATTTACTGGCGAGAACAAATTAATATTGTTAATTTTAGATTACTAAAATTATGGAAAAAAATGGTGTGATATGGGCTAATTTAACATTGTACAAAATTTAACATTCAAGATTCAAGGGGGGTAGATTTGAACTTGTTTTCAGAATTTTTCGAAAAATTTAATCCAAAAATTCTAAATAAATTATGCCCTTTTATTCAAAACTATTACTTACGTTAAATAAGTTGTATTGAAAATTTTATTTTAAATCGTTTATTTAGGACTGTTGTCCTGTGTTTCAAAAATTCTCAATTGTTAATACAGAAAAAGTACGTAAAATATTTCTGTTTTGTGAAAAAAAATACAATTTCTCTTATTTGAAAATTGTCACTTACAATAAATATTGTTATAAGGAGGATTGTTATAACTGTATGAGCTCCAAAATTTTAAGATTTAATTTCTTCAATTTAAATGTGTAAATTTTGAGTTACCTCGCAGTGTTGCATTTGCACAAGCGAGAAAATTTTTCTGAAAATTTTAATCAAAATTTTAACGATACTTATAGAAAGGAAGCATTGCTCATTTATATATATACATATGTATGATCATCAATAAGCTATTTAATTTTCTATGAACGTAGCGTAGGCTTTATGAATATGCTACTCGCATCAATTACAATATGTATATGTATGATGGGTCTTGCTAATTAATTAATTCTATTAACGTATGTACATACATACCTACATATGTATGTACATATTCTGAAAAGTAAAATAAAAGGCTGCTTACATATACATTTGCTTAAAATATTTACCCTTTCATAGTTCATTTCTTTTATAGTTTAAAAACTTACCTGAAAAGAAAGGAAAAAATAAAAAAATAATTAATTAAATGCAAATAAATTTGTCAAAATTTTGTCATATTTTGATTAAAAAATTTTTTTGAAATTTTAGATATTGAGCATTAAAATATCTACATACAAACACACACATTAGGATATTACCTAAGAAGGGAAATCCCTTTAGTAAATGAGATAATAAGTAAACGTAAATAGTTTGATAATATTACTTTGGACACAAACCAATTGTTGTTAAAAATGATTTGTGTCTATAATAAAAATTTTTTAAATCAAAAATATCAACTCACTGTCATGTCAGTAATTCAATTTTCGGAATAATATTATCTCTATAATTTTAATTATTCAATGTTTTTAAAAGTAGGACAGTAGCCTGCATTTAAATTCAGATAAATCGAATGTAAGTATGTATGTATGTAACACCTTTAAATTTTCAATGTATAAGAATAATTGAAAATCAAATAATAATGAAACTTTAATTTTCCATATATACCTATAGTGTTTAAATAAATAATTGTTAAATGGAATGGTGTCAGCAATTTAAACTATAATAACAATAAATTTTTTTTTATCTCTTTTAATAATGATGCATACTGAAGTACAATATATACCTTCACAACATACATACAAACTTAAATATAAATATACCCGCATTATGTATGCATGTATACACAAATGCATGTGTATAGATTTAAGAGAACATAAAAAAATCTATTTAAAAATAATTTAATTTTATGTTAGTGTGTCACTAAGTTAATAGGGCTTATAATAAATTCCCGTTATTTATAATGATTCTGCTCACTTCTGTAACTTCTTTCAATCTTCTTTAATAGTTTAAAAAATGACTTTTTTTTTTTTTTGAATAAATTATATTTTTTCATTTTAACAATTTCTTATCAGTAAACAAATACCGGATTTATAATATTAAAAAAAAAAAATTAATGTATATAAAAAAAAAAAATAAAACAAGAAAACTTTTCATTTCTTTTTTGTTTTGTTTGTTTGACAGTCGCTTTAATAAAATCGTTGGAATACGCGAAACACGCGGAAAAAGCATAAAACGAGAGAACATAAGCTTTCATTACCTTTCTTTTTCTTCTTGTTTTTTTTTTTCTTTTTCTTATAAAATATGTAATTGTTTACTTTCGTTTAGACATTATTTTCTAATTATTTATACATGAAATTCAATTGAAGTTTTCAATTTGAAATTTTTTATTTATTTTATAGCGTTCAGATTATTTTTTCTTGACTACTGAATACTGCCATGCGATTAAAGTATGTATACACGCATATCTATAAGCATATTATTGTGCTGCTATTCAAAATAATAACGAGAAAAAGAAATTGGGCAGTTTAATACAATTTCAGTGAGATTTCAGTGAGTATTCTTTGATGGCGCTGTTGATTTTAAAAAAAAAAATATGGTAATCATTGTGCGTCACGACGGCGAATAAAATAGAAAGTTTTTGTTTGTTATGTTTTTTTTATTTCTTGGACGAATTTTAATTTGACGTTTTGTTTTTTTTTTAATATTCTGTTTTCTTTTTGTTTTTTTTTTTTCTTTAGTGTTGTTATAATTATTATTGTATGTAATTTTTTTTAGCTTTTTCTTTCTCTTTATATAACATATGTATGTATTAGCGTGTGTTTGTATTCACATATTTAAATATAGAATGGGTGGTTTTTTTTTCGTATTTCGTTTCTTGGATTTTGATTTTTGACATTTAACTTGGGATTCATTATAATTGTCAATGTCGAATTGATTTAGTTTGGTTAGCGTTTTCACAGCGGTGATACTGGTCCCCAAACGACACCTTAAATTATTAATTTTTGTTTGGTGAGCAATTATATTCACGTTTTGAATCAGTTTAGTTGCCGTGGTCGTGCAATTTAATCCTTTAACACATTATATTTTTGAGATGTATGAAAATTGTTTATTTTGACCATTCGGCAGCAGTTCGAACTTTGGAAAACAACTTTTAATATGCAATAGGTGATATTCTGACCGAAACGTGAGCGAAAAAGTACTCACTTTTAAATTTTTCCTGATCATGTGAGTGTCCTGAATTGTGTTCGGTGTTTATTTTATAAATTTAAAAATCAAATTCCGAATAAATCACCCATTATTTAAGTATAACAAAATATTTACGTATATTTTTTAATTAAATTAATTCGTTCTTGTTTTTTTTATTTTTCCGCTTCTTTTTTTTTTTACAAGACTGTTATTAAAACTTTCAATTTCTTTTTATTTAAATATACAGACTTTTTGTTTCTATATTAATTTAAGTCATTCGTTTTTTGTATGTAGGTATAAAAAAGTATGCTTGAATTATACAAAATCAAGCTTAAGAAATTTCTAGACAATATGGTAACAACAGTGTCGAAATAAAATGAAGAATAATAAAATGAAAAATAAACAAGAAAAAAAAAAATAGAATAAAAAAATTAATTTTGAAAAACAATACTGTCAAAATTTTCTAATTAAATTTGAAATATTCAAGTAGATCAAATTTTTTGTATGACCTTTTACGGAAAGGCATGTACAGAATAAAATATGTATACAAAATTTTCCACAATCTCTGCGAAAATTGAAGAAATTTTATTTCACATAAATTTATTTTAATTCACTTTAAAGAGAATACAAAGCCAAATAAACCAAATAGTAGTGAAAAGTATACCATAGAATTTTTCTGAAATTCATTATAGATACATACATGTGTACATTTATTTAAATCAAGGTATCACTAAGAAAAACTATGATTACAATGACATAAAAAACTGGATGAGTTATTCCACACTAATTATTATGTTTCTGGTCGCATAAGGAGCGTAGATAAACTGATTTAATGTAATGCAGGAGTCAAATTAAAATTGAGAATATTAATATCATTTTAGAAAATTTAACACGCAAATTAATAATGCCATATTTCTGCATTAGAGACATTGCCTCATATTCTTGTCAACTTGCCATTTAAATTAATTTCACTGCCACAAATAGCAAAATTATAATGAATTAATGTTAAAACATCATGATACAAAAATAATTATGCATTAACAATTTTTTAAAAACATTTTAATACCACTTATTGTATGTATGTACTTACATTTAATTGGATTTAACCCGTACAGGCTCGACGCGGTTGAAAAATAATGCAAGTTCTAAAATTCCTTTAGTTTTACACTGATGTCAAACTAAATGTAATGCTTGTTAAAGCCAGTTTTAAACTATCTTGACAGTGGCTAACACGTGAAAGTAAGTGTAGTTAGGTATTTAATAGGACCCAGTAATTGTTGTTATTCATATAAAAATTCGAAAAAATATAATTATATTGTATAAAATATGTTCATGCCCTCTTGTTTCACCTCGCAATTGCATTCTTAGTCAAATAAATTATAATTGGGATATTTAAATTTAAAAAAACAATACTTATAACTTAAAAATTCTTTAATTTTGCAATATGCTGTTAATTTTTATTTAATATGTCAGACATTTAGTTATTGTTACCATGTTTACATATTTCTTTATACGTTAAAGGTAACAATAACTTGAAATTGTACATGTACATTTGCATGTAAGTATGTATATTGGAAAAAATTTTCTCTTTTACCATAAATTATAAAAAAAATTATTTATATTCGTACATATAACATTTATATATATAACATATACATAATGTCAGAGAGTAGCCTACAAACAATGCATACATTACTGCATTTTATTGCTATAAATTATGCATAAATAATTGTTTGTTTCAAGAGTTCCGAATTGTTTTCATTTTATTCAAAAACAAAAAAACAATATTTAAATAATTTTGTACAAAAGTATGTAATTTTAAATTGTAAAATATACCTATACATACATACTTAGATAATAATGGACATTATCAATTTTATACAATCAACATCTATGTAAATGTGTACATTCATATATTTTTAAGTTATGAAAGCAAGAGAACAAAAATCACATATGGAATTCTTTTGGATTTCGGATTTTGGCTATTGTACTTCTCATTGTATTGCATACAAATTTGAGCTATTTACAATATAAAACAGGTAGTTGCACTCATCTGTTTCGCCCATTGCTATATAATACTAATTACAAATTTCAATTTACTAATCCCAAAAATATTGGAGTGAAAAATATTGGGAATTTTTTGTTGTAATTACTTTTATCAAAATTATCGATCATTTCCAAATTAATTTTTATAAAAAAAGATTTTCTTAAAAGCTGAAAATTGATAGGGGTCAAATTAATTGCATTGTAGAATAATTTTTAACTTTATGAAAGTACCATTAATATTTGTAACTACAAATTAAAACGATTAACAAAACATTAAAATTATTGTAATTTATTTGGTTCTTTATTTGATATAATTCATATGCCCTAGCATTGAAATGACACATTGTTATTGCTCATAAAGGTAAATAGATTGAACCATTGGCAGTTTGTAAAGAAGCACCTTTTCCTTGAACAAATGATTAACTGCTTTTAAAAATGCTCAACTGAAAATTAAATTTAAACTACTTTTATTCATATACCAAAATATTTCAAAAGATTGCATACTTTAAGGATGAAAGAAGCGTTAAAATAATAGATGAATTGAACAATTAAGCAAGTGATTAAGAAAAATAATTATATTTTTTGATAGCATGGAATTCGCCACTACCTTTTCGCTTTTATAGAAATTTGAAAAAGCTTGCAATTTTGGAAATGTGAATCACCGAAAAATCAAATTTTACGAATTTTGTGATTTGATAACTTGGGAGGGAGAGGATGTGCAAAAAATTTTTCTTCAAACGAAATAAATTATTTATTATATTGTCTAAAAATTGACAAAATATCAGGCTAGTAGAAGTTGCCGTCAATAAGAAAAACTATTTATCGAAATTTACTATAATTGCGTTTTCCTTCCCGAAAAAAACAAATTAATTATGTCACCAAAATTTTTTTTATTAAACTCTTGTGATGACATTCCAAAAAATAATATCGTTCGGTCGATTACAGTTTGCTAAGAATTTTTGTTCTAATTTTGTACCACAACTTTATGCAAATTAAAATAACATACACTAAAAATGCAAATTTATAATGTTTAACAATAATTCGTATACGTATATATATACATACTTATAGTTAAGGCACTTCCATTATCTTATTTTTAAAACTTTTTGTATTAAATTTTTAGGCTGACGTAATACGATATTATCTCATATTGCAAAATTTTTATTTAATAAGACAAAAAAATTAAAAAAAATTGAATGTGTATTGCATGTATACAAGTAGATAAGAGCAATAGAATCAAAATATAAAGTATTAACAGTTTTGGGAAAATTTAAGTGTCAAAAACTTTAAAGAGCAAATGTATGTATTATGTACCTATAACCTACCAATAGTCTCTATAAAATTTTGTATATACATAACACATAATATTATAAATGAACACATTCAGGTACATATGAATAATAAAAATTGCCTTTAGCTATGTATTAAAATTAAATACACAATTGAGTAAGTAATGTACAAGTTCTAATTAAATAATGATTATTTTATAATGCATGTATATGCAAATATAACGTATACCTAAATACATTTGAGTACTCGTATAAAAATGTGTTACATATGGGTTGTGTACATACAGAAAAAATAAAGTTTAATTTTATTGTCGCAAGAGTATTTCATTGATATTTTGTTTCAATTTTAGAACAAAATTTATAAAAATAAATAAATTAAAATATTTTTTTTGTTTTGTTTTATAAATGGAAAATAATTATATTATTCTATCTATTTTTTGTATATGTATAATATTTCGAAACCAGCGATTCCAAATATGTAAATTTAAAAATGCAATTTAGAATTAAGGGAACACAAAATATTATTGATATTATAGCCTGAAACCTGACGGAAACACTTTTAACAAACCATAAATTTAAAGATTATTTGAAATTGTTATACATTTTCTGTATTAAAACAAAAAAAAGGAGCTTAATGAGTTTAGGATTCCCAGAGGCCCAATTGTATTTTTCAAAGCAGAGTAACAAAATGGTTCCAAAACCACAAAATACAATACAAATTCTCAGTTTTTTTCTTTTGAAATCTTCCTCGAATAATTGGTATATCTTTTCCACAAAATTGTTTTTCCACAAAACCATCTCCTTTTTGCATTTTCGTTATAATTCTTATGACGTAAAACATAAAGACATTTTGATAAATTCATTTTAAAGCTCGTGAAATTCTGTTTTTGCAGTGAAGAGTAGAGAACAATAACACTATATATACTTTATGAGACCTTTTATGTGTAAAATCAAAATTTTGTCAGATTAATACGCCATTATAAATTATTAATTTTTTTTCGGGTAAATAATTATGTGGAATTAATTTCGATATTCCATTAAGAGAGAATATTTCATTTCTTTTCAGAAAATTTTTGTATGTGAATATTAGAACCGTTCACGTAAAAATTGTGGCTACAATGTATTCACTATCTAAGTTTACGCATTAAGTACATATGGACTTCATTTTTGTTTATAAGCTATGTAGTTGTGATTTACCTCAAATACTAAGCAATAAGCACATTAACTACATTTTTCACTTAAGCATATGGTTCTAATTTCACCGTTGAAGAAACACTCTTAATACACTGAGTTATAATAAAAATAATTGATCCAATTATATATTTTGTTACAATAAAATTTATATAATATAAATCAGTATATAAATAGAAATGAACAATTAAATATACATATAGAAATTTCAAATTCCCTTACGGAAATAAAATGCAAAACTTTTCGAAAATTTTTAAGTGAAATTCAAAAAAAGTTTTTTTTTTTAATTTTCATTAATTGAATCAAAAAAAAAATAATTGTTTTGGATTATAATGAAATATGATTGAGGTTAGATAAAATATTTAAGTAGGTTTTTAGAAAAATTCTAACACAAACGAGTGCAATAATCTTTTAGTGCATGTACATATAAGATATGTACCCGCATGTATACTACTAGAAACCCATAATGCAATTACTAACATGAACCACTTACTAATAATAATGTGATACGTTGATGGTACAATAATATTAATCAATGTATAAAATATTTAATTTGCTTTTGTAACTGAATCGTAATTTTCGGTAAAGATCAGCTGGTTTTAAATGGTAGGCGTAACACAATTGTATAAACTCAGCAAAATATTCAAAAGTTTAACAATTCGTGTCTATCTGGAAACTTTTTTTTTCTGAAAGTTATCGAAAATTAAAAATTTATCTGTCTTGAACGCTGTTGTTATATGCTATTACACAGAGAGGAAAGCGCATTTTACATAACATTCTAACAGTCTTAGCCCGTATTGTTGAAACGGTCCTTTTCCTTCCAAATCAGGTTTCGGTAGAATTGAAAAAATACGACATAACACCTTCTCTGGTAACAAATAACTGGTAAACTGTTATACATAATTAACTTCAATAATTTATGTATAAATGAAACATGTGCATATGCTTATATTAATTCCAAATATAATAAATTTCAAATTAAACGATGTCTGCGTTGTATTTTATAGAGTACACTTAAATATACATAGAAAAAATACCAAGTTCTTGCGATTATATTGGACCAAATAACGATTAATAATTTTTTTCATATCAAAAAATTCTATTAAATTCTCTTGTCATTTCCATTTTCAAATAGCATATTTTATTACGTACACAACATTATTATATAGATGGCATAATATGTCAATGTATAAAAACAAAACATCTTTCCCTTTAAAAGTACGAGCATAACATCAAAATCATTTTCAATTTATTTACGGAAAAGATACCATGATATAAAGTCAAATATAATCACACTGATGATGACATTGACTCTAATTAAAATAAGAAAATATATGTGGCGCTCAAAAGTTGGAAAATAACAAAAAAGAATGGTAAAACTATACACTAACAATATCCATAGATAGATGAATCAAGATTTTCATAAACATTTTATGAATTTATATATGAGGCTATGTATATACACAAGAATCATAAAAAATATAAGAAATCTTGAAAACCATTTATATGTATTAAATTTATCTTTGTATAAAAAATTAAACATAACGTAAATATTTATTGTTTTAATTTGTAATGTACCCTAAAATACGATATTTATTTTTCTCCTAATTAAAAATTTTTACCATAAATTTTGTAAATGAAATAAGAAGAACAAAAATTCGTCTGAAATGATGATGATTCCTCCACACAGACGTGTACATTATGAAAACAAAACAGAGCAAAAAAAAAAAAAACCTGCGTTAACGTAACGTAAAAATGTTTCAATAATTGTCAAAATTATTACAGTGGGATGACAGCCTACTCAAATGACATTCAGAGTTCAGCCAGACTCAGCCATTCAAAAATTATTTCTATTTGTTTTTTTTTTTTTGCCTTTTTTATTGCGTTTTTCTTTTTCATCTGTCAAATTGATATATTGATGATTATTTTAAGTATTTTATATAATTTGAATGATGGTTTTTGTTCAGCTCATTCTTATGTTAAATGTAACATAATTTTGATATTAGAACATTTTTATTAAATTTTATACACGTATGTATGTATGTATACACCTATGCATGCATATGTAAAATTATGATTTTGTGTGTCAAAATATATTTATTTATGTGAAAATGTGTGCGTTACTCAATTTAGAATTGAATTTTTTTATTTTGATTAAGGTTGCCAGGGAGATTCAGTAGAAATTGCAGTTAAAATAATTATTTTTCAAATATCCCAAATTTGCCATTGTTCAATTTGGAAAATTTTAGATCTATTCAAAGTTAAATATTAGAGGCAAATTCTAAAATTTCCATATTTTAATCTATGCTTATTTGATATAATTCAAAGAATTTATTTTTTAAGCAAGTAGTTGAAAATTATATACTGAAATATATACAGAAAGATTCAGTAATCAATGTTTCAACATGCGCCACCGTTTAGCACAATAAAAATTGATTAATTTGTTTTGTTTATTTTAGATTTCTAATTGTCTAATCTAGTATCAATCTATGATCTAGTCTACCGATATACAGTGATTGTGGGGGGATATTAATGAATTTTTACGAAATTTTTACTTATCTAAGTTTTACCTTGTTTGTAACTTCTCTTCAAAAAAAGATAGACATTTCAAACAAAGAATTTTTAAAAGGACTATAGTAAAAGGCTTGGGTATTTCATTTACTTTCGGAATACCAAACATTGTACTTTTAGAAATAATTAAATTTTTCACTTTTTTTGAATATTTTTTAAGTTTTTTTTAAACCCATAGTTACGCATGAAATTTTTTGAAAATTTTGAACATTTTTTTGGAGAATTTTGCCCAGTTTCTTAAGCTTTAAGTCATTACAGAAATCCTTAATTTTTCCGGTTTTCTTTTTATGTACATACTTAAGTCATTAAGGTAACCCTATTCTTACGTCGATATTATGCAATATTCATTGAAATTTATAATATGGTTAAACTATATTAAAAATATTATATAATAAATATTATAATAGCAAAAAATTATTTTATTGTGTGAGTATCAAAATTCGATTTCTTACTAGCACATTATTGCACATTTATTTATACAAATTGTATGTTTTATACCAATGTTGTACTATTAGAAAATTAATAACATTTTATGTGATGATACTTTTATGTTTTTACTGTTCTGTAATTTTTTTTTTCTACTGTTAACTCTTAATGATTCTTCTTTTAATACGTTATTGTCATTATAATTATTATTATTGCTATTATTATTTACCATTATCATCATTATTTTCAATGTTAATGTTAAATATTTCCGAAAATAAATAAAATTAAAACGTCGTGGCACACAAATTACAATAAAAACACAACCACCACAACCACCACCACCAACTATGAATACCAAAACTAAATGGATTATTGCTATATAAAGTAATAATTTTTTTTTTCTTCTTTAGACGGGATTAATTTAACCGACATTTTTATTAATGTATAAATGTGGGTAGTTCTTTTTTTTTTAGCTAACCTATTACGGTTCTTAAAAAAGCAATACGAAATGACTTAAATGAATGAATGAATCGTTTCACCACTTTAAGCTTTAATTTGTAAATTTTATTTTTTTCTTTTCTTCATAAAATGAAACTGGGATCATAATTAATTTAGTGTCTCAGAAGACACAATTAGAAAAAATAAAACAGAAAAAGTAAAATGAATGAAAATGGAAAAGTTTAGTAGGTTTTTAATTTTGTCGGTCTAAAAATTTGTCTATTTTTTTTTTCCTCCATTTTTGGTATTTATTGTTTATAGTACGTACATTCGCACATACCATAATCTACTATTTGGTATTATTGTTATGCGTTTTCATTACGGTTTCAATCAACGTGACTCAAATGGGAACATTTGTAAAATAAAACAAAAAATTGTTCGTAAGAAAACGGAATATTATGATTTTTAGTGTTAGTACGAGTACGTTAGTGAAGTGAAAACGAAAACGAAAATTAACAGAAAAACATAAAAAAATATACTTGAGTTTTTTAACAAAAAATGCGATTTACTTTTGGCATTATTATTTTTGTCGTCTTTAAAAGTATTTTATGGTTTTTTGTTTGTCCAGCTTTGTATAAATATTTATACTAAGTATGGAATTTTCTGACTGATTGGCAAATATACAATGCGATAGTTATGTAAGAATTTTAAATGTTTTCTGTACTCGTATGAACGAATATTAGAAGAGTATTATAAATTTACGTCCCCATTTGAAATGTTAAGAAATAGATGTCTGATATATAGACACAAACATATGTTCCCGAGTATGTAAAATAATCAAATTTTTACAAACTAAAAAAAGTGATCAATTGAAGCAGGCTCTTTATTTAATTAAGATTCAATCTATTGTAACGTTCCAATAATAATTTGATCATATTTTAAGAACTGTAGAGCTAACAGTATTAAAATTTTTGCATAAATGAATGAAGTAAAAGGGTTACAATTCCATTAAAATTTGATTGCAGTCGGAATAAATGCTTGCAATATATGCTATACGACTATAGAAATAATCTTCTCCTTAAATTTCTTCGAAATCTATATAAACGAACTGTTCTAATCTTCTTGGAATCACTGTATAAAATTCATAATAAAAAATTTTTTTTTTAATTTCTTAGAAAAAATTGTTTGTGTGCGAGATTCTCTCTTTGTTATGCAATTAAAATTGGATCTCTATAACATGAATCCTCTATGGTTTTAAAGGATATGAAAAACAAAATCCGAATTAATACTCGTAATTTATATTACTATTCGAGTACTTCATTTGTATTAAATAATTAGAAAAGGGAGAATTAAAATTCAATTTTATATAAAATTGTGTGTAAAATTTAAAAAGTATTATGGAGTCAATTAGGATAATAGTCAATTAAAAATTTCGTCTTAAAGAGATTGTTTATATATCAAAAATTGTATGATTCGGAGAAAAATGTTCGGCTTGAACAGAATTTGTATATAGAGGCGATTGTATCAAATTAACGCAGTAACGCGTATTATAGAGACGATTATAATCAAAATATAAAGCAAAAAATTTTTTGAATTAGATAGAAAGAGATTTCGGTTGAAGCAGGTTTTGTATTAAAGGATTCAAAATGCAAGAAAATTCAGTTTATGATGCAAAATTTAATAAAACAGGTTGTGTCGTCTGAAGGAGAATTTTTCTTATGAAAATTTGTGCTTGACTGTATTTCATTATTAAAAATATTTCATTATTTTTCATAAAAATTCTGAGTAATAATTAAATAAACATTATTTTACACTAATGATTTAGTGAAGCTTAATACAAAACTAATTCAAATGAAATTTGAACTAAGTAATTTTTCATTAATAATTTCCATATAATTTCATGTACCAGCAAACATAGCACACCATAATTACATATTTAAATTTTATATGTGAATTAAAATTAATGCTTAACGATTAGGTTAATGCACCGGGGTAACACAAGACCGCACACACAAAGTTTATGAAAATTTTAGGTTGAAATATAAAATTTTTATTTTTATTTTAAAAATTCTTCAAATCTTTCCGAAAAAAAAAAAAATTTTAATTTTTTTTTTTACTTTCAAAATCCAAAAAAAAAAAACAAGTAAACCACATAAAAAAAAATCTGCATTCCATTCAATTATAAGAAAAAAATTTTTGTCGTTTCTCGATTTTTTTCTTTTTTTTTTCACAAAATTTCTCAACAGTCTATTAAATTTCAATATTCTGCACGTTACAGATTTATTTTTACTAAAATTTTCTTTTCTTAAACAAAACTGTTTTAAGATTTTTTAATTTTTCTTTTCTTATTTTTCATGTTTCGCTGGGTTTTATGATTATAAATTCCGCCGTTTTGATAAATAACAATTCCGTTGCCGTCGTCTGAATTTTTTTTTAATAAAAATTTACACAGACAAAATAAATTATGTTTTGTTTAATATATTATGTCAAATCGCTTAAAGCTAAATAAAAATGCAAAAGCTACTTGTAAAAAAAAAATGTTGTCAAATTATTGATTTCAATTGAATTGGGCTGTTCGGTCGTTGTTACAATAATGTGAGTAGGTTTAAAAAGACAAGAAAAATAAACTAAATAAAACTCCTGAATTTTTTTGTTTAAAAGCATTTACAATAAATCTCTTTTTTTGAAACAAAACAGAGAAAAACACAACAAACTTTTCAATTAAGGTAGGAGTTTAAAAAAATCGGTTTTAGTCAGTATAAATCAACTGAATATACCCTGCACTGTGATAATCTTAGTATAAATATTTTTTATTGAAAGATTTAGAATTAACTTTCATTATTCTATGGCAATTACTTGAACCTGCGAAACTATTCTATAGAAACTTCTCGGATATGTCTGACATATAATTGGACACACGACTACCAAGTTTCATGAATCTGACTTTATTATTTTTCCAAATATTTAAAATTAGCTTTAGCAGTTGTATGACAGCTGCCCAAATAAATTGTCCGAATTAGTTCAATTACAATAGAAACCGTCATTGGCAGAACACAAACAACTTGTAAAAGTTTATATTTAGGAAGAATATATATACATATCCATACTGGAAACGACAGCTTCAAGTGGTTACAAACTCCATATTTAATTTAATGTACTCTTTACAAGGGTGCAGGGTTTAAAAACATAGTATACTAAAGGTATAGTTAAATTGAATGCATGTTTGTATCTATTTATACATATTATGTATGAACCTATGTAAAATAAATTAATAATAATTTTTTTTTAAAAAAATTTGGTAGCAAAAGAATTTAATAAATACGCCTATACACACATACTCTTTGAAATTCCAATGAACAAGTAGCACAATAAGTAGCAATCAAACCACATACACATATAAAAAATTTTCAATGCAAGTTTTTTTTTTTCTCATAAGTCCTTAATGACAAGAGGAGTTTTTAAACTCAAAATTTATTCATTCGATTTGATTGCCTTAAAATATTGGCGCTTGTATATCACAGTATACATATTATACATACTCTCTATAAGCAACAGCCTTCAACTTTTGCAATATGATATAGGAATAAAAGTAATTTTTCGTTATTACTTACTTAAAAAAAACACCTGTTAAAAAATAATGTTTTTCTTTCTTTTATGCTTGTTTGTTTTTGCTTATTTTTTGCAATTATTTCTTTATGCTTTCCCGACACAATATTTGCATATACACATGTAAGTGTAATTACATTTGTATACATACAGTTTTGAAAAAAAAAAAAAAAAAAAATTTCGAATGTTGTTTTTGGATTTTTTTTTTGTTTTTGCAAATTGTGTGCAAATTATGCAATAATACAATAAAATTATTATTAAGTAGATAAGATATGCGAAGAGAAAAATTGTGAGAATAATAAAATAAATGAGAAATTGCAGGAAAGTTGCTTTTACTCAATTTTATCTGACTCAAATTTCAATAGGGTTTTATTTCAAAATCATTCCGGGGCCTTACCATGAAATTCGATTTTTGTATTCGAAAACAGTGGTAAGGTAATACCAATCAATTTGTCTGGCAATACCATTCTATTTCTGCAATTACTAAAATCGTTTTACAAAAATCGAATTATATACGTAATAAGACCCCTAATATGGTAGTAAACGGCGGGCTACGAACGAATTGAAAGTTGGATACAGCACTACCCTCGCTATATTCATATTAACGTAATAAGAGTTTATGAAGTTAAAACTGTGAAATATTAAGGCATGTAAAGTTAAAAGTTTTGTTCTACAACATATCTGTGTATGACAGTGTGAGTTATGTGGTTTCAATCTTGGCAACATTTTACATGAAATATTTTTTTGTATAATTGTTATTTAAATTAATAATACAGAATAAAACCAATTTTTATAATTAATTGTGAGTTAAAATTTAATACACATTTGTGAGAACAAATTGTATAGTATGAAGGTTTGATTGCAACAAGGAACAATGAGGAAGAATAAAAATTATATGAGAACAGCATAAGTAGTACAAAGAGAAGGAAAATATAAAACTTTCTGCAACCAATTTTTGAAGTAAATTTTATATAAACAGAGAGCATCTTTTATTGTCATATAAAAATTTTACAGGTAAATAACCTACATACATGAAGATAATAAAGTGGAATAATAAATTTTTATGATTTACACTGTGTTTACACTGTGCTCTAAATTGCTTATAACTAATATGCACTTGTACTTGACTATTATTTCAAATATTTTACAATACCTTTTATTTTTACATATTTCGTTCATCTTTTTCAATGTTCCAAAAATTTTATGTAATCTTTATAATGAAATTATTATTGTACTATTGTACTTATGTTTCAAGTTACAAACATTAACGGGCAACAATTGAAATTTATTGTACAAACCGTATTTCTATTTACAATTCTTTCATCATAATATTGTCATTTATGAGATGAAATTTTTTGGGAAAAATCTTGAATTAATTTTTTTTTTGAAAACTTTTTGACATTATTTAATTGTAATTATAATGACATTTGGTAATTTAAGACAATGGAAAAAGTTGAAAAATAAAAATGCAATGGGGAAAAAAACCCAAACTCTTTAAAATTGACACTATTGTGAATGAAATTGCATCATTAAAATTATTCTACTTTCTTTTCCTACTATTGTCACATGTTTTAATTTAAAAAAATGAAATAAAATAATTAGAAAATTTTATTATAAATATATAGCAACTTAATAATAGAAGAGATTATAACACTGATAATAATTGTGTTAGTATGACAGTAGAACAATTAAATTTTCTATTGTGATTCTAATATTGAGTTTTATTATAAAATACAATATTTAATTAAAATTTTATATTTTGAATTACCGTAAAGTGATTATTAGCATAATTAAGTGCTTTCGTTGTAAGTGATTTAGTTTTATTTAGCTATAGATGACATTGTATTTTTGTATACCATATACACGCAAATAAATAGCATATTTCCTATATAGTCAAATTGTTGATTAGTTTCTACTTTTATGTATATGTATGGTGATAGGATTTCCACCGAAAATTATTACCGACTCCATTACAGACTACCATTAATTAGTCCGGAATATTTAAGAGTGTTATATACAGGGCGATTCAGTAATGAGTATACAATATTACAATATAATAATTTCGTGCATTTAAAACGGGTAAATTTTTTATTTTTATTTCCCGGGACAAGGCGGTGTACCAGTAAGCTCCTTATATTTAATTCTAGTTAGCATATTTCGCTTTTGGAATGTCTGAGCAGCTTAAGGAATTGAGCATTTGTAAGAAAATGTTGAAAAAAAGGTAAAACTATGGGAATTCTCCACTAAAATTTCAAAGGAAAGGAAACAAAATAGCAATTTCAAATTATTTTTAAGCTTATTTTTTTTAAAAATTCAATTAATTAATTAAATTATTTTACGGAAATACGAAATTTTAATTGATCGAATAGTTTTCCTAATGATGACAGTCTATATTTACATCCTATATACTTTTATGGAACTATAATAAATATTCATATATTGTAAAATTATTAAGAAACTAAAAGTAAAGCATAAAGAGCTGAAAAAAAACAAACTACTTATAAGTAATGTTGTAAATAATTTATAAATGCTTTTCTAATTAAAAGCTTCTTAAATTATATTTATAGTTTATTTTTTTAAATTGAAAAACCACATTATTAAATTTCGTAACCGCAAGAAAATCGAAAAAAAAAATTATTATGTATAGAATAATAATGCTAGAAACCCGTGCAAATTCTTTTTATGTTTTGAAAAAATAATATATAAGAATTGACTATGTGAACACGTGAATTTTGTGGTGGACATTTTAAAATATTTAAACGTTTGACATATGCATATTGCTATTAATATATTTAGATTTCATATGCATAGTATGACGTATTTGTATTTAGAAATTTGAAGTATATACAAATTGAAAGCCGATTACATTCAGGATAGGAAAACTTCAGAGATAAATTTACAAAGAGTGTTTATTAAAACACGTCTAAGATAGTGATTTCAAGGTTTTACTTAACAATGATCGTAGTAAGACCCTTAAATTCTATCATATATCGTTGTAACGAAAGGACGAGCCCTCTGAATTAGTATTGGAGAATAATTGAAATATGTTTAATCAAACTATGTACTAAAGAGCTGCAATAAACTTAATTGCCAGAACAAAATTAATTTTTGATTTTAACTTTAATTTTGCCAAAAAACAATTTATATTTTAAAGATTATGCTGTGGAAAGACTCTTACTATGCCACCTACACATAAATTTCAAAAATTGTTATACTAAGCGTTGAACAATAATTTTTCATTAAAAATTTTTAATAAATTTTCGTTAGTTTTGCTGTATAAGAAAGACACTGTATAAATGGAAAAAATGTATACAATAAATAATTAAATTAGCTTTTCAATGATCCGGGTAATTAAGTTTTTCAAATTATTTATTTATTATTATTTTTTTACCAATAATCAATTGACTATAAAATTTCATTTATTAAAGAATAATAAAATATTGTGTTACGTTTATCAAAATAATTATATTATGTGGGGAATATTGAATTGGCGGTTTTATAATATTAAAAATGATATTTTTTTTTAATTAAATATTTATTACGTGTATTTTGTTGTACTTTTATGAGAGCAAAAAATTTGACAAATGTTTTGAATATTCGTTGTAATCTATCTACTTATGTTTCGATATGAAATATTGAGGACAACTTTATTACCGACTATCCTCTATAAGACGAATGCTCATAGAATGAAATTCTCATTTACGCGAAATGTTTTCAATATTCGCCACTGTTTTCAATATTCCCACTAATAAAACCCCTTAAAACAAATGCTTTCCAGTACAAACTAATTTTGTTTCAAAATTGTGATTCGTGCTATGAAGGTCTGACCGTAATTGTAAGGTCGTATGACTATACTTTCGAAAAATACTCATAATATGCAGATTTCTCTTAGAAAACTCAATGCCAAATTATTTTGATAAATAATTCATGGACAACAAAATAATTTAATATAGAAAAAATTGCATAGTTTATGGCGTTTGATTTATTTATTTATGAATTAGTAAAAATAATAAATATAAATAAAAAATATGACGATCTTGTACTTAAAATAAAGCGGAAACAGTAGAAAATCGCGACGTAATTTAGTGTCATGTTAAACAAAACAAAAAAAAATGCAACGTAATATGAGGCGCCATTTAGACTGTGATGCGTTTTTTTTTTAAATTTTCCGAAATAATATAAGTAAATATATTTGTCTTTTTTGTTTTTGCTTTTATAATATTTGCCAAAATATTATTCAAATTTTTATAGTTAGTCTGCCAAAAACGTATGCCACGTGAAATGAATGAAATGTAATTTTTGGCATTTAAATAACAGTTTATGTTTGCTTCAAATTTTTAAGGATCCAAGTTCATTTTTTATGAAAATTTTTAAGTTTTTCTGTTCTATTAAAAAAGAAAGATAAACAATGAGAATGTGTAAAATTTATTGTTAATTTTTATTTATTTTTTATTTAAATTATTTATTTTAAAATGCTGCGGTTTCCGTTTGGCAGATGGTAAATGAATGACGGTATACAAGAATATTCTACGTTTATGCTGTCAAATATGACGTTCTAATAAGTTTTTCAGTCTTAATTATTAGAAAGAAGGTAAACTAAACCGAATGTTACACTAAATCACATTTGAAATAAGTACGAGTAAATAATGAATGAAGAATTATTCTTTATAAAAAGTGTTCAAGTGGTCGAGTTTTTGCTGCACTTGAAAACTGATCTAATGCATGAAATTTAATTAAGGATTTCTTTAATTCACTTAATACAAATCTTACTTTTTTAGGTGATCATTGTAGCGCCTATTAAAAATTCTCTATACCTGGGATAATATTCCGAAAGGCTAAATCATCTTCCAGCCAAAATTATAAATTGGGCTTAATAAGATTGAATGAACAAAATTTTGAGAATATTTAAAATGTGTAAGAGATATTAAACAACACAAATAATTGCTAAAAAGCCTGGGATTTTAGCCAAATTTTTTATATACAAAATTAATTTTAATTTAATTGAAATTTAATGCTAAATGATATTACTCCAAATTTAATTAAAAAATATAATAGAATAATGATCATAATTAATATTAGATTATAGTAAAATTTAATAAAAAAAAAAAATTTAAATTAAAAACAAAACATTTTGAATAAAACAATTGTACATAAAGAAAATTTAGTTAATCGAAGGTTATTGCCAAAAATTCAAATTATACTGAACGATAAAATAAATGAATAAAATTTTTGAAATTATCTATAGTCTGTAACTATTTTATGATGAATAAAACCACAACAAAATTTTGATTGTTATAATTTTTATGGAATTTAATTTTGAATTGTCGACACACAAAAAAAAAACCACACAAATTTTGAATAGAAAACCTAGCATAAATTAATTTAAAGAACAAAGCAAACAAAAATTTTTATAAATTTTTATATTAAAATTTTATAATTGTATTTCTGTAATTATGTTTTTTTTTAATCAAATATAATATGTATGTATGTGTATATATATACATACTTGTGGTCGTGGTCTTGAAAATTTGTGTAGTAGGTACATTTATATTGTCATAGTTGCAAACTTCACTAAAAAACGTAATATTTTTAACTTAAGAACATATGGTTTTCGTTAGGTTCCTTTCAAGAGTGTACAATTATCCGAAAGTGTAAACATAACGATTTACATCATTTATACATATGGTAATGCATTTACTTGCAAAAAAAAAATTTAAATTTAGAAAATTTATAGTTAAAATTTTAGTTTAAAAAATTCACAAAAATGTTAAGAATCCTTTCCTCTTGTGCACAGCGCACAATAGATGATACCTGTGTATATTATGTTAATTTTAACAGTGTTAATGGGAAATAAATCTCGTTCTGCTATGTAAATGCAAATGGCTAAATCAAAATATAAAAACTAAGAAGATCACATTAAAAAGGCATTTGATTCATTAGAAAGATGACATAATTAAGATATATTTATGTATCGGAGAAAAAACTGCAGAACCAATCCCGTTCCCATATTCTTGGAATAATCCATGAATAAAACAACAATATGGTATATCTATGTTAAAAAATCCACTAATTTATAATCTAATTGCACTTAGAGTTAAAAGGCATGAAAATTTTAGTCAAATTCTGTAATATATATAATTAATTTGACCTTTTAGAATCCTTTATTCAAAGCAGTCCCATTAAAATTTTATATTTTCCCGTGTGATTAAAGTTATTGTAAGTAATTGTTATATTTATTGTAGATTGCTATATAATTCAATAATCACAACTCATAAGCTGAATATGCCTATTTTTAAGGTGTTATATTGAAATTTGGAAATTTCAGGAGTTTGTCAATACATACATACATGCATATCTACAATACATTCTTCGATAATTATTTAGGTATAAAATATACAAAATTACAAACCTTTTATTTAATATTTCTTCAATAATTATCCTTTTTATTAATTTTATAAAATATTGTAAAATTTCAAAAATTATAATTAATATTGTATAAATTCCATCAAATATAATTATATAAAATATTATTAATTTCAATAACCAATTAATTAGAAGAAAATAATTTAATTTCATAATTTTTTTTTATTTTTGAATTCCTTAATTTAAAATTTCATTTAAATTTCCATTTGAATTTCACTTGAATTTTGTAACACTTAATTTGTTTTCAGTGTAATCAAAACTCTTTTTATTCTATATTATTAAAATTATTTTACAAAATTATTATATGATTGCATATAATTTAAATTTTAATAAATAAATTAAATTTTAAAATAATTATTTATTTATTATTTATGTAAACTTGTATTGAATTTAAATAGAATTTTGTATAACACTTTTGGTAACAGATGTGAAATTAATGGTAAATTTTTTTTTTCTAATTGAAATTGTAATTACAATTTATGTTTATGTTATTAACCTACATTCACACATATATGTACAAATAAATAAATGTTATATACGTATAACACTTTAGCTAAGTATATTTTGATAAAAAATAATAATTACATTTTATGTAAGTTGAGTGTACATAATATGTATGTATGTATGTGTGTTGTATTTATGGAAAAATTTGCATTTGCATATTTACTCACACACACAAACATTGCAATTTTTATGTTTTACATATAAAACTGAATGGTTTTGTTTTAGTTTTTGTTAGATAACAAAATTACATCCTCTTTTATGTAACATTTTGTATAAGTGTGTAAATACATTTTTATATAATAACATTTATTTATTTTCAAATTACACATTTATATTAATATGCTTGTATATACATATATAAATAATATGTACATATATATTCGCACATGAATGCATTTTATATAGCAAATTTTTAGTGATTAAGCGTATTTTTTTTTTAAATGTTCTTAAAAAGAAAAACTCTCTATTGTTCTTTATACACTCAACTACCCTATTTGAAATGAAAACTTAAACTAAAAAAAAATAAAAGAAATTAAATAAAATTTTATATTTTAGGTATATAACAGTATAACAAAAACAAAAAAATAGACAAAAGGAATAAAAGAAATGAAAGAGAAGAAGGTAGAAGGAACATGAAAAATGCGAAACAAAAAAAAAAACAACATGAGGGTAAAAAACGCGAATGTTGTAAAAGTTGGCTATAATTGCGTCTATTTTTTTTCTCTGTACTGTGATATGCTTTCATTTTACTACGTAATAGTAATAATTACATTGACAGCAGCAACAATTTTTATTTATTTTTGTAGGGAGAGAAAAATGTTATAGAATTAAATTACAAAAACAAAAAAATGCAACAAAAACCAGAAAAGAATTGAAAAAAAAAGGTCAAAAAGAACGGCGGAAAAGGGAAGATAATTTTGTTTGTTTTTTTTTTTTTTTTCAAATTGGAAATTTAGGCGGCAGGTTATTTTTAAAAATAAAAAAACAAAAATTATTAGTTTACAAATGTTTTGTGTTATGCTAGATTGCCAATTCTTGGCAATCGCAATGTTTTGTGTTATGCTTGGCAACATTGGGATTTGTAAATGTGTATGGATTTGCGTTCGATATTTACTGACCGGTACATTGTGTATTATTCCTGAACGGAAACTAAATTGCTTCCAAAAATTTCAATAATAAACCTACTGTTGATTTCAAAAGTGCAAGTCTTAGTAACCTTAAACTTAATTTTAATTAAGTATTAATATTTTCGAATTTTTTGAAAAAAAATTTGGTCCTTAATGAATTAAGTAGATATAGTGAATTTCGGATTACTGCGTAGATTGATAAATTTTGTGCTATTACCAGAATTTGCTAAGCTTGCTTTTAGCGCAATAACTGGTATAACAAGTAGAAGTCTGAAAAAATCATATTGAAATTTCTCTATTGTACTGGTAATTTTGTTCTTTAAAGTCTAAAATAGCTTATTACTATTTCAAATTAATTCCACAATTCATTATTCCACAATTACAAATGCATTTACATAAAATTTTTGTAAATCACTTCCAGATCAATCTTCCTTCCTTCCAAGAAATATAGAATATATTATATATGTATGTACATATGTAGGTACTTAATCCTAATTTATTTGAGTTTTACTTGACTGAACAACATTTTATCATAAAAATTAATTTATATTCTATATTAAGGATTTAAAAATACAGTTATAAAAATTAACAAATAGAATTTTAATAATTATTTTTTAATTACCCATATAGTTTTTTTTACACTAATTAACAAAATATTTTAATAATTGCTTACAGTTCATAAAAAAAATACAATTTTATTACATAAAAATTTTTGTCATAATTTTCAAAACCCCTCTCCAAATTACTTTGTTTATAAGAAAAATATAAGACTTACACAAAAAAATTCTTGTATGAACAGTTAATATTAGTAAAACAGAATGTTTGATGTAAAAACTAATTAGCAGAACATAAAAATCGTTAATTGACAAATAAATTAAAATTTATAGTTTTGGAATGAATTAAGGAAAAAAAAAGGAAATTAAAATAAATTTTAAATAACACAGGTCATTTTCCAAAAATTTGTTAAGAACAATAAAGTAGAAAATTTAAGATATTTTTGTATTTCGAATCGTTAACGCTATAAGCTATTTTTTGACTTAATGATTTAAGATTTAATGTATGGGTTTAAAATATGGTGCTTGCAACAATGTTATAGCATTTAAGTGAATTTGAACAACATCCATTTGTAGGGGAATATTTTCGTTATAATATTCTTTATAGAGATCCTATAATATAAGTTTATCGGAGCATAGCATGTCAAAAAACAACCGAAGTACGTAAATTATGCAAAAGTCTATTTTTATTCACGTTATCAGTACTTACATTTCTAATGTTTTTTAAAATGTGACGAAAATTAGACTTAATTAATTTTTGCTTGTAAAAACAAAATATTGATACGTCCATACATTTAGATGAATGCAAAGATATACAAAACATGACTCCAATTGTGAACACAATACAAAAGAAAACACAAGGAATTTTGACATTTATGCAAAAATGTCAAAGAATCAAAGAAACAGACGGTCAATTTCTATAAATTAGACAATTTTTAATAGATTTACAAAAACTAAATTTAAAACGCAATAAAATGAAATGAAAATTATTATTAAGAGTAAAAAGCCCTTAAAAATGTTTTTTGTTTTTGTATATATAAAAAACCCCCTAAAATATTATTATTTTTATATGTAAAACGTTTATATACATATTTAATTTTTAATTCCAGGTGTAACAAAACCAATACAAATACAAAATTTAAAAATAAATAAATAAGTTATGTATGTTATTTTTTTCATACATATTGCAATTTAAATCGCAAAATAATGTCAAGAGTATTATTTAAGGCAGCATACCTACATACTATGATGAACTAAAAATTCAGTTTTAGTACAATTTTATTGTGTTATTCTTGCCTTGCAACTTTCCACCATACCCAATCAACTCTACAATTCTACGACACGATATCATTGGAATGGAAATTTTTTTCTTTTGTGTTCTATTACTCTTTCATACTACTACTATCTCCTTCTTTTTCTTTTCTGATAAAAATGTGTCATCCTTAAATGAATAAAAATGCTGTATGAAGGTAAGGAATTATAAAAAAACAAAAAAAAAAAAACAAAAAATTAAGAACACGGCTTTTTGGTTTATTCTCGCTTCACTTACTCATTGAAAAGACGAACAACAAGAAAAAAAACCGAAAACAAAATACAGGTTTCGTAGCGAATTTCGTTTTCAGCTGGATAAAAAACAAAACAAAAACAGCAACAAATATAAAATCATTATTCATTTTCACATTTTTGCTATCATCCAGATTCTAGAACCTTTTTGAAATCCCCTCAAATTTTATTTTTTATTATTTTTATGAAATTTTAAAATTTTAACCGCGAAAAATGTATATGTACGTATGTGTTTGTAAATATGCAACCGCCATACCATAAGTTTGATATTCATATATGTACGTATTTGAGCATGTCAGTATGTATTTATAGGTTAGGTAAAAAAAACTGGTTTTTTAAAAATACATAAAAAAAAAACTTTGCCTTTTTTGCTTTTGTATGTATGTATGTATGTATGTATGTATGTATGTATGTATGTATGTATGTATATTTATAGTTGTATTTAAAAATATTAAATCCTTACCTTATATTTTTGATTATATATACATATGTACATATTTCAACGTATGTATGTATAAATACAATAGTTACCGTTTAATAAACATTGTTGTCTATATATTCGTTGTGCATACATACATTTGTATGTAGTACTACGAACATGTTATGAATGTTCTGTATTATTCATTAACCTACTGTCATAAAAACAAAATAATTTTCAATTCTAATTCAAAAATATCTAATAGAGATTTATTATTAGAGCACAAATCGGAATACAGAGTGTTGCACTGCTTTTATTTGGAGTGAGTAATAGGAATAGTGCAGACTTAAGGATGATTTGTAAGGAATCCAGTTATTTTTGAAATTTTTTTTTAGAAAAATTTTTAATGCAATTATTTATTTTAAGAAATTCTTAACAATTACTTGATTAGGTAATTCAAGTATTGTTGAAGGTGTATTAAGATACACGTCTTTGTACTGGTTTCTAGAAACGATAGGTACAAGGTTTAATAATTTAAAATAATTAACATGAAAGACAAAGCTTCAGTATTGAAAATTTGAGAGGTAAAAATCTTTCTTAAATTGTGCATAACTTTGCTTTGAATATCACAGTATTGAATAATACCATACGAATTTGACAACAAAATTGTCTTCGTTTCATCAATTGCTAGTAGGAATCGATTTACTAGTGCATATCTTTCGCTGTAATCATCGTTTGTACTTGTGTTACTATTCATACATATTTCTGCTTATAAGTATTTCGAAATACTCGTATCTTTCGACTTATTCCTATTACATTTTAGAATATATGTATACACTTACACACACCTACTTATTAGGTATGTGTGTATATGATCCACTCTGTAGTAATTATTAAAAAATCATATACATAAATTATCTTTTGTTATTAAAAAACATGAGTAGAAATTTATAAAATCTAATTAGATTGATTATATCTCCTTTTTAGATTATAAGTACATACTTATGTTCACATGTATGTATATAGCATTCATAAAAGTAAAGAAGTCATGTCATATTAGAATTAGGGAATATAAGAACATAAAAGTAAATAACAAAAAAAAATACAGGAGGGTAACAAATAATAACGACAAAATTAATATTTTCAAGTTTATCTGGTTTTAATAAGAATGGGAAGCATTGCGATACCATTTATAATAGAATATATGTATGTAGATATTATAGAAATAAAATTATTGTCAATTTCCCATTATTCAGTAAGAATTAAGAATTAATAATAATTTTAAAATTAATATAGGTATGTACATGTATTCCGATTAATTGCAATATAGAATAACTGCATTTCTATTATTTCCTCATTTCTTTTGAAAAACCGAATTAATTTCTACACACATACATACATGTATATATACGTAATTTATATAAAATCATAATTAGAAAATTCTAAAATAAAATTTAATAGCAATAATGTTATCAGTATATTTGCATATTTTTATAATGCAAATATTCAATTAGAATTCTTAATATTCTAATGATTTTAATGTTTTTGTATACCAATACAATTACATTTATGTAAACATAATACGTACGCATATATGTATGTCTGCATACAAATTTTATATTTTATAACATTAAATTATAAATGGCATACTAAATTTTACTTTCAATTCGTAATTACAAATAAATTTTTAAAGAGTATGTGCAGAGAATGTTTATTTGCCCTATGGTTGAAATAAAAGACTATCAATAAGGTATGATCATTAAAATTAATAGTTTTGCGGTTAAATCAAGTTTAAAAATTCAGTCTTAATTTTAATTAGTAAGTTTAGATATAAGTTTTTTATTCAAACATTTCATTTTTGGAATATATTTTATTAACGCTTAACGTTTAAGAAAATCGAGTAGAATCTCCAAAATCTCGTAATGATTTACTTAAGAAATTTTTGATATTACAATGGTTCAAATTGAACCAAAGATTTACTGGATTAAATACACTTTGAATTTGAATTGAATTGAGTATATTTGATTATCCTAATTAAGTGCTACATCAACTTAGAAAGATTTGCCTCATGGCCACATACATAATTAACACTTATGAAAGTAAACTACCCACTTTTTAATAAATTTTGATGAACGCATAATTGTGAGTTCAATTTAATATAAGAAATAAGAAACTAGTGAATATTTTTAATACAGATGGAAAAAATTAGAAGAAGGGGGTGGAGGAAAGGTATAGGACAACAAATTTTCATTTTTTGAATTTAGTGAAACGCAACACGGAGACCTTTGATTTTTTTCCTAAATTTCATACTTAAAGTATTTTATAGCTTTATTTTTAGAAAAATTGTCCTCATTACAAATGTATTAGTTTTAATTTTTATGTTAAGTCTTTGAGCTACAATCAAAAATTCTAGAAAATTTTACCATATTCAAATTATTTTTGGGGCAATTTTTAAATAATAATTACTTTAATTTATAATTCCATTAATTTTCCATTAAGTACTATGACATTTAATCATCTTTCTAAAAGTAATAATTAAATGTCATTATCAAATACAAAGAAATTCCAAAATTAAGTAATTGCAAGGTTAATTACCAAAATTTGTCATTGCGACCTGTACGTTATAATGATGCTATCTTTGAAGTTTAATTATTTCGTCCATTAGCAAATTTATTTGATTATAACAATTTTAATTAAAACACAATTTTGTCAATTTTTCTAGAATCAGGAATAATCACAAAAAATTTTTTTTTAACATAAATTAATTAATAAATTTCAGCATCACATTACAAAGTCCACACATTGTAGGTCTATTTTATAATTGATAAATTAAATATTTTCATCATTTTAATTGAAATTTAATTAATTCTAACAGTATTTTTAGTATAAAAGAACGTATTTAGCAAAGAAAACAGAAAATATTCTTAACACATTTTACAGCTATAAAGCGAATTTATAAAAAACCATGTGAAGTTTTTTTCTCTCTTTCTGTTTTTTTGTTATTTTTTTATTACAGAGCATTCATTTTATTTTTAATTACGATTTTTTTTTTTTTTTTATAAAAAATGGTGAATACGTGCTCTCATTAAATATCGCATTTTTCTATACATACTTGCTTTAGTATAGCTGTAATGTAATTTTTGTTATTGTGAATGAAAATGCAAAAAAAAAAACAACATTCTTTTGAATATTATCGTACCAATATTCAAGGTCCTTAAAAATATAAAATGAGATATTGAGATGAGATTCATCACCAGCTTACATTGCGATCCTATTTTTAATTTTTGCTTTTTTTCGCACCAACGTTAATTTATAGGTTGTACATGTACTTACTAAATTCAGATAAAAGTGTAAAAATAATGCTTTTATTATAATATGCATGCATATTATAAATTATGCAAAATACTTGTAAACAAAGTGTTCCAGACTCGATGGTATATTCAAAACAGAGTGAAAATGTAGTGTGAATTCAGATGAATAAAAAAAATACTACTTAGAAGAAAATTTTATTTTTTCGCCTCCTTCCTTGAGTTATTTAAAGATATAGACGGGCCTCATTGAAAGCCTAGTTCCCATATGAAATTTTGTTTCTAATGATTTATTCCTTGAGTTTATAGATCTTTCTATTTTGGGATATATTCGAAGTGTAAAATGAAAACTTAAATAATTTTTTTTCAAATTATTTTTAATTTCGAATGTCAATTTAGAGTTGAGCCAAGGTTTAATAGAAACTGAAGGATTCCGAAAAGAGGAAAATACTTTTAATTTTTTTTTTTTTTTCAAATTTATTTTATTCATGTGTTTTCACCACAGTTGTAAATGTTTTCACTTCTTCGTGGGAGCTCGGGAATAGTAAATTGTTTGAAAACGAATTTAATCGAAGTAAAATGTCCGAAAAGCATCTCTTGCAATCAAATATTGAATTAACAAGTTCTAACTCAATACACATCCATATACATACATATGTATTAATAAAGAGAATTTCGATTTTTGAAAAATTGAGAAATTGCGTGTAAACAGGCTCTGTCTCCTTATAATTCTTTTAAACCATTGTGTTTCGGATACTCTATATGTAGGACATATATAGGAGTCTTGTGTTTTTGCATACATAAATCTATCATTATTTGGAAAAAAAATATATAGTGTTACAATATATGGTAACCTAAAGATAAATAATATAAAAATTGCTTACGTAAATATTATTTTTTAAAACATAAAGTAAAAAAAAAAAGTAGAAAAAAATAATAATAGTATAAAAGTTAAAAGATATTCAAGAGCATCAAGTAGAAATTTTATCGCACCAAAAAATATTACAGAAAAAAAATTACAAGAAAAAAAAAATACTTCATATTTTATTCCTTTTCATTATAATTTGCTATATGATACTAGTGATACGAGAACATTTTTCATTTTCATCAGAAGAGATTGCTCTGCTGCAAAAAAAAAAGAAAAAATAACAAATCATTAAAATCATCTTCAACGTTATCAACATCATCAAAATGTCATCATCAAATTCATTTTCTTTTTTTTTTTGAACAAATTAGGCTACGAACCTATCCATCTACATATTTATGTATTGTGCGCATATGAGACGTTTGTAAGCAAAATGGGCTAACCACAAAAACGACATTTTGCGATAAATGTAATTTTAAATTATTTCTAAATTATGGATTCCATTTTATGTGTATAGAAATTTTTATATGCATATTTGGAAGAAATAAATTCCTGTATATGTATATATAAATATTAGAAAAAATTAAATTTTTTGAAAATTAGAATAATAAAATGAAGTTTAGACTGCTTTTCCGATTCACGGATTCGAATTTTTTACTAAAAATGTGTTAGGTGTAACACATCTCTGTAACCTCTGTGTTTTCCTTTTAGAAAAATGATCCAAATTGAAAGCAGAAAAAAATGTATTTGCGAATGGTCGTAATTCGTTCGGTTTGCATATCAATTAATATATTTCTTATATAATAGTTTTGTATGCAATTATCTCAAAATCGACAATTTATTGGTTAAACCAATTTCCTTTACAGTACCTCATATTGAAGTTTAAATTATGCTATTTAAATTTTTTTCATTGTAATATTATTAATTTATTGATGCAATACATATACAAAATAATATACATATGTATATTATGTACATACATATACAAATATAAGAAATGGAGGCGAATTGCGCTATTTTTCACAACGAAAAATAACTAAGGAACAATACCGAGTTGTTTCAGTCATAAACGGCACATATGTAAGTATACAGAATATAAGAAATAATTTCCGAAATACGAGACACTAAACTTACTATATCCTCGTACTTATTGTTAATATTCTTGTGAAATAGAATAAATATCATAAGAAAAAATTCAATATAACCTAGATGTCAAAACATATCAATTGTCAATTTACTATCTTAACTTTTTAAATAATTACGTCAATCTGTTATGAATAAAGTTGTCAAATTATTATCTTAATCAGTTTAATAAAACTCTCATTATGAATTTATTATGATTATCTTTGAAATGATCATTTAAATCTGTCAAATTAGTGTTATGATCTGTCAAAACAATATCTCTATGTGTCAAATTACTATATTCAATTGTCAAATATCTTTATTTATATGTACATATATAATTGCTCCTATTTTTGTCCATGCATCTCTAAATTGGGAAAATTTTAGAAAGTTTATTTAATTTTTGAAAAATGCTAAAGTGTAATCAGTGTGAGTACTATACTCCCTCACTTGTATCTCATATACATAATATTAATATTCTTTTTGTAGATTTTCAAAAATTTTCATTTTGCAATTTTAACAAATGTGTCAAAATTATTGTTAAACATTAATTTTTAAATCCATTGAGAAAAAATTAATAATTAGATATATAATTTTGTGTATACCCTATTGTAGACTGTAGCTTACTTTACTCTTCTTTATTATAAAATAAATATTAAAAAAATGGACATTTGGTTGTTGCTTTTCAATTTGCTTCCACTTTTAATTCAAGTAATTTTACTTGAATGGTTCGCTATTCTCATTTTATGCACATATTATGCACATTATATCCATTCCTTCTGTCAATTTGAAAACAAATTACTTACGTACGTATATAATTTATAATGTATACTTATTTGACATATTATATCGTAAATAATAACTAAATATTGTACGTACTCATTCAATATTTTTCTTAATTTTTCTCAACAAATTCTTTTTTGTTTATAAAAAAAATTTTCAAGTGCATTTCGAAAATTTTATTATGTAAGAGAAAAAAAATTTTTTTTTTGTTTCTTTCTTGTAATTTAATATAACAAACTTCCTCTTGTACTCGTACCCACATATACCATATTAGAACTTACTTAAGTTAATGATTTAAATAGAATTACAAGAGTACAAAAAAAAGGTAAATAATGTATACGATGAGATATTAAAACTCAAATAGTTTGTTTACTTCTATTTTGTTTCTTTGAATATGACATGAGCATAACATTAACGTGCCATGTTGAATTTATGTTCTTTGTTTTAAGGTAATCATTTCAAACACACAATACACACGCTTATTTATAGTTTAAATGAATGTAATCACTTATGAAGCTATAGTTTTAATAAAGAAATGAGTGAAATTCTTTTTAAACGCACATGCATGCGTACGGAATTACATAACATTATTTGATAAGACGTATATGGTGATATTATATAACATTTAACAAATTTAGAATTTAATACGTTGACGCCTTTTAAAAAAGTGCTTATTCATTCAAATTAATAAATTTATTAAATTGAATGAGAAGTGGAAAAGTAAAGTCTAGATTCTAATTAAAATATTTAATTAATATTCTTTTTCAGATTCACAAATTAATACAAACACAAATAAATATAAAGAAAGTTTATATAACATTTATCTAGTCGTCATTTATAAAGTAATTATTTCATTAAAATGTGAAATTTAGAATAATTTTAAAAATGTTAAGAAAGAAATACACAAATTTAGTACGAATCGGTTGAATTTTGCAATTTTTTAGAAAAATATTTAAGAGCAATAAGCTTCTGAATTTTTAAATAAATCAGTTTTTTTGCCCTTTTGTTGCTTATTTATTGGCGTCATGATTTTTTGGGGCTAATTTATTTTATTAATTCTGTGATTTATTTGACTATAACGAGAGTATGCACTATACTTCCTATACGAAAACAGATGTGAACTATTTTCACTGTTTCGAGTATAAATAATGTGACATGTTGGTTGGTATTATGTCAGGTCATTGTCTTGTTGGTGTGAATGTTAGTGATATGGGGATCATATATAAATACATATTAAGGAATTGCAACTTGCCAGGAGAAAAGTAAGGTTTAAACCTTGATTAGTCACCTTGTGGGGTGGCATGCTACATTTAGAGCTCAATGGGGTGCTATTATGATGGTGGTATTTGTCTCGTAAATGGAACTAGCTGCCATTCATGTGGAAATGTTCCACGTCACTTATAAATAAACTTCTCATTGCATTGAATGTCGATTGTATCCGGCACCATATTATATTTTCTCTCCTTGTAAGGTCTTGAATTATTTGATGCAACTGGAATGATTAAAGTCAATTTTTGACAATTTTTATATTAGTCTTAAGTGAATACTTAGCTAGAGATATTATAGAGTAAGTTAATTAAAAAAAAATTGTAATTACAATTTATGAACGTACTTTTTTAATATAAACAAAAAGAAATTTCTTGTCTGGTAATCCGGAAAAAAAAAAAATACAAAAATTTTTATTTAGAAAATCTTAAATTTTTTTATTAAAGTCAAAGACATTTACCAGAACATTTTAAAATCAAACTAAATAGACAAGTGATTATGATGTTTACACACTGGAATACAGATTTGTTGAGGTTCCGTTCGTTTGTTTTCGTTCTCTTCATTTCTGTTCTCGCACTTTTCTTTAAAACATGAACATAAAATGGTATATCAATGTTTCGTCGTTTCATTCATAAAAAATAAGCATGAATAACTTCACATGGCCATAATTTATTTTGATTTTTTTTCAAGATTATTAAAAAGTTCTTCTTTTAAAGTTTGTATGTAATTAATAAAATACAAGAGCAAATGACATAATGTGCATAACAAAGTTAGCGTTATGCATAAGAACATATATGAATACAGAATTATAAAAATAGGACCAATAACAGTGGTTGATCACTCGATGCGAATATGTACCAGAGAAAATGTTCCACTTAAGAGTAAATAACACCATAAGGTACCCTAAATGGTTTAGGGAACTAATTAGGTTTCGACTAGGTTAGAACAACGGGGTTTTCTGAAGTATGTACTTAGACAAAAAGCGAAAAATACCTCAATCTTATTCGAACCGTTCACTTTTTGAATGAGGTTGGGGTCACATTTCGAATGAGGTTTAGAATTCGAAAATACAAACACGAAAAAATTTCTTTAGCGAGCTTGCAAATGTTAGATATAAATACGAAATTATTATATTGAGGATTTATTGGAATGCGTGGACTCCTGTGAATTTCACACCATAATACAGTCTATGTCGTCGATGTATTTAATGTTCTACACATCACGTTATACATTTATAGTGTTTTACACCCTTAGACGGAACGCAAACATGATTATAATTTAGAGAAATGATATGATTAACATATTAAGAGGTAGTTAAAGTAGTCTGTATGACATTCAATCTATTTTTATATGTATACGTGTGAACAGATTGTGGAAAAAAGCAAATGCTGTGTTTATTTTTCATGCATTTGTATTTATGTATGTATATCGAAATACAAATCGAATAAAGTACATAAATGGATGGGAATCGGTATTTTGTTTGTTTGTCTTTTGTTTTATGTTATTATTTAAACAAGGATTAATATAAACAAAACTAAAGTCAGTGTTTTTTTTTTCTTCTTTTTGATGATAATTATGGAATTTTAACCCATCTGATAACAATATTGGACGTTGTTATTACAATGTGATCTTCAACGGAAAATATACAAACATTTGGAGTTATTTGCTACTAAGTTAAATAATATTCCTTGATTATGTTTGACTTTGGATATTAAGAAAAGCTGCAATCGCGTTGCTCCAGATTTTAAAAAATTTTGGCAAATCTAAATGGAATATCGAATTTGGTAAAGCATTTTAAGGGAAGATAATGCAACTATTGTCAATGTTATCAACAATATTTGTAATGCATATTAGATGAGACATGTTAGATTAAGATACATGTTAGACACATGTTAGTTAAGATACTCGATACAAGACACATTTATAAACCAGGCATGTAGACCGATATCTACTTGATTTTATCGTACTGCGGCAAGAACTAGAAAGAACCCTTCCAAAATTATTTTAAAAATAGCATTCCCTATTCATTAGAAAAATTATTTTAAACAAATGCTTGATCTACATTAAACACTGCAATACTTGTATTAATTAAAAGTTAAAATTTTGTTTATAACTAAATATTTGCATATTGTTAAAATAATTCTGAATAGCACTGTACTTATGTGGTTAAAAAAAAAAAATAAATTAAAACAGAGAAAACATTATCAAATTTGTATACTTATATTTATAATCCGTCTGTAAAAAGGTTTTTTTTTCGTTTTGTGGTTTTGGTAATGAATCTGGAAATGTTTTATGAGAAATTAGATGGATAGGTTGTGTATAGTGGATGTAAACAGAAAACGAAAACCTTTTGATAAACCAATTTTAATCTAAACATTGAAATTTATTTATTTTAATTTTTTTTTTGTTTTGCATTTTGGATTCTTAGGAAAAAATAATTATAAATTTTTTTCCTTTTTGTTTCTGGTCTGTAATTTTTTTTAGTATGTATTTTTAGTATGTTGTGCTTGTTGTCTTTTCCGATAACAAAATGAATTTTTAAAAGGACAACCAAAATTGTATTGCAACGAGATTTTAAAATTTAAATTCTTTATGTTGAAGGGCAATTATGTTATTAATGCAAAATTAGAAGTTTATAGACACATGGGCTTGTTTCACGTAATATCTTGAAAAATCAAAGATCTATTTAGGAATTTATATTATTTTGTGGTATCAAATTCTATCTATAATTATTAAATTAAGAGAAAATAAACAATAAAAATGATATTAGAGTTGGTAATTTTTAATTATTATTTCAATGATACAACCTCATAGCACTTAGCTTCCTAAAGATGTTGTTCTTGAAATGTTTACAAAATATTTGGTATCAAAATGAATATCAGAATAGCAGATCTCATTTACAGTAGAAAATCTAATGGGTTAGTAAGGAAATTAATTGTGTTAAAAGTTGTTAGAAGGGCTTTCAAAAATTTTGATATTGCTTTCAAATATTTCGAGAAGTAAATTGGTTTTTGACGCAGATAATTCAAACGGTGTTAGAAGAGGAATTTGATGAGTTTTAAAATAAATTTAACAAGTTTAATTTACCGGTCATACTTTTCGAGTACAAGTATAAGAGTTTGATTCATTTAAGAAAGACTAACTCCTTGAGGCTTTATAATTCCAAAAAATAAAGGCGAAAATATCCGATATTAATTTAATTAATTCGATGTTCCTTTATGGTTCCGTTCTGCCGCTATGTTTCCAAAGTGCCATTTTATCTCGGACATCTCAAATTTAAACTGATAGGATTTTTCGTTTTTCAATTGAACTTTTACTCTTTATTAACTCTTCCAATTTAGAAAATCTGAACTCTAATATCACGGAATCTTTTATTAATATTATTGAAGTAAAATGACATTCAAATTAATTTTATCACTATTATAATTTACGCTTTAAGGGCAATTACTCTTTTCTTTAAAGAATTCCAACTTTTCTCAAATTGAAAGTAAAAATTTTTTATTTTTCTAAATAAAAAATATTAAAAATTGAATAATCATTCTTTACATTTTCATTTAATTGGAACAACTCATAAGGAAAACCTGATAATTTTTTGTGTTTTTTAGAGTAAAAATATTTTTTTTTGTAGAGAAAATCATTTTTAATGCTAATTTCTTCATAAAATTTCTTCTTTTAATTTTGTAAGAAATATAAATGTATAGGGAATGCAATTATTATTCACCTAGATACTCAAACTGTCTTCATTAATATTTCTTTCATTTTTTTTTTCAATTTTACAAAAAACAAACAATGAAAGAGAAATACCGTGAAAATATGAAGTCATATACCCTAAAGTCTTAACAAAAAAAGAAAAAAAAAAAAAAAATTTAACGTTGGTTGTGAAGACTTTATGGTACCCGACATTTTTCAGAAAGAATGGGCCTGTTTTTAAACTAATTGAGTGAAAATTTGAGTATTATTTTATTAAATTTGAAAATTTTTGACAGCTATTATCAGAAAATATGCAATTGCAATCAAATTTTATCGCCATAGTTATCCTACTAGTTGCGTGTGCATTTGGATATTCGAGATTGTGTAGTTCCTGAAATATGAGAAAATATATAGCTTAGGGAGTTGTATATTATAGCCATTTAAATAGCTGTTTTACTCACTACTCATAAAATTTTTGTTGGAATAATTTTTGGACTATTATTGGAATACTCGAGCAGACATAGCCAAATCATCTCAGAATTTAATTTAATTCAAAATAGTTCATCTTCTTTTAGTGTTACAAACGTACTGGTATATTTATAATACCTGTACGGTTTCATTTATTCGTACGGTTTCAAAAAAACACTCTAATCTTTTAAACATTTATCAGCTTTTTTTTCTCTACAATTTTATTTACCATTTTAACATGAAGCTAAATATAAGGAATAAGTACAAAAAAAAATTTATAAAATGTCATTGTCATTTACAATTAATCAGAAAATTTCTAATGTTTCTGTCAAAATCGCAAAAAAACAACACAAAAAAAAATAAATGCTAAAAAAAGAAGAAAAAAAAAACAAGAGATTTAATACCTTCAAAATGAAATTACGACTTTGGTTGAAAAATTAGTCTATCGGCATAATAATATGAAATATTATGGGGTTAAGCAGAGCATTGATTAAGAATTTATCCATAGTAAAAGTGAATTGCTCTAAAATCGTTTAAATTTTTTATTACATGTTTGGTTGTATATACATATGTATGTTCATATAACCATGTATTTGCAGATACGTACATGGTGTTACAAAATTCGGTGTTTCCGAAAAATATTAAGTACATTCTAATTGTTTGGTATTTAAAAAGATATTGTATTTCGCTATTCACTCATCACTTTTTAGGGAAGAACTATATGTGTGCTATAATTAATTTACCATTAGAACTATCTTTTAAACTTGTTATGTTTACTCCAGATTTAATAAATGTTGAAAGAAACCATAAAAAATTACCATTTAGACAAAGTACACAAAATTTCGTTTTTTCACAATGTGCAACGTTAAGGGTCATGTGGCTGGAAAGGAGCGGTGCAAGAACGGTAGGTATTTTGACGGGATACTGTTTATTGGGAATGATGGTTAAGAGGAGGAAAGACGTTTTTTGGGCGGATATCGGTTTTGGAACAGCTCTAGGGAGCTCCTGTTGGTAATCTACTGAATTTTGAAGAGATTTCAATGGATTTAGGGGGATGGGTGTGCGGTGGAGGGATGCCGATGGGCCTTCTGCTGGCCTAGTGCTGGGCGGTCGCCTGCCCTCTCTAACTAACTAACTAACTTCTTTACAGTGTTCATTTCTTGAGACTCTGCACTTGAACTTTAATTGAATACAACATAGTACATATGATTTTTAAATGATTTTTTCAAAATAAGCTTGCATGTAATATGCTTCATATACTGTTATAGAATTTAATAATTATATATTATTTAAATTAAAAATTAAATTTCTTATGAGTTGTTATAGTTATTAGTTATTCCGAATCAACACCATTAATACTCAAAGAAGTTTACAAATTTGGTAAATATGTATTTGATACAAAGGGAAATGCTTAGTCAAGAAAACAGAAGAGATATTTAGTAACATCATAAAAGGAATTAAGAAATATTTCGTATAGTGAAGTAGTTCATTTAACAGTTAGTTAAACTAACAATATGTTATATTACATGCTGACTGGTAGGTACTTTAAATTCATTTGAACTTAGAAACCCTGTAGAATTTTGAAAACTTCTATAAAAGCCATAAATATGGAAAAAATTTTACGATAATAAATAAAAAAGTGCAAAAAAGATAGATAAGAATTAGCAAAGACCTCAAAATATTCTCTATATATGTATATTATATGTACATAGTTTATATAGGAACAGTGAAAATTTACACAATTTTCAGTGAAAAATGGAGAACAACTTAATTTATTGCAAAAATTTGTCTCTTTTTTTTTTTTATTATATATATTTCTATTGAATAACAATTTTAAATGTCAACGGTGTATAGAGAGAATTGCAATGTCAGCAATAAACAACTAACCAGTGTCATGGCAGTCTTTTATTATATTATTGTCATATATATTCAAAAACACTTAAGTATTATATATTTGTATCTATATCTATATATATATATATGTATGTGTATGTATTTTCATAATAGGTGCATTATATTGTGTATTGAATGTTTTAAAATACAAAATAAAACGATAATAATGTTGTTGTAAGTGCCCTATTTGTTACCACATTAAGTAATTGTATAAAAATTTATAGAACTAAATATTGTATACCTACATATGTATGTATGTACACAGAACTTTTATGATATTTTTATCTATAATATTCTCATTTTGATTTTACATTGATATTAATTTAGATATAGTGTACTATTTCTAATGAATTTTGCTAGACAATGTTCAAAATGGCAAATTAAAATTTAAATTAGGAAATTATTAAAAAAAAAATAAATTATTATATTTAAATTGTTTTGAATTGAGAACTATAAATATAGTTCCATGACAAATCGGAATTATTTACAGAAAATTAATTTAGTCAATAATTTTAATATTGTGAATCAACAATTTTTTCCACTTTTCTTAGATTACGTTCGTAAGTATTGGGTTATTGCAGAGGTTCACTATTGTATTTACTACTCGTATTGTATTGTTGTAAACCGATACCTTAACTTGTACCCTTAATTTCTTAATGCACTGTTCTCGCTATGCCATGTGTCTTTTGGGTCCTCAATCTATTATTTTTTAATTTTTATGTTAGTGCTCATACAGGTCAGTATAATATACGTTAAACACTTAAGTATATGTTTGGGGACATTATATTTTACAGATGACTCTCATCTTGCTTTTATGAACACTTGAAGTTTTTTAAATGTGTCTACTTGAACTAAACATTTCTCTGAGAAAAACATACGTTGAATACAACTGAATTTGTTTTTATAGTTATTTGTTAAAAATTGAAGATATCCAAAACATCCCCAGTCATTCCAAATCCTATTGCAGTCAGTTGTTCATGTTTTCTATAGTCATAGAGTATTCCTGATATTTCGCTTAAGTCATAAATTATTTCCGCGCCTATTTATGTATGTATATAAAAAAAAATTACAAATCGTTCTTTAACGCTAGAATTCGGATAAATATACAACATCTACACGAACATAATATGAACGTATACTGTTACAGTATCTAAATTTAATTATGTTCAAATGTATAAAAATGTAAAATAAAATAAGTAGTACGTTTTGTTTTACATTTAGCCCTTATTTTCACAAATTTAATAAATTTTTTTTAACATTTAATTTATTTGACAATTTCTTAACTTTTATTATATATGTAATTTCTATTTATGTACATACATATACGAACAGAACCAGAAGTATTACATATTACATTACAATGGAAGTTTGTATGCTTGTGCAATAACGCATACGTGAGTATATAATTTCAATTATTTATTATGGCAATGAAAATTATTTTGTATTTTTTTTTTTCGAAATAATAAAATTCACGTTGTTATTTCTAGTTAGTTTTGATTTTAATCAGAGTTGAAGTTATTATTATTACGTGAGCGATGACAGATAAGTAAGAAAGTATATGTAGTATAAATGGAGTTTGATGTTGAAATGTGATTAATGTTTAATTTATTTTAATATTAACCAACCTACATAATGTAAATGTAAGTGGTGAGTTTAAGTTAAAGTTAACAAATTGAGTCACTTATAAAATTTTGAGTTATTTAGTAAAATTTGAGAATATGAGAATAATTATATTAGCTACATAAATATGAAATTTGTGTAGCTTATGTAAATAGTTTTATAAGTTAGATTTACAATGTTTGTATGTAATTGAGAAGTATTGTAATTTAAATTTCTTCATTTTGTTAAACAATATTTGAAGTTTTAAAAAAATTTAAGAATTTCTGAGATTATGAACAAATTTCAAAAGGATAACAAGTGATGAATTGCCATTGGGTGTGAAAATATTAGTTTAAAGGTTTCTGAAGTAATGTAAGAAGTAATTTAAGAATATTTTTATGTTAATTATGCAGAACTATGCCTAGTATCCGAATCAAGTTCAACAATTTAATGTTATTTTCGAAAAAAACCTAGAAAATTTGTCAATTAACTTGAAATTTTAGAAATTGGATTACTTAATGTTTTTATTTAAAAATTTCATGTTTTGAAGAACGGCAAATTTTCTGAATCAAAGAATGTTTTGAAAGCTGTTTACTTATTAGACTACCTTAAGAATTGAGCCAATTGGACAAAATTTAATGAAATTTCAATATCTCGACCTTATGCGCTGTTGACTTATTCTGTTAGACCTGACCTATTTTTATTGCACCATTGGTTTGAGCTCAATACAAAAATTATTTAAACATTAATTTTCTACGCATTTAACAAATTTATGGCCTTGGCTCGTAAGCCAAATTTTCCGAATCAAAAAATGTTTTGAAAGTAGTTTTGTATTTTTACTAACTTGACTATCTTAGAATTCGGCGAATTAAAGAAAATTGAATGAAATGTCAATATCTCGATTTTATGCACCTTTGATTTGATCTGACCTATTTCTACTGCGCCACTACGGTTACGATCTGAACTATTTCTATTGCGCTCAATACAAAATTTATTTAAGTAACTATTTATCCTTGCATTCATGAACTTAATGACCTCGGTTTTATAGCCAATTTTTTTTTTTTAAATATCTTCTTGTCTTATAAATTTGCTTAACTATCTAAATAAATATTCGAAAAATCCATTTAAAAAACCTTCCCTAATTTAGCTGTTATATTTTTGAATAATTTTAGACTAGACATGCCCATATTAACACAATGATTTTGTAGTCAAATTTCTCATGCACACAATTTTAAAAATTTACATAAATATTTTTTCTTCAACAGTTAATAATTTCTGTTGTGGTTCAGTAATTTATGATTGCCATTTAATGTGATTTATTGCTATGTGACAATCCTATACACTTAACTGTTCACTAGAAATTTAAGAAAAAAAAAATTTCTCACTTTAATTGGCATGAACCCTTTTTTTTTTCTTTCCAAAGAATTGACTTTTAACTAAATAAAAAGAAGAAGACATGCAATAATAATAATGACAATATAGAAAAAGAAATTTAATTAAATTCATCAGAAATCGCAATAATAAAATTGTAAAAAAGAAACTCACAATTTTAATAATTTGTCTGAAGAACTTTTTTTTTATTATCGCTGATAAATGTAGAAAAAAAAAGAATAAAGAAAAAAAAATGAACTACTTTTTTTTTTCTACCGAATATTGCACTGCTGACGACACTATTAAGGGAGAGAGAGAATGAAAACAAAATATACAAAAAAAAAAAATTTTTTTTTTATTTATTTTGGCTCAAATTTCAATATGTTATGTACATATATGCACTGTAATGGCTCGTAGATTGTAAACAAAAGCTGCTAAGTCAAATAATTGAAAAATTTCTGTTTCATGTCATATTATCAGTGCCATATTAAAATGTTCCTAAGTTCTGAGCAGAAATTTGTAAAACAAGCTAAATTTTTTTTATTTATTTATGAAATATTTATTTAATCTATGTAATAAACACAGAATAAGTGACAATATTTTGAACTATTTCGAAAGAATAAAATTGAAATCACTTTTATCGGAAGTAATTACGATTTCGGTTTGAATTTGTTAAAAAATGCATAGTTCACTCATATTCAGGATAGGTATAATATATATACATATATAGTAGGTCAAAATTTCCCATTAAGAGTATTCAAAATGTAATGCATTATTGACCATTCTGATATTGGGAAAAAATTCTCATGAATATTGGGAGAACTTTTCTCCTAAATTTTTTTTTACCTTAATTTTTTCAAAAAAAAAAACTCTTATACAGAATACGTGCTCACAAAGTTAATTGTCAACTGTTTCAATAAAATTTTATTTTTCAATTATATTTTCAAAAAAAAAAAAGATTTTGACTTGCAACAATTGTCCTCTACGTTACTATTCAATTGTTATTTTATGAATATTGAAATACTTTGAAATATTTTAAAGATCATTCGAATAATTTAAAAATATTATGCAAAATTAACAATTTAGTTTTTATACAATTCCCACATTCAATAGACCCTTTACATCATTAATATTGTATATTTGTATTTTTTATTGAGAAAATAATTGCAATTATTTAGAATTCATGAGTTCAATATAAGATTAACTATTTGGGATCAAATTTCGATATATTTATGGGAATTGCTCTACATTCGATTATCAAGAATTCGAAGGTCTTAGAAATTTTGTAGAAATTTAAGGAATTTTGCTTTTAAATAAGATTTGTCACGCTTCCCTAATTTTAATATTTGTGTTCTTACAAATTCAAAATTTTAGAATCATTACTTTGAAAATGCGAAATTAGATGATTCAATAAAATTGTTTATTTTAATTTTGTTCAATTTCAATGGAAAAATTACGGAGAATTTTCATTACCAAATAAATTAAGATGTAAGTAGTATGTATTTGCTGCTATATTGTTATGCTACAGTAAAGTATCTAAGAAGCAGATTATTTTATTTTGTTGCATAAAAGTAAATTTTAGTAATGTTTTCAATATAAAGTGATTTGAGTCTATTTTAATATTTTATTATTATAGTAGAAGCACTGCACTATTGTACAATAATTTCTATTGTTAAATCAGATTTTGAAAAGTAAATATCACACTATAATACTTACATACCTAGATACATACATGTACATACATATATGTATGTCGTATTGTATACACATGTATAATGAATTAACAGCGCATACTTAAAGAAAGTTTAGGCATAATGTGTAAAGAAATCAATTTATGTATAAAATTTATCGCAATATTCGTGATTATTCTTATATTCTAGAATAGATTCAGGATGGCGTAGGAAAAATCATTCTAAAAAGTAAATAAATTAAGCTTTCAGAAAGAGTGACAATTTTGAAAACTTTCATTACTAAATAAACAAATTTTCCAGTGAGTTTTATAGAAACATTCAGCAATGCGTATTATGTGAATAGAAAATTTAAAATTTAAGGAAAATTACTTAAATCTTTGTTGAATTGTTTAAAGCAGAAAACACAGTAAACAACGAGTACAGTTGCAGATGATCATCGGATACAGTTTAAATTTTGTAAAGTACAAGAGGGCGAATTGACGTGGCAGTACAAATATGAAACGTGCCTTTATTTATGACAGTTATATGGCAGAAAATTTTATAAAATCAATCAAAATGTAATTAAATTGTTGCTTTTAATAAAATTATTTTGAAAGTATACTAATTCTAAAAAGTAAGTATTCCAAATATTTATAATAATTTAAACAAAAAAAATGTAAGAATTATTGTTAATTTTTTAAAATATTTTGTTTGTTTTTTATTTACCAAACACGCACATTCTTAACGTTTACATATAGAAATTTAAGTGAAAAAAACAAAAACATAAACGTGTTTTTCACTTTTTTTTCTGGCAATGCTTTAATTTTACAAATATCAGGCATATTATTGTTTACAATGTAATTAGGTACTAAAAATAATTATTACTCGCTTGTAAAAATCCCCAATAAAAAATTCAAAATAAATTGATTATAATTTGTCGAGAAAAACTGAATATTGCTGGCAACACTGGTCATTACTTTTCAAAGTTTTTTGGAAAAATTGAATCCAATTATGCTTATAAGCCATGCATTTTCTGTTTTACAAAATAAGGGCAAATCCTAGGACAAACCCTGTCGGTTGCTTTTATATTTTACTTTATATGAGTAAGATCAATTTTGATTACTATAATTTACAATTTTAGTAGTTAATTATATGTAGTTAGTGTTAGGTAGAATTTTCGGTATTTATATTACGAATAAATTTTAGACATATAATGTGAAGAAAGTATATTTGATCATGATAAAAGTTATAACAATTTCAGTAACTAACATTTGCTTACTATTGCTTAACTAAAGAAAGAAGATAAATACTCCGAGAAATCGTTTTATATCTAATTAAATTTCATCTATATGGCAACTCTAAATTTTTAAAAAAATTTATTTTTCAAAATACTTAAGTATTTTGTTTTATTTCTCATGCGGCACCTGAATCACGTACTCTAGAGTTTCTGTTTTTTTTTTGTTGGTTATTTATTCTTTTAAATTTTATTAGACTTCAGTTGCTTAGTTGTTATGTTGTTTGACCTTGACGCATATTTGATGCACCAGCAACAACAATAAAACAAGAATTGTTCAACTTGTTTTTTAAGGAATGAAAAAATTAAAAAAAAAATACCGAAACGAAAAATAAAAAAGAAAATTAAAAATACAAAAGGAATTTAAGGAGAAAAAAATCTTTTTTTTTTTTTTAATTTTCTTTTTATAAAATTTTAAACTCATCACTGTGAGAGAAACAAAAACGAAAAAATAATGCGTAGATCACACAAACAACAGAACAAGGTGATTTTAAATTAAAATCATGTTTAAGTCAAATTTAATCTTAAAAAATATGCCGAATATCAAAAAGGTGAAATAAAGAACAAGTTTTCACCACATTTGAAATTCGTGAATTTCTTGTTGATTTTTCGAAAAATTATCTTTAGTTTTGCAATTTAACTCTCAGTCTGCTTTAAAAATCATTAATTAATCCATAGCAATAATTCAGTCAATTGAATTTTTGTGTGCTTATCTTCCCATTATCCTTATATATCCGCTGGCCACATATCAAGAACAATGTCACAATATTAAATAGTTCAAGCTTGAATAATAAAGGCAAAATGTTAACAAGTGACAGTAACTACTCTGCTGAATGGCGAATAATGCCTGTGATGGATTAAGTTTAAATGATAAAATGGAAATTGTGGCAATAATTACAAAATTTTAATTTTTCATATACACAAGTTCACCTCAGAGAACTTGAATTTTGCGGTGAATTAAATTTCAAGAATAAGTTTGAAATTGTGAATTTTTTGAGGTGAAATAACAATTTCATGATGAATCAACACGAAATTTTTGTAATTTTTCATTTTCGCCCGTATTTTGTGGTTCAGTTTGGATATTTGTCTTGGATATTTGAAAGCTATTGTAAATATAACAACTCGATATTCTTATATTTTGATGTAAATAGCAAATAAAATATTTACTTTAAGATTCCAAATTTCATTTTAAGGCTTAAGCAGTCAAATCCCGGGTCTAAAAACTGACTTTATTAAAAGCGAAACATCTCGTATGTCTTCGTACAAATGTTATACAAAAATATTCGCCTACACTTTATATGGTTTTTTATTTTGTATACAATTTAACTAATGATTTTAAATGGAATGAGGGTAAGGTGATGGTATTTAGAAAGAAAAGACAAAAAAGCCAAAACGTAATGAACATTAGAATTTTTATCTTTTGAAAATTATTTTTTTTTTGTGAATATTTTTCCTATTTAAACGATGTGAAGGATAATCAGCGGGACCACTCTAATAGCTATTAAAGAGCAATGTAAAAGAAAACCAAAAGGGAAAAATTAATAAGAAAAAAAAAAAAAAAGAAGGAGATGAATTGAACTGACAAGAATTTTCTATTTATGTATAAAAGAATTTCATTTTTTTTTTTTATTATTGTAATACCATTGGTTACTTCAATTAATTCCATATTATCTTATACACACATATATATACATATATATAAAGAGAACGAGTGTCGGAATAAATTAATGAATTGTCGGCATCAAATACAAATAGATTAAATTATTCATTTGTAATCAAGATTTTCATTCATCTCATCTTTTCTATACAATGTTATGCTTGTATGTTTCTTTTTTGGTCTCTTCTCTCCTTTTTGAATTTTTCTATTGATAATCTTTTGATCATAGATTCTCAAAATTGGATGCAGTGTCATGTTTAAGGAAATATATGAATTTTTTATGATCTATGCAACAATTAAAACTATAATTCTCTTCAGTTTTTATGTTTTTTTTTAAATTAGATTAAAGATGCCAATCTATTCCTTCTTATATAAGAATTATTTTTTGAAAATGTTAACATTGACCTGCAACTTTTATTCTCCCTTGGTATAGTAGCTAAAATGATATTGAAAAGTTTTGTTCTTTTTTTCCGAAGCCGACACTTTTCCTTACAGAATTCGGAAGTTTGTTCTTTATTTTCAAGTTATTCTTGTTTTTTTTTTTTAATGTTGAACGAGATATTATTATGGTTTTACACTATTTTAATCTATATGAATATTTGACTAATTGAATCTAAGAAAACATATAATTTTAAAATATTAATAGGCATTGATTACAAAAATAGCTATATGAGAGATTTTAGAACAATGTTAGAACTACTTAAGTATATATTTTTAGTCGACACTCAAATATATTTTTAATGCAAACCATTAAATTTTTTTCAAAGGTTTCCTCTCAAGTGAACTTTATTTTTGATTCTTTTTGTATTATGAAAGCATCTATGGAAAAATTTAACAAGTATTTGGTGAAAATTCTTTTATTTCAGTGAGTGCAAATTCAAGTGAGACTTTGCATATTTCAAGGCTTTTTTTCTAGTATTAAGATGCCATAAAGAGATTTTTGTAGTAAAAATTTGATTTTTGTTTTATTCGCATTAAATGAGATTTTTATATACATAGACAGAGACTTATGTAGGTTCTTGAATAAAAATGAGATCCATCAATATTATATAAGATTTTGATTTAAAATGACGAATCAGATTTTTATAAAATTTTTTATGTTTTTAGTCTTCTGTTATTTCATTAAAATAAAAGTTTGTTAACTATTTTGAAATATTTATTGTAATAAATAAATAAAGTCAATTGTATTACCGTGCCCTCATTACTGTATCTAATAATCTCTTTATATAAAATTTACATTTAATTCCGAATTAATTTTTAATACAAGTGAGTAATACAAGAATTACGGGATTATTTTTTCACTATGCCTAATTTGGTTTTAAGATACTTAATATTGCAATGTTTCTAAGATCGTAAACGAATTCCGATAAATTTTTTGATGAATTTTAATGAGCAACGTAAGTTTGAAATATTGCGGGTAATCAAGCACAGTTCTGCTTTAATATATAAAATAAATTTAAATACTCAACTGGAATGCATGGAATTCCTACTCATATTTGAACTCTTGCACCCTGGAATATTTTTGTACAATAAATTTTAATTTCAGATTTAAACTCATTAAGAAGTATAGAAAGCATAAATATTTTTATTATTATTTTAAATTTATTTTAGCGTTAAATTAAAATTTAAAATAATTTTTAATTAGCTCAACTCATTTCCTAATAATCATTGAATTAAAAATTTGGAAAATAGCTTAAGTCTATTGGAAAATTATTTGGTCTTACATTCCAAGAACAGGAAGAATTTCGTTTTGTCGTCTTTATTAAAAAACACAAACACATTCCTACACTTTTAACGTAATTAAATTACTTTGTTTTTTTTTTTTAGTACTTAATGCTTATATACAAAATATTCTTGACTTTAGGAAGGTGCTGCCCTTACATGTAAAAATTACAGAACACATGAAAGCGTACACAAGAATTTTTTATTCTTTGAACTTTTTTTTTCTACATTTTTACCAATAAAATGCTCATTCAAGAATTCAATCATTAATTATGACAAAAAAAAATAATTATTTTAAAAAAAATATCCTTAAATAAAAAAAATAATTATATGGGCACGTGACAAATTCGTTTTTGATGTACTTAACGCTATTTACACACACACACATTAACATCACGCCAATTTAATTTTAGCTTTTACATAAAATATACATAACACTCCTATGTACTATAATGTACCGTGTTTTATTAAATTGAATTCATTAAGGAAGAAAAAAAAAGGAAAAAAAATTTTTTCATTTTAATGAGGACATTTTTTTTTCTTATGTTTTTTTTATTTGTTCTCTTAAAGAATTGTTTGAGAATCAGTGATTGAAAAAATCTTTATTAACTTTTTTCAAAAACAAAGACAAGAAAATTTTCGCATTATATACACATATATACGAGTAAAGAAATATGTGATTGTATTGGTGCCTCTAAGGATAAAGAATTGCCAAATTAAAAACATTTTTGAACGAATGAAATACGGAAATTGCAGAGAATATCGGAAATATAATTTCCTCTTATAAAAATCATAGGCAAAAAATTTAGTTAAATTATTAAATTAACATAAGTTATTGAGTTCCAAAATTAAATTTTTTAAACACTGAGCAGGGAAGTCCGTAATCGATACACAAATAAATTGAAATTGGTAATGGTTAACACTCAACGCGATTTTTTGCTAATTTTTTGAAGAGAAGAGGGTGATTCAGTAATCAGTGACATATGCCATCGTCTAGAACCGTCGGCAAACTTTTATAAGTTATAAGCAAATATGTGAGTATAAGTATAGGCCACTCGAGTTTCTTACGCTACCTACTTATAAGATGAAGTGATATTTTAAATTTAAGAAGAAGTGACTTTATTGAATGTCTTGTTTTGACAAAAAATAAATTTGCATGAAGTTTTATAGCCCTATATATCTATATTATTAGCATTAAGTTCTTAAAATTTTTATAAAAATTCGGATCCATTTTTTCTAATAGAATGATGATGAATTTCTACATGCTCAAGTTGTTTTGCTTATAATTTACCTTTCGAAAAAGACAAAAGATTCAAACAAACCATGTGTGATATTTTTTTGAAGTTTTATTGTAAATATTAGTGAAATTGAAAGTGATTTTGTGCATAAATTATGCATTTATTTCAGTTTTTATATGGTAACACTATGTATATGAAAGAACAAAGGAACTAGATAAGATTAACTTTTTAACTCTATAATTGTATATAAAGAAACAAATTCAATAAACACATAATATGGAAGAGAAATTTTCGTGTCATGAAGAGGCGTTAAATAAGTATATAATCAGTATATAATAATATTAACATAAATAAACGAAACCATATTGGTATATATGAATTAATTAAATAAAATTCCTAGAATTAAATTCTATAAGTAATAATAGGGATAGTTAGTTTTGTTGAAAGAGAGAATATTTTCATATTATTTGACAAACTACTGACGTTTCTAATAAAAAACCAGTAATATTAAGGAATATTAATGTTAAGTATAATGGTAAGTCCTAAAATATGCAAAATTTATTTAAATAACAGCAATTGAAGATGTAATCCTATGGTTGGTTGAGATTATTCTAAAAATGCCTTGTTTTTCAAAATTTAAATACCTTAGTCAGTTTTTAGTATAAATATCAGTGGAGATACGTTTGAGATTCGGTTCAAAAATTGTATAATTTTGGTTTTAAACACATTCAATTTTAGATTTTAAATTTGACTCCGATTGAATTTCAATCACAAATTAAGCCTTATCTCTGTTTAATTTCGACTACATTAATTGAAAAACTTGAAAATTTCGCTCTCGGACTCTGAATTTAATAATCTTGAATGTGTTACTCTTAATAAAAAATAATTTTACGCATTAATCTTGATTCCTATTTAAGTACTTATATAAAATTATTACAAATTTTCATAAATTATGTTTTCATTCCAACCTATTGCTTAAAATCAATATGACGTTTATTAGAGCACAAAACATGATTAATTTGAAATTAACTTTAGAAATTTTATATACAAATTTGAATAAATGGAAAATTATTGGATTTTATATATGTATGTATATATATTTGTATTTCATATATTATGTAGATGTACGATAGATCCTTGAAAGAAGATCATATACAAATTATAATTGAATAAAAACAAAACCAAAAAGAGATTTAATTTATTTATTCAAACTTCTTAATGCAAAAAAAAATTATTCTTTTCGAATAACAAAATTATAAATTAATTTCTCATTTATATTTTGTTTGTATTAATACAATATATATACATACAAACATGTATACGCATATAGAATTGCAAAGATAATTAACCGGAGCGTTAAATGAGGATTACATAAATTTCTATATATGCATAAGGGGTGTACAATATTTAGGAAATTTGAAGGGAGACACTTGAGGAACGAAATAATATTTTACTTAATATTTACGACATTGATTTTCAACATGAATTTTCGGGGAACCTTATGGTATGTTGTAAAGTTAGAATTTAATCGTTCATTTACTTATTATTTTGTTACTAAGTGTGGCTTGATAATTTTCAATTTGGATCGCTAAAACTCAGCTATAAATTGATTTTGGGAGGGCTGACTAGTAGGAGCTCAATCGTATTGTTATAAAATCGAAATTAAGAAATGCAAATTATAGTTTGCAGCGTATCATTATTGCGTCTTAATTAAAACGTCAATGAAATATTCATAATAGAAAAATTTTTCAATGTAAATGTCGGGCAGGATGACATCAAGAGAGGAAGGTATATTTTTAACAATTTTAGACTATAATTTATTTATTATAATTTATTTGTTGTTTATATTCTTAGAGATGGACACGAATTTGTACAGAAATAATATTGTTAGAATGTATTCATACAACATTTCGTTGAAAATTAATTAAATTATTCCTGATTCGTTCACAATTCATTCGCAATCCTATATTATTGCTTTTGGAGAAGTGAATTAGGTTTTATTTTATTAATTACTTATACGTTAATCAGCATTTCGATGCCTTCTGATGAACTTTGTTTTAGGCTTAATTAAAAATAAAAGGTTGAGGAATTCTGATTTAAAGTATTTGCAAATTCGAAAAGTATTCATAAACGGATTTAAAATTTTTAATTGTATAGTGTGTTTCCTTTAGTACTTAAATTCTTTTTAATTGTTTAATTAATTTATAAGAAATTTGGATATCTTGTCTTTAAATAGAGATTTAAATGTAATGTAATAGAAAATGTAATATTTTTTTATACATGTAAATGAAAATGTAATATTTGTACTTACTTCTTTCGACACATTCTGTTCTTTTGTAAAATTCAAATTTGGTGCAATTTACTTAAAGATGTTAAAAATTTTTCTTGATATATAAAAATATAAAAATGTTCAAGACAAATGGAATATATTATGTTTAAGTATCTACATTAGCCCGGTTATAGCACTAAGTATATGCAAATTTTGGAATATTAGGTGTAGTTTTTGAATTTAATTCTATATTAAAATAATGAACTCTCTCTTAATTTCTAATTACCTAAATGATGTCCTTGTTTTAGCCTAAATTACAGAAAATGGCATTTAAATTTTAATAAAATTTTATATTATAATTCTTAAACGGAGTATTGAAATATGATTATTTAAGAAAAAATTGAGTTAACCGCTTTCACTTAAAAAAAATGCTTAATTTAAGTAGAACAAATGGAAAGCAAGAAAAACTGTTGAATTGGAAGTTGAACAGTTCCTTATTAATTAAAAAATATTTTATAAAACATAAGTATTCAATTCATTTTCATCTTTATATCTATACTTCTCTATACTATCTAAACAAATATTTATGGAGGAATATAGATTTTTTTTCTACGTTAGAATAGAAGGAGATTGAATGAAAAATAATCAAGAGAATTTTCCGCTAAAGTAAATTATTTCTCCTTTTTTTAATTTATTGGTATAAAAAAGCATTCTTAAAGTGATGAATTTATGCTCAAATAATTTTAATTGAGACAAAAGATTTAATATTTTGCCAAATTAATTATGGGTCTAAATTTTAATTCAAAATTAATTAGTTAACGAAAACAATTACACAAATTGTCCAAAACTAGATGGTAGAAAATGTTATTGGACAACATAGCATATAACACAAATGACGCACTAGGGATGCAAGTAGGAAAACTTCAAAAGCTTGAAAATAAAAGAACACAATGAGGGTTTTACTTATCATATTTCCTGAGGTATAAGCAAAAATGTAATTGGATGGTTTTTAAAAAACAAAATTTTATGGCCTCATAATTTGAGAAGTAGCACCAAAAAAGATAAATGCCGGTTAGTGTTTTTGTTCGTTTGAACCCAGAATACCACTAGAAGTGCACTACTAAGTGATCGTGCTTGAATATTAACAGGTGTAAGTTTTGAAATCATCAAATACATCATTGGGATATAATTTCAATTTTCACTTTTTAATCTTAAAATTCAGCGAATTGGGAACTTTTTTAATCACTACCCCAAAATATTTTCGTGTAAGTTAATATTACCCCATCGCGAAGAGCATGGCATAGTAATATAAGAACATATACATAACAAATTGAAACCCATTTGGGTACAATTGACATTTGGCAATTTAGGGTACTGTTACAAATTATTATAATAATAATGAAGGTATAAACAAAAATTAGAATTAAAAAAAATGGAATAATTGAAAACATTCGCGTTTTAGAGAAATGATGTTGTTTAATGTTCAAATTGGGACTTTTTGATGTAAGAGCGATTTGAATACAGTTTTCGGCGTTTAATCGATTTCTGTGTTTCGTTTTTAGATTCCTTAGAGTGGAAAAGCCTTGTTAGCATAAATTTGTTGTTCCAAATGGCAGCAATTTTTTAAACGCCTATTCGTGTGCAATTTTAAAAACTTTTGTGACAGATTTGGTTTACTCTCAAACTGAATACGTGCTTCAGTATTAGATCGAAGTTCAAGAATTGCTTCTGCCAAACATGAAGGTTCTTCTGGTAATATATCAATTTCACAATTAAAAGGATCTACAATCCAACTGATAAATTATCCCATTTGGGGTAATTTACCCCGGTTTCCCGACCGCTGTTCTAAGTGTTCTCCATGATATAGGTACAATTATTATAAATGAAATACCTATTTTATCTAGTATTAAAGTTCTATACAAAGAAAATAGGATTTATTCAAATAATTTCATAAATTTATTAACTTACGTAAATAATACTTAATCGATAATTAAATTATATTAAAAATATAGTTGTATATCTTCTGTTTCAACTTTTAAATGCCCGCGTTATAGTCTATCGAGTACACATACTTAAACTTTTTCCAACTTGTGAATTTTCAATATTTGTTTAAACTTATGTTTTAAAATTTATAATTAATTTTGTAAAAAATTTTCTAAAAGAAATTCAAAAAAAAATTCAAAGTTGCTTGAATTTTCTTTCAAAAAAAAAAAGGAATTCTTTTAAGGGTATAGACACGGCTAAATTGTTAAAATATTCCCAAAATACATAATATTCCTGAATATCTTCAAAACTAATAAAAATACAAGAAATTTTTGTGAAAAACAATGTTTTTAGATTAAAATTAAAATAAAAATGTCAAAAAAGCAATAAAGCTATTAAAACTTTTCTGAAATTTTTCAAAAAAAATAAAAAAATTCTTTTATAAAACTTAAAGATACGCTCTTATGTTTTTCCCCTTTTTTTAAGTTTAAAAATAAAAGACAAAATTACAAACTTGTTTATAAGAGAAACTTGACAGTTGTTCAATTTTATTATAGGATATTTTTAAAATAACTGGTTCCTATTCTCTTAAAACTATAGTTTATTTCTGCAAAAAATTCTTTCTGGCGATATAGATTTCAATTAATTTTTTGGGAGCTTTACATTTAATTTCGTATTCTCTTTCTATTAATGAATTCAACGAAAGGGACAATGTTTCTGCAGGAAAGAGAGTGAAATGTTATAGTTTTAACCCGTTTAATAATGTGAAAGATTAGATTAATTCAAGCAGATTAATTTGAATATTTTATGTGGTCTAATGAATTTTTTTGAGTTTAACTTAAAATTATTATAAATTACAAAACTTACCACCAAATGCTTGAACAATTTTAAAAATATCAAAACTAACTACTAGTACTACTGAAACTAGATTTCGTTTTTATAGATAAAATCAAGGAGACTTTAATTAGTGAGTATAATTACATTGTAATTTTTATAACACAATTTTTTTATTCATTGCTTAATTTAATACTATTATTTTATTATTATCTGATTAAAAAAATTAACTCAATTTTTTTTTACTTATCGACCTCAATATCATTTATGTATATACATACATATATGCTTCGAAATTAGGGCAGTTTAAAGTATTGATTTGATTTTCTAGAATTTTAAAGATTCTTAACATTTTTCTCATTTAAAACTGTTATACTTCGCATTTTATAATTGAAAATTCATCATTATATGTAAGAAAATATAAGAGCTCTGTACTATAATACATACTTGAAAATATAGAAAATTTTGTTTTTATATACAAAATTTTTACAGCGCTGTTTATAATATTAAATGAATAATAATTAGAATTACTTTTCATTCACACCCCTAGAATAATACTAAACCATATATATGTCAGAAACTTTAATTTTGAATATTTTTAAATATATAGAAATAAGAATTCATATTTTTTCAATTGAATAAACATTACCATATTTTGAGATATTGTTTGAAAATTATGAGTTTGTAGCAGTTATAGTAGGAAAAAAATTTTTTTATTTTTGAACTCTTGTTCATTACTTTCGAACTAAAGTTGATTGGGCATTGATCTGAATTCAAATTTTTGAAATTTAAATTAATACTAAATTCAAATTTTAATAAATTTTTACTTAATTCAGCTAAGAAAATTAAGTTTGTATTTTGAATTTAATTTTAAAAAACAATATTTGCAACTTTTTACTTGTTCGGTCAAAAAATTTGGATTTCATTTGTGTGCATTATGGAAATTTTTGCCAAAATATTATATTAAGCTATAATTAAATTCGAATTTGAAATAAAATGAAAAACCATCAAATTAGATTTGAACCGTTTTTAACATATTAATATACAGAAATATTTGGATCAAATTTATTATATAATGTATAGAAATATGTAAATAAATATATCGGAGAATAATAATAATAATATGGAAAATATTAAACGTATTCAAGGGCCCTTGATCTAAAAACCATTTAGACAATATTTCTTTTATGTACACATTGCAAGTATCGTTATTCATAATAACAATAAACACTCTATTATTGTAAGCAAATATAAGAGTTTATAAAATAAGTATATACTAAGAAATTCAACATAATAACCATATTTTAAAGTAAAATTTCTATATGTTTGTGCTATAATCTCCATGAAAAATCTACCAACAAAATCCTTATTATTATCTTTTATTGTTGTGGATTTTATAATAAGTTTATGGAAAATTGTCTTAAAAAAATGAAAGGGTTAAAATTCTAAATAAATTCTCTAATATTTTCAATGACAAAAAAAAAATCGTCTTAAATCTCATTTTTCTTTTCAGATTTTTACCATAATTTTTCTTTTATTTTTCTCTGGTTTTTCTTTTGTTTTAAAAGTGTCTAATTCTTTTCTATATACACGTATATGCACATAGGGAGGGAATGTGGAATGGTGGACCTTGTATTTATTTTTAGGCTTTTAATTTTATTATTCATAACTATTATTTTCTCTAATTTTCTTACATTATTTTTTGCTATACTTTTAGTTTTAAACTAATTTTCTTTGTTCGAACAAAAATTATTCTTTAGAATTACAAAAACAAGAAAAAGAAAAGAAAGAGAAAAATAAGTTTTAAGTGAAATGAAAGACAAAACTGAAAAGTGTCACTTTCTTTAACATCTATTAAAAAAATAACAAGAAAAACATAAGAACCAAAAAGAAAAATAAAAATAAGAAAAAGTTTTTCTACTTTAAAGTTTTTTATTTGACATGACAAGAAAAGTTTTTGTTTTGGTTTTAATTTTCTTTTTTATTCATTTTGGTTGATTACTTATTTGGTTCCCCTATGTCTCGACCCTCTGCTCATTTCATATTAAGAATCAGTTTTCCAAAAAAAAATTAAAATACCTAAAAAGCAAAGTAAACTTTTTAATAATTTTAATTTTTATTTTCTTTTTAATGAAATTTTTTTTCTGATATTAGAAAGTTCTTGTGAATCAAATGATATTTTTATTAAAAAAAAAAATTTGAGAAAAATTTAATTTTTCCTTACTCTTATACAATGATTTGCTCTTTTTATAAGCTCTTTTTTTACTTAAAATTCCTAAAATACAATAAAAATGAGAAAAAACGAAACCAATTTTAAACAAATTAAAATTTTCTTATTACTAAAATAAAAATGCTTTTTCGAAGAAAATAATTTTGAAAATTAAAAAAATAAAAAAAAAAATGTGAATAGCATGAGTGCATTTCACTCACTTGACATGCCTATTTGGTTTTTCTATTTGAAAAAATGAAAAAAAAAAAAGAAAAATAAGTCTGGGACAAGAAAAATGAAAAAAAAATTAAAAATCACAAACAATTTTTTCTCTTTTTTCTCAGTGTAGTACTAACCTTTATTAAACGTTTCTCTGATATTGGTATAGTAAAGCAGGGACGTCACGCATAAGGGTTAAATTTATTATTTAAATTGATTAAATACTATTTTCTTTATTGAATGCGTTCGAATCAGAAATTTCGAAATTTCGAAATTTAAATTAAGTAATTGTTACCTTTCTGCTTTGCTGTTTTTATGCAACTGCAGCTTTAGGTACCAGCTAAATAAATTTAATTTATCTAATGCTAGTCATTTTAAAATTTATTTTCGTTTGATACTCTCTGAACTTTAAATTTAAGCTAACGAAAACCGCTATAAGAAAAACTTTTGTTCTTATTCGTTTATATTTTCGATATTAAAACAATTAAATTACGAGTAATATTAGATTTCAGCAAAATAATTTATGTAATTTTAAAATTTTCTTTAAAATATAGGAAAACAATATAAATCTTATATAGGTTGTAATTTTGAGATTGTCTAAATTTAACACGTATTGAATAACTGTATTAAATCAAGGAAGATTTATTTCAAAAGTTAAGGACCCTGTTTGGTTGTCACTTTCATAATAAACGATTCTTAAATACGGCAGGCTAGTCACCTACCTAGTTAAACCCTATGACGCTATGAAACTAGTGCATGAGAAATCATGCACTAGCCCTATGCTCCTTCTAGGAGTGAACAAAGGAAAAAAAAATAAACAAATAACTGAGAATGAGATGTTCTAATTAATATTGGTTTGTACCTAATATGGCCTCAGGTCGACATGGAATTTTTAGTTTTTCAATTATTGTTTGATTGTAAAATTGTTGAGCGCACATCTAATCAATTAGGCTTTTGAGTCAATTCAAATTAATTGCGTTAACTATAAATTGAAACAATTTTCTTTTTTTAAATTATACAAACTGTTTGATTGCTTAATTCCTTGCGATTATACTGTTGCACGTGTGTGCGCTTGAATATTGAGTACAAAAAAGTAGTCAAACAGTTCCAAAACTTTAGTTTTTAGTCTGTCTGAGCCCTAATAACTATAGTGATTGTATTATCCAATTTCGAATATTTTAATAATTTTAATTATAACAATAATTTATACTAAAATTGTTACTTCCATAATTTTTGCATCATGTTACATCCCTGATAACTTGCAACCCTAAATTTAATTCGTTCAATACACACAAGTATGTAAGTAATTTTAAAATTATACTCTCTAACTAAAGAACGAAAAAAATGCTTTTTTAATAATTTGAGAATAAAAACAAGCAATAATTTTGTAATAATTTGTTTTCTTGCCTTTTATTAGGAAGAGAAAATTACACAATAAAAGAGAGAGAGAGAGAGAGAGAGAGAGAGAAAAGTAATTATGCATACAAGTAATACAAGAAGAATAAAACAAATTTTACAAAAACATGAAAACAAGTAAAAATTTAATTATGTATAACAATAGGTGGAAATGTTATTACATAAAAATAAGTACGTACATAATCACATATGTACAAACATATGTAGATATATATATGCATATCTACACAATGTTTATATCTAGTTGCGTTCACATACTATACAAACATACTTAATGAAATTTTTTTTTAACACAATAATGAGGAAAAATTATTGTTAAACTGAAAAAAAAAACGAATTTTTTTTTAACGGTATGCGGTGGGTAATATGAGATATTTAGGTTATAAGACCATAGTCTAAAAAATCGGTAAGTATTATTGAAAATAATAAGAAATAGAATAAAAAAAACACACATCATAAGCGTAAAATAAAGAATCATAAAAAAAAAATTGGAAAATTTTCTTTTGTTCTTTAAAAAATGACGACGACCTTACCCTCAATTTTTTCTTAAGTAAAAATTTCTTTAAAAAATCGAAAGAAAATTGAGTTCAAATTCATTTTTTTTTTTTTTTTTTAAATTTTATTTATTATCTTTGATTTGCTTAAGTATTTTTAAGATGGTGTCAATTTCTTTTGTTTTTTTTTTTGTATTTTTAGATTTGAAAATGTGGTAGATAAGTATGTTCTGATCTAATATGTGCACGTTACGATAATATCAATTTAATATCGTAATAAATTTATTGTTATCATGTCAAAATGGAAAAAAAATTATGTGCCTGTAAATGGGGGACTGATAAAATTGCTTAATACGTTGGGAGACGAAATTCTAAATCGAGGAAAAAATAAAATTTCCTTAACATTCATTTGAATAAGTTCCATCAGCGGAAAGCCAAGAATTATTTGGACTTAAAAAATTTTAAATGTCATTTGTAGCAGTTGTAACCACAAAATTTATATACGAAACGGAGAATGAAATTAAAATATTACCAAAATGCTATACTGTTAATATCACTAAAATCATTAAAATTTAGCAATAAGTAAATAACTAGGCTGCAAGAGGTGACACAAGAGTGTAATAGGATGCAACTAACTACTGATCATAATACGGTACACATTAACATTTTATAAAGATCCGGGGTCACAATATATGATTAATTAATGTGTTTCAGAAATATTATATAGAAAAATTTTTTTCAACTTTGTCAACCTTAAGATTCTTAACAGTAAATAACCATAATACAAATCTTAATCCATAATTTATTTATTATCGGTATTTGCATATTTTATAAAATGAAATGATAATAAATTTTGAAGAGAAGAATTTATTAGACACGTGTTGCAAGGCTTTCGATTTGAAGTAATTCTAACGAAGATTTTATCCCATACTTACGTTATTAACTTCAAGTCAAGTTTATTTTATTATACAAATTATATTAACAGAAACTCTAACATTTTCAAATAAGGTGACCTTGTTGTTATTGAATATTTGGTGGAAATTTTTTATAAAATTAAAAACGGCATGATATCCCTGATTTAAGCAGAATCATTCAATTATTTTAAAGTTGAATTCACAAAAGTAACCTGTCTAAATGAAAGTGCTCTTTGAAGTTGATTTTCTCTATAGCGAGGGAATAAAATCACAAGCAATTCAAGATAAAAACAATATTGAGACTTTGTGATGTTACCTTTACAATTTACACGGAATTAAAGAACAACACAGGAGTTTAAATTGTATATATACACATATATATTTGTAAGCCTAACGTAGTCATACTTAATAAATAATATACACATATACATTTGTCTATGTATATGTATAAATATTCATAAACAATTTTCAATTAAATCGCTGTTAATGATTGTAATTGAAAACGTCTTTAAAAATGAAATTTTAATTAATTGCTTTCATTTTCCTTCGTGACTTCTGTTCTGTCATTAAAAAAAATATTTTTCTTTAATAATTTTTCAAAGTTTTCCTTGTGATTTTTATGCGTTTCTTATTTTCAATTTTTTGTTTTGTTTTTTTTTTCTTTTTGGTTATTTATGAGAAAAAATTGTTACTTCTAAATTTTCCAAGATAAACAAGCAAAAACAGAAACAAAAAAAAAATAATTTATCTCGGTAATAAATTTTTTGTATATTCTTTTGACAGAATATCAGTGACAAAATATAAACAGGAATAAAAAATGTAAGTAAACAAGCAAAGAAAAATTTTATTCAAAAATTACAGAGTTGGCTTTAAGTGAAAACTTTTATTGTAAGTGAGGCAAACAATTTACAATTAAATTTTTGGAATTTTTTTTAAATTTTTATTATTTAATGTGATGAGTTGACTAATTCTATGAAAGGATCTATCACATACAGTAACTTTTAACGCTAAAAAAAAGAATGTGAAATTTAATGCTAGAATGCACGATTTCACCCGTGACATTTTATCTTATTACTTTCCATATTATTACATAAATTTAAGAATTTCTCTACTATTGCGGGTAATATTTAAAAAATATGAAATTCATTTGCTTAGCGTCGAATCTTAAATTGATTTAATCACGTCCGTCTCTCTCTACGGATGATTAAAATAGTCTCATCATTTCAATGTTATTTGTAATTTAGAGTCAAAAGAGAAAAAGCACAAAAACATATATGTAGGTTTACAAACAATTTTAAAGACTATTGAGGCGGCTCATGTAAAAAAAATTTAGGTTAAGAGATTTCTTAGTGAAAAATTACATTTTTGCACAACAAAGCTTCCAAAAATAATACGTAAATTAAAAACAATCAATGAATTTTTCCGACATCTATTAAAAAAATTAATCAAAATTTTTCGTAAATCACGTATACAACTCCGATTTTATGTAAATTAGAAAATAAAGAGTATAGTTTGTTTTTTTTTTAGTAAAAATAAAACATTTTACTTGGCTTCTTTATTTCTCAATACCTTCAGTCTATAATGGAAGAACTATGACTGTAACGATGATTTTAACAAGTTAGAGTTTGTATAAGTCCTTTTGGAATTTTCTATGCTCAAATTTTCATTGGTGCTGTTCAAATTTTCAATAAATGAATTTGGAAATTTGATGAATATTAGTACTAATTGTGTTAGTGTCGATTTGGTACTAATTCTGTATAGTACATGCATGTATTTACATTCCCTAAGGGCGAGTATTGACGCTAAACAGTAGTTTGCAAAATCATATATATTTTTAATTTGTTTTTGAATAAAATTTTTATTACTTCAAAATCATTGAAGTATTTCCACATTTCTAGAGTCAGTAATTCCAAATTTTTAGAACCAGTAATTTTGAGTTCTTCAGTCCTCAATAATTGTTAAATGAAGATGTTTTATTTACAATTTACAATCCTTAGAGCCGATCTAGTAAATTTTAAAAATAAAATAAAAAAAAAAATCCTGTGAAAATTTCTTGGGAAATGTTGTTTTTTTTCCTTTTCCCCCCTTATAAAAGAAAATTAACATTGAAAATTTCTCACCTATTTTTCACCAACACCCACAATTTTCGTTTTTGTTTTTCTTTTTACTGCTTTGGTTCAGTTAAAAGTGTATAAGTGTTTAATTTGATTCGTTAAAATTAACAATTTTTCTCCTTTATGAAAAAAAACCAAAACCGTAAAATAGTGTTAAAAAAAAATGTTGTTATAAAAATTGAGGTCAATTATTCTTTTTTTTTTTTATTAAAAAAAAAAATTATTATATTTTAACTTTCGTATTTGGTCGTTATGCTAGTTTAGATTTAAAATTTTCTCTTCTAATTTTTTTTTTATAATTGGTAAATGTTTCCTGAATTCCAGAGAGTAAGATGACAGCGCGTTCTATGTATGTATGTATGTATGTATGTATTTGAAATTCACATAGTTATGAGCAGTAATTATTGACATCGAGGTTATCATTTCTTTTTTTTTTTATTCTGAGGTATGGTGACAAACTAATTAAAAAGGACGATAGAAAAATAAAGTTTTTTTTTTTGAAAAAATGGGAAAATTTACTTTAAAATTAAAAAAAATTATTCAGGACACAATCACCACCTGTAATTATCATGAATATTGTATTGTGTATAAGGAAATGGTGTTGAATGTTGATGATAAAGTAAATGGGTAAATTGGGTCTTAAAAATTCATAATTTGTTTTTATTTTTTTTTTTCGTAATTACCTGTCACTAAGTTTTAAAAAGTAAATTTAGAATACTTAATTTTAAAAATAAAATTGTAATTGGAAAGAGTAAAAGAAGAAAGAAAATATTGTCATGCCATTGGTATGTTCAGGTTTAGGCCTGAACTTAGTATGGTTAGTTTGTAAATGTTTATGAAATGTGGATGAGAATTATAGCACGTTTTCGGTTGAATGTGAATGCGGAATTCTTTTTTTATTTGAAATTTTCGATATTATGCTAGAAAGTGCATATTTTAAGGTTCGAAGAGGGATTGCTTTGCGGATTTTCGTTTGAATCATATTTATAATAAAATTGAATTTTTATACCATAACTAAAAATTAAAATTATTAAAGGTCCTTAGAATGTAAATAATTTATTATTTTAATTTGTTAAATAAATTATATATAATTTTACTATCCTCAATGGTTTTTTGATTAAGAATAAAAAAAAATTGGTTTTTGAAATGAAATAAAGTTCTATATAGTCAAAACATAAAGACTTTCAATTACATCATGACTGAATATAGCTGCCTAACTCGTTTAAAGCATAAAAACACAGGTATCTCCTGGCCATTGAGACTGAATCATTTGAGTTAAATTCACATTTCAAATGACTTGAGTGAATATATACAAAATATTAGTGATGACCGAAATGCAGTTGGCTGTATGAGGCTTACTACATATACCAAAATGATTTGTCGTTTGTGTTGGTAAAGACATTCGAATTTTGTTTTGTTCAAAATTTTGCCCCGTTTTTGAGTTTTGATTTTATAATGATTGATTGATATTTTCTCTACTTACAATAAAATTTCACAATTTCTAAACCTTAACTAATTACAATTTTTATCCGAATTACTTTTTTGCGATTTGAACCAGAAAAAATTTGACTAAAAAGATTTTCGAGAAAAAGATCTAGTGCTCCAGATACAATAGTTTCTAACATTATAATATTTATTAAGTTTTGAATAGAAAAAGATTTAGGCAATTTCGGGTTATTTCGTGCTGTTTCGAGTTAATTTTCGAGCAAGCAATTTCAAACAAACTAGTTTTTCAAATGTGTTTTTTTTTTCATAATAAACTGTACCAAAATTTTTTCGTAATTTTATTAAGGCCGAGTCAATTGTTACCGCATTTATATACGGTTAACATTTACGTATACACAGATTTTTATTTGAACATATTCAAAATTAAAAAAAATTGAGCTAAAAAACTTAATTAGAACTCAAGTTTCAGAGATTTTTAAAAGCATTTATAAAAGTTTATTGAACTATATACCGAAATAATAGCTTAAATCTCAGGAAATTTTTCATTAGAAATCTTTCAAAGGATTGCTGCAGAAATCTTTAAAGGATTGTTGCAGTATTATGTTGGAAAAAAACGTATAATAGAAATGCAATAATTATAAAATATTAAAAAAAAAATTCCAATTATTCCTTTTTAAATTTGAGCACAAATACAAAATCTATGGAGAATCTTCAAATATTAATTGTTTGTTTTTCTAATAAGTGCTGTTATTGTGGTCTAATCTTCAAAGAAGTCCTGCAAGTAGAGTACCTACGTAATTAGCAAAAAAAAATTTTTTTATCTAAATAAAGCAGCCGCCTTTGTAATTTAAAATATTAAATTTTTTTTGTATAGCTTTTTCTAAAATTATATTACCTTCTTCTCTGTTAATGATTAAAAAGGACTGTAGAAGACAAAAATTTTGTTTGAAATATTTGGAGAGGGTACAGGTAATTTTTTATGATTAAAAACAAAATTTCTAATATTTTTTTTAATTAATTTGAAATTTTAAAAAAAGAAGACGCTTTTATCTTAAAAAAAAAATCTTTTTTCATTTTTCTCATTGTTTCACTCTTTTAAGTGTTCTCGGAATAAAAAATTCATTATAGCTTGGTATTGAAATTCGAAGATTTTTTTTGTTAAATTTTTGTTTTGCTAATAAAAGTTTTAAAGTACTTTTCTATCGTCAGATTATAAGAATTTTTGGTTTTTTTAATTTTTTAATAAATATTTTGTATTAGGTGGGCACATAGATATTATGCTAAGGAAATTGTTCTATTGATTAATCTAGCAGAAAAAATACTTTCAATTTAAGTGACCCATAGATTTTTAAATGTTAAATTTTTTATAGAGCTAACACAAGAAAAAACTACAGCAGGCTGATCGTCGTCTATCTAACATAATGAATCGCCTATTTTTGAAACTGAAGCTTGAGTTTAAAAAAATTAGGTGGAAGACTCTAAATGCTCCCAAATAAAATTGGGAAATAAAAAACAAATTATTATAGAGTTCAAAGTGAACACCAATAAGCGTTTTTGTAATTATGGATCTTTTCATCTTACAATGATTTCATAGTATGCTCTCAATCTCTGCGAGTGTCCTGTTTTGGGAGGGATCAAACTGGTCTCGTGAGGAAGAGCTAGAGTGACGGGTCTAGACGAGATATCGAAAATGGGCTTCGGAGATTTATATAGATTACTTTAGAGAACCAGGTAGTTTAGATAGGTCAATGACCCTATCGATTACGGGGTAGCTCATTTATGCTAATTGGAATGCGGTGAACCTGCTACACCGGCCACGTCAAACAACTAACTAACCATGAACTTTTGTTTTCTCAAAATTAAAATTTTTTTTAAATTAATTTTCCTTTTGAACAAGTGAGTTTTGAACAAATAGTTTGACTCTTAAACTAATAAGGACCTGAATTAGGAACATATATTTATAATTTAAAATAAATGAGCATTGGTGTTGTCACAAGGTTCTGTTCTCAAGTTGCCATAATAATCACATTTATTATAAAAAATTTTATTAAATTTTCTTAGCACGGTTTTTTCTTACTGATTTGGAAGAGATTTTGCGTTGAAAGAAATTGTGTTGCCAAATTAATTAGTGTGACAAAAACATTGTTTTCTTAATTTTCCCTATCTCCTATCATCCAACCTCCACAAATTCAATATCATTTTTCATAGCTTTGTTTTTACAGTTTAAATGTCAAAACAAGAATATTAAATAAAAATTTATTTGAAATTTTTTTTTTTTTGAATACCTCACAAATTTTTTTGTGTTTTGAAGGGACATATTCCGCATAAAAACAACTTAGAACAATAAAATCATTTAATTTCCAAATTTATACTTGATTGATTTCAAATTACGTAGATAAATTTATATAGAATTTAGAAGTGTAAGGGATTGGAAATATTCTTTGAATTTTAAAAATATTTTACAAGTTTGACCATGAACTTTATTTATAAAATTGGTTTTGTTTTTCATCTAATGTGATTTTAAGTAAAATTGTGGAAGACATTTGGCATATTTAATGAACTTGAAGAGAAGAATTTTATATGGAAGATTGGAAAATAAATTAAAAAGTAATTTTTTTCCGTATATTTTTTAAATAGAACTTTTGTTTTTGAAATTTACAATGTTATTCAAATTGTTTTGGAAAAATTAATTAACCCTATACTGGCGTTATTTTTTTTTATTAGAAAATCCAAATTTTTTTTTAGTTTTTATTGAGATTATTTTGTACTGTAGCAGGTCACATATTCATTTTATGTTATTTTTAATTGATTATACATTATATACCATACTAAGAATTTCACACTATTTAGGGGGATAACTAGAAGCAGAAACTTAGTAGATCTTCGGATGCTTGAATTTACGGATAAAATCTTCCTTAAATTCTCTTATATTTCCTTTACTTTTATGCTCTTTTCTCTTTCTTTTCTCATTATTCCTCTTTCAGTTTACTTTATTCCCTTTACCTTCCCATCTCTTTCAATCGTTCCTGTAACCCTTGCTTTCCATGTTTTATAACTAACAATATTTTTTGATCATAAATAAAATTTTTTAAATTTTTATTTTGAAATTGTTAAAATTTGAGTTAAAATTTAAATTATTTTACCTTAGTTAACTAAAAACTTTAGATTCATTTTGATTTTTATCTGGATCTTTTGAAAAATTGGGTTTGCTTAATGGTTATTATTTTTATGCTGTAATTTTTTCATCCAAAAAATATCACATTAATTACAATTAAAAGTGTTTAAAAAGACTTACCTGAAATGAAAAAGAAAATAAAAATATAAAAAATTAATTTTAATTTATTGTAATAAAATTTTATGTAAAGGTTAAAATTTTCTATAAATATTTTAACATTTTTAATAAAAAATTAAAGAAAAAATATTATGAAACTCACTACAATGAAATTTTCTTAAAATTTAATTGAGTACTAAATTCAATTTTAATTAAACCCAAAAACCAATTAGTGGGAAATCTTTTCCAAAAACCAAACCAAAAGAAATAAGAGTTCACTACTGTATATGTTAAGGTTTAATTTATAAAATTAATTTTGATAAATCATTAACAATAACTATTTGCGTTATTTGTTTGAATCACCGGTAACAATGTGCGTTGGAAAATGTTGGCTCTACGCACACAATATGTAAAAAAATTTATGTTCAACATTATTTGGGTTCATACTAATTTGCCAAAAATTACATAAAATGATTGAATAAAATTTGCAATTCGAAAATTTTAGGGACGACGAATATAAGCGGCAACATAGTGTACAGAACGTGATCTCTAGGGCAATTGTGAAAAATATTTTTAATTTAATTTAACTTTAACATGAATTGAAGATTGAAGTATACCCAATTACCGTCCCAATAATTACATTTGCATTGCGAATTTGATTCATCTGATTTATGAAATTTCCTAATAAAAGGAGCCAAAAACGTATTTTTAGATTAGAAAATTGGGGAAACAAATGTTTATAGCATTATTTTTCACAGAATTTTCAAGGTGTTTTCCGGATCGGATGTAGAATTCCAAATTTTTCAACCTCAGTTCTAAGAAATAAAGAAGCAGAGTTGTGCATAAACGAGCTTTTCAATTGGATTACTCTATCATTTCAGGAGGAAAAATTATAGAATTTTCTGGACAAACATTTTAAATTATTTACACACTTATCAATTTTAATTTTTTCGTTAAATTCCCTTTGATATAAAATAGAATTTTATCCAAGTCTTATACTAAACAATATTCAAATAATGTTAGAATTTAATTTTGGGTCAATATTTTTTTAAAAAAAATAAATTCCTAGAAAAACATGTTTACTTTGTCCGAATTAGGAAAATAATCTATTTTTATTATTATTTTTCCTTTATAAAGGACATTTTTTAATTTTCACTTCATTAATTTTGCAATTTTCTTCTCTCTGTGTTTTTTTTTTGGAAAGTATTGTCAATTTAGGAAGGAAATATACAATTTTATCTCTTATATAAATTACAATTACATATTTTATATGTTTGTCGGTTTATCGTTCGTATGTTTATGTATATATACAATATATACATATATCAATTTAATAAATATTAAAAGTCATTTACTTTCGATTATACAAATAAATTCAAAATCCTTGGAAAATATTTTCAAAAAATATTTACTAAAAACAGAATTTTTTAAAATTACATGCAACAAAATAAACTTTTTTTCACATAAAATTTAATTTCCTATAAATTTTATATTTAAAGTTTGATATTTCTCACATTTATTATAAGGAAAGTAGGAATCTTAAATGGAAATGTCAAGAATACTTCTTGGAATCAGGAGATATACATACATATTAACCCAATTTTTTTCTCAGTGTCTAATTTGCGCACAGGCTTTTAAGGTTGCATCCAACAATTGAGTGATCACTTTTTGAATCAATTTTGTTCAATGTAATTCTAAAAATCAGTTTTTTTTATTGATTGTTCTAAAATTTAAAATATAATTCCGTGAAACTTTAAGATATCTGTTCATTGAAGAGTTGAATTTTATTAAAAATATTTTGTAGGTGTCTTAGAAACTGAGGTCATTGTACGTATAATATGATGATAAGTCCTTTTCTTTCTTTACTTAATATTTTAATTATTTTAATATTTTGCAATATTGTCTAAAATAAAAATTTTGAATATCAATTGTAAAGCATTGGTCACAAAAATACAATATCGTGTAATGTAAATTATTTGGACATCTTTAAGGTTCACATATGTTAAAAATATCTGTGGCAGAAAGCCAACACTGCATTTTGTCGCCTTAGTACATAAAAGAAATATTTATATTACAATTTTTGAATTCTAGATGTTGAAATTTTCAATAAAGTAAAAATTTGTTCGAACCGGAGTATTAAACAGATAAAACAGTAATCTTTTGGGTAGGTAATAATTTTTTTGACATAGGGGTTCTATAAGGTATTAATCTCACAAGATATTTGCGTATTTATTCGAAGGACAGGTCGCGGAAAAATATTTTTAGCATCATCACTTCTGATACGTCTAATTGCAATACAGGGCCTATAATCTAATACATCTAAATCTGTAAGTGTTCCAAATTAAAGTATGATAAAAGCATCTCTTATAAAATATGACTTTAAATCTTAATTCACGATTTATAGAAGATTTTTCTTAATTGTCACATAATACACAAAATTTCAAAATTCGGACAACATTTCATATTCTTTGTCTTTTAAATGTTATGAAGGCATTAATTGATTTACAATTCACTTTGAATATTTGTTAAATCCATTTAGAACTATATGTACTTATAATTTATATATAGGGGCTTAAATTATGTGCGTCGTATTAAGAGAACCGGAAATTGAAAATATTGGGTAAGCCTTAACTTCCATACAAACAAACAGCAACAAATGTTGGAAATACTTGAATATCTACATTTATGGTGCATATTACATAATATGATCATATGCATGTAAATTGTACAATAACCATGTTTGTATCTACATACATATATAAAAATATGGAAGTAAAGGTAAACTAAATACATATAGGGATTTGAATTCATAAATATATTAGGAGAAGATAGTCTACTGCTGAATTACATGCTGAAGAATGAAATTCATATATAAAAATACAAACTATGTAGGTACTCGTATGTACATTGTACATAATAAAAATGCTCCTTCTCACCCCTATGTGTATGTAAAACATAACCTCCTTTATTATTGCTCAAAATTCGTAATCTAAATTAATATTTTGTTTTTCTTTTTCTCATATCCGTTTCTGATTATGTTTTAAAGAAAAAAAAAATTTTTTTTTTTTTGGTAGGTCTTATATAGGTGGAATTCCGAGTAAAATAAAAATATAGAATAAGTACAGGAAGAAATAACAATATGGATGAATTAAATTACACATCCTTGTACAATAATAAATTTATTTATATATATACTTAATTCTAATTTTGGTTACTGAATAATTGATAGGCTATAAATACAATAGGGAGAAAAAATAAAAATATAAGTAAATATGAAATTTTATTTTCATTTACATTTGGCACGCATATTATGTACAAAAATAAATCCTTATGAACTTAATATGATGATGGTCAGTTATATATATATATACTTATATATTTAGGACGTTGAAAATATATAATTTAATTTAGAGAGATCTAACACGAAAACAGTAAAATTACTAAATTTCAAATATGAATATTTCAAATAAATTTTAATTATAGGGATAGTGGCGAATTTGCCACTCAGAAATATTTTATAAGGACTAAGGCATTAATTTCGGCATTGACCTATTGTGAACATTATTGTGGAAAAAACCATATATTTAAAAATTTAATGTGATCAACATAATTAGAATCTACTGGCTTGTGTACTTTAACCGAGTAATACAAGTATGTAATACAAATCATAATTAATGAGGGTCTATGGCAGTAGATTCTCGCATGGCTAGGTAAAATTCTTGCATGGAGACAATGTTCACAGCTTAAAACCGCTCACTCTTGACTTTTTTCTTCTTATTTTTTGAAATTTAAACTATGATTCCAGCGTCCAATAGCTGCGTTATTAAATATGGTTTGATAACCCCAAAACAAATATCTCATAAACATTATTTATAATCAAAAAGTTTAATTTTTTTTTTGGGTATCGTAATATTGCAGCTTTCTCTATAAATTTAGTATACAATTTAGAGTGTTTTATATATTAATTATATTAAGGTATTTCTAATTTTAGTCTTTCGTAAAGCTGCAGATGTTCTTAACTTCTAAGAATATAAAGTAGTGATAATGGTAGACCTTCTTTCAAAACGCTATTGTCTTAAAATAATCTTACTCTGATATATTTTGGATATGGATCTGCCATATATCAAAAAATTTTCTAAAAATATTCATAAGAAAATGTCTATATACTCGTAAATTGATCTAATTTTTAAAATTGTTCGTCGGAATTAATGTCTCATGTATGTTTATCGTAATAAGCAATAAGGTAATGAAAAATTTCATTATGAATTTCTGGTTTCATATTCACAATGTTATTTAATTAATTATTTATCTATAATTATAATAATTATAATGTCAAATTTTTAATGTCTACCGTATTACCGTTTATTTACCGTATAGAAGCAATTTCTATTAAATACACAAGCTAATATAGGTTTACTTATCTTCCCCTTAAGTTATTGCTACCATTCAAATACAATGAGAGTTCCGGTGGTCTTCATTGTAGGTCGTTCTTTTTAGGTATATTATTATACCGTGCACTTCGTGAAGGGTATATTTACTTTGGTATGGAGTTTGTAACTACTTGAAGGAGTCATCTGCGGTATGGACATATATATATATATATTCTTGCTCAGCATAAAAATTCTGCGTTGATTAAGATATGTCCGTCCTTCCGTCCGATCGCACGATAACTCAAAAACGAATAATGCAATCGACACCAAACTTTCACAAGTTATTTCTTTTGTGCCAAGGACGAACCCTATTGTAATTGGACTAATTCGGACTACGGGTTCAGGTAGCTGCCATACAACTCAAAGAATTTATTTTAAGTATTTTAAAAGTAAGTATAAAGGTATAAATAAAAAATTATATTCTAAATATGCTCTAAAAATTTCAACGGGATAGCTATACCGGTTCGGGTGGCTGCCACACAACTCCAAAAGCAAATTTTTTATATTAGGAAAATAATAAAGTCAGATTCATGAAACTTGGCAGTTGTGTCCAGTTATTGGTCAGACATATCCATGAAGTTTCTATAGAACGGTTTCACAGGTTCGAGTAACTGCTATACAACAACGAAAGGTGCAGGGTATAATTCAATCGGGTTATATTGACTGAAAAGTTTTTACTTTTTAAAATTTATTTTTACTATACTTTGCGTTTTGTTATACTTGTGTTTTTCATAAATATTTAAATTTTCTATTACTTACACTTTAAAAATATGAAATTATTATATATGTATATATAGTATATATATTTCTGTATCTATATTGAGTAAGGACAAAAACTGAAATACTAATAATATAATGTCCTTAAAATAGAGAACAAAATTTTTTATTCCTATAGGTACACATAAAGTGTTAGAATCCTTAAACATGTTATACTGATTATATGAGTGTGTCTACTATACAGACTTTCATATTGTGAACGATTTACAAGGTTCAACAAATTTAGTTTCAAAACACGAAATTTTCATTTTTCTCTTTTTTTATAATTTGACCATTTCAAATTCTTTAAAATTGTAGTTTTGTTGTTACCATTACGTTTTATCAGGGCCAAAAAAAAAAAATTTTTTTTTTGATAATAAAAATTAATTTTTTTTATTATAGAGAAATTATTAAGGATTTCCTTTAGGCATTATTCTCATGGGGTCGTGATTATTTTATTTTTTAAAGTACATTTTGTGTAAAATTAGGAAAAAAATTTACTTATGTGTTTTATTGTTTTTGCTTATGTGCACTTTTGAGTAAAGTTTGGCCCGATTATTGATATTCGATTGCGACTATTAAAATTTTTCAAAAAATTTTTAAGAACTCAATCAATGATAAAATGCTACTTTTTCTTGTAAGGAGGAAATGTATAAGAAACTCGAGTGGGCCATCCCCGTACTCGCACAGTACGTATTTGCCTATAATCAACAAAATTTTGCCGACGGTAGGGTTCTGAAATCTTAGATAATTTAGATTATTAAAATGGGCTTCATAAATAATTCGTTTCGATTTTGTCAGAAAAAATTATTTTATTTTACCTTCCTCCTACTTCTGAATTCAAATTAAAGAAATTTCGATTTTTATTCAATTAACTCCCTAATTTCAACTTTCTACGGCTTTTGATTCTGTTTTCATTCTAATGGTATGCAATATTGCGTCGCTTAATTGTTTTACGCGCGATAAATTAACACTGAGTAAGAGAGCATAAAACAGTATCAGAAAGGAATATGACAGAGAATATGACAGTGTGAGAGAATAATATAAGGGAGTGATTACAAAAGAAAAAGCAGAAGGTTTAAAATAAAGTGGTTTTACTTAAAAATGTGCTGCTTTGCATACCTTTTGTTTGAATTTCGAACTCATTCGCTTTGGTTATAATTAAGTATTCCATGATTTGAATTCAGCGATTTACAAATGTAAATGTAAAATATTATCTTTTTGTAATTTAAATGCGAATATCAGAAACCTGTACACAAAATTTTCGCTTGTCATATTTCTGTTATATTGGTAAATTTTGTTAGAGTTTGCCATTATTTATGAAATCAAATCAAAGTTAAATGAGTTCCTTTTTAAATTTTTTTTTTGTTTTTGGAAAACGATTGTTTTAAACACGTACATACATATATAAAAATTTCAAATTTAAGAACAAGAACAAAGGAAGGTATAAAAATAATTTTTGGAAAGACCAAAATTGGAAAAAAAAGTTCACAAGAATAAAAAGGAAGGAAGAAAAGGATTTCACTAAAGGAATATTAAATTTTTAAGGATAAAAACGTACAAATTTTTTCTGTTAGTTTCAGATTTTTTTTTTGCTTTTTTCTTTTTATTTTATTCTTGCAATAAATCTTTTGTCATCATTTCATTCTTTTTGTTTTAATTTGAGTTTCTTTTTTTTTGGCTTTCTTTTCTCAAAATCAATCGATTAAAAAAGTTGATCGTATTTTTTTTTTCAAGTCTCTGAAAATAGTTCTCAATATTGTGTTCCAAAAATGGAAGAATGGAAAAATTTTGTAAAAAAAGAAAAAGTACAATGATAAATTTATTTTGGACGGGAAGAATATTCGATTTTTTATAATTGGATTTTATTCGAAATTTATTGTTATTTATTATCGTATTTTATACTCGATTTTAAGGTTATAAATTGTGTACATAGTATTTTAATAGTAAGTAAAAGGGATTAAGAATGAAACCAGACTAGAAAAGGGAAATTTTATGCAAGCATTACTGGTGTCACAATTTTGGTTACCTAATTATGGTCTTGCTTGATTTGATTTCAAAAATTCATTCAAATCAAACGACAAAGCCGCTAGTATAGTTACGCCAAAAAAAACATTTAAAAATTTTTAAAATTTTTCGTATCACGGACGGTAAGGTAAATGCATTAACAGAATATTAATATTTAATTTAAAATTTAAAAAAAATTACTTAAAAACGCTTCATTTCTTCTAGTCAAGTCGTAAAATGCATCTGAAAATATTGATCACTTAAAGCAAATTGTCTAAAATTAATTAAATCATAAAGGGCCAAAATTATTTTCAAAAATTTTTGTTTATTTGGTTTCGTTACTTTTCTTCGCAGTGAACTTATCATTTGAATTTATTTTAAGATATACATAACAGTAGTTCTACCCCTGAACTGGAAAAAAATTAAAAATTTTATGATTCGTTGCTAGAAATTATTAAACGGCAAAGATCTTAATATAAGACGACTCTTCTTACAATTAATGTATTTTGCTCAGAGTGTTGTCTTTCATGCTTTCTCAATACCTAACTCTATATAATTGGACTGCAATTATTTTTAGCACAGCAAAATAGAAAATTTGCAGCCTAAGTCTTTTTGTATATTTATTTATAATTCATTTGAAATGCAAGGTAAGATTAAGACTTCAAACATTGTTCATGCATTTTGTATGATGTGGTTTGATTGAATATTATTTTCATCTAATCAAACATACATTTTTCCCCCTAATCAAACATTTTATCAAATTTTAATCGAACCAAACATAGTGTTTGATCTAAAACCTTCTTTTAACAATTTGTTCACTAATATTCAAAAAATGAGAAAATGCACCTGGTCTAGTTCGATTTTAAAAATATGCGTACTCTGATTTCGCTTTATTTAATAGTTACGTAAGTATGCACGCGTTTTAATGGAACACTTAAGAAATTTTCACCTTTTTTTTTTTAAATAAATTTCCGCTTTTTTTGCTTAACTGAGTGATTCACAATACTTAAGGCACTTATCGTATACGAATCTAATTAAAATGTGTTACTTTTAAATAAAAATTTCATCTTTATACCTACTTCCTTTTAACTATTATCTTTTTGCAACCCCTCATATACGAGCAAACATAAATAAATTTTCGTATTTCATATTATGGAATATAATTGTCTGTCATGGGCACTTTATAATATACATACTTAAAAATAATCCTTAAAAAAAAATAAAATATACCAGGTGAACATAAAAAATGTATTTAAAAATGTTTTTCATACTATATTAAACTTTAATAATTTTTTTTTTACGATTAAATACGGTAAACACACACGTATGTACATAAAATGTGAGCGCGTATGAGGATTGTGTGTGTGATGGTGATGTCGAACATATTTATAAACATAAGATTTTATTTTTTGTATAGTGCGTGCTGTTTATATTCATCTGACATATTTCATTTAATTCGAATGAATCCATCACATACTTATATGATGGATTCATTAAGACAACAATATATGAAAAAATAAATTACAACAAAAAAAAATAGAAAAGATTTTTGATTTTGTTATTGTGGATTTTTTTTTTTTTTTGGCAGTGTAGCAGATGTTAACAATTTTTTCTTAAGGATCTCTAAATAAGGAATGCTGTAAGTCTACTCATATATATTTTGTATTTTTATATTTAATATGCACATTTCTCATATTTATAGTTTTATAGCCCATATGCTATATAAAATATTTCTTAATGCTTAAGATACCAAAAAAAAATTTCTTTTTTTGTTAAGTAAAGATATTTTTAGTTTTTTTTCTATTTATGAATTAATTTCGTTAAAAGAGATTTCTCATATATTGATTTTTAGTTAATCACTTCAATGGTATCAACTGTGTTTTGTGGAATACTTATATTCAAATCCAATGAACAGAATGAAGCAAAAACTTTCGAATCTGTAAATAGGAATTGTTGAATTTCTTTAATTTTATAAGAGAAAGTGTTATAATTTGAGCACATGAATTGCCGAGTAAGGCGTAGCAATGAGTTTTTCTTTGCTACCTTCAATATGATAAAACGCTTATGACGGAATTTGTTTCATGACTTCCTTTGTCAAACTGATTGAACGGATTTCATTTGAGAACTTTCGACAGTCGGCTTGGGATACGATACTGGGAATAATATTTGGAACAGCATGCATTTAAGCTTTAAAATTTTACAGTTTTTTCAAATTCATTCCTAATGATTTTCCTGATGAGACAGGAAACTTGTTCATTAATTAGCATTTAAGACTAGCTCATAATTTTTGGGGCCAACAGACAAATCGATGCACATAACTTAGTTGACTTAAAATTACATTCCAACCAAAATACTTAATGGTTTAAGAAACGCTTACTTTCTATTGTTATAAAGCATTTTGTATTGCCTAAATATAGAGTATTGCCTGGATATAACAAATAATCAGGTATAGGTTTAAAAATGAGACTAAAAAATATAGAGGTAAGCATTTTCGAAGCTCAAATTTAAAAAAAAATTTGTATATAAAAATATGAAACTGTTCTAAATCTTCCTTAATGAAAATTCCAATTTTCCATAGTACACCCTGACTATGGCTAGAAAGTAAATGTGAAACGCCTTTAATGTGGCTATAAGGTTTACATGCCATTCAATAATTCAATTAACTTTAAAAATCGCTAAAAATAACTTGACTATATACCTGTAGGTACAAAACATTTTGACTATATGCAGAATAAACAGGTAAATAACGTCAAAAATATTTACTTGTAACGAAAAAATTCGGTATTTTCCAAAATTTCTATAAATAACTTCTCTTACTACTGTTTTCTTAATTTTTACACTTCAGTTATTGTTCACAAAACTAAATACTTACAATAAGAAAAATTTTATACAAAAAATATTCAAATTATTTCTCTGTCATTAACATGAACTAAAATATGTGTTGGTTCATGTACCTACCTAGTATACGAGTATATATACAAAGGTACCTTGTAGTTTGCGTAATGTGAATGAAAATTCTAAGAATTTTTAAGCATATACTTTCTAAATTCATATAGTTTTATGTGAATACGTGAATACGTGTAAAAATTCTCATAAATCAAATTATTTAGATTTATTTTTTTGTTTCGTTTCTTCCGAATAGTTGGTAAATCTATTGAAAATTTGAAACCACTATAATATTTTGGATGTATTTCTCAATAAAAAAAAATTTATAATTTTATTACTTACAACATTGAGTTCAGAGTGTGAGAACTTTAACTAATAATATGCTAATACCGTACCGTAACATAACGAAATAATAATCTTGTTTTTTTTTTGGTATTTCATTCAAAATGAAAATTAATCATGTAGACTTGTGCAAAATTATAAATAAATAATAGATAGACAGAGCGAGAGAGAGAGAGAGACAAAGAGAGCATTATCATATTTTTTTTAAGAATAAAGGATATTTTATTAAAAATAAAGGATACGTGATTTACATTTTGGATTTGATTTTTTTTTTCTGCTCTTTTGGGTTTGTTTCCCCAGCCCCCTAGACCAAACTATATACCTTATGTGTTTTAATGTATTATTTAAGCATTTATTGATGAGTTATGAATTTTTTAAGTGAGTAATAAAAAAAAAAGAACAAATACACTTGGTTCTTTTTTTATGCGGTAGATGCGTTCCAGGGAAATCCGCATAAAAAAAAATCGCACAAAAAAAGACATACATTTATATGCAAAATGATGGATACGTTCCATTTATTCAAAAAATCGCATAAAACCCAAATAATGTTTTAAAATGCACCAGAAATCGCATAAAAAAAGATTTATAAATAATAAGATTTAATTTTTTTTCCATCATATTTTAATAAATGGCACATATGTATGTTAAAAACAAAAACAAAACTTAATATGTAACAAAAAACAAAAACAAAACTTCATTTAAAATCATATTAAGAATGTTTTCATCATTATTCGCTGTCCGATAATGTGCGAACCCGTTTGTGGATTGGTGCAAGCTCACTTTCATCACTTGAAGATAAAATTACGTCATCAGATCTACATGGTAATGCTTCTTCAGGAACTTCAGTGATTTTTTTTTCTTTGACAAGATAGTCAGTAATCAAACTCTGTGATGGTACTAGTTCTTTGTAGAGTTCTCTGTAGCCAGACATACAAAATTTCAGATCACGTTGGAATTTTAAGGCGAGTTCTACATCATTATCATTTTAAGTAAAAAAATTTTCCAATTTACCGGAAAGTTGAAGTCCTTCCCGAAGTAATTTTTCGTCCAGTGGAGTATTTTTATTCATTTTCAGAAAAAGTGAATCACCAAAAAGAATTAAATTCGAATAAAATTTTTTTTTTTCTTGCCATAAAAAAAACCGCATAACTCTAAAATCGCATAAAAAAAAACCGCATAAAAAGAGAACCAAGTGTATACAAAAAGATTGAAGGATTGGCCGACTTTCTTACATATGTTTATTATAAATTAGGATGAAAATATTTATAAATGTCGAGGCTTCTTTAGTCAGACATTTATTGGTCAATTTCATTTTAAGAAATATAGAGAGAACAAAAAAATATGACGTGGCTGCTGTTATAAATCAAATTTTTTTTTTATCTAGTAAGGGTTACACATGTATTGGGGGGGAGGGTTATGATATGAAACCAAAGTACGTTATATCTTTGAAATTTGTGTATTAATAAATTAGCAAAAAGGGTTTTTAGCTAAATAAAAATTGTATTTGGAATTGCTGAAAAAAAACTAAAGTTTTTTAGAAACTTACAGGATCTTTAATTTAATTGTTATAAAAAATGCTAGTTCCTATAAAGAATTTCATCAGCATGAATGTGTAGGAGCTATTTTTCATAGTGATTAAGATCGACCTTAGAATCATTCAAAATATATTTGAAGAATTTGAGTGATTCTCTATTATTCTAGAGAATTATAGCAGATGGGTCTTTGAAAAGTAAAAAAAAAATTTAAGTTTACGAACAAACAAATGGCAAAATTAATTAAAATGCATAAGTGTATTTAAAAAATTAACCAAAGGATATTATGCGGTACATGTCACGTATATGTTTTAATTTGTCTAAAATTTAAAAAAAAATTGTGTCAAAGCTAATAGAATATACAATTACTCTTAACAACACAATATTTACATATACTTAAATTTTAACATGATATTTTTAATATACACACTTAAGAACTTGATTTTAATATAAAAATACAAGGTTGGAATTTACTTTTAGTATGAGGACCTCCCTTTTTTTTTTGTGAAAAAATTCATGTTTACGCATATTAAAACGATCCTTGTATAACTAATAAAATATAAAAAATAAACTAGTAAAAGTATGTATTACAAGGTTTTCTTTTTATAAACCTACACTGAAAAAATTTTTTGTTAATTTTTAACTTAATTATTTTGAGAAGTTGGTTTGTTCTAAAACGTGATTTTGGACATCAGCAATAAAATATTTAAAAAAGAAAACTTTGTATAATTAAGAGAAAAATCCTCGCTAAAATCGTATATTATAATTTAAATCTCTATTATAGTACACTCAGAAAAAGCGATAAATGTTTAATTTTTAATTTTTTTAGTAAAACTTTTAAAATATTGAAGTGGGAATGCAAAACGATGATTTTGTTTCTTGTTCTCATTGGAATTTTGTGTCTTGTTCTTCAGCGGTTATTAAATAATCACCATTTAAAAAAAAATCAAATAATATTTTCTTAAACTCCAATTTCTAAATATTTTTAAATACCTCTGAATTTTTGCCGGAAAATTTATTTTTTTCAATAAGTATTTACGGAAGAAATCACAAAAATATCAAATTTTTAACCCATTTTTTAGATATTTTTTGCATATATTTGCCATTTTAATGATCAAATTTATAATTTTGTCAATATAATTCAAAAACAACATTCAAAACCTTACAACTATTTGAATATTGAACAAGCTTTTTACTATTATTTGGCAGTAATTGCAAAGTTTTTTTTTTACAGTGTATATGAAAAAGACATAAATGAAACTTTTTACCAGAGCAAACTCATAAAAGTTTATATTTATAATTAGGAAAAAGTTTTCCTTTTCAAAAATAATTTAATATAGAAAAAAAAGTAGTTCTGTTTTTTTTTAATAATTTCCAAAATTATCCTTTCAAAAAACATATTCATTTATAATAAGTAGTTTTTTTTGTTAACAAAATAGTATCCAAATATTTTATAAAAGATAAAAATGAGTAATTAATAAACTTAATCATATTAATACTCAAAGGACTTATAATGATTATCCTTAATATCAAAAGGACCCATGTACATAGACCCAAGAAAACAACAACTCATTTAACATATAAAAGGAAAAGGAAAACTTATTTTTCCTATTTTTTGCTTTTATTTTCTTCATTATTATAATTGATGACTATTTCCTTTTTCCTGTTTTATAAATATATTAAAAATAAATGTTGAGTTCCAGTTATGTGTACATAAAAAATTTTTACATGTTTCAACTTATAAGTATGAACAGCTACATACCAGCCCCCTAAAACATTGAACCTAAAATTATTATTATGAAAATTTTTCTGAATAAAAATATTTTTATTTTATTCTCGGATATATACTCTTAAATATGAAAAGACTAACACATAATAAAACAATACAAAAAAAAAAGGATATAAATTGATCTTTTATACCATAATATCATTGTTATCATTATCACCAAGAAATAAAAAAAAAATATACGAGATTATACAATAAACTCATTTTAATATTATAAAAATAGAAAGAAACTCGCTATTGAAGGGGGAAAAAAAAGGTCAACTTATTATAATTATATTTACAATTGTGTTTTTGGAAGGACTCCTTTTCTCTTCATTTTAATGAAATTTTTCTAAAGAATTAAAAAAATAGTAGAGAAATTAATTCTGTTTGCTCATTTATTTAAGACAATATCGTATATTGTCTGTTCTACATATTTTCATTTGAAACTTTTAATAAGTAAATTGAACAGAGAGAATTAGAAGAATTGCAATAATAGTGATTGCAATTTTATAACTTCTAGTCCAATATCATCAATCGTTCAGTTTAAGCAATTTTTTTTTCTCAGTGTATTTTGGTACATAATTTTAGGTTATACTGAAAAAAAACTGCTTCAAAACGCAATTCGGAGTGCGGTATTTTTTTTGATATACTTAATTTATAAGTCGGTAATATGAATACACTGTGAAAAACGGGTAAAATTTTACGATAATAGCATATATTTGAGAAAAATTAGTCTAATATCGTAGATTTGTATTTCACCGTATCGTATTAGTTTTGCTTTTTCATAAATCTCGTAATAGTTTTACAACAATGTACTCATTACAATTCTTTGTGCAGCCAGACTTCTCTATCTCGTACTCTTATATATGGAGAACGGTTTACTTAGCATTTTTTCATTTAAATACATATTTTAGTACGTCATTATATTTAAGTCGTTAAATTGTTGTATCGTAAAATTATTATGTTAATTTAGTGGCTCAGAAAAATCTGTATTTAAGGCATTTTTATGTGTCTGAGGAATAACGCTTAAAAACCAGCATAGAGAAATAGAAAAGTGAATATTCAATAATGATTTCAAATTAATTTCCAACTATAAATTTGACTAAATTATATAGTTTAACGTTTATATACACGTGCAATTAAAATGTCTAAAGTAAAAAACTGTTTAATTTATGAACAAAATGGCTCCCTATTTATTCTGCGACACCATAAGTATAATCACTTCTATTTAGAAAAAAGTCATAATAATAAATTTTGTTTAATTGTACAAAAATTTTTTTTAAGAACATGCAAAATATTTGATTTATTGTAGCCAAAAAATTTAAAAAAATAATAAAAATAAATTCTATATCGATTATATACAAGTAAATTTTTTTACGACAATAACAACACTATAGCTTTTCGTTTTTTAAATTGTAAAATTTTATGCGTTCAAAGCTGTAAATGGCAAGGTTATTTTTATTATTTACACACTTTAATAACAATAAATTAAGAATAAAATAGCGTGTTATTTCAAATAGTTTTTGTACCCTTACAGAACGTTAATGTTATAATTATTATGTTTAAAATAAATTAAGAAGAAGAAGTGAGGGAAGAGGGATGGGTTTCTTCTAAAGAACATTGTTGCCAATGTATAATTACTTTCATGTTACGTTCTCATAATTGCTTTCCGGTAAGCATGAATTAATTTCGAATGCGCTATAACTATATAAAATATTATTGATTATAATAGTTTTCTAATTTATTTTATAATTTCCTAAATTCTTTAGAAAGTTACAGAATTAAATTAAATATAATGAATTTTAGCCGCACATTTTTTAATATATCAGAGAGGAAATTTTATACTTTGAGCGTATACGTAACATATTTGCAAAATTTACAGTCCTTGTATACTAACAACATGAATGAAATTAAATCTATAGGATATATACCAATAGCTGAATTTAAAATTGCATTACACAAATTAAAGTAATTAATTTAGCTCACCTTATGCTGTTAATGGAATCCAAATTATTCTATTATTATGTAACTCTTTAATTAACTCACTAAATATTTGAAATTTGGTGAAGAAATATAAAATTGATCGTACTTTGAAGTTAATTAGAATTAAGAGTTTAATAGCCCTTTACTTTATATTGACGTATAATTCATATACAAGATATGCAAATAAAAAATTCTAAATTTAAAATTTTTGATAATTTGACTTACGATATAATATTGAACTTTCAATATTTTAACAATGAAATAATAATCTAATAAAAAATCATTAGTCATTATATAAATTATAATCTGGAATATAATTAAGTATATCCTTTAATTGGGTTATTACAAAAGTATATGAGTAAAGCTAAATCAACAAAATATTAATTCGAATTTTTGTATTTTTGTATTTGACTCCTATAGTTTTAATTTGTATGCTTTAATTAATGCTTTTATAGTGTAAATAGAATTGCGTTTGTTTTAGAATTATATGTACACTCTTGCTATCATAGGAGAAATGAGTGATCTTGTACAAATTTTGTAATTATAGACGGTTTTGTAAATTCAATTTTTAAACTGTACATTTGATAGAATTTCAGGTATATAAGACTGTAATAAAAAGCTACTTCAATAGAAAATTTATAGAGGTCTAATTGTACTATGGCTGTGTTATAATATTGAGATTTATATAAACAACAAATATATGTTTTCTGAAGCACGAAACTGCGCGAAATTTTTTCGAAAATTTCTGAATTTTATAAGGTAAGAGAATTATAGGGTCTATGACACGATTATAAGCTGCAGAAGGACTGTGGTCACCCAGAAGTCCAAATCCCAAAAAAATCTAGAGTTGATACTAAATTTATTCGAATCATTAAATTTTATGACGAATGAGTAAAAATCAACAGTTATCACCTCAACCTACAAGTGGAAGACATATTGGTTTTACATAAACAAATCTCTCTCTAATGTACAATTTCGGAGTTTAAAATATCTTATATTACTGAATAATTGCCGACAATCTCAATGTAATTCGTATATGTAATTTCCAAATTTTTGAACAATATTGATTTCCTTTCCTGCTGTGCCCTTATGCCTAAGTATTCATACAATATCAATTTATATTTATACAAACTTTTTTTTTGAATTTATTGTATATTAAGGGTAGAAGGCATTGATACGCATAAAATAACATTAAACTTGAATATACAAGGAAATAAGTTCCCCGCAAAAATCATAAGGTGATGATGGCATTTACATTTTTCCAATTCAGTTCAGCCGGTTAAATTCTCTCTGCTGTCAAAATGTGACATTGAAAGTTGAGAAATTAAAATGAAAATTTCATATTTCATTGCACACATTTCAAAGAAATAAAAATGGTGGTATTTTGTATGTAATACAAAATACCACCATTATATATTGTATGTAATACAAAATACCAACATGCTTTATATTTTGTATGTAAGTGTTAACAAATTTTTAAAAATATATGTACATAATCGAAAAATAGAGAAGGAAATCGACAGGAAAACTTGAAAATAAAGGATAATATTTTGTTTCTATGAATGTTGTGTATGAAAAAATAAAAAAATTAAATTCAATCGTTTGATTCCTTTTTCAATGGAAACCTAAAAGGGAAAATAAAATTGTTTACGAATAATGTTGTTTTTCCTCTTTTTAGGTTATCGAACCCTCTCTTTTTTTTAGATTTTATCTATAAAAGAAGCTTAAATATTACATAGATTGTATTTTATATAGAAGATATATAAGAAAATAAGTTTTTTAATGAGCATTTGAAATGTTTGTGTATGAGAATTCATTAGATATTAAAGCAATTTTCTTAACACTTATATAAAATTCATAAGAAATAGCAAAAATTGATTGAAAATTTGGTGTTGATGGGAGCTAAATGGAAAAAAAAGAAGAAGAAAATTCTCAATAGAATTGAAAAAATGGCATTCCCCATTCAACTCTATATTAAATATTTTCTCTATGTTTACTCAAATAATCACACAAAAGCATCTTTTCCTCATTAGTTTTTGTAATTTTATAATCGAATTGAGTATATTCTACATACATAGACAGAGACTAATAATGATTAATGAAGTGACAAGAGAATTACACACAAATACAAACTTGTTGTTATTATTATTTTAATATCGTAATCAAAAATACATAAATTTTAATGTAAGTATTTCAAAATATTATGAAGCATGTAAATATTTATAAATAAGTAGATTTTAATGTAATTTACAAAAATTTTCCAAAAAATTAATTTTAATTCCGTTTTGATGTTTTTTATATTATTAACGCTTCAATTAAATTCAATAATTGTATGAAATTAAAATTATTATCGCATGCATTTTTAAAAACTGTGGAATTTAAAGAGCTTTTTCAAAAAATATTTGGAGAAAGTTTTAAAATTAAAAAATATGGTAATGAAACAAAATTGTAAACAAGTACCGGGAATACAATTAACATTATGTATGTATATAGGGATGTCAACTTATATTCAAATGCATGTTATGCATATAATGCGGCCAGAATAATAAATTATTTATTAAATGAAATAACATCTAGCCAGTTATAAGGAGTTGAAAATGCCAACGGCTACGTAATAATATTATTTTGATATTTATTTAAATTTTATGCTTTATAATGCCTCATATAGCATTTGTAATAATGACAATGAATATTGAAAGATATGAGAGACGTTTAGTTATTTCAGTTTTTTTTGGCAGTGTAAAATTTAAATTAGAAATTTTAAAAATAGTTATGTGGCTATTGTGTAAGTTCATGACGTTGAAAGACATTTCTGTTTCTTTTTCTATGTACTGAATTTAAATTGAACTTAATTTGAAATTAGTTTCAAGAGCGTTTAAATTTTGAATTCATTTCAAGATTTTAAGGTTGCATTTAATAAAAAATTGCCGATTAAGTGTGTGCTAATTCGTACATTTATGTTTAACTTAGAATAGGTATATATATAGTTTTGACGAGTATGTGTAGATGTAATCAAAATATTTCAGAAAATTTGAATCAAAATAATAGAAATTTTATTAAAATTCATGAAAACGCATAGAATCTTTAATAAATCAACTTTTGCAGTATGGCAGTAGTATAATAATCTCTGCTGCCACCGAATCGATTTTCTTGTTTTTAAAATATTTAACAACGACCTGCTTCTCCGAAAAAATGCTGAAAACAAACATAATACAGCTGCAGCCCAGTTGTCTTTCGATGCCACCGAATCGAATTATCTTCGGTTATGAAGTAAAATCTTCGTCCTTCTCTGTAATCGTAGTCTAATTTTAATAATAGCATAAGTCTACCAGTTTGAATTTAACTTTTATGAAATTTTCAGGATATTTAATTTATAAATTTTTCTTATTAAGTACTTACATTTAATATTTTTGTGAATTCAAAAGAATTTTTAACCAAAATCAATTTTTTATAATAAGAAAAATGTTTTTCTAAAGTTTTCAAATTACTTATAAGAATGAAAATTCCCAGAATTTTACAGCTCTTTCTTTCGCTTACTAAATTTTTTATGAAAAACAAAAGAATATTAAAGAATTGCAAAAATAAACAACACATTAATTTTTTGCAATGGTTCCTTTTTTTTTTGCTTATTATTATTGTTGTTCATTTGTTTATTTTTCAATTTCGTGCCATTGCCCATCTTTATTATTAACAGATTGCGGTCTTTACTTTAAGAAAGTTAAAAATTATTTTAAAGAAAATAAAAAATATCCTTGTTAATTCTATTGAGTCTGTTTGTTCGGCTGACTTCTTACAAAATTAAATATGAATCGGCAACCAATGGATTTCTGATGAAAATAATGTGATCCCCCCAGTGGAAAAACTTAAAAATTAATGTTGCACAGAATTTGTTAATTTAAAATTATAAAATAAAATTCAGCTTATAAGTGGTAATTGCTGAATTGTGTATTGATACCAAATTATTGTATTGGTGATGTCAGAATTCTTTTATAAAGAAAAAAATTCGAATTTTTATCAGAAGTTCTTTTAATCTCTAACTTGTTTTCGGTTTTTTGTAATAACAAATTATATACGAAAATTATTTTTAAGAACAAATGAATGCTACAAGCCAAAAATACACGAAATTTTAATAAAAGAAAAAGAAAACCCAAAATCAAAATGAAAAAAATAAATGTAAGGACCTACGTGATATATTTAAAAATTTCACTCAATCTTTTCGCATTTGTACAAAATTTTTAAGAACTCTTAGTGTGTCTTTTCTTTTGCTCTGTTTTTTTTTGTTTTACCCTTGTTTTGTATTTTTCCGGCAAGCTAAAGGAAATGAAACTAAATAAGTATTAACATTTTCGCTTAGAATCAAATCAAATTGAATATTTTGCCATCTCAGTGGGATGTCATCGTTTCTTTGTTTATTTTTTTTGGTAAATGTTTGATTTAATCATAAAAAATACAAAGGTAATAACAGCAGTTTTCTGTTTATTACATTTAAGTTTCTTTGCTTGTTGTCTTTCTAGAGATCGTGGTCAAGTCATCAAACACTAAATGGTATCAATATCATTTTACATCTGATTCCAAAAAAAAAAAAAAACAAAATAAGAATAGTAAGGTAAATTGTTTTTCTTTTATGAAAAGTTGAAAAAAAAAAGAAAGACCACCCGTTTACGATTGATTATGATGTATCGTGCGCATATAAAAGGCAGTAGGTATTGAATAATCAGAAAATATCATAGTGGTTACTTTCAAGAACAATTGAAATGAATATTGCACAGAATTATTTGTATAGTTGGTCCGGTTTACTTTAAGTTTTTGTTTGATAAAATCAGTTCATTGGTTAGAAGTGGCCAGAATTGAACTATTTTGATTTATTTAGTAATTCATTTTGTAATTTTTATTTTGCTTATACTAAAACAATAAATTAGCTTAAAAAAATGCTGAATAAGATTTTATGCGCTGAATAAGTTAAATTAACGTTAGATTTAGATTTTGATGTTAGTCTACATTTTTATTACTATTTAAGTATCAAAAATTAAACATATTGAATTAAAGACAGTCAATTAATGGTAATTTTGAGTTTTTGATATTTAAACTGTAATCATGCCACATAATGACACAATTCAGCAATTAGAAGTTATAAGCTGAATAGTGCAGAATTTTAATAGTACTGCAATTGAAATATCAGATTATGCTGGAATACTTCCAGTTCGAAATATAGATGATTGTAAGCGAAAATTTTTCTCATCGGAATTTTGATGATAATTATGAACTGTTATAACTGAATTTAATTATTTTTGTATTATTATACAATTCAGCTTATAAGTTGCTATTGCTGAATTGTGTAATAATATAATATAATTAAAATTTTTAAGTCAGATGTTATAAAAAAATGCAACTTCAATTACATAACACATGTCCAATACTTATAAGAATAATATTTTAATAGATTTACAATTGTTATATTGTTTTCAGTTAGACACAAGTAAAATAAGTAAAATATGTAATAAACTCATGTCATCAATTGGTTTATTATCATTGAATAAGAAAATACAAAATGAAAAATCTATCATTTTTTTTTTCTTTAACAAATAATTCTATTTTTTTTTGTTTTTTGTTAACTTTTATAATCTGATGTGTTTTATTGTAAATAAAACTTAAATAGACTATAGAATGGGTCAAAGTAAGAAACGTGACAATTGAAAGGTTATTTAGATTGTTTTTATTCTCTTTGATAACTGCACACATAAAAACATAAAAAACATAAAATAAAATCCATTAAAAAAATCACTTTTTTTTTGTCTTTTGTTGACTTTTTCTTCGGAATTTTTAAAAAACCCAAAAAAAAATTGTGGAAATTAAAACTCTGTTACTCACTCTGTTAATATCGATTCAATATTTTATATTTGCTATACTGATATACAAGTAGGAAACAATTAAAATATTGTAAATTTTATTTTAATTTTTTATCTTTTTACAAATTAAGTAATACAAAAAAAAGCGTTTATATTTCAGGTTCGGTTCGGTATTGTTATTGCATTTATGACGTGATATTTCCGAAATATTTTGTTAAATGCAATTAAATAAAGGCAATGAACATTTTCAATAATACAAAAATGTTAAAAATAAAAAGCATTATACAAAATTATTTTAGGTACAATTTTTTTTTTTTAAATTTAATGAAAAATTATTCAATCGAATGCACACATCTGAATGAGAAGGTCATAAAATTTTAGAAATAAATCAATAAAAAAAATTTATGTTATTTTTGCTATTTTATTACAGTAAAGTTGCTCAACCAGAAATTTTTCTCAGTGTTATTCTTGATTTATAAAAAGGTTTAAATTGGAACCAGTTGAAAATTAGAAATTTATTGAGTAAGTATTTGGTATAATATGCTTTCTTTCTTTTCAAGAAATTGAGTGGTATTACCAAATAAATTTCTTAAAAATTTTAGGAACTTACAGGACATTTTCCATACTGCACAGAAAAAAATTATTGGAACATATCAGAAATAATTGTGTACTTAACTAAGTAAGAGTATTTATTGCTAAAATTATAACTTTTTGGAAACAACATGAATTACAAATATTTGCAAAGTTTTAGATATTTCATTGCTTTCACAGGAGAAGTGAATTTCTAGATAGCTTGTCTGAAGTGATTTCTGAACTTACATTGTGATTTTGCTTCGGGGCACAATATAATTTGCTTTATTATGGGACACAATGAATTATTGCAATAAGTAATAACAATATTTATTGCAAGGAATCGAATCCGAATTCGAAATAGTATTAAAAATTTTTCTACATGAATTTGAACGGAATACGTTTGCAGCCCACTTTTTCTATTTGATCAATTTAGATTAGTTTCGGAGAATACTTGTAATTCTTTAATATAACCTATTCAAAAACTGAAATACTTACGTGGATATAATGGTAACTAATTTAATAAATTATTATTTTTACATGCATATATCAATAAAAATAAAAATTTAGCACTTCCGTTCATATAAAATTTAACTTAATTTCTATCAGCTTTTAAAAAATTCAAAGACAATAACACTCTTACTTTTACGATTTCGATTTGAATTCAAAAACTTGTTGAAAATTTATCTTCAAAATATTGTATTAGAAGAGGCAAAAACAACAAAATTGTTCATATTAATTAGACACGGGGCTTTTTCACACTTCAAATTCTTTTTTGTCGATATTTGAGTTCTAATGTACTTATGTATACGTATATACATATGTATGTATGTTCATGTATGTCTCAAATAATCCATTAGTCATCGTAATTATTGTTATTTTAACGTTGCAGAAATTAAAAACAACAAAAAAAAATGAAAATAACATTTTTGATTAATAAAAGGCAGGCATAAGTAAAACCAATTTTTGTTTATTAAAAAAAAATATCGCAATGATAAACAGACAAGAAGAAAAAAAACAGAGATTTTTTGTAACGAGATTTCCCCCGTTTTCTATTGATAAAATCATCGTAAAAGAAATCAAACTTAAGATTAATAAAAATTTATGAGTGAGCCGGTGAAAATCAATGCCATATTATAACGTTTTGATTTAAAAAAAAATTTAGTATTATAAAAATTGTAAATATTAATAAAAAAAAAATGTGTGATGAGAACAGCACATGGTTGATCGATCACAATGTAAATAAATTTCCTGAATGAAAGTTCAAACAAATCTGGCATCTGCTGCTCAAAATAGTATGAGTTTAGCAGCTACTATCCAAGAACAATAACATCAAGGCCCGCCTTACCTTTTTATTGAATGCAATTTTTTATACAATATTAAAACTTATTCTATTGTCGTCAAATAGAGCTGAGATTTCAACAATATTTTCAGAAAATCAATTAATGATTGTGCTTAAGTAAGTTTTTAATAAAATTCTAGTTCTGAGTGCAAAAAAAGTATTTATTTCATTTTTCATCTCAACACAGGAGGATAAAATATAAAATTAAAAGAAAATCTACTAAATTCACCTGAATAATGTTCGTAAATATTGGATTGTTGGGTTATGGTAACAATAAAGTGTTTAAAATTGATCAATTCACATTAACACAAAAGAAATTCAAATACATGCATGAATTGTCATTAAAATCGAGTCAATCAAAGGCACAATTAATGAAACTCACCGGAGCATAGCAAAAGTGCTTGTATTTCACTTAAAATTTTAACATGCATAAAATTTAATAGGAAAACAATACCTCCCTATTATCGATGGCATACTAATAACATAACATAACACAATGCCTAAAGCAATTTGTAAGAAGTGAAAACTATTTAGAAGGAAAATGTTTTTGTTTTATAGACTTTTGTTAACACAAAAAACCACACGATTTTTTTAACATACTAACTCGCTTATGCATGTACGTATATAAAAAATATACACTTTTAATTTCATTATAATGTACGCATACATGCTTAAACAGCATTATAAAATAAGATGTCAAGAACAGGTGAAATTCCTACCGCAAGCATATAAGGAGAGAAAAAACATCGAAATTTTTTTTTTTGTGATTTTAATGCTCAACGCGAATGAGAATTACTTACATACTTACGATAACTCCAATTTTTGTTAATAATGGTAAGTGAAGTAATTTAGACGAGTGCTGAGGAATGGTGTGTGAACCACAGACCATAGTTGAATTGTAAAAAAAGAAACAGAACAGAAATTGCAGAAAAAAAAGTAAATTTGTAAAATTAAGGTTAGAAAAAATCACAGGAAATACTTATATACAATTAAAATGTAATTTTATTTGAATGTTCGTAAGTAAGGCAAAATTTCAAATAAATTTAGATTACTTGCTAACATTCAAATGCTTAAATCATAATTTACGATTTGATTTCTTATTAAATATAAATTAAGGTTCTTAATAAAAGTGTAAGTATAAATTTAATGTAAAGAGATTTGGAAAATTTGATTAAAATAATTTTTTGCTAGAATTTATACTCGGCTATTACTCAGCTACACCGCATTCAATGATATTCTGTAGTGGTGTGCGAATACTAACTATTCATTATTTCAATAATCGTTATTTCGAGAATTCGAATACGAGAAGTGGTTCCTCATAGATCAAGAATATTCGTTGCTCAATGCTCACACATAATTTTTCATATTACCACATCAAGTAATTTGGACTATTTTCGTTATATATAGTCAATAGGATAATCAGAATGATGCAGATTCGTATTAGAATTGATTCATTTGTTGTTGTTGTATGGGTGCGGTTATTACATTGTGATGTTAATATTACATTTAAATGTTGTACTTATAAGCGGATAGGATATTGGTTTTTTTTTTAGATTTGTGTACCGTTAATTATTAATATGCATGTAAATGCAAGTGTAAAATTAAAATTTAGTCACACTATAATTATGATTCAAAAAATTTATTTTGATAAAGAACTTTAATATGACCTTTGAGTGCCTAGTAACTATTAAAACGTAACGAGTACGGATTAGTGAAGTAATGAGTATTCATGGATACTACAAAGTAACTGCATAGTACATTCCTAATATTCTCTTAAAAATTTGTCAAAATCCTATAATGCCAATTTTTGATTAATCTTAATTGATAGTGGAAGGTTTTTGTTGAATTTTAATTGCAATTATTAAATAATTTGAAATTAGATCCATTTGAAGCACATTTTATTTTTAATTACTATATTATTATTACTCAGAACAGCTATCTATACAAGTGTCGAAATAATTTTGTTAAACCTCACAGTGTCTATAGGTTAATACAACCGTTTTCTGTAATATTTTCTTAAAAGCTGTAAGTCAACTTGAAAATGCCATTATTTTACAGTAATTTTGTTTGTTTAGCGCAAATTAAATCGAAAATGAAGTCATTTACATGAATATGAAAGTTTTGTACTCCATTACAACTCTTTTATTTTTTGGTATACATAAATTCGTTAACAACATCAAGTCATTGATCGTACGAAGTCATATATTGTTAATTATAAAATTGAAATTTTCAAGTGGCATTATCTGCGTATAGAAAATTATTAGAAATCTATGTAATTTAAGCTATGGTACATAATTACATTCAGATGTAAAAATTTTCCATATTGATTATATGACAAAAAATAATGTGATGCAATGAACTTAAATTGAAATGAACTGAAATTGAAGACGTCTTCCTCTTCATCTACAAAATCTCTTTATTTTTCTTGTCCCAAATATTAACCATCTGGTAAGGGATAACAAACTTAAAGAAACGAAAACAAATTACAAGATTCAGAACTTGAACATAAACAAAAACTTGAATATAGGAAAAACAGAAAAAAAAATCATGTCAGCGTGTAAATAAACTCATTTTACATGTTGACTTAATGAATTCTTATACGTTCATCAACTCAATACTCATATCACTTCCGTCATTTCCATATACCATATGTAACTTATTATAGCTCATTTAAGGAGGAAAATATGAAAAAAAAACGAAAATAAAATAAAAATCTCATAAATATCTGTTTTCATTAATAAACAGTTTTTTTTGTGTGTATATACCAAGATACCACCAAGTGTGTAAGGCGCTTTTAGTGAAAAATGTGCATTCTTATACTTGTGTATGCTCACTTCACTCATTACTAATGCCTATGAATTCCTTTTGTTTTTTTTTAAGAATTTTTGTTTTAATTTTTATTTTCTTTTTTGTTTTATTCTTTATTTTCGTAAATTACAATCTGCATTATAACAATTGTTATACGTATGTATAACAATAATTTACCGTATGAAAAATAAATATGACATAATATTTTTAATATAACAATGACACCTACATTGCATATTATATTCTTGCATCGTATTTCTGATTTTGAGTACAAAGTTTGGCCCAAAAATTTAAAGTGACATTTTAATATGCGGGGACCAATCAAAGGGTTCATTTTAAATTAATTTACATACAAGTTGTAGAAAAATTTTTTTAATAACCTTGGGTAAAATTCTTTTTTTTTTTTTTAGTTTTCCTTTGTGAATTGTTGTATATTGATTGCAATTATTGGCTGAGACCGCACAATTCATCTTTCTTCAACAAAGTTTTTATTCTTGAATCTACTTTATTTCCATAGTGTTCATCAAAAATTGGATTCTTTTTTGTATTTATGGGTAATATGAAAAATTTTGCTTTACTCGCTGTAAGCTAAAGAATTTATTGGAGCTTGTTAGTTTAATAGAATTTACAGAGCTAAAAGTCAAAGTAAAATTATAGCAAGAAATTAAGAAAAAATTTGTGAAAACGCAAAATTTTCTATTAATAAGAAATTGAAAATAAAAAATAAATACTAAAATTTGAATTTCTTTTAACTATAATTTCATTTTACTTAATTCGGATTAGTGATTAGTTCTTGTTGCGGTCGTCTTCTCTCAATTCTACTCCTATCCTTTCTTATAGTAGCCTTTCAATAACAAATAAACAGCTTTTGTTTAGTAAGAGTCAAATTTTTAAAAACAGTATTTTAAGGGTACTCGTAACATACATGAGACAAAATAGTTAATTATTTACATTACTCACATGTAATCTACTTAATCAACAAATTGACCAACTTTTTCACCATACCACACTGATAGACTTTAAAATTGCATTGTTTTCCGTTTTTTCTCTTTTCTAATAACTTTATTTTTCAATTTATCGTGTCCATATATTATTAAAAACATCAAAAAGCACAAGGAAGAGAAAAAAAAATAAAAAGAGAAAAATAGAAATTCATTCATGATCATTTAGTTATTGTCATTATTATTCTCATAATATCATTATTGTTGGATGTTCATACTCTCAGTACTGATATTTGATGATGGTTGGTGCAAAAAAAAAAAAACTTTTTGCATTATAATAATAACAAGAAAATAAATAAAAAAGAATACCACCATCAAAGTTTTCATCAACACCATACACCTAGCTATATAAAGAGTCAGTCCGTGTTACCATCATCATTATTATCATTTATCATCAATCACATCAACATTTTCATGTTGTCATTCTTCTTGTCATTCATTGTCTTCTTCATTTGCATCAAGCGATTATTATTTCTGGTATGTTATATGATTTTTTTTTTCAACTAAATAATAGCAGAAATATACTCATATTATGTATATATATATATATATATATGTATATATGACTTTATGTGTAAGGAAAACGGCTATATTTCGACCCTTTCTATTCGGTCGATCCTATGGATATAATTCGATCCTAATACGGTTTTCTCAAACCATATATACTATAAGTTCGGTCCTATGTTTGGGCTTAAGAAAATATGTAGTTAAGGGGTTAAGCAAATATAATAAAAAAAATTTAGGACCGTCTTAGATACATACATTCAATTTGAACCATGTTAGGAACAATCGGCATGAAACAAAGAAACGTGTTATTTTAAATATTTTCTTGAAATTTTTTTGCAAGAATGTTATCAAAATATTAGAAACAAGAAAATTATATTAAACAAGAAAGTATAAAGATTGTAACATTTCATATTTGGGCTTCTTAATCACAACAAATTATTATTATACAAATGATTTGTGTCTATAATAATTCTCCGAATAACTTTATACTTACAGCATATTTACGAATCGAATAAAGTATACTATTAGGACCGAATTAGGAACACACAAATTTTTTGCGGACCGAATCAGATATTTCACATACTTATGCATTTGAAAATTAATAATTTTAATTAAAAATTTATTTAAAAGTGATCGAAACCGAAGTATAATAATAATGGAAAGAGTTCAAACTTTTACTGGGTCTAATCTTTAAAGCGTTGAAGATATTGTGTATTTTATGTTAGAGGTGTACAAAATATGCCAGAATCATAGCCGTTTACCCTATATATATATATGGATTTTAAAGAATGAAATAACTTGTGAGGAAGAAAATTTTATTTTTTTTATCTGTACTACAATGGCAAATCATCACTATTAAAATATGAAAATATAATAAGTATTAGACTTTGTTTTTATACTTTTTATATACACAAAGCACATTAACACATTGCTTAGATCTTACAAATAAAGGGATGTTGTTTTTGTTTATGGAGTACATTACAAAATAGCATATAAATACGGAATACAGGCACCAACTGTATAGGTATTATACTGTTTTACCTATATACTTAGTACCCGTATAGAAAGAAGTCATTGTATGAACAGATAAATTTGAAAAAAAAGAGAAGGAATAACAAGAAACAACGTTTTTTTTCATAACACTTCACAGCTTCCTTTTTCTCAATTTCATAAAAACAAACAAATAAAATTGGAATATAAGACGACACTAAACCATAGTGGTTGTTGTATACATATATATTCACAGATTATGTAGTTATATATGAATAACAAATCATAGTATATGACACTAGTTATTCAATGAGTTCAGAGTGCTGCTGCCATCTATGTAAGTATAATATAAACAAAATAATATAGTTGAAAAGAGAAAAAAAACAGTAGGTACTAAAGTTTAAAATGAAGACAAGAGAAAATTTTTCTCTTTTTTTCGTTTTTTTTTTTGAAATTTGAGATTTTAGGGATGCTATAGGGGAACTTTTATTTCTTTTTTTAATTTTTATTTATTCTTCTTATGTTTCTTTATTTATTTTTCAGATCCTTGCACACTAAAAGAAGGAATTGCTTTTTTTTTTTTTGAAATTAAAAACTTTTAAATATTTTATAAAGCAAAATCTCTACTTTTATAACAGGGAAAACTTCTTAATTTTAGTAGCTTCCGTTTTAAATTGTAAGTGTTTATATTGGTTACGGTTATACTATGTTCTATATGTATATATATATACAGAAATATAGTTGCTTTAAACTATAGAAATTGAATCGTCCTGAGAATGAAAATCTATATATAGTTTATACACTTGTAGTTAGTTAGCCTTAATTTTAAGGAATGTCAAATAAAATAAAAATGTCATGTACTTATATATAGGACATTGCAACAGAAATATAGTTTGTAATTTAAGTCTTATGAACCCAGAATATTAAAATTAAAGAACGTACATGAATTTGTATATGAACCCATTATTAACCCTTGTGAGGTCACGAATGATTCGATTTATAATAATATTTTTAAATTTAAAATGTAATAGAATTTGAAAAAAAAAAAAATACTTGGTACTTGATGAGTCAAATAGAAAATTGTAAATCCGTCAAGTGCTTCAGTAAAAAGAATTTATTGAATTCAGAACATAATGATGTTTTCATGTTTTTTTTTTGTGCTTCGTAGTTTCCGAACAAATTTTTTCATTTTTTGACTACGATAGATGAGTCCGATAATCTCTTCGAATATTTGTTCAAATTCTATTTTTACTGCGAACAAACCTAATTTTGTTTCGTAACTTTAGTTTCAAATCAAATTTTTATTGAAACCGATTCTTCGATTCGGACATTTGCATTTAAAGTTCGACTCCTAATTAATATTCAAATTTAACTCCCACTTTGAATCTGAACTCCGGTCTACAATTCAACACTGAAATTCGCAGTTGCATTCGCATAATACATTTCTTAAGAATGGAAATTTTGTAGCATGTACAAGTTCTTAACAGTAAAATTTGTAATGTACAAATGTTAATATAACAAAAATATCAAATCAATATGAACAAATTTAATTCTAATCTCAACTTTTTAAAGAATTTGAGTTTGACAGAATTAACAATTATTTCTGAAAACAAAATTTTATTGAAAGACCCTGTGTACTTGTATATAGGTAATTTATGAAGATGTTATATAATAGAACAGTTACAATATAATTCAATAGCTGTTATTTAGCATAGCATGAAAATTATAAAATGCATTTTTATTTAAAAAGAATGATAAAAACAAACAGAAGAAATTTCCTTCCGATTTGGCAAGAACAATTTTCTTTTTTGTTTATTTGTGTTTTTTGTTTAAGAATCAAAAGAAAGATGCCGTCAGAATAGTTTTGATTTTTTGTTTTTTTAATTTTTGCTGCCACAGAATAATATCTTTCTTTACATCCGTAATTTTTTTTTAAAGGATAAAGAACGGAAAAACAAATAAATGTACAAACACATGTAAATACATAAAATGAAAGAAGTAGTGAAAAAAACGTGCTTGCAGAGCCACAGTAGAATTAAGCAAATAGAAATTTCTTCTTCTATGTATAACTATTATATAAATATTGCATGTTTTCTATTTTTGGCGTCAGTAAAATAAATTTCAGTTCTAATTTAAGATATTTTTACCTAGACTATTATATTAAATTTTTTTTTTAATAAGGAAAACAACCTCTGAAGAATAAAAACAAATAAGAGCGAAGAACTGAGGGCAAAAGAAAAAAAAAATTACAAAATAAAAACAGTTTTTCTCCTTGTATAGAGAATTAGTAAGAAACTTTTAAATTATTATTGTGAATTCTATAATGTTCTAACTGTACTTTGACTTCAAAAAAAAATTTGCTAGAATTTCTTAATTGAAAAGTCTATAATCCTTGTGGTTAAATTACTATTGTTCGTTTCTATTTTTATATTCTCTTATTATACTTATAGAAAAGAAAGAGTAATAAAATTCTGTGTTGGCTTACAAAACTATATTTGTCTTGTTTTATATAGTAGGAGTCAAGAGATTTGTTTTTGTTTTTTAATATTATATAATTCAAAGGGGAAAAAATATAACTTTTATACGTAATTCTACATAAAGAATAAGAAAATAAGGAAATGAACATAGAGAAATTATGTATTATTATAAAAAAATATCAAAAATGTAAAACAAAGAGAAAGAGAGAGAGAGAGTGAGAGAGGAAAAATAATATTTTTTAAGAAATTAAAAAATTTAATTTCAAAAAGAACAACAAAAAAACCTTGTAAAATAAAAAGTAATTTAACATGAATAAAGAACAAATCTGTAGAGATTCTTGTTGACGGGGTCGATTAATTTTTTGTTTTATTTTTAGAAAAAAAGGATAATAATAATTGAAATACAACAAATAATTAAGTAGGGCAAATACAAAATAGAAACAATTTAATCGATTTCAAAAAATTGCAATAAAAATATAAATAAAATTTGAAATATTTGGATTTGATTTAGAATTTAAGAGCATTAAATTTCTAAGAATAGAATTTGATTAGGGTAAAACGTGAAAATAGCATTGAGTTTTCATTAAAATTTTTTGAATATTTTAACCCTCCCGTGGCCACATAATATAATTATGCAACAAATTAATTGTATATCTATTAAGTACCCCAACAAGTTCTTAGTAATTTACAATTGGGCGTTATTTTGAGAATGCCACATTATTTTTAAGCTTCAGTCTTGAAAGACAACCTAAGATATTCGACGTCTATTAAGTTATTTTGGGAAAGCTGAACAAGCAAGTATGATAACTTAGTCATGCCTCTTACAATCTCTCAATTTCGTGAATATTTTCAATTTTTGCATACCATTAAATCCTGTATTAAAGTTAAATCGAATATTTAGTTAATACTCTTAAAAATATATAAAAAATAATTTTCACATTTCAATTATTATTCAATTAAATTTTGAATAAAATTTATAAATACCAATTAGAGAAAAGTTAGTAAAAAAAAAATTTAAAAATTTTTCGATTTCTACTTGAATGTGAAACAAGATTCTTTTGTTTTTTGTCAAAACCAATTAAAATTAAAATATTCATACGTGTATAGGGAATTAAATCAAAAATTCAAATTTTATTCTAAAAGCAAAAAAAAACTGTATTTTTCTATATTGTCCTAGTAAATTCTAATTCTCCTGGTAAAGGGTGATTTTTTTTCAATGTTTGGTTTTTCGTGATTTTGCTTATTGTTATTTAATTATTAGAGTTTTCAAAGTTAATAAGTAACAAAGAGTAAATTTAATTTTCCATTTCACATTGGATTAACTGGCGCCCGAACACTGCTTTCAAATTATTTAATTATTCAATTACTTTCGGCTAGTACCTAATTCATTGCACGTTTCTATGTTAACACTTATTAGTACCTAATTCATTGCCTGTCCATGTTAACACTTTCTTCGTCATACGTTACAGCTTTCAAGTGTTACACCGATTCAATTTAGTTCTTTACGGAGGAACTGGCACCCGAACATTTTCTTCCAAACTATTTATTAACAAATACTAAATAATTAATTACCGGTTCACCGTTCAACGAAATTGTGGGATTTTACACCTCTATACTATTTTTCTTTTTGAAAGTACATGACAATTCCTAATGACAATTGAATTGAAATAAATATTAATTTTAATTTTCCTAGTATTTTTCCAAATTGCTCAAAAAAATCACCCCTTATAAAGGCGCTCGAGTGCGATTTCATGAATATTTTAAATTATTAAATCTAAAATAAATTTTTATTTTCTGTACAGAATCAACTTTTCTCAATATCGTTAGATAAATAGCAAGTGCTTTTATAAATTTTTTTATTTTTATAGAAATTTTTAAAGTTTGTCAAGTTTAAAATACAATTTTATTTTTATACAAAAGAATAAATTAAACACAATTTGAAATGCTTAGTATTTAAAAATGAATTTTAAATACATTCTTATTGTTAGTTAGAATAGACATTTTTCCTTGAAATCATTATAGTATACATTTAAGCAACTGAACCATAAAACCGCATCACCTTCAATCATTTTGCTTTGTATTCTATCTCAATCTATATGTCCTCTTTACATAGGTATGTAAAAAAATTAGAATGTTTACATGTAATAAGCTCCTATGTATGTTGAATTTTTAAAATTTCAAAAATGCAAAAAAAAACAAAACAAAAACAAAAATATTTATGTAAACTCCTTTTTTTTTGCTTTATTTATTTTTCGTTTTACTTGTTTCTTTTTATTGTACTTACATAAGTAAGTAATGTTTAAACTAGGTAAACAACATTTAGGTTAGTATAAATTTGGGATTGTATAATAAAGAATCCTTGATAATATTTTTATCAGTAAGTGTACAATAACTAAGTCGAAAGAGGAAAGAAGAAAAAAAAAAAATTAAAAATAAACAAATTTGGCCTTCAGGAATTGAAATTATGTGATGCACTATAATGTGAGTAGAATATGAAAAAAAAGGATGTGTAAGGATGTTTCTCTTTTCATAATATTAAGGTAGTTTAATGGTGTATATAGTTTAAATATAGACGTTATACTTAGATAAAGGTATGCTTTCATACATATAAGTAGGAAGAAGGCTGGTAAAGATGTAATATTGCAATATGAGGAAAATATCAACGTGAGATTTTTTATTAATATTTTAGTTAAAAGTTGAAATTTTCACATTTTCCGCTCTCTTATTCTCTTCGCTCTTATTGTTCATTCTTTACTATCAAAAAAATGGTGTAACATCACCTTATTTATATGAAATTATTAGTGAAATGAAAATGTTATACAAAAAAAGTGAAAAAGACATTCAAAATAAAAATTTTTTTTTGCTGTGTTCATACATTTATAATGAAGTTGACATACTCAAATGCCATCACATATGGAACAGACGGTAATTTATTTATAATCATGTTGCAGAACATGTAGCAGTACATATGTACATACTCACACATAGACTCGTTAGATACACAAGTTAGGAGAGGAATGAATATGCTAAGAACGAGTAAGTATTTGACTTAATTTTAATATTTAACAGTTTTAGTTTAACAATAAATTGAAAATTTTTTGTTTTTTTAATTTTTGAATTCATAAAAGATTTTTAAATGAAAGTTTTTAAATGTAAACCATGTGTTAGAATTATAGAGAAAATTGGCTTTGAAAATTTCTGCTCAATTAAGTTTTGAAGCCTTATTAAACAATTATAAAAATCTTAAATCAAAAATTATTTTAAAAAATTTTCTAAATTTTTTAAAATAATTTTTGATATAAGACTTATTATTTTAAATTAATAAGTCTTATATTATTAGCCAAATAAAAAAATGCCACGAATTAATTAAACAAAAAAAAAAAAATATGAAAAAATTAATTTATTTTTTTCCCCAGTGTTTTGTTATACAAATTTTCAATTTGCATTGTATTTAATTGCTTTTATCAAGACAAATTCCTTCAAATTCAAATTGCTTTTTCAAGCATAATATAGGTTGTAGTATTTACTAATAATTTTATAGAGCGTGCAGAGGTTTAGGATCGAAATACATCCAATATTATTTTGTTTTTAAGAGTTCACTATTTTCCAAACAGTAGAGCTTACGATAGAGGCCCTATTGTGCAACAAATTTTTTTTTTCTTGCTAACGAAGATCTGCAGGTTACTAGAATTAGAATTATATTCCATATAATTCATATGGAACCCTCTGTATACTAAAAGAAACATTTCGTTTATTATGCATTTGTACTAAGCGAAATTTGTTTTTGAATTTTAATTAATTTATTAGAAATATTGTAATTTTTAGCTTTAGCTAATATTCCATACTTTACTTAAAATTCTGAAAACAGATCAAATAGAATAAAATTTACAGATTCGAAAAAATAGAAAATTTGATTGCTAAGTGAAGCGGTAATAGGATAAAGGGGTTACCTTACATTTTCAACTTAACACTTTTTTTCATTAACAAAGTGTAAAAATATTAACGTTATTATTATTTAACTGCTATGTGCACTGTAAATCTCGTTTTCTATTAAGTTTCTAGCTATAAAAGTAATCACAATTGAAAATATACAAAATTTAATGTTGTTCTATCCGAACAGCTCGATTTTCGTCAAAATGTTAGTTAATCCCCTTGTCCACTTACCTTTTCAATTGCAATAACTATAGATTTCAACCAACAATTCGAATTAAGTTATTTTTAATTTATTACTTACTACAAAATATTCAGAACATACTTGTATTTTAAAATGCTAGACTGTAATATTATATCTGTACTACACCTGTATATGTAAAAGTATTCTGATTTATTTTTATGAAAACGTGTACATAAGTATATACTCGTATTTATTTAAAATGTTGTAAAAAAAAATCAAAATTTTTGAAAATTTCAAATTATAAATTTATAAAAATTTTTTTTTTTCTTTTTTACTTTTATAAAATTAAGCAATGAATTAATAATAAGGATAATACGCTCAATACATAAATAATATTATTATTCAAAAAAGTAAATATACACATAAGTACAAGCCCCTATAGTACTTATATATATATATATAAGAATGTATAAGAATGATGCTTAACTTTATCCCGAAAAATTATCATATTTATTTTTATTGCCGAGCACTACTCAAATATATACGCACACGTAATACCTAAGAGAAAATTTCAAAAAAAAAAAAAAGAAAAAAATGGAATGGCACACAAAAATAAATTTTGAATCCTGTTTACCTTAATTTTTAATGAATGGAAGGAAAAAAGGATGAAAATTTTTTTTTTATTTTGATATCTCGTAAGTACCAATAAATGACAATGAATAACTGGAAAAGTAAATTTTATGTAAAATAAGTATGTACTTTTTTTTTTTTTGTTTTTTTCATAAGAAGGATGAAAAAATTTATCATAATAATTTTTATAAACTTTAAGTATATCAAAAACTTTTATATTATTATATTTACTGCATAGCTTTAGTATAGGAATACAACTATAGTATAACTTAATATTAAATGGGTTTTAGTGGTAGGCAACTTAAATTTCCGCTATTAAAATGAAACTACGAAATAAATAATCGATCTATAGGAAATAGCTTCATTTGAGAGGTAATTTCATGCAACCCAAGGATTAAGGACATTAGACGCATTGACAGAGAAATGAGTGATTATATGATATATGGTTTGTTAAAATTTCAAATATCACACCCTATATCTATATTAATTCAAGTATCAATAAATAGAAAAATTGGCATTCTATTAATTCTAACACCAATTAATAGAGTAATAAAAAAAAGGGAATTTTAATTGCTCATTAACATTCTTAACTCCTAATTGTATTGATCACACAGAATTCACTTTGAAAAATGTATAAAAAGAAATAACACTGCCAGGCAACCAAAGATCTGGAATTTCGAAGATCTACTGAACAGCCTCTTCTTTAAAATAATTTGTAGAAACAAATTTGTTTAAAAAAAGAAAAATATATAGCGAAAAAAAATATCCTGAATCACTGAATGAAATTTTTTTTATTTTTTCCTCAATAATATTAAAATAATAAAATGCAGACTTCATATTTATGCTACATACATATATAAGATCATTTTCCATTCTTCATGTCACTTCAAATTAGAATAAAATTAGAATAAATAAGTAAATACAGTTAAATACAGGGATTAATGTTGTCAAGATTGAAATTATAATAAAATTTTGATTTAAATTTAAAGATTTCAAATTTTTTCATCTAAAAAGCATATTTATACTTAAAAGGAAACACAGTGAAAATCTTTTAGAAAATTTATATTTTTTAAAATAAATAATAAAAATAATGTTGTATTGAAACTCTTACCACTCAAATAATAAGTCGAGTTAACAAAATTTTATTGTTAGGGTAACCGTATTGGCAATTGGCACAATATATAATTTGTAAAATATGAGTGTAATTTTGTTCAATATCCGCCCCAATATTAATATACGGCGAAAAAAAAATAATTAAATTATTTTTCAATAGAGTTGAAAGTACGCAGTTTCCAAAATTTTTATTAATCTCAAAATTTTAATAAAATTTTTTGAAAACTTTTAGTTAAATTTTTTTTTTTAGAAGAAATTTCGTTTAATAATTTTATATAAAAAAAATCATTTTGAATAAAATAATTAATATTTGATAAACTTTAATTTTTCAATATTTCTTGTGACATTGAAGAATTCTAATTGTTTACAAATCTCAATGACTAATCTCAATATTCAATGTCACATTTTTTTGCATTCATTTGAAATACATTTATTTAAATTCGCAACATGTGCTTTATTCTTAGTCCTAATAGTTCTTATGTAGTTAAAATTTGTCTTTTTAAAACAAAGAATGGCTTATACTTGGAAAATTGTGTTAGATAAGCTTAAAAACTTTACCATTTATTCCTAACTTTCAATATTTAATCAAGTGTTATACGTGTATGCATTTTATTTATTTAAAATAAATATTTTTTTTTAAAGATTTCAGTATTAAATATTGGCTTTTTAAAATCCTTGAGACACAAAATCTATTATTAATGAAAAGTAAATTTAATAAAATATTCATAGTATATAAAATAACCATACTTAAATATTTGAATTTTACAAAAAATTCTCTCTGAATAAGTATATTTACTTATAAATATGAAAAATAAGAATAAGTATAAAAGATTTTTGTTTTAAATTATTCTTTAATTTTGATTTTATTTTAGATTTATTAAAATAATGTAAGGACTATTTAAAAAAGTTTAATTAGGTAAGTGTTATACACTCCATAACGTCAAAAGAGAGAAAACGTATACTTAACAGTTTGCAAGTGAAATACTAATTTTGTTATAAGTATATGCACTGATTTTGTTTTACTTGCAAATTTTTAATACCACCAAAAATTTCACATTTAATTTTAATTAACTTGAAATATTATCGAGCTATCACTCACTATACTCTTCTTAGACTATATATTGAGACAGATTGCATTTAAAAATGGGCATCTACTGAAATGCAGATCAAGTTGACTTACTCAGCAATAATATTTTAGTTGCTGATCTTATTTAATTGTTGTTCAATTTGCATTTTGGTGAACCACAAGTAAGTTCTGCTATAGATCTACTTTTTAATACTTAAATATCGTCGAGAAATGGTTCATTCCACGATAAAATTTGAGTACCATATATTTAAGTAAATATAAGAACGAATTATGATTTTCCCCATGTCACAAATTTCGAATTTCTACTGTTAATCTAACTCTAATAATAAATGCATTAAAAAAGTATATAATCAAATTCGGTTTTTCTTCAAATTTCTTATAGAATTTTGTACCTACATAATATACTTATAGTTAAAAATAAAAAATTTTCTGATAATTGTTTTTTTATTATAATTTCATATACTTACAAAAATTATCCTTATTTCTCATTTTCCAAGAAAAATAACTGAATTCTTAATAATAAGTATATAACGGTAAATATGTAAGTAAGCATATATAACTGGAAAATTATATTATTCAAGTGACATTATCAAAATATTTTCGTCAAATAAGTAAAGCAGAATCTTTATCTATATGTAAGTAGAATGAAAGCATTTATAATTAAATATGTATATATATATCTATGTGTATGGATGTGAATCCTTGTAAATTTGTACACAGCCATACATTTCGTATAAGGGCTTACTTTTATAAGAATTCTTATGGATTACATGGTAATAAGTATATATATATAGAGAATAATATCAAGTTTTAATGGATAGGCATTAAGAATTTGACATTTTTGCATTAAAATTTAATAAAAAAAAATATTCTTTTTTTGTTTTTTTTTGTATTAAAACATTGAAATATGTAGGTAACATTCAACAAAATTTTATATTTTATGTTAGTATGAACACAAGTTAATACATCAAATTTTTATGATACATACAGAAATGTAGATACAGACGTACATGTTTTGAGAAATTATAAAATATTTTAATAAAATACTTAAATAAGTAGGTATTTATGTGTTATACCACAGACATATTTATATAGGATGCAATATGTACATTATAGAAGTTTATGGTTATACTTAAGTAATAAAAGTATAGCAAGAGCAACCATGTATGTATACCACATATAATTTCTCTTTTAAATAAAAAATATTTTTAAGGTTTTTCCTTGATAGTGTGTAGGTGGTTATTTTGCTTCTTTTTATTATCAAAATGTAAACAGATGATGTTTCGAGAAAGGAATAAAAATAAAAAAATAAGAAAATGGATTGAAACAAAAAAACAGACACTTACCTAAGTGAGAAATAAATATTTTCACTTTTGGTTTACATTAAAATAATAAATATAATAAGAAAAGAAAAGAACAGAAGAAAAAAAAAAACAACAAAAGGAGAAAAATGAAAATTGATAATGTATTCAATTTCAATTTAAAAATTCCGCGCCAATGGCAAGGATAATTGATTTCTTCTCCTTTTATTATTTTCTCTTTTTTTTTGTTTTTCTTCACATTACATTTTTTCCTCTCTAAGTATTATTCTGTTTTTCTTTTGTTTTTCTTTTCCTCTTAAATTGAAATTGAAGGACAACATGAATAAAAACTTAACAATAAAATGAGAGTAAAAAAAAAAATTTTTATATCAATGTACATACAGAAAATGTACATTTTAAACAAACCAATAGAATTTCTGTATGTATATACGTAAGTATAAAGAAAACAAACAATGGTATCATGCCAAAAATATGGAATTTTTTTTTCATTCACTTATATTATACTTAAATATTGTATTGATTTAATGAAGTGAAATGTAAAGAGGATTTAAAGATCAAGGTTGCTAAATTAAATTATTATACAAATATATGAAGTAAGTATAATATGTATTGTCTTAAAATCGGAGTAATTCAATATTAATATGCAATTCAGCAATTATAATTTATCAGCTGAATTGTGTATTAATTTCGTATTATCGTAATTTTAAAGTCAGGGTATAAAATAACTAAATTAACTAAATGCAATTAAAAAATTAAAATCTATTCTCGAATTAGTCACACTAAATTTAATTAATGAATTATGTTTAATATATTAATTAGGATTTTATTTAGTCATTTAATTGTAGTATAACGTCCGGATTACTGTAATTGTGTTAAGTAATAAGAAAAAGGAATTGAGTTACACAATTCAGCAATATATATAAATATCGATTATAAATTGAAATTGTAAAATGTTGTTAAAGAAAATACTTAGTTGAAAAGTGATTGGATTTTTTTATTATAACACAATTTTCTGTTTAATCGAATCAATATAAATTATTTTCAAAATATTTTAGCTTCCATAAGCTATTTTAGTGACTAAAATAGCATCTGGAAGTTAAGTATTGCAGTAATGCTCATACTTACTGCACGGTAGCTATATATCAATTCAGCAATAATAAGTTATATGCTGAATTGTATTGCAGTAATGGTTATACTTGCTGCAGAGCAGTTATTTAGCAATTCAGCAATAATAGCTTGTAAGCTGAATTGTGTTTGAATAGCCTTTAAATACAAGGGTCTTTTTTCTAGTCGCGTTAAATGTACTCAACATCACTTACGATTACGTTTAATCTGGCAACCTACATATTAGAGATTTTTTCAGATAAATGAAATGCAAAAGAAAGAGAAGAAGCCAGAAAAAAAAGAAGACAATAAAAAAAAAATTTAAAATTGAAATTTTCAATTCTATTTTTTTCTTCAGTTTTATTTTTAGTATTTTCTATGATAAAATGTGGTTGTTTTTAAGAAAGCTTTTAACTATAAAATACACAAGTTTGTAACATTGTATATGAAAACATACATATACCTATTGATACATACATATACATAAATTTTAAATATAGATTGATTGTTATCAAATCGATAGCTTTCCGTTTTCATTTTAATTTTAGAATTTTTTTTCTTCTGATTACAATTTCTTGCCTTCTGCATTTAAGGATTTCAATTATAAATGTAGATTTGAAAAGATTGAGATAAGATTTAAGAAAAAAAAAGTAGCTTATTGCTTTGTTAAGTATATTGAAGGATTTTTCAGAGGTAAAATGAAAATTAATTTGGATTATTGATAACAAATAAGAAATTGTATTGTTTTTGTAAAATTTAATAGAAAAATTTGATTTCAGATATTTTGATCTTGTAATGTTAATCAACGAAGGATTTATTTAAAAAATAAATCAGAATATTTAAGTATATTTTTAAATAACCAAAGTTCTCAAGACTTTTCATGTACACAAATGTACTTGAAAGAATGACTTTGATTGATAACTTGACTAGATATTAATTACAATTAGAATTCAATTATAAAAGCATATTGTAATATTTCTAAGTAAGTTGATCTGATAGCCTGTTGAAAATATAATTTTATTAAATATCAACAAGTAATGATTGCATTCTATATTCGGAGAATATTTCGAAGTAACTGGGATAATTTTAAGACTGAAGAATTTTCTGGTATGAACCCAAGAGAAAAAAAAACTAACACATAAATGTCAATAATAAAAATTTGACATTTATTATGTAGGCAAAACATTTAAGCCATGTCACCTGCCGGAATAAATATGCATTATTAAATATTTTTTTTAATTACTCTTTTATGCAGGCTACTTTTGTGCCCAAGATACACAGTTGACAGTGAATGTATTTTGAATAAATTTAAATCAGAAATGAATAAATTAGAGTAAAATCAACGAATCTGTACGGATTAAAATAAATAAATTTCTATAATGAATTCTTTATACCATACTAACAAAGCTAAAACACGTATCGAAACAGGTTTTGAAACACAAGAACATTACCGTAATTAAATACAAATATTGACATTCGAGTTTAAATTATATTTTATTGCTGCAGAATTTAGTTTATTACAGCTATAAATACGTAAAATATTTAGGAATAAAATATTACCGTAATTGTGATGTCAGCGAAATTAATTCTGTTTTATTAATAAATCAGTTTTATTTGATTATTCTAAGTAAATTCTTATATTCTCTACCTCAATATAATTAAAATACCTATAAGTTTTAATTAATAATTTCATACTATTTAAGCATAAGAAAATGAAATTCTTAAATAATCAAATACTGATCACAACAATTTAATAATAAATTACTTTAATTGAGAAAATTAAGAAATGAAAACTGGTTAAGTAACTTCTTTTATGTATACATACATATATGCATATTATGTACATATATGTATGCATGTATGTATTTAACATTATACGCATGTCTTTTATATACCAAACAAAACAAAGAACAAAGTTTGTACTTATTTGAATAAAATTGAATAAAATAAGTAAAAAAAAAATAAAAATCTTGCTTGACCAGGTATCATTTGATCCGATCAGCTGCGGATTACAAAAAAAAAAATTCTGTTTTAATTCAAATAAGCAGAATTCTAATACTTGAAGATTGAAAAGATGCAAGAAAAAAAAATGAAGAAAAATTAGATACTTAATAAGACAAATAATTTATAATTTAAATAACTAGTAGATAACTAGTATTAAATCGATTGGATAAGGAAAAATATACAAAATTAAATTTATTAAGTATGTATTTAACGATACGTGCATGATAAATCAATTTAATCAGTATGCAATATAGAGGGAATAGATAAATGGTTACTGGTTTCTACGGTTTTCAGTTAATAAAAATTTAAACATGATTTATTAACTTAAGTATATTATATTTTAATCAATTAATTAAATTATAAATATTTTTTTATTGATTATTAATTTTTCAAGGATTTCATCTTAAATATCTTGCTAGGATTTTATAAATCTATGGAATTCAAGTTAAAAATTTAGTTTTAATGCTTTGGTAATAAAATAAGCGAATATTTAATAAGAAAGTAATATTTTTATATACATAAGTATAACATCGTATTTATATACACGCAGTTCAACTCAAATATTACACATTACATTGAGTGAATGTAACCGGAATTTAATGTTCAAATTGCATTATTATACATAATTTTTCAGTAAATTAGTTTTGATACAGTGCGTCAAATCAAATTGATAAAGTGTGTATATAGACGACAAAATACATAATATGTTATACTTAGTGGTTTTCATTAGTACTAAAAGAAATTATTACTTTTGACATAATTAGTTAGCTACAATCCCTGTTGTCATTGTCACAAAAAATATATGAAAAGTCACTCATTTTACTTTTCCTATATTTTTTTCTGTGCCAATAAATAGCCCATTAAAATCATTAATTTTTTTAATAATAGCACCGAATGCATATATTTTTGATAGTTGAATTTTTAATTATAACACAAAAAATAAATGAGTAAAGTTCACAAAAATGTGAATGATATAGGTAATGATTGCAAACCCCTAAGTATAATTATATACTTACTCAAAAATTAAAAATTGATTTTTCGGTAAATCTTAAATTTTATTAATTCTATTAATATTCTTATAAATTTCAAATTGATCAATTTAATAAATTTATATTAAACAAGATTAAATGCTTAATAAATTCAATTATTGAATTTATTTTTTTATACTGGCCTGTTACAGCTATATTATATTATATAATATAATAATAGTTTAAGTACAATAAAGTAAGTATACAATTTAGGGATTAAGTAGGTAAGAGTAGCAAATTCAATATTATATTAGACATAAATTTGAAATTTATAAATTCCGGGATCTAATTCAGCTTAATAATTATGTAATTGTTATTTAAATAATTTTAAAATACTCAATTACATACGTATACAAGTAGGGGTCTCAAAATTAATACTACACAATTAAGTATGTAGTTATCAAAACCAAATTTACAAGGGTTTCCTTTTGTATTCACAATATTATAAGACACGTAAATAGTATTTGCTACCATATTCCAAAAACAAATAAAAAGTCATCGATATTACGTACCTAGGTGAATATACTAAAATTTCATTCTTTTTTCTATCTATTATGCAAAAAAATATTCAAGTATGTATATACAAATATGCAATCAGTATTGAATAGAAAAATTTTATTTGCCCTATTTACAATATTATTAAAATGATTTTTTCATTTCATTAAATTTTTATAATATACTTAATCTTAACTAAATATAAATTTCGATCATGATTTTTTTAATAATCTACTTTTTATTAGACCTACATATCTACCTATACATATTTGCCTACTTACATAATAATAATATATTCATACTGTTCTATATTTATAATTTTTAAAAAGATTACATAAAAATTCTACAATATAATATTAAACGTTTACATTCCTTTATAATAAAAATAAAAAATTTTTTTTGAATTGAAACACTAAATAATAAAATCAAAAATGTCTAAGTCCTACTTATGTAAGTAAGTATATATACTTATAAAAATTCTATTTAATCAATGTACACATTCTAAATATTCTTCCACTCCAATGGTAGGCATACACATAACACACACACACATAATAACTATTGCATAATCTCAATAATTTTTTTTTTCCTTTTTGCAAAAATCATAAATTTTTCTGTAATAAAAATAAGTAAGGATGCAAAGTAAGTAGGCAGGCAGGCAGGCAGGCAGTCATTGCAAAATAAAAAAATTATAATTAAAAAAAATCAGGAAAAAAAATTTAACCAAAACCAGAATAATAAAAATTAAAATTTTTAAAATGGAATGGAAAATGAATGAGTTTTTGGAAAAATAAAAAGTAGAAAAAAAAAATTGTGTATATTTTGCTGAACTTACAGATTTAAATAGCAATCCTGTATATGCCAAGTATGTCGTTTTTTATCCTTTTTTATATAATTTAAATCCTTTTCATTTTTATTTGCTTTATTTGCATCTGTCTCCATTGCATTCAATCTTTTATTATTATTTCTTTTTTTTTTCTATGTTTCTAAAAAATAAATAATTTTTTTTTTTTGCTTGTTGTGCTTGTTTTGCTTCTTTTTTTTTGCTTTCGTCAGATTTTACTCTTGATTGTATACAAAAAAAATATTTTTTTTTTAATATTTATTTTTGACTTTGTTGCTTTGTTTTTTTTTTTTTTATTTCAAATTTTCTTCTTAAACAGATGCAAAAAAGAAATTAACTTAATGGATTGGTTGATGACTTTAAAATTATAATAATAATAAAATAACAAAAAAAACAACCAAAAATAATAAAACACAAACAAAAAAAAAATTAACACATATGTAAAATTTTATAAGCAGTGTTGCTGTAGTGCTGTTGCTAATGTTTTGTAGGTAAATTTTTTTTATTTATATATACCTATATAATATTACCTTGCCTTGCAATTGCAATATGAATGCAAAAATTTACGCAAAAATTATACTCGATTGCATGAGTATTACAAAATTATATTTTATTTATTCAAAATTCAAATGTAAAGAATTGTAAAAATGAAAAAAATAATTTTAAATTATTTAAAATCATAAACGAAAAACAAAAAAAAAAAAAAACACTTTTAAGTATACATAACCAAAAAAAGAATTTTAATTGTAATTTCAATTTACTAGCTCATTTATTTTAGGCTTTATAAATCTTCATTAAAAGAAAAAACACAACTGAATTAAATTTAAACAACTTCCTTGTCCTTACACAATTTTTAAAATATTAAGAGAGCCTCAAGCATAGCTACATACATACAAAATTTTCCTAAAAAAAAAATTTTTTAATTAAATTTTTTACACAAATTGTAAAATACAAACAATTTTTGAAGTTGAATGATGTAGTCGTGGTTATAAAACAGTACCCTTGGCTTTTGATGTCCCTGATTTTTTTTTTTTTTTACTTAATTTTTATTGTAAATTTTCTTATTTTAAAATTATTTGTAAAAAATATTTTTTGGCTTTTTTAATTATTCTTAACACTCACATTCCATTTGACCATTATTTGACGATGGTAAATTTTTTTCTTGTATTCTTTTTCTTCTTTTTCTTTTTTGCTTCAAGAATTAAAAAAAAAAAAACAAATGACGTTCTTCTTTAAAATTTTTTTATCTGTTATACGAGATTTTTATATATATTTTTTTTTTTATATACATATATGTATGTGTGTGTATGGTGGTAGTGCTTTTTTAAGTATAAAAGAAATTCTTTTTTTCTTTCAATTTTTATTGTTGCTGTTGTTGCTTTTAATAACAATATTGCCTTGCCACTGCACACAATTTTGTTAAAATTATAAAAAATTTCTTTTGAATTTTTTTTTTCTTTATTATATAATAAATTTAGGAAAAAAACACAATATACTTTTTATATTTGATAATAGAAAAGAAAAATATTCACACAAACACTTTACAAATTAAAATAAGAAGAAGAAAAAAAAAATTGAAATTCATCATTAAAGAAAGATGCACTTTGTTTAAAATTTGGCGCGTCCGTTATTTTATGGTTTTACTTTTATTACAATTTTTCTCTAGTCAATACAACCGACACTGTTGAATGCTCAAACGAAAATAAAAATTTTTTAAATATTTCAACTTTTTCTTCTTTCTTTTTCTCTCTTTCTTTCATTCTTTTGTTGTCTTTTTTATTTTTAATTTGTTTTTTTTTTGTCATTTTTCTGAATTGTCACAATTTTTCAGTTCAGCTATTGCTAAATTCTGGCGCTGACAAAAATATTTGAAAAAAAAAAACAACAAATTTCAGATTTTATTGTTTTTGTTTTGTTGGTATTCTTTGGCAGACTGCACATTATACACACTAATATTACAGAAACAGACAGATTTGAAAGAAAAACGAAAAAGTAAACGCAAAATAGTGAACACAAATTAGTACTGCCGTCATGGATTTTTCTTTTTGAAATGTAGTAAAATTTTAAATTGTGTTCATGGTAATTGGTAATTCACGGGAATGTTTCTTTTAGTGGCTATTTAGTGTATAAAATCTCATACTGTATATGTAAAGAAGTTACATAGATTTTATCTGATAGATGGCTTTGTATATTTATATTTTATTTTTAGCTATTCAAATTCTACTTCTAGTTAGATCAGAAACAGTTTACGGTAATTATATATTTTTAAAGGAAAGGCGTACCATTTGTAAACGGGAGTATTACTTTTAACAAAAATTTATATTTGGACGTAATTCAGTGTAGTCTTTAAAACAAACCTGATGTTTCCTAAATATTGAAGATTTGACGTTTGTATTATATGACAAAATGTGAAGACATCTATTAGAAATTTTTTTTTTAGTTGAGTATAATATAATGTATATGATATATAGTAGAATTTACTCTTTTTTTAAAATGTAATTACCGATAATACAGTTTGCAGACTGCATTAATAAAAATATATTATAAATAAAAACAAAATGTGTAAAAGAAAGAGAAAATAAGATTGAGTTGAGTTTTGGGTTGTATATGCATTTTTTCTTATTGTTTTTTCTTTTCATTTGTTGATTAAACTGTAAATTTTGTTTGAAAAATCTGTAATGTGGTCGGTCAACCAGTATAGTTGAATCTTTTATAAAAAGAAATGTTAAAATTCAATTACCTATGTAGGTATTCTTTTTTGTGAATAAAATGTACTAAAATTGTGTTCAAATCTACAAAAACATTTTTAATAAAATAATAATTTAAATAAAATAAGTAACTCATTAAAAAATTAATAAGTACCTATGTATATAATTATATGAGTTTGTATGTATGTACATTGGATAAATAAATAACTGATAAAATTAGCAGTGTCTTTATACCCTATCAAAATGCTGCGCTTTCAATAATACAAACAATATATTCTGACCTAGTGGTTTCGCCAATAAATTATTTAAAATTAATCAATTTGTAAAAAATAAATTTTCAAAATATTTTATTACAAAATAAAAATTAAAAAGAAAAATATGTACATACATACATATGTATATTTATAATTTCGATGAAAACTTCAAGCATTCATAAATTGTGAATATTTTGAGTGGCAGAAACAGAGAAAATAAAAGATATTATAACAGTTTAATATGAACATAAAACAAATAACACTCAATTTATCGTAGTTCACAATCAAAAAAGTTTTGAAAATAAAAAGTCGTTTTACAGTTTGACTTATTTAAATAACACGTGCCATAGAAATAATACGTAATGTGTGTACTGAATAAGCTATCGCAGCGCGGAATAAATTTTTAAAAGCAAGTATTTTTTATATTGCGGAATATTTTAAATAATATGATTGTGAATTTAATTTAAGTTTTAAAAGGTTTGTGACTTTACTAAAAAAATTGTAAATACTTTTCGGATTTAAATATGAATATTATTTCTTATTTTGTATAACAGTTTTTTATATATTTTATTTTTGCACTGAAATTATAAAATAGTACTTTTATATTATTGTTAATTTAAAAATTTTGTTTTTAGTTTTTAAACAGTAAAATTAATTGATAAATTTAGAATGAAATGGAAAAATAACAGTTTAATCTCACAATTTAGAATATTAAGAAGGTTTATAACGAAAATTTTTCAAGAAATTCACTAATATCAAAATGTCAATTCAAATAAAATTCTTGCAGCATTTTTGTTTTTAAATTTGATGAATGCATTTTATGTAAGTACTATTAATTCCTAATTTCGTACAAATTATTAATCAAATTTATTAATTTTTATCTTTAATTTTTAGTCATAAATTATTGGAATATTAAAATGTAAACTTGATCGTCAGGTCAATGGTATCATGTTAAATATACATTATGTACATTATGTACATAGCATTATCACAGTTTTGAAAAGAAACAACTGATAAAGAGCGACGTTTTCAACCCAGGAAAAGCTTAAGTTCCCTTTATAATTCATAATATGTTAACTAATTGTGGTAACAGGTATCTACGAATATGACTGTATTACCAGCTTGAATTGTAGGCAGAGTTTATTACAGGTAAATATAGAAAAAAAAGTTTCAGTAAATATTTCGTTTTTATAAAAATATTATTGGTATTACTTATCGATTCCAAAAAGAAATTAGATCTTACAATTTTATTAAATGTTCAACGGCATATAATTAGAATTACAATTAATTGCAGTTAGTAACCATAACCTATAAATTATATAAAAGCTTTCACTGCTTGGGTATTTTATTAAAGATATTTGTGTTTTAGTTGATTTTATTTTTAGGTAAACATCTGAAATCTGATAGATAAATCTGAAAATATGGGACACTCCATTATGTATATCTATACAGTACCAATTATGAGTGATTATTAAAATTAAATTAAAGCAAATAATATTGATGAAATTGCCAGAGAAAGCTGTGCAATTAAAGCTGTTTGATATATTTTTACCAGGTTATTTTTAAAAAGCGTCTTTAATAAAAGTACGATACACTTTAAAAGACTCTAATATATAAATAAATAAATCTATTATATTTAAGGTCGACATTCGTGATAAGAGAAAATTAACTTTCGCCCCGTTATTTGATTAAAATTTTCCAATAGTAGACATTCATAATCGTGGTATTTGTACTTCAATTAAGTTAGCAAATTTAGTCTTTTGTAATTTAAATTTCTCGTTTACTTTTCAATACCCCCTCTAATACACTGTCTTTTGATTACAACATTATTGTATATAGTTTATAAACATTCGGTAAATAAGTTTATGATATTTAAATTTTAAATATACTTAAATATAGAAATTATGTACAAAATTTAAAAGTATTTTCAAGGTTCAATAAAAAAGAATTTTGAAAATCGATTAGCTACGTTTCAGAAAATAACCATTCAAATGTGAATATTTTACAAATTTATATAAGAAAAGAATAAAAAAACGATAAAAAGATCGAAAGGGGTTACAAAATAAGCAAAGAAATGGACTGAGACAGAGAATGGGATAGATAGATAGCGAGAGAGATAAAAAGAGGGAGGGAGAAAGTAAAAGGAATTATTGCCAAGGACATAATCACATAATATTCGACCTCATAAAAATATATAAAAAAAAATTACGAATAAATTTTTTTTTTATTTAATTTTTCATTAAAAGGATTTTTTCTTATTTTTGGGAGAGTCCTTTTATAAAAGGCAAAATAAAAAATGTTTTAATCAAAAAATGAAAGTTTAGTGATTTCATTTTTTTTTTTTCAAATAATAATAACAAAAATGGCAGTAAAAAACAATAAAAACAAAAACAATATGTACAACCTGTCCTCTGAAGTCCTTATTCACCTGGACTTCAATAAATTCATTGATGTTCTTTTTTTCTCTTTTATAATACTAATTTATTATTAAGATTTTAATGTGATCTCTTCCTTTTCTTTTTTGTTTTTCCTCTTATTTTAAATAAAGGATATCTGATCCATTGCTCTTTTATACAAGAATATTAGCTTAAAAATTATAGAAATAAACAGAAAAATATATTTTTTTTTTATAAGTGAAAATAAGAATATAAAATTGGTTTAACAGGAGCGTCTATAAGATACCATAAATGATTTTATAAAATTTCTATATGTAAAGATTATGGAAGTTAAGTTGAATTATAACGCTTATTGTTATAAATTATTTTTAAGATTGAAATGGGCTCTAATTGACGATTTAATTATGAATAGAGAATATTTTAAATGCTAGTAGTTAAACAATTTTCAATTTTTAAACTAAAAGAGTCAACTATAAATTATGACTGAGCTCGCCAAATGAGTTTTAGATCTTATAGTTTGAACGATATTGTAGACAGTAGATTTGTAAAACCGGGGTAGCAGTGCAATTTTTAAGTGCAGGACATAGCCCTACGGCACCCACTGGAGATCCACTGCCCTAATGTACTCGAGCAACTTGTTAGGCGCGGAGGAATGCAACTCTATCACCGTGAGAGCATAGTCCAATAGTATTTCTTTTTTCCTGCGAGAGCAATACACTTGCCCAGAAAGTGTATTGAGGTCTTCCCCATCTTCTCCACAGAACCTGCAATTGTCATTGCTTACTAGACCCAGCTTATTGAGGTGCTCCCTCATGTTTGCGGTGACCGTACAAGATCCCGGTGAAAGTTCTCACCTCATACTTGCCCACCCCAATAATCAACTAAAATCTCTTCTAGTCATAGTCTCGCAGAAACTCCTTGGCCTGCAGCAGCCCCGGAGGACTTCTCTAACGCCCCAAAAACTCGGATTCCTTTCATAGTTCCCAACGAACGGAAAAATTGTACTGCAATGGAAAGATTAACGTTTCGGAAACATTTCCAAATTGTTTGAACTGACCGGGGTTTGAACCCATTTATAATATATTTTCTATGTTTACATATTCTTTTTCCTCACGATAACCAATTTTCTTTCAATTATAAATTTTGATTTTTGCCACTTATTTTCCAATAATAATAAAAATTTCATATAAAAATTTCAAAAAATTTTATCATCTTATCCTTAATTCCTTTAACTTTATTTTCGAAATCCTTTGAAAATCCTTATTGAGATAAACGATTATATTTTAAGAGAAATATTATAGTATACAAACATTATTCAAATTAAATGGACAACAAGTAATAAAATCTATAAGTTTTGATTAAAACTGAATAAAAATGGTGAATTTTTCAGATGATTTCGTAAAAATATACGGGGAAAATTGAATTTTATATCGAAAAAATTTTACATTAGCATGACAAAAGAAATAAACATATGTGTGTGTGTGTTCTCGTTTCAAAAATCCCCTTATAATCTGAATATCAAAAAAACAGTTTTTTTTTGCTAAAAGTAAAAATAAACAAACAATAAGAAATATAAAAAGTAGTAAAAATCCATTTATTAACAAAGAGAATAAAAAAAATATATAGAAGGACTTGAATTAACATTATTTGGGTCATAGTTAAAAACAACAACAACAAAAATTATAAAAACAAAACAAAGAAAAGTCTTTTATTAAATAGCTTCCTGAATTTTTATCTTTATACATTTCCATTTTCTATTCATCATTGAATTTATATCCTGGATTATTATAAGATTTTAAATATAAGTATAAACAAAATATGCATTATGGAACATATGCGCTTATGAGTGCAAAAGTATAAATGTGTATGAGTGCATATGAATACAATATTATTATCGTTATTGGGGGAGAGTGTATTATTCATTTTCTTTTCTATATTTCTCCCTTTTCTCATATTTTATATACTTATTCTCATACGTTATATGAGTATGTTTTAAGTATCAGAGAGACTATTATGAATTTGTCGTTCTTTTTAATTGCAGAGAGTTCAAATTAGAATTTTTTTTTAGGTTTCAATCTCGTTTTATCGTTTTCAGTCATCCGTTTCGTGTCACTTTTTGAAGTAAAATTCACCACTCCTCAGTTATCTTTATATTTTGTTCACATTTGATTCCAACTTAATTTTTGGAAATTAATTTGCCTTTTATTTTTCTATGTATTTGGTCGTAATTTTGGAAATAAGTGCGGAATAAATTTATCAAATTTTAATATCAAATCAAATTTTAATAACTGTGATGAACTCGTTGATAACTAACTGTTGTTAATTGGTTTTTATTACGTTGATTTGGCGTATGATTTTTCTTCAAAACGGTAAATCCTAACTAATACAGATTACAGGTATCAATAAATATTTCAATTTATTAGGGCATATATGAAGTATTGTTTTCTATATTTTTCTCTTCTATTCAAAGTTGACAACAAAATTTATGTAAAGTAAATATGCAAGCTCCTAATTTCAAAATTACGGTATCAATACGCAAATTTATCTTAAGCAGTTTCAATTCAATTTTAAAATTGTAATTAAGTGAATATGTAGTGTACGTATACAATCAGTGCCGGATTCGCCACAAATATTGAAAACATGAGTGTCAAAGAAGTCAGGACCGGAACGGTATATAACATTACTTCAATTTCAAAGTTACGCGTAATTAATAACCTTATCTTGTTTTCTTCTCTTACATTTGTATGACCTCAAAATTCGGAAGTTTGCTTGTGAAATTTTTAAAAGAAAAAGGTATTTTTTATATATACCATTGGTTTGATCTATTGCATATTTTCAACATAAACGCCATTTTCGGATATTGCTGTAGAAATAATATATATATACTCGTATATAGTTTTTAGCAACTACAAAAGAATTTATTTGAAATTCAGTTTAAATCATAGAGATATTTAATATTTTTTCTTACTACTCTAAAATTGTGGTAATAAACGGTATAAATAACACAATTCAGCTCCAATTCAGCTCTAATTCAGCTCCAATATGAGTTCTAATATTATTATTACTGTAATTTTGAAGTCACAGTATCTTGTTTTTTTCGTAGATTTTTGAGGCAACCGAATAGAGCAGGAGGACTCCCCCGAGCCACCGTAGTCATTCCTGACTCATTTTAGCCTTACAGTATCTTAGAGTGTTATGAATGATTTATGATTTATAGAAAATTTTGAATTGTTTTTTTTTATTTTTAAAATAAAATAATTTAAAAATAATATCCAACTTGTTGTATTAAGAACTAAGATGCACTATATAGTATCAACTCTCTACTCAGACATACAAACATAATAAATAAAATATGGAAAAGGTCTTTTGAAATTTTTCAGTTCAGAGATTTAAAATTGTCACTTAAAATCACTTTTATATCTTGCGTTGTAAAACACTTTTTATTCACATACTATAACATTTTACAATTCAACAATTAGGTGTATGCTGCACATGTGAGTCAAAGAAAAAAAGAATAAAAATGTTATTTTAATGAAAGGACATGATTTTATATAATAAGTGTATAAAAGAATTATTTTTTTTTTTGAAAAAAGTTATGATTATGCACTTAAAACGTTTTATAACATAAGCAATTAATTTTGAAATGTGAAAAAGAAAAAATTAAAAAGCTAAAAAGATATGGCAAGAGAGTATTAGAGGGGATGAGTACCGCGCTCTTTTAACAATGATGGTCAAAGAATACACAAAAATATTTTAGAATATTAAAAAGAACGAGAAAAAATAGCGTTGACCTTGTCAACTCTGTGATACCCGTACGAATTTGTTATCCTATGTGCGAATAAATTTGCCATAACTGACTATGGTATAGACTATGACTTTAAGTTGCCGTATTACTATATTAATTTATGCAAAATTTCAGTACTGTATTTTTCAAAATACTGTGTGTGCCAAACTACTATTGAAGTTGTATGGCAGCTACCAGAAAGAGCCAAGAAATTTTACCGAATTTTATCAAACACATCGGCTAATAATATATTCACTTGTGTGAAATTTATAATAGAATACCACAGCCTTTATAGTTTCTGAGATATAGCCAAATAAATTTTGAAGTTGTATGGCAGCTACCCGATCCGGTACCCCGATCATGTCCAATTTAAATAGGGGTCTGGCACTTACTGCAATAAATCATTAGTGAAAATTTGGTGAACTTAGCACAATTAGTTTTTGAGTTATCGGTGGGGCAGACGGACGGACAAACAAAGTTAAATCAACTCAGAATTCGCCGCTGATCAAATACATACACTTGAGTCTATATCTGTGACCGTTATTTCTTAGCGTTACAAACGATAATGCAAATTTAGTATACCCTTCGAACATACGTTCGTACGGGTATAAAAAGGGTTTAACAAAAAGAAAACTTAACAAAAAAAGGATCATTTTGTGTTGTAATTTTGTTACTGCGTGTTTATTAAAAAAAAAGTCTCAAGGATTAACACGTTTATATGACAATTTTAAATTTTTTATAATTTGAATTAAATTCAATTTAAAATATTTCATTGTTAATTGAATTTTAAGGACTAAATTGTAAAATTTCGGTTTTATGTGATAATAAAAATTTTTTTAAAATCAGTTGAACAATTGATATACGAGTAGAACAGTATCATAATTTGTTTTCGGTTAAAAATTACAAGAAAATTGTGAATATATATAAAAGATATCTATAGATTTGGAAAACTCTTACAATATAACAATATTATTGCAGTATAACCGTTTTTGTATACAAAATCTTTTGTAACAAACATAATGGAATTATTTCTATAAGTTTGTGTTTCTTTAGTTTTGTGGCTGACCATCGTATCTTCTTACTTTAATACTGTCTATGTAGTACAATTTGAGTGTTATTTTAGTTTTCTTAAGCTTGTGTAAATATTAAAATACTTCAAATAATTTATGGCATTTCTTATTATTCTTATTATTATTTTGGCATTAATTTCGTATTGTCACAGTTCCAAATTACCTCAATTTCCAAATTAAAATTTAACTTCCCATAACGATTTATCAATTTATAGAAAGAATTTGAACCTACAAACTTTGACAACTAAATTTTTCATCTATTCCAAAGAAAGTAATTGGATTTTACATATTCTTGTTACTTAAAAATTACATTATATACGTGCGTATCCTTTTCAACTCATTGAATAATTTCGTTTGATTCACTAATATAAATTAAATTATTTCACTTATAGAATAATATATTATTACCACCATACAGATGAAAAGTGATACAATTAAAATTACTTTCTAACTGGATGTTTATGCGTTGATATGTGAAAATCATATATGGGTTTATGGCTTACAAATTGGTTCAATTTTCCATAAATTACTTTCTATATTTTTCCAATTGGAATTACCATTATTTGACGTTGTTACCCATATCTTTACCCTTATAATTGTCACAATTCGGAATATTCCAATCAGTAAAAATGTGAATATAATATAAAAAATATTGAGCTTTCATCTACTTTATTTTAAATTATTCGGAGTAATTTTACTATACAAATGGCTATTTATGGATTTGTAAAATAATTTCTTCAACTATTTTTTGTATAAGTTGTACATTATCTTGTTTTCGATCATTTGAAAACTTTTGTTCACAATTATGTAAGTAGTAAATTCTAGAGCCTTAAAATGGTTTGCTTTTAATTAAAAAGGAGCCTTATTTCAAAATTGTAATAGAATTGAAAATATCGTAAAGAAAATTAGTAAAATTTTTTAATTTAAAAATTTAAAAGTTCAAATTTTTGAAATACGCCAGTCTCATTCTATTGGTAAGTTATAAGTGCATTTAAAATTCTCGTGGCTTTCAAATTTTTTCATATAACCTTTTTTTTTTTTTTACTTTATGAAATTTAAAAAAAAAATAGAAAAAGAAAACCAATACCAACATTGAAAAAAAAAAACCATAACTCCCCATTACACAAATAATTTTTCATCGTTAAGTGCATTTTCTGTGGAAATTTTTGAAAATATTAAAAAAAAGAAGAAAACAAAGGAAATAATAAAAGTAACCAACTTTTATTGTTTCATATATCCTTGGTTTTGAAACATTAATGTAAATTTTACCAACTTCATCATCATAATTCCAATGATTCGCTTACCATCTATATGTATATTAAGTGTACGAGTATAAGTTAATTTGGTTTTTTTTTATTTTTAGATATACCCAAAAGATTTTTATATATATGAATGGCATATTATAATAAAATTTTGTTAGAATAACCACGTAAACACACACACATAAGAAGAATGAAAATTATGATATTTTTGTTATATGAAAAATTGCAAATTATAAATTTTATATTATTTCTTTGATATACGGCTCGGTTCACTTACATTCACACACATAATATATAGTCAAGTCAGTTTAGAGATTGTTCTGGACAATTGGAATTTTTTGTTTCTCAGTATGTATTTCTTTTCAGGGCTGTACTTTCATATAAGTCCTTATGATTATGTGAAAATTAATTATTTTATTATAATTTAATTTTGGACAATTTCTAAACGAATTCTGATAGTTCATGTAGTTCGAAATCGGAATTAATGGTCTTGAAGGTATTATGTAATTTCAGAAGAGTAAGGACTAATACGTTGCCTAATTAAGTACTTATAACTTTTGTTAACCTCATATACTAGTACATTGAACTCTTAAAATTTTGAGAAATATTAAAAAACGATACAGGTGCGGTATCATAAATGGCCTGATAGACTTAGGTATCATAATGTGCCTAAGTCTATCTTTAGATGGTTGCGTCAACCTAAGCCTAAACGTAAATCTAGGTTTCTTCAATTATAATAAAGATTTTCTATTAATTAAAATTTCATAAACTTTAAAGCAATTTTCCTGAAAATGTGGTCTTTAAGATTTTTTCGAAACAAGTACTGAACTGAAACTACCCATATATATAGTAGTTTCTCTATAAATATTTATATTTCAGAATTTATTATTAATGAAGAAGAAAAATTGATAAAGTACAGTTCATACATTCATACGTACATATTTATAATATGCATATAAATAGCATATATGTGTATATGAATATGAAAGTCTATTTTATATAAAAGCCAATTTATAAAATAACTTAATAAGGATAATTTATATAATAAGAGTGAAAAGAGAGAAAGCAAAAACAAAAATAATATTTGTAATTTGATGTATGACCAGTTGCGAAGACAAGTAGTTTGAATTTTTGGTGCTATATAAAGAATATTACATTTGGAAATTTAATCAATCAGATCCAATTTAAGGAACGTGCAGTTTATTCTTTAATTTTTAAAGAACAATATTAAGCACTTAAAATGAAAGAACGAATATGAAAGACGATTTATTTATTAAAAAATTTAAAAAGGATTTTATTAAATTTGTAATATTGAAGGAAATCTCTATGTATGACACTTATATTTTAAAATTCACTTTGTTTGTGAAATGAGATTATAATTCTTAACTATATGACTAGACGTTGAATAGTAAAGGAACCTGAAACTAAGCAAGATCGTTAATAACAAGTAAAACAAGTATCAGGTACATAAATAATTATGGAGCTTTTAAAGCTTTGCTAATAAACTCATTTCTCAGAAAATAATAGTAATGTTCCCATTGTTTTATGTTCTTAACATAGCCTATCCTAAGTTTTGTATTTGTGACATAAAACTTTCTTCTCAAATGAACGGCTTATATTCAGATTCTTCAGATTTACTATAAATTCTAGTAAACGCGTAACATTTTTTTGCCACATCGATTTTTTTTTGTATACTACTGTATGCGAAATGTGACGTGACAGAAGAAGCGAGACTCGAATTTTTTTTTTATGTTAAAAGGTTAGAAATTTGTTTTTACTAAAGTTTTAATAACAAATAAAGTGATCAAGAAAATCATAAAAATGAATTTGTTATTTTTACACTGGAGTTAATAAAAATACACAATTTTCTGCATTTTCTTTAAATTTTGTTCTACAGCAATTTTTATACCTCTGTCGACAACAAAATATATACGAAAAAATGCGACAAAAAAATTTGGTAATTTTCAAAAATACGTCTAGCAGAATAATATTGTGGGCGCTTTTTGTGATGCGCGTCTAGTAAAATTGCAAATTTTTTAGGTCATACATTTTTATATGCAACGCGTCTAGTGGAATAAGGCTATATAAATATAACAGGTAGAATAAGATTATATAAGTATAACAGTTCTGTATATAATACGAATAAGATTTCAAATTTAGAATTTTTTTTCAAGGATTTACTCCTCTAGAGGAACAAAATACCAAAAAAATAGAAATGAAAAATTATTTTTCTGATTTGAGTACATTAATGGACCCATAATAAGCATTGAAACCTTTGCGGTTTTCTATGTAATGGTCGCAAGTTTATTATACATAATGAAGATTTTCCAAAAAAAAAAATAGATGCCGATATTAAAACCTATATGAATATTCGTTGGTTTCAATAGTTTATTACCATTTTTTCCTATTTACACAAAATTGATTAGGAATGTTAGTGTGTATTTAGTCAAGGTTAATTCGCTAATGAAAAATATTGGTAAATATTTGGAATTAAAATACATAAAAATTCCAGAAAAATATTTGGGTTTTAAAACTGTGAAATTGTGAACAAATTTCCATTTATTGCGGTTTATTATCATGAGAACGTATACACAAATTTAGATTTGTAGAGAATGGCTGTTTTTAAAACCAAAAAACTTTATAGGTATCGTTGATATTTTAAAAGGATTATTGATTTTTTTATAAAATTTTGTATTATAGGAAAATAGAATTTAAAATGAAATATTTCTGGTTCTTGTAGTGTAGGCAAGGTATTTTTAAATTATAAAATTAAATTTTCATTTTAAAATTGAAATTTTTTAAGTAGGCATACCGCGAATTTTATGTTCGTTTTTAGGTCGTTTTGTTTTGTATAATGTTCGACATAAATTATGAAATTTTAATTACTTTTATGTTGAATTGTAGTTGATTACTCTTTTAAAATAAGAGTGCCAGTGGGATTTTACTATATGCACATATGAAAGCCAAAAATACTTGAAAATTTATTGCGGTGCTTCCTGTTGTACAAGATATTTTATTATTACATCAGACATGATAGGAAATTTTCAGTTTCCAAAACTTATAAATTGTATAAGTAGCTAAAATGCCCAAAATTTCTCGGAAAATTCAGAGCTGTATGAGAAACAAAGTAGATTTTCTGCGAGAATAAATTAAAACTTTGTTTTAATTTGAATTAGATTTCATGATTGAGCCGGAGAAATCGGAACACATATTCGCGTTGAGTTTACAAAAAAATTTTCAATGTTTTTCCTGATGTTTGATCATCACAGTTCAGATTTTTTCAGAAAAAAAAATAGTGTGTTTTTAGTGTTTAAGAATTGGTGTAAGGTAACTAGAGCGTCGGGTCTGCGATTAAGACCAGAAAAGTTGAGCAATAATTGAGTATAAAATAGATTTTCAGAGAAAGAACTACTAATTTCCAAAAATAAAAATTATTTGAAATGGATGGAGTCGTGTTTTAAATTCTTATGAGCTAATCGGAACTTATTCATACTTATGTGTGTATCAATGTATCAATGTGCATTTCATTAAAAATTAGTCGTCATTCTAGTCTTCAATAACTGGATTTATTAGAACCGACTCTAATGGACTTACAAAATATTAATTTTTTTTTTGTGATTTTAAAAAGTCACGTTTTCTAATCGATTTGATTTTCCGATTTCCTTCGGGATTACTGACTTATATTCGAATTTTTTTCTTTTGGAATTTGATCAATATCCAAGTATAGATGAAAATATTACAACAATATCTAAAAACAAAGAACATTTTTTTTTTACTTTTGTATTTTATTAAGTGTCCTTGAAAAATTTTCAAATATCCTTAAGTATTCTTAGAGTTCTCTTATAATGGATGTGACAATATTTTTCAATTTTTATAATTTTATTCTCATTTATTTCAATTCTCTTTTGTTTAAATAATAAATTTTTTGCTCGTGTTAGTATAAAGCAGAAACATATGTACATACGAGTACATAAGAGAAGAAATAATTAATAATAAATTTATTTTGGATAATTTTTTTCTGATACATTGACATCACTATTCAATTAATTGAAAATCCATTGAATTAATTATTACAATATTGAGGATACATATGAGAATATAAGTATAATATAAGTTGTCGGGTACTATGTAATTATTTGTATATGGTATAAGAAACTGGTTGTATCGGAATAAGAATAAATTTATAAAGTTAAAAAAAAACTTGATTTATTTTCAAGGAGTCTTTATTATTTTCAATCTTCATTAAGAAAGTTTTAAAATGTGGTGGAGAATTTCAAAAATAAGGAGGTAGTTTAAGGTTTCAGAAACTGATCATATCCAAAGCAATAACTACCAAATTTTTATTGAAAATTCATATATAAAATCAACTTTTTAGGAGAGTACATGTTAAAGTTTTTTATGAACTAGAATTGGAGCTTTAATTTTCTGGTACTCTAGATGTATCCAAAATTAGTAAAAGCCGCAACGCAACAACAGTTTAAAAATTTCCATTTTTTTAAAAATCAAAAATAAAAAATTCATTCTTATTTTAAATTTAAAAGCTATGTGATTCCGAAATTTAAAAGAATTGTAAATTAACATAGATATTTAAGATGTCTTAGTTGAGCTACTCGTATGATCATTGTTAAGTCATAAAAATTTTATTTACTCCCCACAAGGCTCTATTCAAATGGTGTAGGGTTGTTAACCCGGTACAATAATATTTTTAGAACTTTATTTAAAATAATTTTTTGAAGATTCATACGTGAATGTACAAAGTTCATGAAATTTTGGAATAAGTTAATAGCTGTACTCACTTGTACAATTTTTCCGCTGGACTATCAAATTGGAATTAAGGAAATTTATAATAATATTTACCAACATAATTCGGATTAAATTGAAATTGAGGTGGGTTTTGTGATCGATTTCAAAATGCATAATATTGAATAACTTTAAAGAGAATTTAAACGTCTGAGCTAAGTAATTCTGATTTCATTTGATTTTGGATTTTTGAACAATAAATTTTGTGCAAAATCCTTATATTTTTTTCATGAAAACGGAAATTTTCTCATATATAAATTCAGAAATATTTCCCCTTAAAGATGAATAAAAAAATTTTTTAAATGAATGCTCACTTAATGTCATCGATTTAAAAATTTCCTCTTTCAAAATGCTAAGCTTCTTTTTTGCTTCTCTTAATATAAGAAGTATCAGAAATTCTGATTCTTTTTTTTTTTTTTTGAAAACGTTAAATTTCAATTAATATTTCAATAAGAATATATTCAAGGTGGATTTTATCATAATTTTCAGATTTCACTTCTTCAATTTCTGTAATAATGTATAAGAAATATTTTTTTAAAAAAAAATGATGAAAATTCAAAAAATCTTAATTGAATTGATTTATGAGCATATAAGAGACTTATAAGAATTGCAAAGATAATTGAAAATTTGACCGTGTTTGTATTTTGTGGTTTAATTTTTCAAAATGTTTCCCAGAGTTTTTAATGAATTATACCAGAATACGCGAGAGGGATTGGTCGCCCTGCAGGGGCTACTGTGACATGGAAGAAGAGGAGGCGATGGCCCATCTCGTTTATTGATGCCTGGCTTTGGCAGGAAAAAGACGAGGATGTTTCGGTCATTTTTTTTTACGGATTACGTATCTGGCGAATTTAAATTCCAGAGACCTTAGACGGTTTCTAAAAAGCTCCAACCTGTTCTCGTGAGCTCGAAAAATTTTGTGGATCCGGTAGTATAACAAAGGGTCATACTAGCTTATACTTATCTTACAGCAGTCGACGCGGGAATAATAGAAACTATTATTTTGGATGAAGATTGTAAACTGAATTGATTAATACTAACTTGCAACAGAAAAAATGGAAAAAAATAATCAAAATAATTGCAGTAAATTTCACAGAGTAGAGTTTGACAAATAAATGTTAAAATTTCTTTTATTATAATTAAAAAATTGCTTAAATCAAGCAATTAACAATCTCATCACAAACTAATCCAATTTTGAATGCTTTCCTTCATATATCATCTTAGGCAGATCACCATCATAGATTAATTTTTAATCTATGATGGTGATCTGCCTAATTTCAATCTTCTGACATAAAGAATTAGAACCTACCCTAAAATTATAATTGAATGTAAGAGTGTTTTATTGTACCTTCAAATTAACTGCGTTATAATCATTAAATTTAAATCCTTCCTCCGCTTATTTTTGGTGAATAATTTATCTTTCCAAAACGACTGTTCAAATGACATAACAATTTTGAGAGTTTATAATAAATAAAAATATTTTATTTTATTAGAACAAAATTTCTTTTCTCACTATTCAAATTATTATTCCAATCCGTCATATTTCCAATCTTTTTTGTTTTTTAACACCAATAAACTCCATCGAAGTTCCACTAATGTAAGAATGTTACAATAAGCGTATTTTTATCCAAAAATCCTAACTAAAATAATTTTTAAGTCCTAACTAAAATAATTGTTGACAATGAAAAATCAAGTTTTTTCAAATTTTTATGTTGAAATTGCTCCTAACAATATGCAATACAATATTGTAATATAAGAGAATTATAGGTATTTAACCCTTTTGATCCGGTTTTTGAATAGCTTAATAGTAGATACGTGTATCAGCTGGGCCGAAAGACTCTGTGTTGCTCTCATTATTTTAAACAAAACATGTATGTGTTAATACAATTGCCATGCAATTGTTTCACTGTTAATTATTACATTAAAATGTATTACTTAACAAGTATTTATTCCTCCTCCTATGTATATGCAATATGTTATTGAATTAAAAAAAATATTATAAAAGAATATTAATTTCATTATTTTATTAGACTAAGACTTAAATTACTTAAGTTCAGACAGAACTTGTCAAAGAACAATATGCTATTTTACAAATCAAGGAGTTGATCGACTGCATTCCTTTTGATAACAAACCCTTTCTTTTCTAACAAACTTTAAATTCTTAATTGAATTTCTTTATAATGAATTTTTCCATTAAATTTTTCTAATTATACAAGAATTAAGTGTTTTTGTTTTTCTTCACTTTTTTCAATATAATTTTCTTCGTATATAATATTGGTAAAATATATTTATTAAAAAAAAAGTAAAAATTTAAAAAAATTAATAAACTTACCTAGAACAAATTTATATCCTTCACCGTTATGATTCCTTATTTATTGCAATTTTGTTTTATATTGTTAGTAAAAAATAAGTAGTAAAAGAAAGAGAGAAAAAAACACAATTTTTGTTTTTGTTTTTTTTTTTTTTTTTTTTTATAAAAATAAGTAGAAAAATTAATGAAAAACTTTTTAATATTTTAGAAAAAAAAAAATCAGAAATAAAAATATTTGTTTTCAAATGAGTTCTCGGTATGAAAAATTTTCTTTAGAGGAAATTGAAGTACACACTAAATGAATTTTCTCATTTCATATATTTCTCTCTCTTTTCCCCCTTTCTTTATTTTTGTATATTTTCCTCATTCTTTCAATTTTATCTTTTAATATCCTTACATCTACATATATAACATATATTAAATTGCAATAATAAATAAAGAGAAATAGAAAAGCGAAAAACCCATAAAATATAAATAAGAAAAAAAAAAAAAATAATACTATGATAAAGGATAAAGGATTCTGATTATATTTTTAAATAAATCATATAAAAAGTAATAAAATATATTATACTATTCAAATATAAAGGGAAAAGAAAAAGAAGAAGGAAAAAAAACAAACAAAGAATTTGCAACATAAAGGATAATAGAAAGAAATAAATAAATGCATGTAATAAGGGGTGATTTTTTTTTTTTTGCTTTTCGATTTATACCGTCAATTTATGTGAAATGCACAAATTTTTGAATATACCAGAAATAAAATTCATTTTTAGAGATCCAATATAGATGTATTACAATAAGGAATAGCCGTCTGCGTTGGATCATTTAAAAAATTACTTAATATTTTTTTTAGAAATGAAATTTTAAACACTGAAATTTTGTACAACTCCAAAGCTATAGTGTTTCACAAAAATTAGAAAAATTGTGCTTAATTCATGCATTTGATTTTTAGACACGAAACAAGAGTTGACTTTGATTGATAATGAGATCATCTTGTTTATTAAATTTTCCGAAAAATTCAGATTACAGAATGTGGATTTCTATAATATTAAGATCCAGTACTAGATATATTTTACATGTGTTTAATTTTTGATATCTCAGGAGTGATGAAGAACCACGAATAAAGCTTACAAAATATTTTTATTAAAAGGAGTTCAATGATATATTAATTTTGCACTTTTAACTGGTTATTTGATACCTCTCATCATAACACCTCTTAATTATTTTCTGTATGAATAATTATATGAACACTGTTATTGATATTCTGGTTGAAATATTTGTTAAAAATGGGCCAAATTCGAGAAAATTTAAGAGAAAAATTTAAGAGAAAATTACAATGCACATCTGTAATTTTTCTCTTATATAAGTAAAATTTTTTTGAAATTAAAAATCAAATGCTTAAAAAATCACCTTAAACAAGTAAAAAATATAACAATAAAAATTAAAAATGAAATAAAAATAAATAAAAAAAAAAAAAAAATTAAAGGATAATGAAGTGTTGGAATTTTTCTTTTTTGTTTTGCTTTCTCAAACCAAACGAAGAGGTTTTAAAATACTTTTTTTTTTCAAGTTGAAAATGGATGCATTATTGAATTTTTAATGGTTATGGTAATAAATCATTTAAGAAAATTACTTTTTCTTCTTTGTTATGTACACGGAGTACGAATAATAAATAATAGGTTTTTTTTTGAAAATTTGATTGATTCGATTGCATATCAATTAAATTTAAAATTGTAAATGTGTATTGGTGTACTTGTTGTTTAATTATTGGTGTATTTAAATTAAAATACAATTGCATTTTAAAAAGTAATATGCCATTGGCGTAAATTTCATTCAAGTTTCAAATTGATTGAAATTCTTGGGTTTGTTTATAAAGAACTCTTAATAGCACAGTAATTTGGCACAATTTATGGAGGATCTCAATAGCACAGAAATTTGTATTTCAACAAAATTCAATGGCAATGAGTGTGAATTCTTTTAAATTTTCGCCCTGAATTCTATTCAATAAAAAATTTAAATTTTATAGCCACATACTAAATAATTGAATTTGACTATATTCAATATTAAAATTTTAATCATATTGAAATATTAAAGCAAAATTACTGGTTTTGCAGGTTTTAAAGGAAAATTACAGTCCTGTAATTGTCACGTTTTCATAAAATATTGTTTTTTTTTACAGAAATGTCATGTATTTTTAAATTTTGACAATAATTGCAATAAATATTATATGATAATAGAAAAATTCTAGGTTAAAATAAAATTTTCTAAATTTAATTTCCTATATTTTTCAAATATTTTTTGTAATAAATTTTAAAATTTAAATTGAGTATACATGTGTTTGTAATCGTCTATTTATATAAAAAAAATTTATAAGTAAAATAAGACAGTATATGTATATATGTATATAACTATTATAATATGCTTAAATAGACAATAATTAGTTTAATAAAATATTACTTGTATGTACAAAACTGTCTACAAACTCAACTTGAATTTGTGCTATGAAAGTTTTAATCATACGAAAACATGTTGTATACATATAGTATTTTTAGCTCGATTTATATTTGATTAAATTTGTGTATTGTAAATTGGGTTTTTGTGTGCACATTTGATATTCATTAAGAAAGTATGCACATAAATATAATATTAATGTGTTTAAATAGAAAATAATTAGCCTAACAAGTCAATACTCTTAGTAATACTCTTAGTAATATTCTGCATTACAACTTTCAATCATACAAGAACATGTTGTAAAGTACCTTTACATTGATTGATATTAAATATAAGTTGTGTGTTCTAATTTTATTTTGTTGTATGTATATATGTGTATGTGTGAACTATATGTACTCGTATCATTAATTTGAATTTATTTTGGAATTGTTGTTCAATGATATTAGACTCGGGTTTGATTACATATTTTTTCGATTTATTTGATATGCAATTAATTTTGTGTTAATGTGTAAAATGTTAATGATTATAATGAAATGTGTTAATTATTTAAAATTAAAATTAATATTTTTTTTAAAATTTTTAATAAAATTTTTTTATAATTACAATAAAAATCAATTTTAATGATAGGATCGGTTCTAGTAAATTTTATATATTTTTAAATTCATGAAACTACGTTTATAATTTAGATAAATAAAAATAAATTTTAAAAGTATATCGTTACAATTTGTTGAGAGCGTGTATAAAATTCTTTATTATTTAATGAAATTAAGTGAATTTGTGATATTATTAAAGTAGATAAGAAATTTACGGTTGTATTCTTTATGATCATATAACAGTTTTTACTGTAAAATCACTCTGTATTGAATTAAATGAACAAAATAATTAATATTTTTACAAGTATACATAATATTAATGTAAAACTTTTAATTTTTGAATTTTTAAATATTAATTTTAGTTTTTTGTATATCAAAATTTTTATATATACGTATGTAAATTAAATTTATAAAAAAAATATTTCTATTTAAAATTCATATTTCCAAATGTTAACAATAATTTTTCAAATGTATAAATGAAACGCAATAATTGTTGCTTGGTCAATAGTTAGTAGGGAAATTCTGTTATACGGAAGTAAAAACTAAACAATTAATGAAAACTAAAAATTAATGAAAAAAAAAATTTCTTTTCAACATAATCAATTAGTTCTTCTCATAGGCTAATATATGGGTTGATGTAATTAAGAATCTTACATGTATGAAGTGTTATATGTTTAGAAGACGAAACTAGGATGTTATACGCGTAGAAGACGGAACACCATTGAAAAAGAAACGAATGTATTTTTATCTTCCATTTTGTTGCATTACGAATATTTTGCATTAAAGCTTGATTAACTTTTAAATTGTAATTAAATTGTATAACAAATTTTCATTTTTGATCTAGGAATTTGTACAATTTCTTTCCAATTTCAAAAATAAATTTTTCTTTAAATGAGTCCAATTTACAGAACCGATCCTATAGTTTTAATTTTATTATTAAAATATTGTGCTTTAAATGGTTATATTTTTTTTTTTGTTATATTGAACTTAAAATAATATATACATTACGTAATTAGTGTTATACTAGGTGTATTAATACTATTTTAGTATTAACTCTACAACTACATTTTTAATTATTGTGTGTACAGTTTGGTTTTTTTAATTTCTAAATTTTACAATTTGAACAAAACTTACTTTGTTTCAAGAAATATATTCGGCAAGGATATACTTCGTTTTTTACCAAACTGATGTATATTACTGTCCAATAATTTAGTTTTTGGTCGTTCACCGGAAAACCTTTAGAAAAATAAAATTGTTTTTGTTTTGGTTTATGTTTTTCTGTTTTCAATTTTTTTTTTTTTTGTTAATTGTTAAATTTTTTATAATGTTTAGTTTTTTTTTTTTTTTCATCAAATTCTAAATAGCATTCCAACTATATACATGTATATGTATGTACATATATAGCCATTATAATGCATGTTTAATGTATGAATGTGTTTTAAATTAAAAAAAAAGGAGATGATATTTTTTTTATAACATTTTTTTTTTTTCATATTTATAATGGGATTATTGTGAATAAACTATTGTGATTTAATGTGAATATTATCTATGTTTAGTATAACTAAAGTTTTTCTATTAATTTACATATTATTATTATTTAGTATATACAGTCGAATGTCAGTTATAATGGACAAAGTGTATAAAAGAGATTTATAAGAAAGATTAAAAATATAACAATATTTTTGTTATTGAAATAATAAAGAATTATGTGTACTACTTTAGTAGCATGCACATTGAAAAATGTATATTTAATGAAAAAATTAGTAGTTTCCTAGAAAATTATAAAATAATTCGAAATGTTTAACAGTTCGATATTCAATGATACATACACTAATATCATATTTAAGTTAAAATATTCTATTTTTATATTCTATACTATAAAGTGAAACATTTATAATACATGTATTGTGTGTTAATGTATGATTCACTGTTTACATATTCCATGTATAATCAAAGAAAACATAAAATCTAAAGAAAAGCGCTACACTATTTTACAAATTAAATATTGATAATTAAAGAAACTGTTATACTGAAATTAATAATATAAAATTAATTATAGGTGATTTGCCAGACCAACCGTTCAATTTGATTTTGAATTGAATATAGAGCAGTTTCAATAAAGTAAGAAACATATTCTTTCAAAAGTTAAACAATATGTTATATTTCCTGTTAATTTGCTGCTTTTTATCATTTTATGTATACTAACCGCCTAAAAGTCGATAATGTTGATTAAAAGTTTAACCGCCTAAAAGTCAATAACGTAGATTAAAAGTTTTTCGGTTTAAATCAAATTGATTTGTCCCAACAATTTAACTATAACCCGTTGCTTTGTGTAAAATTATGACGTGTTATCTTACTGAAATTAATTATTTGGTTTTCGATTTGTTTTAAGATTTTCTTTTTGGCCTCAGACGCCAAAAATGCCTTAAATTCTAATTGCTACGCAAGTTTAAATTAACAATTCTAAGAATTTAATGTGATTGTAGAATCAAATGTTTTAATATTTCATTTAAAATTTTTTTTTTATATAAAACATAAAATTAATTGAAATATGCAATTTGTGGCCCTATATTCTCTTCTAAATTATTTCAAGAGGAAATTAAGAAAACTTTTAATCTATTATGGATTAAATCTTAAAAAAATATCCCTATAAGTATGCAATTTAAATGACTATCCAATCATTTAACATTTTATTTGAATTTGTGAGTGAAATTTAAAAATTCGACTGTATATCATTTCTAAATTATAATAATAAATTTTGTTTTTTTTTTTTATGAAATGAATAATAATATTTATATAATGTATATATATATGTATGAGAAAAATAAAAATAGAATAAAACATTTAGAGACAGAGAGAGAGAGAGAGAGACAGAAAGAAATGAACAGAAAAATAAAATAAAATCAAAATGCTAAAAGCTCTATTAAAAGACGAAATGCTATTTTTTTTATTTTCATATAAATTTTATGTTATTATGCAAGTATATATATATATGGGAGTGTAAGTAATTGCGAGTACGTGTGTGAATACTTATATAATGTGATGATATGTGTATATATATTAATATTAGAATGAAAGGATAACAAAAAAGAGAAAAGGATGAATATTTGAATGCTTTCTAAAAAAAAAAAAATTCAAAAAATAAAATTTTTTTTTATTTTTATTGTTTTTTTTTTTTATTTTTCTAGTCGATATTATTACCATTATTATTCAATCATTCAAATTTTTTTTTAGGATTATTTAATGGCAGTTTTATGTACATATGTACAAATATAAAATTTAATAAATGTCAATGTCAAATAATTGTTTTTATTATTTTTTTTGGTTTTCAATTATTATGAATTTTTATTTAAATTTTCATTTTCAAATTGAAATGAGGTTATGTTAATGTTTTCATTTAGAATTTTTCTTTTTTTCTATTAAACAATATTTATTTAATTTTAATATTTTTGGTTTTAGAAGAGAAATGAAATTCATGACAAATGTATGCAAATTATATAAGAAAATAAAAATAAAATTTAATGCAATTAAATTGAACTAAAAAAATACTTTTTTTTTTGAAATTTTACAAAATGGGGGAAAAAATTAATTTTATTGCTTTAATTGTTTTAATAGTTACTGATTTCCAAATTAATAACAAGTAATTTTTTCATAATATTAGATAGAATTGAAAATTTATTTTCTGTAATTATCAAAATTTTCAAATAATATTTTTAATAATTGCTTATTGGGTATAGAAATAATTTTGTTCTATTAATGTTTGTTGGGATCTAATGTATATGGTAGCGCAATGTTTTTACAAAATTTTCATTTTTCAAGGTGAGTATTCAATTATATTTTAATTTTAATTCAATTTTTGAATTTTTTTGCGCAATTTGATACAATTTTTTGAATACGCCCTTAAAGTTTGCCTTTGAAAATCATAAATTTTATACACAATTTTTAGTTTATTAAAATTATTCTGTTATACAAATATTAATTTAATTTTACATTACAGAAAATTATAAAATTTATTTTGAACTTGAAGATTTTCAATATTTCGAATGTTTAGTATTTTTGATAATTATTCCAAACTGATAAAATTAATAAGGTTTAATTGAATTCCGTTATTATTCTTTGTCATAATTTACCTCATCATTTGTGGTATCGTTCAAACTAAAATTGTTGGGGTTGATACACATTGAATTCGTAAAAAATTTTTTGATGCGCATTGAATAGATGCAAAAAATTCCAAATTTTGTTGTTTGGGTTTCGATTAACTTTTAATTAAATTTAAATTAATTAGATTTATATTTTGACTGTATAAAAAATTTTCTATGTACCACAGTCAGAGTTTTGATAATTATATTTTTATTTTTATGTACTAAAATATTTTCAAATATTTCTGGATTATGGTGCATATTTTAATAACGTTCATAACAAATTTCAGAGGAAAATTAGTTGGTACATTGAATGGAAAATTTAATGGTACAATTTTTATTGGAGATAAATTGTTGTGTTGGATTTATATTTCTCATAATGTTGAATTTGCATTATTTGATTAAGGGTAACGGGAGAGTATTACACGAGATTTAAGATTTGATAATAAGGATTAGGTTTGATAATAAGGAATACATTGCTTCCATATTTAATATTACACAAAATTTCAAATTAAAGAATTTTTTTTTTTTATTTAGATCTTATACTTTACCTGATAACCTTACTTTTTTTTGCTATTCATATACATACTTTTGTACTTTTAAAAATTTTACTTATCACCGTTATGTTAATGAACCTCTTAAATATAATTAAAATAAAATTAAAATTAATGATTCTTTTTATAAAAAGAACAAAATAAAAAAAAAAAATGTAGCATTTTTCAAACTTACTTTTATATGATTTTTTTTTTTTAAATGAATCAACTTAATCTGTTTTTGTTTTAGATGGATGCAATTAAGGATTCAACGCATATAAATTATATAGATGATAGGAGGATTAATAAAAAGCAGTTTTAATTTTTTTTCTTTTTTGTATATTCAAGTGCAATTCATCATCATGCATTATTCAAAGGGGACATAAGGTAATCTAAATTTTTATTTCTATTATACTATAAAAAAATTATTCTATTTACTAATTGCAAGCAATTCATATTATTGTTATCATTGTTATTGTGTTCTTTTCCATGATTCTATATTATATTATAAAAGCATATCCATATATATTTATTCAAAATATAAGCTGAAATGATGAATGAGCTCTACTCTTTACTTGCTGTATTTTATATTATATATAATCATTCCATAATTGCATTTAAAATACTATATATAACCATTAGCCTCAAGAAAAAAAATTCAAAAAAAAAAAAAAAAAAAGAAAAGATTCTCACCTCATAGATTTTCCACAATATCCAGAATATTCTAAACTTTTAGCACCACTTTCATATTCAATAGGATTATTACGATTATTTCCAATACCAGTTGTTGTAATACCACCACCAATATTAAAACCACTGCTTGTATTACAACCGCTTATTCCACTGCTACAACCAACGCCACTACTGCCACTATTATTAATTTTATTATTATAATTTGAATTATTTATTCCACTTGTATTATAAAAATGTTGTTGTTGTTGTGTTGGTATAGCTGTTGGTGATGATGTTATACTACTAATTGGTGTTGAATCACGTGTAACTGGCATTTCACGATCACCAAAAAATATTATTGTTGATGCTAATGTTGTTGGTGATAATTTATAATCAGTTTTAAAATATTTTGGTGAATTTCCAGTTGAATTACATTTTGGTTGTATTATATGATTATTATTGTTATAATTATTATTATTATTATTATTAATAATATTATTAGTATTATTATTAATACCACCAATATTATAATTAATTGATGGTTTTATTTTAATTGATCCTATTAAATTATTTTTTGGTGATAATTTCTTATTTTGTTGTTTTAGTTGTTGTGTTTGTTGATTTTCATCAATTATCATTGTTGTTGGCATATTTTTTTTATTTAATTTTGGACTAGGTTTAATTTTATTATTACCATTATTAATATTTTTATTAAGAACAATTGGTGATTTTTGTTGTTTTTGATTATTTATAATATCTTCAGTTATATGTAATGATATATTTGTATTAATACGATTTTTTAAATCATGATATATTTGTTTTTGTTTATTATTAAAATCACCAATACTATTATAATGTTCATTATTACTAGAATTATGTTGTTGTTGTTGATATTGTTGTATAATTGGTATTGATGATACTGATGATTTTTTTAAACGTGCATTCATTTTTTTATTAATATTCATATATAATTGTTCATCATCACTATTTATTTGTAAAAGATCATTAACTGATGATGATACATGAATCCGACGATTATTTCTATTATAATTAATATTATTATTATTAATATTGCTATTATTATTATTATTGTTATTATTTATATTATCATTATATAAATTATTTTTTCGTTGTGATAAATTTCGATGTAAATATTTATTGGATTTCGAACGTGTATGTTTAATATTTGGTATTTTTGAACGTAATTTTAAGCTACCACTGTTATTAATAGAGCCACAATTTGGATAAAATTCACATAAGGTTTTAATATTATTTGTATTGGTGGTGGTATTATTGGTGTTGTTGATATTGTTGCTAATGTTGTAACTGCAATTATAAATTTTTTTTTCACGTGGAAGAGTACAAAAGAATAGAAGAAAAACAAAAAATACGAATATTTATATAAAAATAAAAAAATACAATGAAAGAAATATATAAAAATTTTAAAAATAAAAAATTAGTGAAAAATGCCGGAAAAAAAAAAAAAAAAACAAAAATAATATGAAATTTAAATTTTTTTTTTTCTTATCTTGCATGAACAATTTTTCATTTTTCAACTACAAAATGTTCCAAATCGAATGATAACTTCTTATCATACAAAAATTTAATGATGATCGAACAAGTTCTAAGGCAAACAAAAATTCACTTTTCTGCTAAAAATTTTCGTTCCAATGATATTAATGATTTTACTTTAAAAACATTTTCATTCATATTTTCCAAAATGTAAGTACATAAATGCAAGTATATTTACATCGTTTCGAATTAACGAACAAAATTTGTCGGACTATCATATTTTTAAAAATATTATTGAGCTGATAGATCTCGAAGCTAGTGTTTTTTTCTGTATTACCATTAAATTTAATACAAAAATATAATTGAAAACAGTAGATTTTTTCAAAAATGAGATGCCTGTTTTAGGTCAAAGATCATATGAAATACGAAAAAAAAAATAAGAGTATTTTAAATATGAATCGAACATGTTTTAAGTATGAATCAAACCTGTTTTAAGAATAAATCGAACATGTTTTAAGAATAAATCGAATATGTTTTAAGTATAAATTGAATATGTAAAGTAAAAATTAAAATATTATAGAAGATCAAAAAAAATTTAACATTAATATTTCGTCGTTCAGGTTTTCATTTATCAAATATTGTTCATGGATGTATTGAATGTTTGATGTATAAACATTCATAGAATTTGTTTGATGGCAAAAATTAGGAAACTATTTTATAATAACCATATTAATAATATTAATCAGAATTGAATCAATCAAAATATCATCGATTAGTTTTGTGTCCAGTATAAATAATGTCGCGTGCAGTAATCGGAAAACTATGCAATCATACAAAAAATAAATATGAATGAACAATGTTCAATACTCAGACCATTCGATTTGGAACATGTTTGAATGTTTTAACATGTTTGAATATAGTCGTTTGTGCAAAACTAAATTAAAAATGAGTGGAAAAAAACTTGAAATTAAAGCAAATTCTAAACAACCATTTTGTTTTTTTTTTTTATTTTTTCTTGTATTTTTTTTTCATCTTTTTTAATTTGAGTAACTCTATTTTTATTTAAAATTTACTTATAAATCTTTTATTGTTATTCAATTTTTTCTTAATTTTTTTTTGCTATTTTTTGTTTTTTTTTTTAAATATTTTTAATTATTTTTAATATTTTGAATATTTTTTTTTTATTTTTTCAGTTTTGATTTGGATATTTTTATTGCTCTTATTTATTATTTCTTGTTTTTCTTTTGCTTCTTTATTTTTTTTTGCTGCTAAATGTTAGCTTTGAATTATTTCTGACCATTATTGTTTTTTTTTTTTTAATTTTTTTTTTGTTTTGATAATAATAGTAAACAATTAATTTTTTTTAACTAACAACTTTAAAAACTATAAAAATTGTTTTTTTTTTTTTTTTTTTTTTTTTGGGGGTGAAACTATTGCATGGTTCCCATAACAAATGAAAGGAGTAAAAATTTTTTTGCGTGCTATAGTGAATTTGTATATGTATATATACAATACGTAATTAATTAAAAGCTGCAAAAGGTTTGGTTTTTTTTTCTGTGTTTAATGATGATTCTAATAAATGAATACAATATGTAGAATTAATGTATGTATGTGATATAATATAAGTGATTGATGCATATTCCTACATGACAAGTAGGTTTAGACATGCATTCAATATAGTATTTGAAAATGTGTAATAAAATTATAACTATATATAGTGCTTCTGTGACAATTTTTCGGGTAACTGCTCTAATAATATTGCAAAAATATTATTAATAGAAATCGTAGAATATTGAGAAAAAATCATTGAGTTCTTGTTATATTGAAATATTTCTTTTGATTTTAGTATGATTTCATGGGACGATTGGCATTTTTTAATATTACACTCAACTCATTGACTGGTTCGAATTCAAAACAACTGATTGACACAGCTTTAAATTTTCTGTACAAGCATTATATTAATTTGAGGAATTTTTCATTTTTATATTGCTATTTACTAATTACTAAGAATAATATTTGGTAATAAAATCTAAAAATTTACATTTAAAATTCTCATTGAACAGCTGAGCGTTTATAAAATAGAGAGATAAAAGAAAAATTACCATATTGAATTAAATGCTTCTCTCACACTCTTTTGCTCTTATACAAAATCTGACTGTTCCAAAATAGTTTTTTCCTTATTTTACTTTTCTTTTCGAGTGTTAAATGCCATGTTGAGTTGAGATTATCTTTTATGTAATTTACTTTTACAAATAATTATTTCGCTGTGGTGGGTTACAAGCGCAAACTGTTTAAGTTGAGTTCTCAATTTTTATTTAAATTCAGATTATTACTAGATTAATATGTGTATATAACATCCTGACCAAAACATGTATATTACAGCTAAATTTTAAGTTTGAATTTAGTTGAAACTTGAAAAGAATTTTTTTGAAAAAAAGTTTTCTTAAAACCACAGATTTGAATAAAGATTATAGTTATTAGAGCAGTGTAGTAATTGGCACAGGTTCGAGTTTTTAGTAATTCATTTTGTTTCTGAAATTATTGTAAACTTGTTTCTTATTCATTAATAGTTTAAATATTATTTAATTTCAGTTTTATAATCGTTTCAGTGCTGTACCTTTTAAATAAATTTCTTTGTACTACGCTATGAACGAAATTTTTTTTTAAGAATCAATTTCTCGCCTTAAATTGTTTAATTTTTCCAAAAAAAAAAAAAAAAATCCTGACTTATGTAAGAAAGGTATAACGATAATAATTTAGGAATTCATTGTTTGTTTAATCTCAAAACTTTAAAGTGTAATACTAATTAAAGTTTTTGTATAATTAAAATTTACTATTAATAGGTTTGTTGTGTCTTAATCAGCAAAAAACTAGCTAACGCAAGCCTCAATTTCCTCTTCTAGCAAATTCTTAACGTAGATATGGTTAAAAAATGTTAATGCTTTCAGTGAGCTTACACAAAATATTTAAAAGCCAAAGCACTGGTTTGTTTCTGTTGAAATTTTATTAAATGTAACACACATTATTGTATCCTGAGCACATTTATTCAAAATATTTGTTTTTTTTTTGTTTTAAATTTCTAATCAAATCCTATATATGAAAAAAATTTAGTGTCCTTTTTTGGACTATAAGTATTTAACTATAATATGTATGTGGTTTTCTCCTCTAAATTGGTTAATATTTTATTTTGTTATTTTTTGGGTTGAACAAAAATAAATCCCTATGTACTATTTTCTTTTACTTATTTACTTATTTATTGGGTAATTTTCTTCTTATTATTGCATGTCATTGAAAAGTATTTTTTTAAGGAATTTTCTTTCTCATTTTATTGATTTTTTTAAATAATTATTTTGTATACTAGTATAACTTTTTTCTATTTTTAACTATTTTTTTTTTTCTGAATATTTGCTTTTGAGTTGGGAATGAAATATTTTTTTTTTTTTCAAATTTTTATAATAATTTAAATTTTTATCGATACTATCTATATAATTATGATATATATATGTATATATATATATGATATAATTAATTATTATAGTAGCTAGTAGTATCAATACCTTCCTCTTGATGTTAAAGCTGTCGTATTACCAGATAATCCACTACTACCGCTTATTAGATTTCCACCAGCGCTATTACTACGATCTTGACCACTTAAACGTTGTGATTGTTGTCTATATATAATACTGCCATATTCAGAACGTAAACGATCTTCTGTTGAATCTGGTGTTATACTATCACGTGATGCATGTAAACGATCTATTGAATATAGTGAATCACTTGGTGAATGATTTAAACGTTTTGATGTTTTTGTTAAATTCATTCCATGATCATAAATTCGATCACTTGTAAAATTTAATTCACTATTACCACCAGCATTAATTGTTTCACGATTAATCATTGATTGTGGTATATCATAATCTGGGCCACCAACAATATTACTACCACTAACACGTCCACTAAAATCCATAATAGGTGATCGATCTAATGTTCGCCTTAACATATCATATGTCATTTCATGATCACACAATCTAGTACCATAATTTTGTGGACTTGTTTGTTGATGTAATTGTTGTTGACTACCGCTACCACCACTACCACCACCACCACCGGTACCACCGAGACCACCGCCACCACAACTGCTGCTACTACCACTGCCACCAGCACTACGATTACCACTTTTTAATAAATTTCCTAAAACACCGGTGCTTCCGCCACCAGATATTGTTTCACTTGTTAAATATGATTTAACTAGATTATTACTTTGTTCCCTGTAATCTTCATCAAATGAACGGCTTTTATCAAAATCTAAACGTCCACCAGTAATATGCTGATTAATGCTGTTAACACTACTACTAACAATAACACCGCCACTATTTCCAACACTTCCAACATTATAATCAAAATCAAATGATCGACTTTTATCAATATTATCATTTGGATTACGAATTGTTGCTGAATTTGTTCGACTATTAATACTAATGATTGTTGCGTTTGTATTCATTGGATCTGATATTATTTGGCTTGGTCTAATAGTTGGCGGGAAATTTGCGTTACGAATTTGCTGTGATGGTCGTATTATATTAATTGACTGATGATTGCCATTACGTTGAATTTGACGATTTGGTGAACGTTCTGTCAATTGCAGTGACCTAAAAAAATTTAAAAAAGGAGTATTGAGAAATAAGAATCAAGGTGAGCAATTAGTTTTTTAAGTTTAAGTAATAAAGAATGGAAGTTGTATTTTTTTATTTAGTTTTCCTACCTAGATCGTCTAATTCGATATTCTTCTGGCGCTTTTGCATTTCGTATTGTTGAACGACGGTGTGTTGGAAGCAATTCATTATGATCACCACCGCTATAACTAGAACTGGTTGATGAGCTTCGTGATGCACTCAAAGATTTGTCATCATATTTTCCCTTACGCTCTAAAGTATTGCTTCTAGAACTAGAATTTTGTCTTGAGCTTAGAGATGCTTGAGATCCTTTCTTTCGTCGTTCCTCTGGTGTTAAAGAACGATTTTCTGGTGTTAAGGATCTCTGTTTTCGTAGACTACATTGTGATCCTTGCGAATCATATTTGTCTGGTGTTAAAGAACGTTGCTTTTGTTGTCTAAAATTTGACTGAGATTGATAGGCTGCTGTTAAAAATTCTGATGAATTGTCTTCTTCATTATCAAGCTCATCATTAGAAAGATCTAAAGTTTACAGGAAAAAGTTAAAATGAATAAAAGTGTTTAATACAATTTATAAAATAACAAACCTGATCTAGCTCCACTATCACAGGAATTTAATCTAGCATTAATATTTTGATCAAAGCTACGAAATCTTGACACAGGCATTGTGGCAGTCTGATTGTAACGTGTAAATTGTGCGCGTCTTGATCTTCCATTACGATCAAAGCTATAAGTTTTTGGTTTTTCTATTTTTCTAGGTATAATATTACTACTGTTGTATGGCGGTAATTCTTTGGTATGTGATACAACTAAAGTTTTTGATTGTGCTATTGGATTTATATAACCAATTTGTTGATATTTTGGGGAATTATCACGACTTTGTTGATTGCTTATATTTGACTGAGAACTTTCTTTTTTGGTTAAATAATTAGGTGAATTACCAGTTAATGTACTAAAATTAGGTGAACGGTCCCTATGAATTGCACCAATAATGCCTGAAGGTTTTGTATCCGATAAATTACTATCAAAACTTTTTGAAAAAACTTCTGCGTAATCCGATGTTGGTTTTCTTGTTTCATACTCAAAACTTCTTGAAAATACCATACCTTTACTACCACTTGTGCTATTACCATTTGTTCTTAATGGCTGATGATGAACAGTTATTTGTGATGGATGATAAATTTGCTTAGATAAACTAGAATTAATTTGTGCTTTAATTTGATTTTGTTTCTCATTACGATATTTTGATTTTGTATCCTGAAAAGCAGGCGGTGGTGATAGTATTGGTGTAACAGGTGGTGGCGATTCTGTTTCCATAAATGTTTTAACTGGAAGAAAACCTGGACGTTCATTTAATATCGTAGCTAATTGTGAATCAACAATTTTACAACCTGATTTTAAATATCCGGTACGTTGAAGTTGTGTATTATTACGTCTTGCTTCACTTCTTGATATTAATTCTTCAATTTTACTCCCGGCAATTTTTGGTACTGAATAAACAGGTTGTTTATCTCGTGTTGCATTATCAATTTGTATAACACGAACAGTATTTTTAAAATGTGGTATTGTATTTGAGGAACCAATACCATTTTGATGACTATAATAATTTTCTTCCTCTAAACGTTTCGAATTAACTTGTACCCAACCGGATTTATTTAAATAGATTTCATCACTAACAACACTACCAATAATATTAGATTTTTTTGGATTTGTTGTTAAATGATTTGGATTCGTTGTCGTATAACATTTTTCACCAAATAGATAAGTTGGTTTCGAGGAATTTGCTGTAGCTGATGAATGCCTCATATGTCCCATATTGTGAAAGTGCATTTTTCGTGCTTCTAATTTCTCATTGAAATTTCTTGCTGATATTTCTAAACTTTCACGTCTTTTAGCTATAAATTGAGCTTTGGGATCTAATAGATTTTCAAATGAACTATGCCTTGAACTATGTTGTATTTGTTGCTGTTGTGGTTGACCTTTTGTTGATTGTGAATGTGTAAAATTTGCGTCTCTATAACTTCTTGATTTACTACGTCGTTTCTTTGGTGGTAATGCTGGTAATGGTAAATCAGAAATATCAATTTTATCTGTTGATGAGAAATCATTAGAACTTTTTGCTGTTGATGTTTTTGTTAAATGACTTTCATCAGTTGATAATTCACTTGTATCTAATGTTCCAAAATCACCGGTTGTTGATTTTAAATCTTTTGGATGTGAATTAACTGATTCTTGGCTTTGTTGATCTCTGCAATTACAAAAAAATTTTTTGAAATATAAAAATTTGGTATAGAGGTTTTTCTACGAATTACTATGCGTAACTCAAAATTTCATATTTTTATTAAAATATTTTTCGTTTTATAGGAATTTTCTTTTGAGTTTCTTCAATTAAGGAAAAAAGAAATTCTTTATTTAATCATTAAATATTATTAAGAATATCAATACTTCTCAAATTATTTCAAAGCCAGCTATAAAAAGTAAAAAAATTTGAATGGTAAGCATATGTGGGTGTGAGTTAAATACCACACATATTTCTCTTTTGTTCTGTCATTTTAATTTCCAAATTAAATTTAATTCAATTTTAATTTCAAGGATAACATAATAAGATAATATAAGAATTTGATGTTATACACATAAACATAATAATCCAAGGATGCTTTTTTAGGAATTATTATGAAATTTCTTTCTACAGAAAATAATCCTTATTTCATATCACATGTACTTAATAATAATGCTTTAGTCAGAAATGTAAGATGAAAAGTGGTAATGAAATGTGGTTACGCGAAAAATAGGCTGGTATCCGATTAACTCTGTGCTAGTCGGTAAGATTTTATGATAATATTTGTGATTTAAGTTATTTAAAATATAGAATGATAAAAAAGCACAAATAATTACCGGCAGAAAATTAAAAAAGAAACAGGGATCAATAGGCTATCAGGATAATTGTATTTTATTTTTCTTAAAGTACATACGGCTCAGATCGTCAGAATACTAATTTGAGTTTTTCACTATGTTTAATTTTCCAAAATGTACCTTATCTTGCTGTCACGAATCGTGTCGTGTGTACGCGAAATTAAAATTTTTGTAATTTTAGATCCAGAATCACAATTCAATTATAAATTAACACGTAAAAAGACTTGCGGAGGAGGACAAACTTGTTTATATTTGCAAATGTTCTTTAAACACCTGTAAAGTTTCACTTACACTGTACACTAAAATTATTTATTTATTCTTGTTTATTTTAAAAATATAGCAAAATATTGAGTCAACACAATTATCAAGTCCACATAACGCAGTTTACTATACATCATTTAATGTTCAAAACTTATTCTTAAAAGTCTATTGTCTATTTAATTCGTAGAAGTCTAGAGGAAAAATTTACATATTATAATTGTTGCCAAATAGAAGAACAAACACAAAAAATATTTAAATTTCTCGACGTATACCATTTTATAAATTTGTTTACTTTTATAATTTGCAAATTTAAAAATTTCCTATACAAACAATTTAAAAGTTCTTATATTAAAATATTCCATAATCTTATATTTGTATACCAACACACACACATTCTTGTATAACAAAATTATTTTTACAATTTTCTGTTTTTTTACAATTTTTTGCAAAAATTGAATTGGAAAATTTTAATAACGTCGGAGTAAAACGTTTTTCCACTTTTTCATTCTCTTTACTTTTTAATTTTTCAAAGAATTCGGATTTGTGGTGATAATGCTCCCCCGCTAATTTCTTTTTCATTTCCATTTTGTTTTTTTTTTTTTTTTTTTTGGCTTGACTTACATTTTTCACAAATCTGAAATTTCTTTGAAATGAAAATAGGATTAAAATTGATATCGGATTTTTGTTTCTATAACAACAACCATTTTCTATGGGGAATCTGTTTAAAAGTATATTTTTGGGAGAAAATGTATTAGATTTTGTAATTTAAATAAAATTGAATTGAATTGAATTGAATTGTATTAGTGAGAACGCGAAGATGCAGAACAATATTTGGTCAATTGAATGAATATCTGGAATATTTGGTTTGGGAATTATGTGGCAATTTCATTTTTATTGTTGTTATTATAGGGTATGGCTTGCATTTTCGATTGAATTACTTTTGAAGGTACGGTGGTTACATTGGTACGATGATATGATTATAGGGTTTAGATAGAATTATTCCATTTAAAGAAAAAAAAATATGGATCTTATGATATATTGATCAAAAAGGGTTGAATTCAAGGCACTCAATGTCCTAAATTACAATTTTTTTTTAAAACTTCAGCACACTGAAATTTCATCGAATTTTACATACAAATTATTAATCGATATTAGAATTTTGCCGTCTGGGATCATATGGGACTTCGAGAGCAAATCGATATCAGAGCTCAGGGCGGTTTTGAAAATTTGAAAATTTTTAATGATAAATAAAGCTATTAACAGTTAGCATTGAATTTAATTAAACAGAGAGCTTTTTTTAACATTTCATAAAGAACATCTCATATACCATTTTCGAATTTACTGAAATTTTCTCCTGTAGTAGACTATAAATTAATTTTAAAACTTTATTCATTTTTTTTTTTCATAAGTATTAAATTGAATCGTTATTATTATGTAAGAATGACAAAATTTAAATAGAAAAATTAAAATTGATTTTCACCTGCGTATACCTATGACATTGGAGTATTAAAATGGATTTTTCATTTTGTCAGAAAATTAAAACCCTTTTGTTAAAAGAGCAATTTTTTTTTTTTTGAAAAATTAATTGTTGCTGTAACAATAAAATCCGCGTAAATTAATTAATTTAAAGAATTCAGTACAAAAAAAATATATCATCAATCATAAAAATTGTTATACGAAGAAAAAAAAATTTTGTGTTATGAGATAAGATCAAATGAAGGTGTGTTTTTAAGTCGATTATGGAAAAATTGAAAATATTATTAAAAATAAAAATTTTAAAATCAGAAATTTTATTAATATTCAATTTAATTCTCTTAAATTTAATTAATTCTTTCTTGTATTACTGAAATAAATTATAATTGTAGATGAAGTTTATGAATGCAGTTAAGATCCAATTAAAGTATGGGTTGAATTCATCTACTTATAGTGTATATGGGTAAAATTCCGAAACTTTATTTAATGTGATAGCCATTTTTAAACATGAATCGTTAATTTACATTTGGATGTTACCGCACAAGTAATAATACCATGCTAATATAATCCCTTAGATTTTCGATTAAGTTGCTTCTGAAGCTGAAACTGTTAACATTATTTCTCTAGATATAGGACATTGTTATTCCTTTATTTTTGCTTACATAATTAGTTTAGTTTTTTACTGAATCCATTTGCTTTCACAATTGGCGGTCTTTGAACCCAATATACTTCATAATGACAGGACTGCATAAGCTGGGGAAATCGGACTCTCTCTTCTACAGATTTGGTGGGGGTGGTGACGAAATCGCCGCCGAGCGTTTGGGAACTGCTGTCCAATTTCCTTCGGAGTATCTCGAGTTTTATATTGGTAACAGGGATATTGTAAGAGGAGGCTACAATAAGTTGCGAAAGACTGCGGTGGCGCGGAGGATATATCCTGTTGTCCCGCTGGGTTTATTATATCCTGTACTCAACATTCTGTACTATAACTATCAATTATTTTTTATAACCTGTATCTTCGTGAAAGGTATATTAACTTTGGTATAAAGTTTGTATACGCTTGAAGAGGTCTGTTTGCGGTATGAATGTCTATATATATATTCTTGCTCAACATAAAAATCTGTGTTGATTTAGTCATGTTTGTCCATCCGTTCGTCTGATCGCACAATATCTTATCAAATACGAATAATGTCATCGACAACAAATTTTCGCAAGTTGTTTCTTTTAGACCAAGGAGGGGTGCTATTGTAGTTGGACCAATTCAAATAACGGGTTCGGGGAGCTACCATACAATTTCAGAAGTTAATTAATAAATATTTAGAAAATATATTAGGAAATACAATAAAGTATGTTCAATTATTAGTCAAACATATCCGTGATGTTTTTATTTGACAGGTTCAAGTAATTGTCATACAACAATGAAACAAGCTTCAAAAACAAATTTTTAAACCGTTTTATACCGACTGTAACGTTTTTATTTGTTTGTAAAAATTTTTTTTTTCCGACTTTATTTCCTTAGACCATATGGTATGGCATCCCAATTTATATATAACGAAACTAGCTTCTGTTCATGAAGTAGAAACAAACGTTTCTCTTTTAATAATTAATAATTAATTTTATTTTTAATTAAATAGAGTATAGAGTTATGCAACAAGTTACAAAGTCTTTAACAAAAATAATTGACAAATTTGAAAATAAAGCAAAATTTCAGAAATTCTTTAATACTTGAAAATTTTTTAAATATTTCACATACAGAATATTTCAACAAAGACTTGAAAATATTTGTTATTTTCGCCATCAAGAATATGCTTAATAAATTTTCTTTTAATTACAAAGTTAAAACCACATTGCATTTTTCTAAATTTTCATAAATTTCTTTAACCAATTCACTATTATACAGGAATTTTGAAATTTCTCAAAATTTTAACAAATCTTTAAAAGTCGCCTTTTAAGAATTTTCACAAGTGTATATAATTTGAGTTTAACAAGAAAATGAATTTAAAAAAAAAGTATTAAAAAATTTGAAAATATTTTTAATATCTTAACTATTAAAAATACTTTAATAAAGTATTTTTCTCCCTTTTCTCTCTCTCTCACTCACCCTCTTATTCTGTTTTGATATAAAAGTATCAGAGAATCAAAGGATCAAAAATGTCACTGTTTGCGATATGAATTGCCTCTTACTTTACTCGTCTGTATACCATAAATTAAATTCAATTTAAGACACACGCACATACAGTCTTTCACAGAAAAACAAAAACCAAAACAAAAAACACAGAGAAAAAAAGTTATTTTATTTTTAAGCAATTTTCATTTTTGCATCAGTTATGAACAAAAACTATGTTTTAATAAAAAAAAAAAAAAAACACTCATAATAACTCTTTTTTGATGATTGAAATTTTAAACTTTTAATTGAAAAATGTTTTAAGTTTTCTCTTTATTTTTTTTTTTTAGTTTTTTAATCGAATTACAAGAAAAATATGAAAAAAAATGGAAAAACTTGAAAAAAAATTTTTTTTTTGTTTTTTTTTTTTTTTTTTTCAAAGTATTTTTATTATTAATAATTTTGTTTCTTTTTTGCCTTCTTGTTTATTGTTTTTCAAAATTTTATAAGAATTAAGAAATCCTTGAGGAAACCAATAAAGAAATTGGAATAGTTATAGCAACAGTTCAACTAAAACTTAAGTAAAAAGAAATAGTGTCCTTAAGGAAAAGAAAAAGAAAAACTAAACTGTTTTGTGGTTTCCAAGTATACATTTTAACTGTCATATAGTTTTCTTGTGTCACATAATTGTGAAATGCAAGAAAATTAGGCGAAACAAAAAATAAAACGTAATATAAAAGAATAACTGAGTTGAGAGAAAAAAACATTTTATATGAAATGTGAATTGAAAAATGGTTCCTATTTAATAATGTGCGAGGTTTAGAAAAATTTATTAATTAATAAAAGTGTGTGTGGAATTTCAAAAAAAAAAAAAAACTATGCATTTAGATTAAAAATAAAAGTTTTTAGATTAAATTAAACAAATTTTTAAAATTAAATTAAAAATTTCGTTCAAATTTAAGATTTATATTTCATATAGCTTTTCTCTAAAACATATTTCTTGTAAAAAGTGTGAGTCTGTTTCTTCATCGCCATGTTTATGTTCATTCATTTTTATCGCAATCTTTGTGTCCATTCGCATGAGAAGCGAGACTAAATAGTTCTTTAAAATTATCTGAATTAATCAAATCGTTTCGAAATATTCCCTTCTATATTCCCCCCGTATTCTTAGAAAAATATTCCCTTCTATATTCCCCCCTTCGCAACTTAAGAAATTTTAAGTTTTCGTCAATTTGTTTTTTTTGTAATTCTAGCTTTGTACGATAATGGTAAATATTTTCCGATTTTTATAAAATTGTAGAATTGGGTGGTTCAATAGAATAAACTAATAGTTTTGTTTAACCGTTATATTAGAAGTTTTTAAAAAAAAAAATTGGTTTTCATCCTTGCAATATGCAATAACCAGTTTCAACAACTCAAGATTGTGTTGTAAGAAGATTATAGGGTTGGGCAAGAATTAAGTGAGACTAATTTTTTACAGGGGTCTTGTCAGGTCACTTCAGACTCACCTCAACACCTCAACAGGCTGAAATATATAAGTAAAGTACATAAAGAAAACTGTGATGCCTGTCAGTTTGAGAGTGCTTTCAAATTTTTTTTTTATTAATTTTGGTGTTAAATTAATCCTTTAATTATTTAGTAATGAAATCTATTAAATATTTTTTAGTAAAACCTATTAAAATTGCTTTTGGTTAGAGATATTTTCTTTAAATTGTTAATTTAATTTATTAAATTAATAATAGCAAATTTAAGTCGAATTTTTGTAGAAAATTTTTCAATTACAGTATCATGACCTTTAATTTTACGATACTTCAATCAAAAAAGGACCTTAAATTTCAATAGATTAGTGGTAAAACTTGTACAATAGTCATGTGAAAATTAATCAGGCTAAAATTAAGTTTTTCATTTCAATTTAATTTAATACTCATGAACCGACCATCCCATTAAATTCCATATTGTGCCTCTATGCGTAATTACAATGAAATGAGCCTAAAATAGCCCTACCGTTTTCCACTATAGAAAAACACTATTATATTTTCTCATATTTTTCTTTATTACATTGTTTTCTCCTCTTCTCATTTTGTTCTTAGTCCTTTCTCTTCTTCTATATACACGGTCATTAATTTTATTTTTGGTAATTTTCAAAACTTTGTATATGTAATAATATTGAACTTCACTTAAATATTGAAAAATAAATTATGTATATATCCTCCATGTGTATGTATATAGAAATGTTAAAATTTACAATGAAACCTACGAAATGCGAAGTTATGATGTTCTCTCTATATAACAATTATTTTGTATAGATGTAGGTAGATGCCGTGAGCAGAAACGAAATACCGTGAATCATTGAACTAAAATTTTCATCAAACTATATTTTCTACTTTCAATATAATAATTTCATTTGAAATAAGCAATAAAAGAAATAAAATGAAAAACAGCAGGAAATATTCTTGCATATATAACATTGTTTTCAATATAATATATTTTTTGAATTTCAAGGATTTTTAAAACAGGATTCAGAGAAGGAAGATAAGTAAGAGCGGATGAGAAAGTTATAGGAAAAAATATGGTCATGGCATCAGTTGGTCTAGTAATAATATTTTTGTTATTATTTTTTTACTCTTGTTTTTTTAATATAATTTTCTTACTTTGTTCCTGTCAGTCCCTAATTCCATGTATATGCAAAGTAATATAAAAAGAAATTCAGATTTTCTTTATCAATTTGAATAATTTGTTGTTTTATTGTTTTTATCAGTTGTAAGAACGTAATTTTCTCTCAAATTTTCTATAAAAATGCCGTTTCAAATTTATTTTAGTTGTAAAATTGTTATGTTCCCTAATAGTATGTAATGATTTGCTTAATAATTTTTGACATTAAACGCCAAAAACAAGACGTAATGTGTTGGCGCTTTTAATTTAAGTTCAATAAAATTTAATTGGTTGTGATTTTGTTTTTTGTAAGTTTTTCATTTTAAGTTTAAGATAGATTATGGTTATAGAAGTAAATTAAATTTCTTTAAGTGAAATAATATTTTTCATTAAACGATAATGGGACTAAAATAGGCGTCATAGGTTTTTAATGTTAGTCGATTGAAATATAATTAGTAAAACCCGGATAAATTCTCAAAAAATTTTAATGAATTTACAATACGACTGAAATCAGTGTTATGAATTATAGATTAGATTAGATTAGATTTGTAAACTAGCAGGTTTCAACCCAAGACCAGGTCACTGCAGTCCCAAAGACTTATAGTAACCTCCAACCTGTAATAGCTAAGCCTATAATTCTCGCGTAATCACGTTATGAAGTATATATGCAGTTGTACTTCATTTATCGAGCGTCTGTGATAATCAGTACTCTATTCGTACATATACAATATAAATTTCTCTATATACTCGTAATATATATTTTCTTGATATTCACTGTAAGAATTTGTATCCTGCACATTGAGTACTGTGGTGGGTTTTCTTATTGATCGAATAGTATTTGATTTCTAGCATAAAAAATGAAGATTTCTCAGAAAACACTATTGCCAATTAAGTGAACAATATTCAAAAACTTTAGTGATATAAGTGAAAATATAGCGAACGGTTTGTCCGCCATAAGAAAATTAAACAAATTTCATTTTCATTTTCGATATGATTACTGCAAGAGTATAGATGTATAAGTTAAGGTTGATTCGTTCTTATAACTCAAAAAGTTTTTCTGTAATATTGATTACAAATGGTGTTAAAAATTCCTAAAAATGGTTTTGCACCTTGTTGAAATTTAAAATTATTCTTTTCAAAAAATAGTAAAAGCATATGCAAATCACATAGGTATTATGTTTGTTATGAATTAAATTTATTAAAATTGCCTAATTGAAATAATTTTTTAATTTAATAAAATTCAAATAGTTTAACAGAAATTTAATATTGTCCTGAAAATTAAAATTATTATTTTACGATAAGAGAAACGCATAACGTGTAGGGTAAAATGAATTTAAAATCGTAAAAGTTTTATGAGAAAATTTTAAATTTTACCCCTAAATGTATGCAATTTTATTGCAATAACCGATTTTCATGTAGACATTTAAAATCACTACCAATTTTTGTTGTTTTTAAGATTTTTTGAAACAAAAGTTTGCCAATTTATAATTTTGAGATTTCTTTTCATATTTATTAAAAATATTACCCAGAATTTGTGACCACCTGATCGGTTCCATATCTTTAAATTTATAGAATAAAATTTCGAAATTTTAAAAAAAAAAATTCTCAAATATTCTTCGGAAAATTTAAAACCAAAAATAATTACAGGTGATGTTCTATAATAATGAAATTTGAACGAAAAAAAAAAATAGAAAAAAAAATAGAAAAAAGAAGAAGAATCATTAATTTTCTTGTTTTGTGTCTTTAAATATCCCTGAATAAAGGCTCCTTTTACTTTCTTTATATAAAAAAATAAAAATTGAAAATTGAAATTCTTGAATATTTTAAATTAAAAAATAATTCATTGTGGTAACAATACTGTTATACAATCATTTATACACCAAGTTATATCAAGTATAAGAATAGATTTTAAGAAAGGAACAAAATGGAAGGCGAAAGAAGAGTAAGAAAAAAATTATCTTGAGAAACATTTTATAGGAAACTTATTTTTAATCTATATATATATTTAGGAAACTTGTAGAACAAAAAAAGGATATGAAATGAAAGATAAAGAAAAAAAGGATATACGTATATAATCCTTTTTTGGTTTTCTTTGTGTGTTTTCTAATTCTGTATTCATTGGTTTTATATACTTATACAGATTTTTATTTTTTGTTATACTAAAGTATAATAATTACTTAAAATGTTATTAATTACTTTGGTCTAACGGGGATTAAATATTTTCGTGTTGCATAATATTAAAGGTATATTAATACAATTAACATATTATTTATAGATTTAATTGATTATATTTATGTGTATAACTAGAAAATTAAGGTTGCCATCTTTAATAATATTTTATACGATTTGAGAATTAATTTCATATCAAGTCGTAAGTGGTTAATTTAATGGAGATAATTAAAATGATTCATAAAATCTTCAAATTATTTTTATATTAGAAAAGTTCATATATTTTCAGGAAAAAGAACTCCAATCAGATTTTTTATTTTCTTCTTTAAATGTGAGTATGAAACATTTTGTTGATTGTTTTATACTTTTAATCCTTTTCGTCCTGAAAAATCAAAACGTTCTGAAACTGCGTTCTAAAATTAATTTTTTTTATTAAACAAAAGGAATTTCGGGACCTTCAGTGAATGAAACCAATGAACAATTCGTCTGATTTCAGGAAATAAATCGAGAGAAGGAGGTGCCAGAACTGTAGCGGAACTGCTCGGGGATATGACACTATAAGAAATTTCTGCTCGACTATAACCCACAAACGTGGCCAATGCCAGTTCAGAGAAAATTTTCATTAATTAGGTCGGGAGAGCGATGGCACCACCGGTAGATTCCTAGAAGAGGAGGAAGAAATTTTGATGCATTATATTTTGGAATGTGTATCTTTTGTGCACAGTAGAACAGAGTTGCTGGGATACTTTGTTTCGAGCAGCAAAGGAACGGCAATGATTTAAACCAACCAAGATGCTCGAATTTATTGAAAGGATAGGTTTCGGGGGGATACTCTCGATGTCGAGAAAAATCGTTACCCCATTCTTGCAATCTACAATCTATAATATTGTTATTTTTTTTAGATTTTAATTCCACACCAGATTGCTTTGAATTTATTGAAATTATAGGTTTTGAACGAGAATTTTAGACGCCATGACTTTACTCAGTGGCGGGACACAATAGATCCAAAATCGATGTCGAGGAACATCGGTACCCTATCGCTTTTACGTTGCTACCAAAGAGCTTTTTAAAACTAGTTACATAGTTTTAATGAGCAGGCTTGAATGAGTTAAAATTTGATATTAAATTATTAATAAAATCACTAAACTGTTATATTAAATGGTAACCTTTTAAATGATTATATTGGGAAATAATATTATAATTGGTAAATAATTGAAAATTTTTATATATATAAATAATAAGCATTGGATGAATAATAAATGAGAGATGGAAATAAATCTAATGAGCTGCAATAAATCTTTAATGGTCTCAAAAATAAAAATAGAAAAAAATTTAAGAAAAGTTGCAAATATTATATGGAATTATAATATTTTTTTTTTAGAAATTTTGTAAGCCTATAGAAATATATTTATGTATATATATTTCACTTAGCATAGTAGGTATAAATTTTGATAGGAGAATATAGAAAATGAAGATATTTATTTTGAGATTGAAATTTGGTATCGTAAATTAAAAAAATAATTCAATTATTTTACGTATTTTTATTAATTTAGTTATTGTGTAGTACAGTGAGAATGTTATATACTCGTATATTCGAACAATAATTAAATTGCAATATCACAATAATTAAATAAATAATTAATTATTAATTATATTGTACAAAATTTTAATTCACTCTAGAAAATAATTTTTGTTTTAGTAATAATATTTAATAACAATGTAAATGCTATGTAACCTCATCAGGATAAAGAAACTCAGCTAATTTTATTCCTTCTTAAATGTGGAAGTAAATCTGTAAGCTATATCTTCGAATTCTTACTCGAAATGTGGCTAATATAAATGGTCGAAATGATCTCTGGTCATTAGAAAATTGAAGAGTAATCATCACAAGGGAAATGAGAATTAAGAAAAACTTATTGTAAGGTGTCGAAGAATGAACACGGAAATTCACCTAATGGCATTTGGGAATGAATTTAAATGATTATTCGTGTTATTAGTTTAGTAAAAAATTACCAGGACAGATGAACTCAGCGAATTTTATTCCTTCTTAAATGTGAAAGTAAGTCTGGATGTCTTACTTTCACATTTAAGAAGAAAATGGTTATTATATAGGATATGGTCTTCTGTCGCCCGAAGAGGAATCCTACTAAGAGAGGCGAAACATTTTGCTTTCAAAATATTCTTATTTAACAACAGATGACAAACTAATGAGAATTTCAATTGTATTATAGAACCTGATATATTAGAATACTTTAGAAATAACGAAAAACATTAATGTATTCTTATTGTCATATTCACTCTCAAACAAAAAAAAAAAATAGAAATAACAATAAGAACAACACAATTATATTAAAATTAAACACTTAAGCACCATAAAATATTCTCTTAGATATTATAAGAAGTTCTTTTGTTTTTCTAAAGTTCATTGAAACTATAAAAGTACACTACTTAAAAAATGGGGGGTTGAATAAATAGAAGACAAATACTTTTAATATAAAGAATGCAAATGATTCAAAAAAGGATAAAAGAAAATGTGTAGAGAAAATGCAAAAAAAAAAAATTACAAGGAAATAAAAAGTTGATAAAATAGAAAATAAGCGTGTTATTTATTTTTCTACATTTTTTACAACAAGATAAAAAAATTTTTTTTTTCGTATTTAAAAGAAGATTTCTTGTTCTTCAAAGGATTTTATAATTCTAAAGAATTTACGCATGGCTAGACTTTGTTCAACCTGCAATTTATAAAATGAAAAAAATTTTAATGAAAAGTGAAAAGTATTTATCATTTTAGGATGCAACAACTTTATATGCATTCGAAAAGAGAATTAATTAATTGTAAAAGAACTTAAAAATTTTTGACTGTGTTTGCAAAAATACCATATTTGTATAATATAGGAGGAATTCAGGTTTTTTGCTCGTATATAATAAGCTTATTGTAAATTATTTTTTATTCCAGTCGAGAATTTCATGGAGTTACATTTAATTGTAGAAGAAATTAGCAAAAAAATTTGTATAGGAGGTTTATATAATAATATAAGCAAAAAAATATATATAGAAGCTTTTAGACACTAATAAATGCTTCATTTTGTTAGAAGAAAATTTTTTTCCATCTCCACCCCCTCTCAAGTTATCGCCTCTTGAATTTTGTAAAATTTGAATTTTTGACGCCTTGTATTTCCGAAACCGCAAAAAGCTAATGGTAAATTCCATGACATTAAAAAATATAATTATTTTTCTTAACTCATACAATTAGCAATTAAAATCGAGCATTATGTTAACCCCACTTTATACTAATTTTTGCTTTATTTCAAAGACTGCATAAATTGTTCATCCTAAATATATGCAATCCTAGAAATATGAATGAAAATAATTTTAATAGTGTGGTGGATATACATAGACTATATTTAAAAGCAGTATTTTCACTTGTTGAAGGGAAAGGTGCCACAATATAGACTATTGGTTTGACCCAACTTTATTTAATTAGAATTTCAATAATAATGGAAACGTTCTGATTGAAATTGAACACTTTAATTAACGGTAATCGTTAAATCGGTGAAAAATTTGAAGCATTGGTGAAAATTCTAAAATAACATACAAGATCGGGATATCATTTTTTTTGCTCTATTTGTGCTTGTAAATTTATTTTTATTAAATTAAATATGTTAGCCAAGACATTATTCAAATGAATATTATTACTTTGAAGCTTTTATACGAGTATACCGTAAATTTTATGATATATCGTAACATACCGTAATTTTTATTCTTCTAATTACTTATTCTTTCGATTTCTAATATCGTAATATCGTAATTTCTTATATCGTAATTTCTTATACCGTAATTGTTAGATTAACAAATGATTAATATACTACAATACTGTAACATATTTATGCTAATATAGCAACTCCAATTAGAGACTTTGTATAATAATTATCGTAAATTATAATACAGTAAATTTGTTTTATAAAGCTATGTTTATAAAAAAAAATTAAAATATTGAGAAAATTTAATTTTCAATTATTATAATTTTTACCAACATACATCGGCTCTTTTTTTAGCCTATACACACATTATAATATATTAAAAGTCTGAATCTATATTATAAATCTAAATTTGTATACACGTAAACAAATAGGTAAGAATATACATAAATTTTTGTTTCAAATATTAAATATGAAACTATATAGATTATGTTTAAGTGACATTTTGAATTTGTTATAACGTACGTAATGCATGAATTTAAAATTTTTGAAATTAGTATTTGTAGTATATGTGCCAACTGTTTTCAGTTTTCAATATTTTTGATTAAACATGCTATTTAAATTAATTTTTTATATTTAAATTTAAAATTCAAGTATATTATTAAGATATATTGTGTTGAAAGTGTCCAGCTTTTGTATGCGTTCCAATTAAGGCTTCGGCTTTGATTCTTATATTTAATATCTTCGACTACGAGGTCAATTACGAAAATTTAAATCAACTCCAAACTTTTTGTATAAATCTTAAAATTTATAATTAGTAAAGCAATTTTCTTTTTTTTTAATTTCATATACGAGTACAACCCCAACTTCGACCATCACCGCCACTTTTCATATAATATAAAAATTTTTATCTTCGAAGACATTTTTGTCTCCGCCCTTTTTGAACATATATCATAATATAATTTTCATATCAATATTAAGTTTCTTTGTTATATTTTTTAGGTTTATGAGGGTTAAGACAACAAATTTTAAATTTAATTTCATTTTATGTCATACAATTTATATATTGTATGTACATTATATTCGATTCAATATTTTATCAAAATTAAATATCCTTTATTTATGTATAAAATTAAAAATATTACCTTGATCATTTATTATTTTGTATCCCTACTTATCCCACTCCCCTCCAATCTCTTCCCTTGCTTTTAGTAGATACTTTTTCATTTAACAGCCAGCTATTGTTGTTCTTTTTCAATTTTGTTTCAAAGAATTTTTTTTCTTAATACAAAACAATTTTAAGTTTTATTTGTTGGGGTAGCTTTTCCATTTACGGAAGAGCGGGGGGAGTACATTCAAATTCAAAGAATTTATTCATACATGCGTATACATATATACTGTACGTTTAAATATATAAAATTATAATAACATTATTGCAGTCACACACTTGCTTTTGTCTAAAAAAAGGAAACAAAATAGCACATCAAAAAAAAACCATCATAATATCCTTTTTTGTACTCAGTTTATCATATATCCTTTTAAAATGTAATATTTCTATAGAAATATGTAAATATGTATGTATATTTATATGCAAATTTTAATATAATTTTGACATTTTTTCCGAGTTCTTTAAGAACAATTGAAAAACAAATTGATTTTTTGGTGTTAACTATGAAAATTTTTCCAGAATTTTTATCATAAGAAATTGTTTTAAATATCTTCATTTTTAGCATATAGCATAACTTGCCGTCAATCATTTTTAGTCTAAATACAAGGAGCATTGTTTTCAAATTCAAATGGCAAATTGAATATACTAGTAAAACCAGCACAAAATTAGAGTTATTAACAAATAAAATTTGGTTTAGGGTAGGTGTGACTGTGTGAGTTACAAGCGTTAGAGAGGAAACTTACTACAAGACCACAATTTGTTAAATTCAAGCATAATCCCGAATTTCTTGGCAATATCTTGGTCTAAGTTGAGATTTATATTTTGTTTGCTGAACAAAACATCACTCTAAAAATTAAATTACTTTCTACACTATAAGAAATTTTAGTTCAAAATTACTACAATAAATGTAAAACGCTTGACAACTTTATTAATAGTAGTGGAAAATTCGTAATAAAAGTAAATAATTTTACGATATGTAATGAGAGAATAATTTTTTTTTACTTAATTGCGAAGTAAATTTATTACAAAATGTTTTCTAAATGAAATTTACTTGAACGAGAAATTCGAGAAAAGAGTAGCATAACAAAATGAAAAATGGGGAACTGATATCTGCCAGGTTATTATTCTCATTTCGTCTAACTTTACTCTTGAAATACTAATTTAATTTTTTTTTTTCAGTAAAACCGGAAATTGTCAGTTTTTTTTACATATTTATTATTAATTTACCTTTTCATTGAGTAAATTTTTAAATTTGCCATCGAATCTAGAAAAATTCAGGTTATTGTAAAGTATGCCATAAAATGTAGTTCGAATTATAATTTCGATTGGTACTTGGAAGCATTTACATTCTCAAAAAAGGTCCTTAATAAGGTGTTAACGCTAAAGTTATTATTTCTTTCTGTGTAACTGTGAATATCTTGCTTTTCTAAATACAGTGAAACATAATTTTTCTATAAGTATTAGATATTAATTTAGAAATAGGGAAAGTATAAATGTAGTATCTATAGAATAGAATAAAGTTAACTTTTAGTCACTAAAAATAAGTTAAATAAAAGAAAAAAAGAATTTTTTAGATATGAGGGATGTTCGAATAAAAAGTGTTTTACTGTAAATGCAGAGTGTCTCATAACAAAGTGCACTGCGCTATGCCATTGTATAGGTCCTCATGAATAGACATAGACGATGAGTAGACTTTTGTATATAGACGATGCTTACAGGTCAACAGGTTTTGGTTTACAGGGGATTAAAGTCAATTTCTAGTTTTTTTTTTATTTTTTGAAATGGAATGGAATATAGCAATGTACTTTGTTACAATCCACTCTGTATATTATTGTAAAAATAGTTATAAAATGTTTACTTTCATATCTCTTTATATACGTACACATAACGTACATATTATTTTCTGAAATATATTTGTATATTATATAATATGCGTGCGGGATATCTTTTTCCTATATCATCAAAAGGATGCCAATTTTATCAGAATTCGTTTTCCATATAATATAATATTTTTATACATGCCAATACATTTATAAATATATTATATACCCATACAACAAATACATTTTTTGCACATTATGTACAAATATCTGAACATGTAACATAAAGTACATAAGTAATAATGCGTATTAGATATAGTAAATACCACAATAATATATAAAGCTAATATTCAGAAATAATAGAACAGAAAAATTTTGATCTAATTCATAATATGTAAGGTATATGCATCTACGAAATAAAATTGTAAAATAGATATGAGATCAAGGAATTTCCTTTGAAACAAAAATATTGTATAAGGTGTAGAAGAGAATAAGAGTAGGTATGTGGGTTACTCGATGGTACAAGAGAGCTCTAATATATACAATTGATTTTGATATATATGCATATTATATTTATGTCTCAAAATATATTCAATAAACATTATTAAATATCATTCATATATTATGCATATAGACATATATATTATCGTATTTTATACTGTTATACGTTATTTATTAAAGTGAAAAAAAAAATTTTTACAAAAGTAAATGTATGAGAATTGAAAAGGACTTTTATATTCTTAGTATTTGTTATATTTGCGTATATGAATATTTGAATTCATTTTATTTAATATACGCACAATATTCTGTTCTATATATTATACATATACATATAACACAAATAATTTCCCTAAATAATAAATACCATACAATATTTTTTTGAAATTAAGATAAAATGCAGGTTATATGTTTTCATTCATTTATTAAATATATTGTATGTGTAAATATGTATATGTATATTAAAATCTTACTAAATTCGAAAATATGATACAAGATTTCTATAATGTTGCCTTATAACATAGGTTTTCAAATTTTGTTTTTGGATGCCTTGGTAAAAGTAACTTTAGTGCCTGCCATATAACACGGAGAGGAGAGGCGGCAGCTTTAACTCTGCCACCCAGGACTAGGCCAGCAGAAGGCCCATCGGTGTTCCTCAACAGTACACACCATCTTGCTAAATCCATTGTATTTCCTTGAAAAAGCCCAGCAGATCAGTCATAGAAACCTCTGATAGTTATTCCAATAGAACCGATATCCTCCCAGAAAGCGCTCTTTCCTCTCTCAATATCTTGGCATCCCCGGCAAGTATTCGATAAGAAAATGCCCAGTCTCCTAGCTATATTTCCCAATGAACAGCATCCGGTCAAGATGCCTATCGCAATACCGAGATCCCCCTGCTCAAAGCCAGCAGCTCCCTAATTTTGCACTGCTTACTTTCGGTCATAGTGCCCTTGTCGTTGCACAAGTTCGTCTTCCATTACCCCTATGTAAAAATGATATTAAAGGATCCCTTTTTCATTATCACACAGAGAAACTTTCATATGCACATATATAAAACTTTTGAAATGCTCTAATTTTCTCTCATCTCGATTGTTATTTTTAAAATTAGAGTGTATGTAACTTAAAATACTTACGTTGTATTTTATTTTTGTGTGGTTACACAATCTGGATATTATAGCCCATCATTTCTATTATTATAAGAGATTTGTTTTTTTTTTTTAGATTCTTTTCTGTTTGTTTTCATTTTTCTTTTCTCTCTTATTTTTTTTAAGGATATATGTGTATATATCCGGGGCTCATATATATAATCAACTACTTTTTCAATATCCGTATCTATGGAAATATAATCGATTTGCATAAATTGAGGTTATTTTTTCCTTTTTATATTTTGATTTTCTTGGTATCATAAATGAGAATATGCTTTGGTTTTTAACAAATAACATATTTGAGAAAGGAAATTTAATTTTTCTCTTCTCAATTTCATATATGTATTAAGTAGTGTTAATATTAAATAATTTTAATATTTTTAAATATTAATTATAAAGGAAATAGTTTTGGTATAAGTGGGAAAACGTGAACACTTAAGATAAAGTCACAATTATAGTCCCTTTTTTTTATTAAATGTAATTGTATATAGCTATATGAGTTTCCTTTTTATATTAATTTTTCATTTAGTAAATTTTCTATAGTTGGTTAAATGGTTCATATACTTTGATATTAAATTAATTTGGTAGAGTAATGATAAGGTTTATATAGGAATTAATTTTGCAAGAAATTCAATTTTAAAAATTTAATTTTAATTTTATATGGAAGGGAAAGAGACATGAAATCAAGAAATTAAACGAAATATTAGTAAGGTGGAGCACGAATTCAATATTCTTAAATCAAAATATTCGACTTTAATTTTTAAATGACATTTCAGTGGTATTTTAAATTATGTATTTTTAGTTTTTGAGTTTCAATTAATATATAATAATATTTTATAGGATAATTTTGAAAATAAGAGAATTCTAAAGGTAAAAGAGGTTTGGAGGATCCAGAATAATTATATAATTTGCTCACAAAAATTGGTAATAAATGGGAACCAATTTCACAGCTAGGACACAGAACTACAGGGTTCTCATAACAGGGATTTAAGACACAGGGTTGTTAAGGTTTACAATGTTATAGACTTCTTAAAATGTGAGACTTCCATATTACATATCAACATGTCATTTACTATTATGCAAAAGAATACCACGTATAGTAAAAGAAAATATCATACGATAATATTTTGTAGAAGAAGTCCGAAATGAGCTATGAAATTAGCTAGATGTGATAAATAAATATAAATATAATAAATAGAATTTTTGAACGAAGGTCATGTGCAGTTTTATTTTAAAAGCTAGAACACATTACATGTCGCTGTTGACCATATATACATTACAAAGTTTATAATATATACATATTATTCAAAATATACACTTTTGTATATTGTAACTTTTATACGGCCAAGATAATAACAATATAATGCAAGGTAGTGCAATAATATTCATTGATTCAGATAGAAATTTTCCATTCCCAAACAAATGGATTAATTAGGGGCAGTTTGTAATTGAAAGGTTTTTTTTTTTGTATTAAAATTCTATTACTTGTGATTAAAAATTAATTTATACATTTAAGACACTTAATTTTCGTCTAAATATGTGAAGCCAATAAATGCTTGTAAATTATAATGTAAAGTTGGGAGTGTTATACACTTTAGAGGATTATAAATTCTTAGAGTAGTGTTTAAAATATTGTGCTATTAAATGGAATATTATAAATGAAAATCTTTTTGAAAATCTAAAAATTATTAGAAAAAAGGTATTTTTTTTTTGATTAAATGGTAGCTGTAATGTAGTAGGCTCAACTGTACCATGTAGAATAAATTTTGTTGTATGTTTATTTTTAATATTAAAATTTTGTTAATAAATAACATAATATCAATTTTTCTTGTTGTTGTTATCGTAAAAACGTTAGATTAATTAATTAATAATCAAAAAATTTATGTAAATTATTATTTTTTTTTATTAAAGCTATTGCATTTGTAATATATGAGCCCAAAATAATAATGAAAAAAATTTAAATAAATATTAACAATAAAAAATAATAACAAAGAAGCAATTTAATTATGATATTAATTGAAATTTAAATTGAAATTGTGTTAATTCGACCATAATTTTTTTTTTTAATAATTATGTAAATTCTGGAAAAATAATTTGGCTCTACAAACATAGTATATGGTGTGCATGTGTATAAGTATAAGTAATTCAAAATTAAATTTCAATGCTAAAATATTTTTTTCACATATTTCTGATATTAAATTTAATCTATTGATTCATTTAAGGAGAGAAATAAGGAATTTGAAATAGGGATGGAAATTATATTAAATTTAATTGAAAAATTTTCAAAAAAATCATTTGATTTTTTTCATTAAAAATTGGAAAATTGAGTTTTTTTTCTATTTCTGGCACTATTATTAAATAATTTGTGATATATGCGGTAACACAGTACTGGTAGTTAAAGACATACATGCTATATTTGCTTCAGAATTATACTAAGTGTTTATTTAATACTAGACTCAATTATTGGAATTCAAGATGTAATAATTTGAGTCTGAAGGGATTCAAGGAAAAAATTTTATAAAACTTATTATTTTAAGAATGTGTAAATAACTCAGAAACTTAAAATAATATCAAAATAAAAAAAATCGTATCAAAATGGTGAAATAAAAAAAATTGCATGCATTTAGGCGTAACATTTTTTTTTTTTTTTAACAAGTGATTTTACTTATCGATGGTGAAGAGCACATGTATGCTAAGTAGGGAATTTTTCAAAATGCGTTTTTTTGTGCACCAACACTAATTTCGAACTGGCCCTTTTTCTATATGGTATAGGTTTCAGTGATGTACACATATAAATTACCGAAATCGACGTGGTACAAATAAATTGTTTGAAAGAACGAAATAATAAATTCTTAGTGCATATTTCTATTACATAAACTGATGTAGTGATGGAACAGTAATATGTTAAGCAGTTGGTATACTAGCAATTTTAACACTATATGATATTTTATGTTAAGTGCCCGACTTTTTGTGCAAAAATTTAAATTTTATATAAATAATTTTTTCTAAGTCGAAAACTAATTTAAGTAGTTTAGTTAGAAGGAAACAAAGAATAAAAATTTAATTATGCAATGTTATTCTAAATTAACTGGCTAATTTTACGCAAAATTGCAAAATTTCAACTAGTTTAAAGTCAATACTGGTAATTTAAAGAACACATTTTAAAAAAATTTTGAAAAATGTTAGTCTATTTATAAAAATTCTGAAAGCTAATAGAACGTACGTACGAGTATTTCGAAAATGATTTCTCTAGAATGAAATTCTCTCCAAACTCTTCTACTCTTTATATTTAAGCAATTTTATAGTCTTGCAAATTTAAATACTTGCAATCTTTTTGTGTCGAAATCATAAGATATGTGAACGTTTTTTTTTTATTTCTTCTATCGGTTTTTGTGAATTCGCTTCATTGTATATGCTTTTAGCTTAAATTTTCCAAGAAAATGTGCTACTTTATGATTAACTTTTGATTAGAGTGCAATTTTGAAAATAGCTTATGATAATTAATTTAAAATATTAAAAAAAAAATGTTGATTTGTAGTTCAAGTTATCAAGCAATTATAATTATTTTCGTATGTACTATATAGTTTGAAAATTTCTGTTAGTGGACGGAAATTTAAAATTTTCCAGGGTCGCTTTTGAAATAAAATAACTACAGAAACGTGAGAGAGTCTATATGAAAATATATTATCCATTTATTCTTGAAAACTTTCTTGTTTTCCGCATAATTACTAGAAAATTTTCTCTAACCAACTTTAATGAATAGTAAACTTTTGTATTTTAAACTTAAAAAAAAAAATTTTATTTTTAATACAAATTCCTTGTTTTTTAGAATTTTTCTTTAAGTAAAACTTTTATTTTCTTTTAAATTAAATCCTTTATAATTATATTTAAGAATAAATGCTTTACCTATGAGTATATAATTGCTCTTGTTTATGGTGTTGTTAGGGTAAAAACAATTATAAAGCATTTTAGAGATTCCAAGAAGAAGGAGAAGAAGAAGAAGAAGAATTTATAATTTAATTTCCTTCTTAAGAAAATTTAATCAATAATAAAAAATTATTTTCATATATAAAAGAAAAATTCCTATTGGGAATTTTTATTTCATCTAGATTTTGGCGTTCCTGATAATGATGCATTTAATGTTGAATTTAGTTTAAATTTTTAAACTAGATAGAATTTTTCAAAGCCAAATATTTTCATTACTGTTTTCAAAAAAAGGAAATTACAAAATTAAGAAAATAAAATAAATTTATTTAATCAAGTAAAAATTTAATGAAAATTTTATTATTTTACTTGAAAACCAGGACATTATTGTAAAAATTTAAATGGTATTAATCCTAGTGAAATTTTAAGGATTATTTTAATTGAAAAACTAAGTAAATCTTATACCTTTTAACAATTAAATAACAATAAAATTTCCAATTAATTATTTTATATATGTATTAAAAATGAATTAAATATTTAATTAATGAATTGAATAAAAATACTTGAAAATAAATATTTTTAATGCCTTTGTCTTTGATTAACTACTCTTTAAGGATTAAATTCTTGCACATTCTATGTAGTTGCATACAGAAGAAATTCAATTATGGATTTTATTTTTGATTATTTTATTGAAATGATTGGATTTATTGAAGTATAAATTTCAAAATTTAATTGTGTTTCATTTAGAATTTCATATACATGTTGCTTGAATTTAATATACATGAGCTGCTAATTCTACCAATGTATTTGAAAATAAGCTGATTATAGTATGTTCTGATATGAATCGAACTTTATGTTTAAGGTTCATTTAATTTCAAATAATCATTATAAATTTTGTTAAATTGATTTTGTAAATTTTTAAAGTTTATTAGATCTTTTGTGAATTTTTTTAATTCGGTGAATATATTTGAAAGATTTCAAAGAGTTGTTATTGATAGTTCTAAAATAATATCAATTTTGAAGTTGGGATATTAGTTCTGTAATAATTTTAATAAAAAGACATGATTTATTTATAAATTGAAGCTTGTCTAATACTTTGTACCAATTATAATCATGTAAACAATACTTAGTATACACGTAGATTACAGTTTAAATCAATATGAAGAACGACTAGTAATTTCCTGATGCTGCTGTAGCTCAGTTAGTATAGAACGTTCGCTTAGAAAGCGATATGTCACCGATTCGAGTCCAGCGTTCCTTTGATTACGTTATCCATCTATCCTGCAGAAATATATGAAGAAATTTTAATTAGTTGTTCTTAAAATACTTGTTTTTGTACAACGAAACTTGGTATTTGTTAAAAATACGGCATAACTGAAGTAATTAGAATTTTAAGTTAATGTATGAAACGACTGCGAGATTTTTGATTTTCCTGCTTCCAAAACTCTTGAATCAATCTCAAAATATGTTGAACGTATTCTTGTGATTTTTCAGGCACATTAAAAAATTTATTTATTTGTTTATCTATTTATTACCCTTTTAACTCAAACATTTTACAATAGATATCGTAATTATTTTAGTTAAAAAAATAAACAATATCGCTAATCGATTTAAACTGAAAGGAAGTTAAACAAAAAAATGTTTTCATCGTCTATTTTGACGATATGAAATCAAGTGTATTCTTGTATCTGCCATATAAATTATGCATTCTTCTAATATAATAATTAGAAAAAGATCAGGAGAACAGGATCTTGCACTATAAATTATTAAGATTTTGTTTAAGATGTCGGGAAAGATTAAAATATAAGTTGAAGAGTAAAAATTACATCCACAAGCTCCTACCTTTTCCGTAACATAGGTTAGTCAACCAATTAAACAGGATGTAAAATTAAAAAAATCCTATCAAGAAAGAAGATGTCGCAGAAATTTAAAAAATTTCTTTCGAATTGATTCAATCCTGTTAATATGAACATTATAATATGGCGAATATACTTGTGAAGCCTATTCGAGATGGGAACAAACAAGAGAAAAGTACAATGATTTTAAAATGTACTGGTCATTAAAATCTTTCGATCCACATTCAATAATTTCGAGATTTCTTTGCAATCATTCTGTCAGTTTAAAATTAGTTTTAGTTTTTGAAAATTTCAAAATTTTTACTGTATGTACAAAAAAATTGCATATCTTAAGGGGCCTTATTATTACAAAATTCAATTTTTCCACACCGTTTCTTTCAATATTAACGTGTTTATATAACAATATTCTTGTACTAACACTATTTAAATTCATTTTGTAAATCTTTGATTCTCTCAATGAATTAACTTAAATAATAGCTATTATAAAAATTTTTTCTTATAATTTTATTAAAAAATTTAAATCTCTTAAGGTTTATGAAAGAAATTTATATATGTGATTACATTAATAACGAGTTTTAATCATTTAATTACGTCTTAAGATGCTACTACACAATTTCTTTATAAAATAGAAAAAAAACCAAAGGGTTTATATACGAGCAATAGATTTTTATTTTTTTTTTTAAATTTTTATAATAATTTCATTTTAAATTTAATAATAATGTCTGTGTGTATGTGCACCTTAAATATTTCTAAAACAATAGAGATTTTCTGTTTTTTTTTTCTCATTTCAATAAATGTTTATTTTTATGAGCTTATTGTTAGTTTTAATGCCACATTAACCACCATAATGTATAATCTAGTTACAGGTCATAATATTAAAATTTATGTATATACTTGATTTTCAAATTAACAAGAACAACAGAATATAATAACATTTACGACGTCAATGTATGTAAATATGTATGCAATGAGGACAGATGTCGGATTGTATATGTGTTCGCAACTGTTTAGAGAGAATCGAGAATGAAAGTTTCATTTAAAGTGGGTGTCAAAAACTTCAATTGTTTCTAAGTAAAAGGAATTATGGATTTAAAGAAAAAAAGAAAGATAGATATAGTTGACCGTGTCAACTTTGTAATACCCTGACGAATTAATAATTTTAAATGTGAAAGAAAATATTGACATACAGTTTCATATGGGCTTTTTATATGTCTAGTCCTATGTTATACATACATGGCACTTTCCATAATTAAACTCACACAATCTAAAAGAGTTTTACTGAAAATAATGGCCGCATAACCTTATTCCATTGCTTAACATATCAGCTTTGAAACTTCAAAAATTTCAGGGCTATTCAAAAGTTTCTGGACAAACAGCTTATGAAGTTTTATGTCAGCTATCACAGTCGGTCGAGAAATTTTACTTTTATTAAACATAACCACTCTAACAATATATTTGCTTGTGCAAATTTTCAAAACTATGCACGCTGAATAATATCTGAGCCAAATAAATTTTGAGGTTTTATCGCAACTGCCCGTAGCTCGATCATATTAAATTTAAATAGGGTTTTGACATTTACTGCCATAAAAATTTGGTGAGTTCAACTCAATTAGTTTTTGTGTTATCGATGGCGCAGACAAACGGACAAATTTAGTCAAATTAACTCAGAACTTAACACTGATTAAAAACCATATCTCAAACCCATATTTTAAACCATAACTTTTTAGCGTTACGATGAGGCAAATTTAATGTGCCCTTCGAATATTCGTTCTCACAGGTAACAAAGTGAGTCTTGTTGTAACACCTTTTTAGTTTAACCTCATATATATACGGCAAAGCTGTAGCTATTAAAACAGAATGAATAAGTGAAATTTTCATGACATTTTCTGTAAACTCCCATAAGTCGGAAAATGTTGAGCTGGGTGACCTATTTTTAAAGAAACATTTTATCTAATCTCAGTTCTCTAATCATATTTCTTAAAATTTTGTATAGCACATACTACGAGTATATTATTAATAACGGAATTACCCTGTATAATTATAAGAAATTTTTTATTTTATTTTATTTTTATTCTATTATTTTTTATATTGCTATTAAAACTTGTTAAACTCTTCTTATTTTTATAAATATTAAGTTCATTATCTCAGTTAATATTCTTTTTAATATAACAACATGCCCACATATAGTTGGAAAACAGATGGTAGGTCTTAGAGACTATACAATGAATATTATGAATGAAGAAAGAGAGATTCTATTATATTTTTACAATATTTCTTAATCTTATATAAAATTAATTACCCATTTTATTTTATTTTTTTTTTTTAAGGATATGGACATTTAGTCGTTTAAAGTCTTGATTTTATATTAAGGAGAAGCGAATAATAAATTGTGGTTTTCATGATAATTTTCAATATTTAAAATATATTTTGATCATAAAATACTGGTTTCCTATTAAATTTGGAGAATTATAAAAGAGAAATATGTGATAAATATGCCCACATTTCTTAATAATAATGATTGATTTTGTATTTTGTATTAACAAGCATTAAATGAAAGGGATTATTTAATGTTATTAGAAGAATGAGAAATTTAAGGTAAAGATGTTAGTACTAAGCTCTGAAAGACTGCAATTTTTCATTAATTTTTATAGTCAAAAATTAATTTTTCTTTACCAGTTCACGAAATCAAGAAGAAATTTATGAAAAAATACAATCGAAGATTAATTAAATTGATTTTTACAGGTTTTGAAGAGCGCTTAGAAAATCTTCATTATCTAGAAGAAAAAATTCGCATACGTAACGTGGTCTCTCGTCGTAATAAAGTACAAGCTGAAAAATCAGCAAATACAAATTGGACAAGCTACTATAGAGTATTGAGTCGATTATTGAGTTAATTTCCATTGAAATTAAAATAAGTCGTAGCAAAAATTTAGGATTTTTTAAACTAATTGTTGTCTTAAACCGGAATTTTTTTAATTTTCCAATTTTAATATTTACATTTTAAGTAAATATTTTATTTTATTATAACTATGCTATACTAGCCTCTTTTTTTAAATTATTATTTAAAATTAATCCTAAACATATGCAATATGATATATTAATATAAGAGGATCATTTAAGTAGAACATGTTTTTTTTTTATTATTTAGAAGTAAATCTGCAATATTTTACAATGTACAGGCGGCCGTTTAAACACGTTCTTGGATAATAGATTTCCTTCTTGTTTAGTGACAAATATACAATTTGTTTAGCAAAAAATTTAGTAATAAATGAACAATTGTGCTATTTCTTTTATTAGGATATTCCCTTATTTCCTTATGTTATTCATTATTTTTATTATATGCTATTGTATTTATTTTTGAAGATTAAAGATTATGAATTTTTGAAAATAAATTACCACATTTAATAACATTTATTGAAATATGTTTTTAAAACCATACTCTTATGATAAATAGAACAAGACCTGTTAACCAAGCTATTAAATTATTATTTAATTCAATTTTGTATTACCCAGATAATGAAATGAAGATTAAGTTCACACAATTAATGGGGTTTTGTAAATGAGATTGCCCGAACCAAAACCTACTTTCTACATAAATATTTTTTGAAATAATCCAAATAAAATCTTTTTGAATTTTTTACGTGTATTGCAGGCATATCACATTGGAAATTTTTACATACATGACTATCGTCTTATACACGTATAAGCATTTATTATTATAATTTAAGTTGATTAACATACATTCATGTAAATAAAATTTAATTTTTATAGAATTATATAAAAATTATTTTACTATTAAGTAATAATATAATAATAAAATGTTAGTCATAACAATTAAAATCATTTTCATCTCATATAATTTTCTTTTAACAATACTACCTACCTACCTTATCTGCTTGCCTATATACAATCAACCTTACTATTCCTTCTATTATCCATTATTTTGTACTTGTAATGTATATGTATATGGACAAGACATTATTGTTTATGGGAATATTCAAATGTATTGTATACTATAATTTATGACTATAGGGTAAAATAATAGTTACATTACAACAGCAATAATAATAATAACAATAACAATAGTAAAAATGAAGATAACAGAAATCTGTTATGTTCAAAATATATAAATCCCTTGACGGATAATATGTAAGTTACTGAAAGGAAGAATGAGCAAAAAAAAAACAAAAAATGAAAGAAAAATGAGACAAAAAGACATTTAAGAAATGAGAAAATCTAAATAAATGGAACACGTGACATAAAAACATTAGTTTTCTTACAAATTTTTTGTTTTTGTTTTTTTTTTACTATTATTAAGAATCGTTCGACTTTAACAAGAACTTAATTTAAGTCATGGGAGTAAAACATTACAATTACAGCAATAACAAAACATGTAACATTAATTTTTGGACAGGAAATATTTTTTTTCCTCTCTCTCGTTTTCTTTGATTTTTTCTCTCAATATGTACAACATTGAATATTTTTCATGAATTTATTGTATACATAAAATATATTTTTTTTTTTTACATAGAGTGGGAGTAATTTTGATGTATGAGAAAAAAATTGAGTAAAATTTTATAAAAAAAAAAAGTATGTAACCTTAATAGTGTTATACTTGAAATATGTTTTATTACAATTTTTGAATTGAAAATTTCGTACTTTAAGCTTTGTATATATTTGACAATAAGTAATACAATATTGAAGATTTTGAAAATATTAAAAACAAGTATGGCGATTACTTGAACTAGATTAAGAAAAAGATGAAGAGGAAAATGATATAATTAAAATATTTATTTGGAAAATTGAATATGAGCTGTAGAAAAAATAAGGAGTTGTAAAAGAAATCTTAAGAAGCTTCAACAAAAAAAAAATTCAAGAAATTGTGGAAGATGCTTAGTAATATTTCGAGGGATTAAAATTAGTTTGATATCAATCTTAAAGGGATACTGGTCTGAATGGGAATATGCGACCAGATTTGAACTGTTTTTAGATTTTCTATATTATTTGTTATGTTATTACGATTATGAATAATGTAAAATTTACACACTTCTTGAGATAAATTCAATTAGAAAAGTCGTATTGGAAGTCGTTAACTGAAAAAATTGGAAATTTACATCAGTTTTTAATGCAAATTGAGTCATGTACTTTAAAAAAATTTGGAAGAATACTGAATATTTCTTTTTATGTGCTGTAAGTAAAATATTTTTTATAATGTACATATAGGTACAGTGCTCGATTTTATCACGAGGATGGCTCTCGAGGGGGTATTGTAGAGGCTTCTCCCACATCTAGTTGGTGGTACAAAAGACTTATTATCCTGGTCGCGGAGCACTGTTAACCCCTTCCTTATAATCTAAAATCTACAATAGGTGAAAAGGAAAACTCTGCCAATATTTTTGCAAATTACCCGGCTATATGTTGTGCTGGGATGTTATTGTTTTGACGTTATTTGGAACATTATATTATTCTCATCCTGTACATTTGAAATGGAATGAATTGTTTTTTTTTTTTTTGTTTTACACTCGTGTTGTAGATGTCTAGTCATTAAATACATTTGGAAAACATGTTCACAAAGGATGAAAATCTACATTGTATGTATAAGTAAACTAAGTAATGTAATTGTTATATCCAACAGTTGTTTCTACTCATTTCTATTTTGTTATACAATTTTTTTGTTTTTATATTAATTGTGTGTTCATATTTTTGTTTCTGTATTTAAAATATTGTATTTTTGTTAAAAATTTTTGTTTTAAAATTTACATTTTAACTTGTATTCCTTTTGTTTCTTTTTTGTTTTTGTTATTGCGAAAGTTTTTTTTTAAATTGATTTGAATTGGACACATCCTATGATGCTTCCTAGGTTCTATTGACTTACCATATAGTGAGAGTATCATTAAAATGTATTTTAATATTTGTAAATGTATTTTGATATTTAAAATTAATGGTATAAATTTTTTGTATTAATAAGTTTTTGACTTTCATCTCTTAATATAGGAAAAGTCTTAACTTACAACATAGGATGCCGGGTTTGACTAATCAGTAGTTTAGGATAATTATACATCAAAACCACAACAATCAATTAGGATAATTTCTCATAGTCATCTTATGATTCTAATTTTTCAAAGACAAAAATACTTTATGTGATATGGGAATTCCTTAAATAGCAGTAAAATTCTGATAATTGACTGGGTACGAGTACCTTTGGGATTTACGATTAGATTCACACATATCAAAACTGAATTTAGAATTATTATTATTAAAATTGATAAATTTTGAAAAATAGCAAAAATTGGCAGAAGCTTCTTTGAAATCATATATTTGGCGACCAAGAACAGTCTTTGTGTTAACTGTGGCAAGAAGATTCACTAGAAGAAGTCATATGCCAAATTTCGATAATGTCGCCACCGTAATCTAATATTTTAAATTTCCAACAATAAAGTAAATATGGTATTCTACAAAAGTTAAATTTTTATCCTACAGTTGCTTGCAACAACTGACTTAATTTTTTTTGCCTTCATTTCAAATAAATTTATTACGATATTTTATAAATAGGTTGAGTTTTTGTGACAACTTTATATTTATCATTATATTGAAAATTTGTTAGGAGTCGAAAACTAAAATTATTTCATTTTGTTTTTATGTTGGCCTTACATTTGTTATGTAATTGTGTGTGCAACAATTAGGACACATCATTTGTTATTTTTTTCATTTTTACTTAAAATGTTTTGTAAAATATTTCATGTTTGATGTTGAGAATTGAATTAAACAAAATATTTTTTTTGTGTTAAATAAATTCTTTTAAGGATTTGAAAAAAAAAAAAAAACGAATAGAAAATCAAGGAAGACAAATTGTTTAACTTGATTGATAGATGCTATTTTATGGTGGATTGGATATAGGATAAGATTAGAAGGTATAGAGAGTAATAGGAATAAAAGTAGAATAAACGAAACATCTATAAGTCAATTTAAGTATTTCCTACTTGGAAACTTTTAATTCATTTGTGAAACTATGAAAATTTATAATTTTTAGGATGAATGTGAGTGGAAAACAGCACATTCGGGTAAATTTCTTTCGAATTCGGAGATCTGTGAGTGAAATTCGCTAAAAATAGTTATATTGTCCTGGATTGAAAATGTGTTGATGAGCTTTGTAACTATTGTTTAAGAAGTTTTCTTAAAATTAGCGCCTGAACATGGGTTCAAATAAAGATCATCGCTTTCATTGAAAAGAAATTGAAAAGCTTTGTAACTATTGTTTAAGAAGTTTTCTTAAAATTAGCGCCTGAACATGGTTTCAAGTAAAAATCATCGTTACCATTGAAAAAATATTGAAAAGCTTTGTAACTATTGTTTAAGAAGTTTTCTTAAAATTGGCGCCTGAACATGGGTTCAAGTAAAGATCATCGTTACCATTGAAAAGATATTGAAGACCTTTGTAACTATTGTTTGCGAATTATTCTTAAAATTGGCGCCTGAACATGGGTTTAAGTAAATGTCATCGCAAACAAAAGCATAACTTTATTGCAAATGTTCGCCAATTATTATTTTGCAACTTTCACAATTTTCATTCGACAATAGCCTCTGTTTCACTAATGGCAAAAACTTATATAGTGTTTCCCAAACTTACAATTATAGCTAATTCTATTTAGAATTAAAATTATTTGAGTTTTGTTAACAATTTTAGGTTATTGATCTTTTCTTTGGATTTCTGTTTTGGAAAACATTTATTTAAGTTAAAATAATGGCAGTATAATTAAAATTGTTTTAAGAATTAGGTCGAAAATCTTTTAAATTTTTATTTTAAAATTATTTAAGAAATAATTATTTAAAACTGGATTAACATATATGCACACTCTAACAAGATTAATACGAAATTTAAAAAAAAAAAAATTTTAATAATATTTTGAAATATTTTCTCTAATCACCAGTGTGATTCGAAACACTTTAAAAAATGCGTGCATATTTTTGATTACAGCCAAAATTCTTTTTATTTTCTTATGATTTGTTGACACAATTTTTGTTAAAAATTAATTGAAAGTTACCTTTAAAGCATTTCTTAATTGCCATTAATTGTTATTATTACCCGTATGTAACTAGTGCTTGTAATTTGTAACTTGTTGATTTTTCTCTTAAAATGTAGAGAGAGGCACGTTATTTATTCATAATTAACTTTGAAAATATCGCAAGATTTTTTAAATTTCAAATTCATTACATTTACTATACCTATAATTAATGCATATACCATGCGTACAAATAAATTTAAAATTAATTTTTGATATTAATACTTTAATCTGTTTAGCGTATCGTGACACTAAGTGGTTTAATTTAAAATTTTTCTTAAATAAAATATTTTAATAGCAGGTTAACAACTTGTTTTATGTTGTAAAATGTTAAGATTGTATATATATTGTGTCTCTACATTATGTATCGTGCAATATTTATGTGTTTATATATCGTAAGTGATTTTACGCATAGAGTTGAAATAATTTTGATGTAAAACCAGTTATAATTGCTCTAATTTCATAAATTTTTCTAAACATATTTGAAATTTTAATCATAACAAATTGATTAAAAAAAATTGTTCTATTAAAATTATAGTTTGTAAATTGAAATTTTTTTTTGAAATTAGTAACATGATAGAGCTATTTAATACATAATACATATTTTTTGTTAGATATTTACAAATTCTGACAAAAAGTATTTAAAATTTTTTTAAAGAGTTGAAAAACATATAACAGTTTTTGAAAATGTATGTCGTATTTATAGAGTAGATTTTGTAGATTAGAGTTACCGCACATAGGTCACAATAGGTGACCTTCTATGAGTGCGGACATGCCCTAATAACACAAACTCTAGACCTATTCATTTGATAAACTGGAGTAGTTTATAAGGCAAAGAAGATCGTACGACATCATGAGAATAAAGTTTCCCAGTACATACTCGTATTTCCCTTCTTCCATAAGAGAGAGAGCATCACACTTTCCCCTGCACTGTACTGAGAAAGTGCGTAGAGTAAATTTCTGTAAATGAGATAATAATGAGTGTTCGGAATGATTATCAGTAAACTGTTACTATATTAGCCTTTACTAGCACACATCTTATTAAAAAACCAAATTTTTTAAAAACCAAAAATTAAAATGACCCCTCGTAAAGAATCGTCCGTTTTTGTGTCGTGTATGTTTATCCCTTATGGTATCTATTATGGTAAGATGAAAGGGTATAAAATGTAGGGAATAAAATTTGTTGTTTTTTAAAAAATATGTTTTTTTACTAAGATATTATAAGAAAGGTATAATTAATTTAAGTTTTGATAATAAATCGGTAAAAGAAATCACATGTATGTGTCTTGGTTGTTACACGTGGACAAAAATTAATTCCTTAGGTTTTTTTTTTGTCATGTTTTACAAAATTGCTAAAGGTATTTGTACGGATTCCTTTGTAGGCCTTTTTTTAAATATTTGTTTTAATCTGCTATATTCGGATATGTAGGGTTGATAGATATAGGGATATGTTACCATGTATGTAATTAATGGTAATACATGGTTTATTATAGTAAACTTAATGTTTTTAAGAGAATAATTCATCTTATCGTACTAAATGAAAACATATATAGAATATGTATACGCCTGTAATAAGAACACCATCGTTGAATTTTAGGAGAATTTATGTTAAATTAAAATAAGAATGGAAAAAAAACCTTAAAGATACTTTCTTTTCGAAATTTTTTTGATTTTCTTTTCACATTTAAAAAAATTTCCAATGACAATTAAAATCTCCTGTTTTCTAATTGTGGAAATAAACAAGTGTGTACGTTTTAAATTGAAATGATCGGCAAAAGTGCAAAAATTGGATTTCAGATTACAGCACCTCTTAAATTTATGTGTGTAAATAGTTTGGCGCGACAACACCAGTAGCTCATATAGTGTAAAACTTTTTTATTTTTCAATGAATATGATAATATAAATTTTTCATTATATGGACAAGAGATTGTTGTGGAAATTCATTTAAAAGATTTTTGAATTGCTTATAATTGTTGTGAATGTTGTTTGTAAGATATCGAAGAAGATTGCCGTTCGGTACGGTGTTCGATGTCAAAATTGCATTGAAAACTTCAGTAATCCTGGTTTTAATCCAAATGATAATTAGACTATTAGTGCAATTGCAACAATATTTCAAGCATTTTCTTTCTACTCAATTATAATATGCAAGTATTAAAAGAGAATAGTGATATTATTGTTATAAAGAATAACATGAAAGAAAAATTGGCACGGGTCATGAAACAATTTTCAAATATCGATCTTCAGTACTTGGATTAATTGACAACTTGCACGTTTCGCAATTAAACGGGTGTAGTGAAAGGGCATAATATTGAAGATGATATTAATTAATTAAAAATAAAGTGTTTTACAGAATTATTTTTTTACCTTATTCTTTTTGTAAATTTGATTAATAATTTTTTTTCTTTTTAATATTTTCAAGCTGTGAATAAAATGATACACGTGTATTACATACTAAGCTTTTGATCGAAAAGAAAAAAATGGAGTCCTTCAATAAACCTATAATACTCGTATAAGAAGAATTTTATACCCGTTGGGAGTTTTCTTTTCATTAACAATTCGATGTTAATGTTAAAAAAAAAAAATTAAAAAACAACAATAATGCTTTTTTGGTTTAACGGCAATTTCTTTAACAGTTTTTGTTTTTTTTTTAATAAAAATATTTTCATTGAAAATTCACTTTTCTTGTATAACGCCATTTTATTTCATTTTCTTATTTTTCCCTTATATTTTGTTATTGTTTTTATATAAAACAAAAGAAGAAAAAAAAAATTAATTTTATATTATGATTGTGTGTGTACAAAATAAATGAAAAAACAATTATTTTAATAATTTTAATTCCCAAAATAATTTCTTATTAAAATTTTCCTTCAAAGAAAACCCTCAAAAAGCAAAAAAAATAAAACAAGAAATCATAAAGCAAAAATTAATGACAATTTACTAGAAGGTCAGATTGTTTTCCTTTATAAGGACCTTTTGTCATTTCCAGATTAAAAATTTTTTTGTTTTTAATGGTATTGTATAATTTTGTGTTTTTTTTCGAATTGTTATTTTTAGGGATAGTATAGAGACAAACTGCAGGTAATTTCCTTGTAATTTTTTTTTTCTCTCGATAGTCTTGGCGTCATAATATGATCTATAAATAGGATCAATCTTAGAAAAGCCTAGAAAATTTGTAATAATTTTAAAAATTATTTGATTCGATGAAAAAATTTGATAAAATTTACAAAAATGTTTAGAAAGATTTAAATTAGTAGAGCTTTTTTCTAAGAGTATAAATTTTGAATTAGAAAACAATTTAGAGTGATTCATGTTGATTTCCTTGGATTCAATTAATTTTTGCACGAATTGTGGGTTGCTGTTTCAATTTTCCCATTATTTTTTGATCTTGCATATTGGGAATGAAATATTAGTTATAATTTTAAGTTATTAAGGCAACAATTACAAGCGGTTGTACGAAATAACACAATAAGGACATACTTAAAATAAAGGACAATAGTATAAATTACTTGATTTGAAGAATTTATTACTGACTTTCAGTTGAAATAAATCTTTTAAATTGGAATTAAAATTAAGCCACCATGTCGTAATACAAAAATGAAGGCATAGAAATATGGTTATAAGAAATACTGGTGTAGAGTATTGCTTATGAAGGCAACATTAAAAAAAAAGAATATAGAAAATAATTGCCAGAGTGCGGGATACAAAAACAACATTGAAAATATAATCGTGAAAAGGTTGAATAAAAAAATCTGCATATTATATAAAGTCAAGCAAAGAGAATTTTATTTTTGTCGTAAATAAGGAAGAGTATGAATCGAAAGGTCTTGGATGAACTAAATAACAGACTAAATTTCAGGAAAATCGCAAGAAACCCAATTTAAACGAGTGTAAAAGCATTTCTGGAATATTGTATCCCCTGATTTGGTTATTATTCATGGAACTCTTCATATTGATTTCTCAATTCTTTGAAACGACTGTATGATGCCGAAATATGCGGTCCTGAAGCTACTACACTTGTTCAAAATTTACCCCCTCCCAGAGAAAATGTAACATGAAATGAGGGCTGCATTTTCTGTGGGAAATTTTTAAATTAGCTGAATCTTGAAGAAAAAATTTAAAAACCGATGTTTCTATGAATAATAATAAGATAATTTAAAACATTATTGAACTATAGATAGTGTAGAAGGGAACTGGGTGACCAGAGTATTACAAATTAACACAAGGTTTCTTTTGAGAATTATATCAATTACTCCATTCAATTTCTCAATTCAAATCAATTTCAAAAAGATTTTAATTCAATATTATTTTAATAAATTGAAGAATTAATTAAAATATTGCGTTAATTTTAAAAGTTTATAACTGCACGGGAAAATTATGTGTGCAATTCAAATTCTTTTACTTTTATTTATGTATACTTGTGGATTTTAAAAATTAAAGCAATGAGAATCTTATTAATATTACAAGGATCTTTGTTCTTTTGTTTATGTATTATAATACGTTTTGGAAAAAATTTTATAAGAATTAAAACAACAAATTGTTTTCCTTTTATTTTTTCTTTGAAATTTTCTGAAAATTTTTATTAATCTATATTTTCCAATCATTTCTCTCTGCATGTATCTGCAATAATACTATCGATATTATTATAATAGAGGATAAAATAAAATTCCTAGAAAAAGGACATAAAATAATTTTCGATGCGTTTAATATTATAATGTGATGAAATTTGGCGTATATATACATGAAATTCTACTTAGTTTATGTGTTTTATGAGAAATGTAATAAATTTGATGGAAAAAAAAAGAAGATCCTTGTTGGTCAACCTATGCTTTGAATGAATAAATTTTCTATAAAATTTAAATATTAATATTAGACATCTTAGCTAGTCTGCTGTTTTATTCACTTATTCATCCTGGTGTTACAAAAATAGTGTTTGTGATATTATGATTGAAATAAAGATTTAATTGTTAAAGTCGTAAGGTTAATTGAATTAATGATGGTGAAAAATCAAAGGTATTTAAAAAAAATATTTTAGTTTTGTTGTTATTTTGAGAAACAGTCCTTGTTATTTAGTTTTTAATTTTATTATGATAAAAAAAATATTCATATATGAAAAACTTCACACTAAATTGAGAATAGATTATGTTTTAGCTAGAGGAATTTCGATTTAATTATACGTCTTGTATCTTAGAATTTTTGCAAACCTTCATATTTCTAAGAATAATATTCCTATTCTATTAAACATTACTAAAAATCTGGTGCAGTAATACGAGTATATTTTTAATATTAGTAAAATTTAATCCGATTTTCCAAATAAGTTCGTCAGGTAGTTGAAATTGTGATACACATACAGTGTACATACAGCGCAAGGTTTCGCCTCTAAAATTCTGTTTGCCTGAAGATTCTGTCTTTTTTGGATCGAAAGTTACAAGCCAAACAAATTAGGTATATTAAAATTTCACTAAATTTTTCTTAAAATACGTGTAACTCCGAAACGGTTTCGATTTGACACAATGAACAAAAAGTTTTGTCATTTTCGACAGGTATCCACGATTTTATATGGCTCTTAACTTGTTGATGAATCACCCTGTATAGAATGTTAATATTACTTAACAAATTTCAATGGCACCAAATTTCGGGATATCGAGTTTACGGCGGAAATGTGTTTCTCAATACTAGGGAAGCGTAAATAAAATAATTTTCGGGAGATTTATTTCTGTCTGTCTGTGTGTCAGTTTGTCTGTGCGGAACAGTATTTCAAGTTTTGGCTGAATCGATTTTCATGGAAAATTATATCTAAGTTCACTTTGAAGATGCAACGGTTTGCTCAACTTTTGGGGATATGTAAGGTCTGTGAAACTGGATCTTTAATACCGGACGATTTTACATATTTTACTATATTAAGAACATAATCAGCGTATACTCCTGATATTTTATATTTAGGCACCGTTTGACAATAAAACATGTCACCTAAATTTTTGAGGAAATCAGGTGCTTGCAAGTGGATTTCTACTATGGGGCGAATTATCATTTTTGATCATTTAGAGAGAAATAATCCACAAATTTACTTGAAATTTTATATTTAATATCTGGATATTAAAACCGTGAACGACTAAATTTTGCAGGAATATCAGGGCTCAGAAATAGAACTCTCACTTATGGCCGATTTTACTTTTTTGATCATATTTCGGGAATTAATTGAAAGAATTTCTTAAAGCTTAATATTTGAGTTCTAGCTCTTAATGAATTTAATGTTTAAAAAGCAAAATTTTTGATTTAAGCAAATTCAAACAAAAAATTTTCTTAAAGTGTTATACTACTCGTATATATTAACCAAAAGTATTTGAGCACTCTATGCCATTAACTAAAATTAAGGATGAAATTTTGAAATTGAAAATTTATAACTAATTATAGAAATTGTTTTTAATTTCCTGATTGATTTTCATTTTATGTAGAATATCTAGGTTGTAATTTAAGGCACGTGCATTTTTCATTGTCAAAAAATTAAAACAAAAAAAAAAAAAAAAATTCTTAAAATCTTTAAAATTTTCTCAATTGAAAAGTTTCTTTCCTAGAATTTGATTTTGGAAATATTTCAATTTTTCTTTAAAGGAAATTCATTTGATTTTCACGATTATTTCCTCAGTTTTCATTCAATCGTACCTATCTCGATATTCTTACTCCTACAGACACACATAAATTCATTTTTTTCTGGTTCAATTTTTTTTTCAAATGGTTATCTATTTTAGGTCTGTATGTATATTTGATTTGCCGTAATTTAGGTACAATTTTCTGTTTTTTTTTTCTGGTATCCTTGAGTTGACAAGATTATTATACATTTTTTCGGATTTATTTAAATATCAATTTTTACATTGTTGCCTAATTTAATTTTGTAGGTGTATATATGTTGATATAGGAACATTGAATAAATTATAATAGACGTTTGCATCAGGTATTTTTTACAAGTTCATATGCATGTGTAAAACTTTTTTTTTGGGCGTAATCTTCTGTATGTTGATGAAATTGTTAAACAATCAAAAAAGAAAAAAAAATGTGTATAGCTTCATTTCGAATAATTTAACAAAGAATATTTCAAGAGAACAAGTAAAAATGTTCCACCGATCCCGTTCCACTGAACCGATCTTAATCCACCGAACTATACCCTACGCCTACATAATCTAAACAATAAAAACTAGTTTTTGAAGTATTTAATGCAATAATGTACAATGTTCCATATTCACCTCTAAATGTTCACAGTAAGTTGAATATGAAAACAGAAAGAGCGATTAGGTTTGTTGATAATTTTGTCAATGTTTTGAAAAATGTCAATGGTTTCATCACGGAGAATCTTATAATTTCGTCACGGAGAAAAATCTTATAATTTCATCACGGAGAAGAAAGAAAAATTCTCCCTTTTACAAAGGCAATGACAAGATTGTAATATTTGAGTTTATTATTTAATTAATATAAACATTCCCTTGCAGGAACATTTTCTTGTATTGAGAGGGAAGCTGGTGCCACTTTAGTCGAAGGAATAGAATTCATTAGAGGCGTCTAAAATTGTAAACTTTTAGTATTAGATTTTCAATACGTTATTGTTCATTCAAACATATTCCCCGAGCTGGTTTCGTTGAGAGGACTAACGGATAAAAAGTTCCTAAGCAATTTATTGTAACGCTATTGCATGACAACTATTCGAATTTGTGAAGTAATTCCAGTGAAAACTTCAAAAATATGTCTAAATCGTAATAATGATAACTAAAAATAGTCGATCTATGGCAGCTAACCTATAATGTATAACAGTTATCCGAACCTATTTTGTTTTATCTGATCCAATTATAATAGCAGTCATCTTTGAGAGAAAATAAACTATTCCTGAAAAGTTGGTTGTATTTGTTGTACTAATTTTGTTGAGTTATCGTGCAATTAGATCAAGTCTATATCAACAGACATTACGAACTCTATACCAAAGTTAATAATAAACCCTTCCATATAGGGTATAAAAAAATGTGTGTGCACAGGTAATATAAGAAAGTACACACATATACGTTCATATATACCACATATGAAATGGAAGAAGTTGGAAAATTGTATATAAATGTATCATAAATATAATATAATACACACATAAATATATATGCAGGAGGATATCCTGTTAAAAATTTATCAACCAGTTGAATATGTTATATGCAAAAATGTTACGGTTTTATAACGAAAATATTAACTCTTGATAAAATTCTTTTCTTTGTTAAAAGTTTTGAGGAAAATTTTTACAATTTAATTATGAATTGCTGTATACGATATCTAGGTATACAGCATTCCGCAAATAAATTTTTCATTCACATGTTGTTATTATGTTCCGAGAATATGAACCTAGCTTATTCGAACAATAAGATTCGAAAAATTTGTAAAAGAATTCAAAGGCAAACCTAATTCATATTATTATTTTTGGGTAATTTTCATGAAAAATTACCTTTGGTACATTTACGGTCTTCATAAAAGAAAAAGAATTGAGGTATCAAAAGTTCTCTTTGGTCATTTTATTTCCAAATAAAATCAGACACGTGTAAAATTTCAATTGAAAATTGTTGTAGAATTTTAAAAACACCTGGCATATTTGTAAAAAAATTTATTGGGAAAATTTCCGTGAAAAAAAAAATATTTCATACACCCAAGAAGTTTTAAGTATTGGAAAATTATTGTTAAGTATTGGTAACATCTTGAACTCGTGCAATAAATTCCAGTTGTGGTTATTTTAATAATAAATAAGAAAAATTTTCCTGGATTGATAGATAGAACATAATTCATTTTTAGTAAAATGATTTATTAATCTTTAGTTTGAAACTGAATCTACAAATTTTAAGCAGATGAAAGAGGAGTGGTGGTGATTCTGGGAACGAAACTAAATTTCCAATTCAGGCTTTTTGGAGTAGATTTTTAAAATTTTCAACTTAGCAGTTATGCAAAATTCTTCTTTGTAGATATATTTCGGGTTAGAACTGATATAGTCTACTTTAGATCATTAAAATTAAATTCGAAATTATTTTCACTTCATAGAACGTACATGTCATCTGGTTGTAACAAGAAATGAAATTATTATGGAATTCTTTTTAAATTTTATAATTATTTAAATTTTTTATGATAACTAAAACATTTTCGACATTTTATATTAACTTTAACTTCTATATTATTATGGTTTATAAAAATTCAGACATTTTTACTCCTCGTTTAGTTTATGCATATTTTAACATTTTGTTATATAAAAAAAAATTTATTTCATTTTTAGAGCTTTTCCCAAAAAGAAAAGTTTGAAAACATAAAATTCTTATTTATTTCAATTTGTCCGTCTGTACGTCCGTTATCTGCTTGTCCGCGTATCTGTTTACAAAACTTTAATAAGTTTTGAAATAGAAAGCTCAAATTTTCTACACAAATTGATTTTTAGTAGCAACTTGTTTCTGTAGAAAATTTTTATTACAATTCTGCAGACTCCCGCTCTAAAATTTATAGCCCAGCTCAAAATCCTAAAATTTGCATTTTCTGACTATTTAGTGTATCGAAACAACAAACATTTTTTAGCTATATGCTTTTTCTCTTTTTCACAGTATAATCGATTATTGAACAAACAATTAAGGCCGTTCAAATCAACCGCTAGCTCAGACATTTTCTTTTCAAATTCTTATGGTATCGTTTTTCTCTTTTTGACAGAAACTTGTAAGAGTTTGAACTTTTAACAGACAATAATAATTTATTTTGCCAAAAAATTTTTTTTTGTCCCTCCATCCGCTCTCAAATTGTCGCAGCTCAAAATTAAAAAAAAAACGAATTTTCGCCGTCTTATGTTTTCGAACCACAAGCTTTTCGAATTTTTTAACAACGATAAATGTCATGCCATCAAAAAGTATAATTATTTTTTCTGAATCACTTACTTAACTGTCAAATTCGATCATGTTTTTCCTTTTGCTTATCCTAAATGTATGCAATATTTATCATATTTTGGTTTTTTATTGAATAGCAAATTGTTATATGAAAATAGTGCTACCAGATTGTTAAAACTGAAACCATTTTTGTTCTGGTTCATTTGGAAAAGTGCTCCCTTACAAATTGCTTGCTTAATTCGAATTTATTTTCTTCTTCTCGTTGTTTTTTTTTGTTGAAATTTATTAAAATGTTGTATAATGATACTGTCGTCATTGTTGCGTTATTTTTTTGAAAATATTTTCTCATCCCTTTGTATTTACATACACATACAAGTACTTACTTAAGTATAATCGAGTATACTAATATAAAACCTTTTTCAATATGTATAACACATTTATATATATTTTTTTGTTGCTATAAAGTATAAAATTTTTGATGGATTTGTTATCAATATCGATCGAAAAAAAAAAAAAAATAACAAAAACCAAATATGAAGAAAGGAAAAAAAATTAAATTAAGTGAAAAAATTCAACTGCGATACTTGATGTTTTTTTTTTCACTTATACATATTTAATTTATGTATGTATATATATATAAAGGTAGGTGTATTTATGACTTTAATGTATAATATAAATGACTTTATTATTAAGGTATTGTTTACAAAGAGTTTTTTTTTTGTCTTGCATTAGAAATTAAAATTCTTTAAGCAAAAGTTTTAAATTATAAAAAAAATTTTTTAATAAAATTTTAATACTACATATGTATTTGATTGACAGACGACTACTGACTTGTATGAAGCAAGAATGAAAATTATTTAATTAATTTTTTTAATTTAGAATTCATACATTCATATATGTACACATGAAATTGAATTAATTTACGAATTTTGAAATTTTTTATAAAAATTTTTCTTATACAAAATTAATTTGGAATAATTTTTAAAGATTTATAGAATTCTCATTTGTATTTATATTGAAATAATTTTATTTAATTAAATAATTATACTAATTGTAAATTTTTATTATTTAAAATACAATTTTTGTCTTACAATGGCTTAATTGGCTACCAAATGTTGTACATATTTTAGTAATATGAATCGTATTCAATGTTTTACACATATGAATCAAAATATGTATGAGTAATATCAAAACTTGTATGAACAACCATTGTACATCTTTCTCTTCTGTTGTATGCATATGACTAAAATTTTTAATTAAATTGAAATTATGGGAGTAATTTTAAGTATGAATGAATAATTTCTATTAAAAATTTATTTAAATTTATAAAATTTTTATATTTTATTAAAAATTATGAAAAAAAAAAAATAGTTTGTAGATCATACTTTCTGTATGATCATCAAAAAATAATTTAATTCAGATCATACAGAAACAACAAATTTATATTATAAATTTTTCAAAATTTGAATAACAAATTTTTTTTCCAAAATCCCTTTTATTTAAATTAAATCCCTCAAATAATTCTTAGAAATTAGATTTTGACTGCATTCAAAAAATATTTGAAAATAATATTAAAAAATTTTTTAATTGTATAATTTAATCAGGTGTTTATGACATGATATAAGAACGTACAAACTAATTCGCAACAATTTGTTTCAGTAAAACCGCCTGTTATATTAAAAACATACAAAGAGAGACAATTTAAGAAAGAGAGTGAGAAAAGTGATTTTTATTTTCTTTTTCTTCAATATTTTTTTTTTGTTGCTATTTTCTCTTCATATTAAGAGCTTAGGCAGAAAATTTTACAATTATTGATTTATTTTAGAACCATTGCGCGCACTTCTAATCAACTAAACTATTGCATCAATTCAAATCAATCGCGTTAACTAATAATTGTAATGAGTTTATAAAAAATGATAAAATTGTTTGATTGCTTAATTGTATGCGATCATACAGTTGTATTGATAGGCGTTTGAGTATATAAATTTATAGAATACAAATAAGTAATCAAACAATTGGAAAACTAAAAATTTCAAGTCTGCCTGAGCCTGAACTACTAATGGAATGAACAACCTTCTGTATGATACAATAGAAAAAACATGCATGATATTTTTTGTATGATCGTTTTTGTATGATCGTTTATGGGGATAACTTAAAGCATTTATATTCATTTTAAATCATATTTAATTGTTTATTCCAATTAATTTTATTGTATTTCTGGTTGTCAATGAATTAGAATATTAATTAGAATAAAGAGAGTGCTATAATTTCTTCAAATTAAGTAACAACATAGCTGCTACAGAACAACAAAATGAAAAACCAGAAAAATTAATAATTTTTTTTTTTTCTACCCTAATTACTTGCGATTATTAATTAAAAACAAAAGAAAAATTATTATTAATATTTAAAAAATTTTTTCTGTTTTCGAATTTCTCGAAATCGTTCATATTTTTATAAATTGTGGGTGAAAATGAATTTTGTATAAGAACAAAAAAACTTTTATTTATTATTTAAAGGTGGTGAAAAATTGTTAATGACATTTTTTCCATTTTCTAAAATGATAATTTTAATTAAAAGTATTTTTTTTGGGGTTCAATTTACAAAATTTCATTTAAATTTAAGGTTAAAAAATTTAAGGTGTTCAAACCTTGAGAAAATTTTCCTTTAAAAATAAATGTTTATTTCTGCATGAATTTAATAATAATTTTTTCCATTTAATTCCCTTATTTTTTTTTTTGAAGTAGTTTAATAAGAAATTTTTAAAAGATGGGATTGCCCTTTTAATTTTTCTATATAAATTAAAGTAGAATATAAGATTTTGACATTTTATTATTCAAAAATTATATCGTAAATTTTCTGTTTTTTCAAGAAAATTCAAAGATCACATAAATAATCTTTTGAAGTTCGAATGTTAAAAAAAAAAAGGAAAATATTATGGAAATTTTTCATTTAAATACAAAAAAAAAATTTATTTTATTTGCTCTTTATTGTGGTAGTGGTAGAAAAATTAAACATTTAATTTTTTTTTTTCAATTTACAATTTAAAATAATAAATAGAAAATGTTTTCAGTTCACCTATGTTGAAATTTCTAGGAAAATTTCTTTTTTTAACTTAGCAATTTTAAGGAATACTTAAAGTTCCTATAAATTTATAAAAGATTATAAGAAATTTTTATCTTATTTGTTTAATTTTTGAACATACCTAGTTCATAGTGGGTATCAAAGAAATTTAAAAAAAAAAATTTTAATGAAAAATTAAAAAAAAAAATTTTTTTTAAATTCTAATTTTTCTATTTTCAAAATATTTTTAATAAGTTTCTTATAAAAAAAAAAGTTGCTGCTTAAATTTTGAAATTTTTGTGTACGCATGAAGAATTCTTTAAAAGAAAAAATTAAATAAAATTGAAAAATAAAATATTGGTTTTGTAAAAATATCAAAAAATTAAAATAAATGCAGTCATTCAAGCCCATAATTTACAAAATAGCCTATATTATTCCCTTTTAACAATATTTAAGATTTTGGTTTTATATAGCTTTAACTTTGTATGTAATAGAAAACGAAATTTTTATTGAAATAAATTCCTCATTATATCATATTGCATAGTTTTAGGGGACATATTTCAAAGCTAAAATTATTACTTGAGAGAGTAAAGAAAAACTTTCTGTCAGTGCTGCCAATATATGGGAAATTTCCCGTTTTTCTGGAAATCAAATTACCTTGCGGAACCATCGGGTAATTTCGAGAAATTTTGGGGAAATGCAATTGTAAATTTATTAAATTTTTTTATACAACAAAAAAAATTTTGCAAGAGTAAAAAAAAATAAAAAAAAAAAGATCCTTAAAAGCACAGGTGAAAAGAAATGCAAAAGCTGGCTATTAAATTACTCAAATTAATTTTGTATTTATGTTTAATAATATTAAAGAAAATTTTGACATTAATGCATATTTATTACAAGAGTTAGTGTAAACGATGATTTGAAGCTTAATATAGTGCCATCTATTGGGAAATGAAATTTTATAAAATATTTTACTTTTAAAATAACAGAAGTATTTTTGATTGCTCTAGTGTCTAGGCTCTGCATTCTTATTTTCGATGAGTTAATTTGGAAAATTCTTCACAAGCCTTCTGTTTTCCATTTCTCAGGAAATTAACCGATTTCCGATTAGCATTACTGTTCTTATGCTAATAAAGGAGCAATTATGCTTATTAAGGTAAGTATTGAATTACATTGGTAAATATTTGAATTAAGGCATAAGGGAATTAAGGCATTTTTACATAATTATGATAATTATTGATTTTATATGAGCATAATGCTTGTGTATATAGAAGTTTTATAAGCTTATATACTGAGAAAAGCTGTGAACCGAGAAATTTTTTCATTTTGAAAAATTTGACAGAAATTAAGCAAAGAGCATGAAAAATTAGAAAGAGTTTTCATTGTAACAATTGATATCTATAAAATACTGAAATTTCAGGCTCTTTTGTCTTAAAAATCTCTTCATTTTGTGTTGCGGGGCTTTCCAATAAATTGATTGGAAAATATTTAAAAAAAAAAAGTTATTAATTTAGTGGTTTGGAAGGAGCTTTCTCAGTTTTCTATATTCGAGATTATGTAAATTGATTTTTTAATATTGAACTTCATAAAAATATGCATAAGTGGGTAGATAGAGTAAAATTATTTAGGAAATATGCTTAAAATGGGTCATGAAATGTTGCAAAAAAAAAAATTATTTTCGTTTCTGATATTTTTATGATTTTATTGTAATGGTGAAAGTATGAATGATAGCAGAAAACTTTTATTTTATTAAATTTATTTTAATTGTTTCTTAAAAACCTAAAAAAACAAAACTGTATTTATTTAAATGCCCACACTAACAAAGCCTTAATAAATTCAGAGAAATTTAATGAAGAATTAATGTAATTTTATAGCTATTATGAAAAATTTTGAAAATTTTTAATGAAAAGATAAAATTACTTTGGTTTATGAATAAGTTAAAATAATTTTAATGAAAATGAAAGAAATATGTCTTATAGCCAGATTTATAAAGGAATATTAAAAAATTCAATCGAACGAGATTTAAAAATCCAAAATAATAAATAAAAATTATTTAATTTATTGAGAAATTTCTTGAGTTTTAATAAAATTTTTCTAAATAACAATCAAATAATTATTCATATACCTAGTTGGGGTTCAAATATTATAAAAGTTTGAATTTTTTAATTGAATTCCTAGTAATAGCTTATTAATACAAAAACTAATAGTAAAATAAATAGAACCTGATCCTAAAAGTATGCAATAATAAAAATCAAGCAGTAGATCTAGCTAGCTAATTATTAAAAAACTAGAATATATTTTAATTGAAAATATTTAGAAATATTTTAGATTAAAAATTTTATTTATATTATGTCTTCCTTGTGTGCAGTTCGAAAATCGGCGTTGTAAGAAAGACAAGAATTCAATTTAAAGTTGAAATTTTAATTATAATTTTGGATTTTGGTAATTGTATTCTACTGTAGACTAGTTCTAAAAATAACTAATTTCAAATGAGATCAATTTGTAATATTATTGAGCTATGAAAAATTGCCAGACGTCTACAAACAATAATTATAATTTATTGATTTTTTTAGAACTAATAGCAACAATTAAACGAAATACATCTGTACCTGCTCTTAATGTTACAGTAGTGAAACAAAATTTTAGATAAAATATAAAATAATATTAAATTTCAAAAAATTTTTATTCTAATTCCAATATATTAGAATAATGTTCCAATTTAGATTTTATTCTTTTGATATACTTAATGTTTCCTAAAGCAATATTAAATTTTATAGTATATTTGTAGTAAATAATTCTTTAAAAATTTTGTACATGTTTCAAAAGATATTAAATTTTTAATATATGAATTTCTTATACCTTTTTCTTGTATTAAATTAAAACTTTTTATAAAAATTTTTTATGATCTATTTAATTTACATTTAGGGTTACCAACTTAAAAATATTCATTAATTGTTACGTTATATTTGAATTCAAAATTTTGTTACAAAATTCGAAAAATTTGTATTGTACCAAGAGTCACAAAACATATAAATTATGCTAATAACAGAAAGGCTTTCTCAAAAATTAAAAAGTAAATGATATATAAAAAGTAATAGTGGCGGATTTAATGGCACCCTGTACAATTAAATATAAATATACTATGACATTATTTGATTACTTTCTAATACAAATCTGATATTGTGCTTTCAAAGAAACAGAATATAATAAATTGTAAGGGGTCTTGAGACAGACTTGCTTGAGAGACAGGAGTCGATAACTTATTAGGGGGAGGAAAATTAATAATTTTCCTTTTTTTTTAGAATGTACTGAAAATTAGGAAAGGAAATAAACTTTTCACAATTCTATTTGTTGAATGGTTGACCTTGATTTGTGTTTGGATAAGAATATGCAGAATTCTGTTTCTTGTAGATTAAGAGTAGCTACCAATAAGAATAAATAAGAGCATAGAATGTATAAGAGAGAGTTTTTTATCGGATGTGCTGGATTTGATCTCGCCTCAATAGCTTCAAAAAAATTTCTATTAATTCTGCCCTTATATTTCAGTTCTTAGTTGGGACACCCTATACTACATTGAAATTTTAAATTAATATTATTTAAAAATATTATTCAATAATAATAAAATTTCTTTTGATAATTTTTAATTTAAAACAAAAATTATTTCAAGTTTTTAAGTAGTATAACATAAAAATAACCAGTATTGCCAAAATATACTGAAAAAAATTATGCTAATTTTGTACAAAAAATATACTAAAATATTTCACTTGTAAACAAAAATATTTCATTTTGTATTCCACTTATTTCTGTTTTGGTAATTTGTAAGCTAGTTACAAGAAATGAAAATTTGTCCTACAAAAGTAAACCATTAATTGGAAATTGAATTAAACTACTGGTAATATAATGTTTTCTATATATAGAATAAATTTAATTTTATTTGTGCAACTAAATAAAAATAGTTTCTTTCAGGGCTAAATAAACAAAATAACATGTCATACAAATTTCTATATGAACCAAGAGATCATCATTGATTATTTCAGCTCTCTCGTCATATGTTTAATCCATTTATATTGAAATGTCAATTGAAACAGTTCCCAATCCAAAATATATTAAATCTGGGTAGGCCCAAATAAATTTTTTTTAAAAGTGTGAACTATAATATTTTAACATTCTTTGAAGATAACAAAATTCTTCTATAGTCAAAAATCAAAAGCAAAATATTCAATTATTTAAAAGAATAATTTTTTCAAAAAAAAAAAAAATATGCATTTTTCGACCAAAAAAATATTCCACTTTGGCAACACTGGAAATAATATTATTTGCGATGATTCGAATAACAAAAATTTTTAATATTTTTCAATTACTTTTTATTAATATTCAATAAAATATCTAATTGATTTAAATATAAATTTTGAATATTATTCAAAAATAAAATAAAAAATAAATTTTAAAAATCTTTTATATAAAATTTTAATTAAAAATTTATTGTCCATTATCCTTAAGACCAAATCATATAAAAATTTCATAAAAAATATTTTAGTAAAATTATTAAGGTATTTTTCGTTTCATGAAAACAAAAATTTTTTGGTTTATTTGCAGAACAGCAAAAAATTATGATTTAGGTTAATTTTTATAGTGAAAATTCCATAAAATGAACAACTTTTTTAAAAAAAAAAGAAATTTCAAATTTCTTAAAGGTAAAAGAAACTTATAAATATTATTGGAAAAAAGAATTAAAATATCAAAGGTCTAAAATATTTTATAGGTTGTTAGGTGGGTAGGTTTAGGTTATACATTAAAAATTTTCATATTTTCACAATAAAAGTTTCTTTCATATAGAATTCAGAAGGCAGAAAGGAACAATTTTAAATCACTAAGAGCTGAGGTAGAACGGGAACAAGAAAAAAATAAAATAAAAGGATTGCTTTGACTTAAGGTCAAATAAATAAAAAAAAAAACATTTTTTTAAATATAAAATTGAAAATATAAAAGTAAACTGAAATTTATATTGTAAAAATGAAGTGGAAGTACATACAAAAATGAAATGATTACCTTAACAAGTTGATCATTCATTTGTAACACATTAAATTTGTTGGATGACATTAAAGTACAAAAAGCCTACATTTTTCAAAGTTTTCCTCTATATTCACACAATTTTTAAAAAACCCACATATTTTATATACATATATATGTAGGTATTTTGTATATTTAATTGTTGACCCAGCATCATCATTCTACCCTTATATTATATGTTTTGTTAATAAAAGATTTTAAAATGTTTTTACTTTCATGTGAAATCAAAAAGAGTAAGGAAAAATTGTTTCAACTTAATTTTAACAATCTAAATAATTTAATTAAAGAAATTTTAACCGAAATTATTTTAACTTTAAGTAAAAACTCTTAATCCAAAGAATAGGATTTTAATTGTAATCATGGGATGTAATCACAATAATTTGTATATTTAAGAGAAGTTGGAGAGCAATTTATTTTTTCTTATTCTCTTTTCTCATTCAACTCTTTATTCATTGTAGTTTGCTGTTGAACACGGATATTATTCACGTTTTCTTTCGCAAATCCATTTTGTGTACTTATTCGAGCCTTGTATTTATTCAGAGCTCGAATATATGCAATTCATGTGCACTTATCCCAAATAATTTATAAATGTATAGTTTGTATCAACTATTTTTTATTTTCATTAAAACCCGCTTAATCTGAAAAATTTAAGCATAATTTGATATTTAACTTCTGAGTTCGTAAAATGCAACTGCTTTGAAGTAAAATTAAAAAAAAACTTTTCATATTACAAAAGATTTCTCTTAGGTAAGTTTTGTATTTAAACAAGTTTGTTACAAAATTTCAATGTTAGTTTGTTTTAAAAGAGTTTTGCATTTAACAGAGAATTATTTATAGTTCATATTCGATTATAATTGGGCTTAAGACAGGTCCGGGTGAAAAAGTTCGGCACCCCTGTGTGCTTTCACAAAAGTACGTTTATGCCCGGTCCCCCCTCCTTTTCGCAGTAATGAACAATATGAAATAAACATTGCACATTGCGCTTCTTTAAATCTTTCTTGCAACTTAATTACACTGAATGCAAGATCAGTCATAGAATTAAAGCCTGAAATTAAACTTTAAGCTGTCTATTTTGTAATGTTTATGTGTAGGCCACATTTTATCCAATTAATTTCGGTGTTAATAGATAGGTAATAATTTTTTTTTTGAAAAAAGTGTTAAAATTTTCTTTTTTAGTTTCAATGATGTCCCTGCTTTCCGGCGTCCATTACTTATACTTAAAAAAAAAGTTTTGATATTTCAGAGCTTGACTTGAGGTCGGAGCCAAAGTAAGAGTCAGAAGCAAAAATTTTAAAAGAAAATTTTCATTGGTTATGATTAATTAGCACTTGAACTTTAAATTTAAAGAAAATGAAAGTAAGGAGCTTTTAAATTTTTGAAATCTAAGAAATTTAATAAAATTCATTCAGATTATTTTTGAGCAAGAGTAATTTCTTGATAATTTTTGAATAGCCGCCATCATAACCACGCAAATTTTTATTCATCTCTTTATCATCTATATCAAAATTTGTTTTTAATTTCGGAAATATTGTTGAAGGTCTTACCATTCTGCGACATTTCGGGCGATTTTTTGATTTTATCTGTAAGTTACCTTCAATATTTTAAACTTATTTAAGAAAATATTTTTGATATTTTTTTTAAAATTTTATCCTTGAAGATTTTATTTATTTTTTCTTTGTATTTATTTTTCTTGCTTTAATTTAGATACGGCGAATTTTCTAGTCTACATTGCTATTCATATTTTTTTTTGTATTCCAATTCACTTAATAAAATCATGTGTATAATATTTATTAGGGGTGTAAAATCGAGATTTTTTTAAATTAAAAACACTTTCTTTCAATACAGAATTTCAATGTACCATGTAATTGGCATTATTCCGAAGTGATTGATTGAAAATTGGTGTGCTAAAACTTATAAGATTTTATAAAAAAATTACTTACTTACTACGTTTAAGTTCGTTTTTGAAATCATGATTACCTGGAAATAAGAAGGAAAAATTTATTAATTTTTTAAATTTTTTAAAATTTTTATTAAGGAATATACAATTAGTCTATAAAATTAAAGTGTCGGAATTATGAAGAGAAATTCATGTGAAACAAATACAAGTGCATGACATAAGCATTATGTCAATCTATTTAAGTAAAAGTTCATTCATAGTTTGAATTCTGATTCTATATTTTCAAAAATTCAGAATTTTACTAAAAGACACTATAGGGTGGAATTTCTCCCTAAATGAGAATGTGATTATTCAAAATTTTTTTTAAAAAATTCAAATTAAAATCTTAAATTTAGTTTTTACAGCAAACCGAAAAAAATTTATCTGAAAATCATGCTTAATGAAAATCGATGAATCAAAAGCTGCAGCTCTTCAAAATACTAAAAATTGTTTTTTGATGATCTATTATTGTAACGAAACCACAAACTATTTTTAAATTCTGCAAATTGAAAAAAGTTGTGTATCTTATTTGAAATTTAAAAAAACAAAATGGCCGGTATCCAAAGTCTGTTTTTTTTAAATTTTTTTTATACCACTTTTCTTCCAAAACGCACACTTTAGAAGTCTGAAATTTGATTGAAGAAGTTTTTAGATATTGATAAATAGCTCATTTCGTTAAAAGAAAATTTTTTTCTACCACCACCCGTTCTCAAGTTATCAACTCTCGAAATTTGTAAAATTTGAGTTTCTGACACCTTATATTTTTTAAACAGCAATCTTTTCAGAATTTATATAAACGTAGAATGCAAACGGTAATTTTCCATGCCATTAAAAAATACAATTATATTTCTTAACTCACGTAATTAACCCTTAAATTCGGACATTATGTTAATGCCTCGTTCAATTTTTTTTTTGTTCATCCTATATTTATGCAATTTTTTGAAATATATTCGTATATGAATGAAACTAATTTTAATATTGTAGTACACAGATGGTTTTTAAAGACAGTATTTTTATTTGTTAAAAGGAAGAGCGTTGCATTACGAATAATTTGCTTGATCCAGCTTTATTTTAAATGAATTATTTCTATTTTTAAACTTTAGCTATACAATTTCTTACTAATATTCCGAATTATTTTAATAGAGCACCAGAATTGCTTAAATTTTCTTTAAAATTTTTTATTTAATATAAGAAAACATTTATAATTTATGCTGAAACATTAAAAAATAATAGCAAAATATTTGTAAAATTAAATTTAAATATTTTATTGCCTTCAAGATTACATGATTTTTTGTTTAGTTATGCTGCATATTATTTCCAACTCTTGTATAATTCTAAAATTTAGTAGCTTAAAATAGCTTAATAAATTTTAAAATAATTAGACAAAAGCCTGCTGCGTATTTCAAACTTCAATATTTTAAAAAAAATTAAAGCAGACTAATAAAGAATTTCAAGTTCACCATAATTATGAAAATTTTTCCAATAAATTTCCATTTAATTATAAGAAATTTTTGTTTGGGTTTTGGAAAATTCTTAAAATTTTATTTTTAAAAACAATAATTGAAATTATTGTTTTACATTGAAAAATAACAATAACATTTTTACATCAAAGAAAACAAAAAAAAAAAATATCATAGAAATTTTTAAATTTCAAATTAGAATTTGTTTTTAAAGTAAATAATTTTAAATGTCATCTTTGGTTAACTTTTTGTATTCATGACAATATTCTAAAGAGTCCTTATTGTATTTCAGTTTTTTTTTGTTATTCTCATGAAATTCTGTTAGATTTATCACTTCTAGGAATTTAATAAGATAAAAAACAAAAATTTTTATATTTTTTACATTTTATTTCAAAGAAATTCTTAAGAAATATGATATGACAATCTTATGTCTATACATACAATATATACATGTATATATGTATACGTGTACATATAAAATGTTTAAAGTAGACAATAATTGTGAGATTGTAAGAAAATTTCTCAAATTTTAATATTAAAGGTAAGAAAAATAATGAATTTCTATATAGAAAAAAGAGGGGAGAGGCATAGAATTGCAAGTGTCAACCCTGTGATGCATGAATGAATGATTCCAAGAGTTGAGTGATAATACTCGTAGGCAAAATTATTCATATTATAAATATTATTTTTTGTATAATGGCTATAGTTTGTATTAAACTAATCCACTGTAGTCTCTTTATTTTTTGAAATATGACGAAATAAATTTTAAAGTTGTATGGCCGTTACTGCATGAATTCATACAATTTAGAGAATATTTATAAAAATAATGGTTCTATTATGGAATCCATGTAATAATTTCAAAATTGTGGTTAAATAACTTTAAAATTTGCATTGCAGCTAACATAAGAAATCACAAGAAATAATTGCCTAATAATAATTAAAATAATTGCTTTATTTCTCAAATTTATTTTATTTATAATATGACGGCTATTTGAATTGCTGTCTTGATTTCATCCAACTTATATAATTGCTTTGTTTATATTGAAACCCAATATAAATTTTCTGCAGTTCCTCTGGTTACAGAATTGCATTTTAACGAATTCCTTTGGTTACAGAATTGAATTGGTACTTGTGATTGTTGCTGAATTGTACAGTAATACTTTAGGAAATTTTGAAATTATTATTCCTTAAAAAGCTACTCGTATGGGATTTTGTTGGTTTTTGATTAATAATAATCATTTTAACGTTGAACGTTTTGAAATCATTTCAATAAAAAATATAAAAATGAATTTTAAAGTCTGCCATATGTGGAGTAATTTACGTTTTAGATTACGTTTGTAAATAGCTACATTTCGTCTGTGAATAAATATCTTTGAAATAATACGATAAAAATTTAATATTGCCAATTGTAAAATATTTTACCCCTGAATATATGCAATTTTTTTTTAAATTTAAATTTGCAAAATTTTATGGAAATAATTCACTATTAATTCATTCGTTTTATTAATTAAAAAATAATTTTATGAATAGAAAAGTTTTAGTTTCATATTATTGATTTGGTAGCTGGCTGCCTATATTAATTCTATTTTTATTCTAAAATTTTTTCAACAATAAATAAATTACAACAAAAAAAAATTTAATTGAATTCTATTCAAAAAATTTTCGATTGAAAAATCCTTATCCATTTAATTAACTAAAAACCAAAGTTATGTAAACAAATTTTTATGCAAACGAACAACAAAAAAAAAAAAACAAAAAAACTACCAAACAAAAGGGATTGAATTTTTAGCACTTTTCCAAAAGATTTTTTGAAAAAAGTGCTTATTAGTTTCACTCTGTCCGTCCGTCCGTCCGTCCGTCCGACCGTCCGTCCGTCCGTGGACACTTTTTTTGTTTACAAAACTTCTACACCCTTTAACATAGAAAGCTGAAATTTCATACGTACATAGATCTTCACTAGAAACTTATTTCCGTAGAACAAAATTTTTACCTATCTCCCCCCTCTAGAAGTTATATCCCTTCAAAACCCTAAAAATGGCCTTTTTTAAATATTTGTTGTAACGAAACCATAAGGATTTTTGAAATTTTTCAAACGGAGAAAGGCAGCGACTTGCTTCCCCTAGCGCGGTATACTATAGTTAAACTTTAGAAAAACAAAATGGCCGTTCAGATTTACTGTTATCTAAAGTTCTTTTCTTTCAAATTTTTGATCTCGTTTTTCTTCTAGACCCCATAATGTAGAACTTTGAAATTAGGGGCTTTTAGACATTAACAAATAGTTCATTTCGTTAGAAGAAAATTTTTTTCCATCTGCACCCCCTCTCTAGTTATCGCCTCTTGAAATTTGTAAAATTTGAATTTTTGACACCTTATATTTCCGAAACCGCAAGCTTTTCCAAATTTTTATAAACGCAAAAAGCTAGCGGTAAATTCCATGAAATTAAAAAATATAATTATTTTTCTCAACTCACACAATTAACCCTTAAAATCGAGCATTATGTTAACCCCTTTTTATATTAATTTTTGCTTTATTTCAAACACTGCATATATGCGTCATCCTAAATTTTTAGCACTTTTCCAAAAGATTTTTTGAAAAAAGTGCTTATTAGTTTCACTCTGTCCGTCCGTCCGTCCGTCCGTCCGACCGTCCGTCCGTCCGTGGACACTTTTTTTGTTTACAAAACTTCTACACCCTTTAACATAGAAAGCTGAAATTTCATACGTACATAGATCTTCACTAGAAACTTATTTCCGTAGAACAAAATTTTTACCTATCTCCCCCCTCTAGAAGTTATATCCCTTCAAAACCCTAAAAATGGCCTTTTTTAAATATTTGTTGTAACGAAACCATAAGGATTTTTGAAATTTTTCAAACGGAGAAAGGCAGCGACTTGCTTCCCCTAGCGCGGTATACTATAGTTAAACTTTAGAAAAACAAAATGGCCGTTCAGATTTACTGTTATCTAAAGTTCTTTTCTTTCAAATTTTTGATCTCGTTTTTCTTCTAGACCCCATAATGTAGAACTTTGAAATTAGGGGCTTTTAGACATTAACAAATAGTTCATTTCGTTAGAAGAAAATTTTTTTCCATCTGCACCCCCTCTCTAGTTATCGCCTCTTGAAATTTGTAAAATTTGAATTTTTGACACCTTATATTTCCGAAACCGCAAGCTTTTCCAAATTTTTATAAACGCAAAAAGCTAGCGGTAAATTCCATGAAATTAAAAAATATAATTATTTTTCTCAACTCACACAATTAACCCTTAAAATCGAGCATTATGTTAACCCCTTTTTATATTAATTTTTGCTTTATTTCAAACACTGCATATATGCGTCATCCTAAATATATGCAATTCTAGAAATAGTTTTGTATATGAATGAAAATAATTTTAATAGTTTGATAGGTATATATAGACTGTATTTAAAAGCAGAATTTTCACTTGTTGAAGGGAAAAGTGCTATAATACAAACCACTGGTTTGACCCAACTTTATTGTTTACTACTTTTCTTTTATCACCACCCTACCCTTTCTTTTTATATCACTAACAATTCATTTTTTTTTCGTAACTACAAAGACTTTATTGTTATTGTGTTATTAAAACAAAATAAGAATAAATAAAAAAACCGACCAAATAAAAAAAGGATATGCGGGAGAAATAAGCAAATGTAGCAAATTATTACCAAATTTCATTTTTAATTTTCTTTATGCAAATATTTATTTGGGTAATCAAATTTAAATTTACTTAATTATAAAACCAAACATTATTTTCACTATAAAAAAATTCTGGTTAAGCCCGCAAAAATTTCATATTTGTACTGTAGTAACAATTTTACAATGGATCGTGTTATTATTATTGTTTATGTGCATATGAGCATGAAAATTTAAAATATTCCAAATTTTATCGACCTTTAATTAAAATTTATTAACTTAATATTAACTTTATAATATATTAGCAAAGGAGAGTGGAGAATGTGGAGAGTGGAGAGTGGAGATTGGAGAGTGGAGAGTGGAGAATAGAGAATGAAGAATGGATAGTGAAGAGTGGAGAGTTTAAAGTGGGGAGTGGAGAGTGGAGAGTAGGGAATGGTGAGTGGGGTGTGGGGATTGGGGAGTGGAGAGTTTTTTTTTTTAAATATTTCAAAATTAAATAATGTTTTTTGCGAAAAATAATTTTCAAATTTTTTCGAATTATATACGATATTTCGAGTTAATATTACTAAATAGATTAAGTAATTATGGAAGACGAAATTAAAGATTACCTTTTCGGTAATAAATAAAAAAATTTTGCATTTTGGTAAACATTAGCGAATTTTCTAATTGCAAATTATATTAAAGTTTAATTAAATTGGTTTTTCTTCCAATTCCTTGCAAAATGTGTTCCATAATCAAAAAAAAATTTTTCAATTGGAAAAGTCATTATATTAAATTCAATATTTCCAAAGCCATTTCGATTAGGATTTTTTTTTATAAAACAATTCCTTTAAATTATAATCCATATATGTAGTTTTAATTTAAGAGTCAAAAAAATTTAATGTTCTCATATCTGAAAAATAAGTTTTGCAAAGTTTTGCAATTGTCTGAAACAGCATAATAAAATAATTTTATAAAATATTTGAAAATTGTCTACATTACAAGCTATTCCATGAATTTGAAAATAAATTTTTGTTCTTCTTTTGTTTTACCTTTTCCTCGAAATCCCAAGCGAAAATTTATTATTAAAAAAAAATAAAAAGTTTCAAGCTCTTTTTATATTGAGAGAAAATTTTAAATTTCAGACTTGATTTTCTTTTTGGTGCAAACCCATTGAAATAAATCACTATAAAATATTGTCGTTATTGGATCAATAGTTTGCAGTTGAAATTTCCAGTTATTGTAGTTTTTCTTTTTCGCCTTTTTTTTTTTGCAATAAATTCTAGTATAGGTGCACTACACCACAAACACACATAAATTTAAATTTTGTACAAAAAAAAATGGAATATTTTTTCTCGTAGAAAGAGAAAATATTCGATTCGAAATTGTAGTGTGAATCGTGTGTATTAAAGAGTATACGCCTTGTATATTGCATATTTTTAGGCGAATTAAATTTTAACTAAATATTATTGGCTACCACACCTATATTGCGATGCAATACGATGCTAGTTTAATTGACCACTATATTTTTTTTTTCAACTCATAAAATTTAATTCATTGATCATTCATTCTGAAAAGTTCATCTAAAAAATAAATTATTATTATAGTTTATGTAATTTATTGAAGAGTTTTTGATTTCCGAAACAAAAATCGTGAAATATTAAAAAGCAAGTTTGTATTTTAAATATATTTACATTAATTCCAAAAATTAACTGTATAAGGTCCAAAATTTAAAGGAGTGCAATTTTTTATTAGGTCGGAACAGTATATTGACTCATTTTTTGCAATTTGTTAAGCTGTTGGAGTGATAATAATTTTGAATTTCAAAAGTGTTATGAATAAATAGGCTATTGTGCTGACAAATTGCAATTGTTAAATCGGAGGAATTATAGTAAAAAGAGGCAGGATTTTTAAGAAAGATTAATTATGCGGAAAAATCGTAAATTCCTAGACTAGATTCAAACTATGCCGAAAACTCTAGTCAGTAAAAAATCAATACTTTAGTCTTATCATTAAAAATTGGGATTTATTTCTATAAATTCGCATTTAAATTTATTTCTTAAGCGTTGGGGTCTTCAATGAATTTTTAAAAGATTTCCGAACGTGTTTGCATGAGTGTTATGTAAGACATTTGGGCCATTCCATATTAATTTTTTCATTCAGTACTTGAATTGAATTTACATATAGAATATTAGGATCACTACGCTAATTCACTAAAATTTTCATATTTTATTTCTAATTTATTATTTTTGTTTTTTTTTTTTTAAATTTAACCAACTATGAAAATATTTCATTTTATTTTAAATACTAAAAAAATTAATGTGGTCATTTAAATATTTATTCTTGTTTTTTCTAAATCCCGGGGGAAAAAATGTTTTTACTCAATTTAATTTATGAAATTGCAATTTTAAATAAAAAAAAAATTTATTAGATTTTAATGAAAAAATAATCATTGATCCGCGAGCAAATTCATTAATTCGTAATAGAAGGCAATTGTTTTGGATAATAATTGGTTTAAATTAAAAAAAACCTAATAAATTCGCAGATATCTCATTTTTTTGTGAAATTTTGAGGTTAAAATGGTGAGAATAAGGCTTAGAATTTCTAGGTATTTAGAAATAATCGATGTAATATATTTCGCGAGAGTTCTCTGCGTTACTCAGAAGAATAATAATTGCTGTTTGAATGAACGTTCTTAAAATAATTAAGTTACAGAAACTGTTTTATCTGAGTGTTCTCAATTCTATCAGAGGCGCAGAAATTTTGGTAATTGTAGTGATTCTAGACGTTTTTCATAGTCTAGGTAAGTTTTCATTAACTGTAACCAAAAAATTTAAAGCATTTCATCTCGGGAATCACCTGAATATTTGGGAAATTAAAAAAAAAATATAAGTCTAGAATATTAACCAGTTCACAATAATCTTTGTACACCATTTGTCTTTGTACTCACAAATCTTAATTTAAGGTAATATACATTTAGGTATGCCATTGCTTTTATCATAGGTACTACCCGGTGAAATACCACCTGCACAGGCTGGGGAAGTCGGGCTCCCCCCTGTGCAGATTTTGTGGGGGTGGCGATGAGACCGCCGTGCACATTCTCTGCGACTGTCCGGCACTGGCTGTTCGGCGCCGCAATTGTCTTGGACATGGGTCCCTAAGTGTTCGGGAACTATTGTCCAACTCCCTTAGGGATATCTCCGGCTTTGTGATTGGGACGGGGATATTATAGACGGGAGAGTGGGGTAGCTACAATAAGTCAAAAATGGCTGCGGTGGCTTGGGGGGATGCTCCTGTCCCACTCGGTTCCCTTAGAATCTACGAATCAACGAATCTATCATAGGTACAGTAACGAAAAGAAATTTTTTTAATAATTTTCTACATTGAATTGGGTAAAAATATTTTTTGTTAATTATTAATAAATATAATGAAGATAAGTAGTTTTTAAAAGTAATAAGGTTAATTATTATAAAAATTTACATATTTACATGTAAGTGAATTTAAGCTTCTTTACAGTTTGCTGAATACCTTATAATCTGTAGCATGTTAAATATGTAATTATTTTTTATAGATTAATGTTTAATTAAATATTTTTCGTTTTAGCTATTTCTAGTTTATAATCATTAAATTTTAATTAGATTAAGTATTTTCTGGAAGAAAAAAATCACTGTAATCACGGTTACGAGTATGATGTAAAAAATAATACAATGAAAATTTTATCTATAATGTTGAGCCTTTAAGTATGCAATTATTTTTCTATATAAGCTCATAATATTATTTAGACTAACTTATTTAATGAAATCTTGTAAGGCTTAAATCAAATTTTTAAAAAGTGTGTATAAAGAATTCTGAAATGAATTAGAATATGTGATCAAAATGTTACGGAGGACAAATTCGAAAAATTTTTTATAATAATTTTAACTTCATAATATCAACAAAAAGTTGATATTATAAAGGAACAGTTTTACATACAATAACTCATTTTTTTGGAAAACAATTTACAAACTGATTGATTTTAAAGCCCTTCATATTATTTAAGTTGATCAGTTAATCAGTCATGATTACTGATGATCAATTGAATGTAATTGTTATCTTTTTATATGGAAAAGCGTTGAAAATAACAAAAATTTAATTCGAGTAAAAGTTGGAGTCGGAATAATAGTTAAAATAAGCAGTAAATGTGATGGAAAATGAAACATAATATTAATTTTTTGAAAATATTATCCCACAGAAGTTATTTGGTATACAAACCAAAGTTATATTATGAGATTATTTGTGATTGTACTCCTTGGGCACTGCTCTTCAATATTTCATCTAAAAATGTTAGGCAAAGCGGATTTTTACCGTATTTGCCTGGTAGAGAACTAAACGGTGAAGTACTTTTTGGTTGAATGAGAGCCGGTGGCTTGGCTACAGCTGGGATGCTTCGGATGGATTGACGTGAGAAGGCCCCTTAGGTCTTAAAATTTAGAACTTTGTAGAAACCTTCGTTCCTCTCTAATATTATGGTTTTTCGAAGGAATGACCTTTAACTATAGGATCAGTATTTAGTTTACTTTTTTGATTATTTATTTTTGATTTTCTTGTGTTTTATTTTTCATTATCCTTTTTGTGTTTTTTTTACAGTATTCATACATTTTTAATCACTGATGGGACATTTTATGAACAAAATGATATTTCTTTTATGTCTTTTTGTTTTTTATTTGGTGAACGAACGCTCGAAGGAAAATCATGATGATTATTCCAAGGAAGAAAATGTTTTACATTAATGCACATACACAAATATAAGTACAATACTAAATGTTTTTTTTATGAAATTTTTTAAATATTTTACTTTAATCATTTAAAGTAAGAAAAAAAAAAGGATCTAAATTTTCAGAAATTTTTTGGAAAAATTTTAAGTGAAAATAAATGTACAATATTATTCATAAAATTTAATATACAATTACTTATTAACACACTGAGGGAAAACTATTATACTGAGAAACTAATAAAAATATTTTTGTAATATTTTTTGTGATATTTTCTTGTTTTCTTGTTTTAAATGATAAAAATTAAAATTAATTAATAAGTAAACTGTTGATATTAAAGGATTAGAATAATTATGCAATTCTATAGAGAATTTTAAAAATAATTTAGCCTATACGAATTATTAATTTGATATTTTCAATGGTTAATTTTTTTTTTATTGTTAATTTGTGATCAATTAAAATTTAATGGAATTTATTATTTATTCAATATTTGAGTTAGATTAGAACTAAATTATATGATATACTTTAAGTATAATTTCGTATATTGTTCGAAGAATATAAAAAGAAACAATTGTAAGTAATATTTGGAACTGTGATAACTGAAATTGCGAAAATTTATAATTGAAAAGTGTGTTTTTATAAATGAAGAGTGCGTTTTTTAAAATTTATACTTTAAAAGTATTATACGATGGGAAATATGTCAGAATTTATTGAATTAAAATTTGTATAGTTTAAAAATAATTTTGTAGAAGAATAATCATACTTGTATAAAGAAATTTTTATATTAATAAAATTTTTGATAGAATATTGATTAAACTAAGGAGAATTTGAATTGACAATAAAATGAAAATTAGTCAATTATGACTTCGATGGTTTTCACTATTATAATTACAGAAAAGGGAAAATTTTCTCATGTCCGTCTATTGAAATACAATCAAATATAATTCTTTTTATTGCATATGAAATATAGAGTCAAACCAAGTTGGACTAAAAATGGAAACTTACATAATGTTTAACTTACATAATGTTAAGATTATATAAAAAAATTATGTCAGTATTTAAAGAAAATTTATCGATTAGTATGGGAGTGATTTCTTGTTCTCCTTGTAATAATTTCAATCTAGAAATTAAAAATCAGGCTATATTCTTATGAGGTTATACTCTTTGCGTTATACTCTTTGTAAGGGTTCATAAATCATTTTATACTTCTTGTAGGGGGCCAAAAATTCTATAATATTTTTCTTTTTCCTTAAATCATCGTCATAATGTGTTCATAAACGCATAAATGGAGTATAGTTGGGAAAATAAATTCACTTTTCCGATCCATTATTATTTTAATGAATTTTTTAATTGCGAATTTTAATTATTGAATTTTCTAATTTTTTAATTTGTTTGTAAATTTCATTTACAATTTTAATTTTTCTCTCCGGCGATAATATCCTTTTTTTCCTGTATATTATTGTAAATATATTGAATTTATAAATTAAAAATTTAAATTTCATTCTTTTAATGAATTCAATTTTATATACATACGTTTAGTTTTCTATTTTCTGCGACATAATTTAAGTTTTAAATTAATACACCGTCAAACACCTTATACGTATACATAATATAAATGTGTATGTATTGAATAATCAAGGATAATTTTTATATTCCATTTTCTTAAATTATACAATATCAATTTACCTTCATTTATTCTAACTATATAATTTTATGAATGTGAAGTAATACGTAATATGAATGCAATTTATTGCAATTTGCATATACCCACACATAACTAATACTTGTTATATGTATGCATATTAAAGTTTAAATCTTTTCTTGACGCAAAAGGATTAATTTTTATATGTATAAGAATAAATCAAAATGTTGACATAATTTATGATATAGTTTTCCTTTTTTATTTTTTTAATATGTATGCTTTTGCATTATGTAGGCACTTTTCTATATATTATATCTATATGTTGCGATATATAAAATTAGGTATCTCTTATATCAGTTAAATACACTGCAATTATTAAATTTATCAGTTTGTATTCACAATATTTTCAAATTTATGAAAATTACAAAAAAAAAAACATATTTAATGCGGTAAATATTAAATAGTATAAGCAACATGTTTTTGTTTTGATTATTTATTATAAAAGGGAGGAAGAAGTGAGAGAAGCTAACAGAAGGTAATTTGTAGTAGAATATAAACACTTAGATTATGGTGGATAAAATAAATAATTTAATGTTATTCTCTTGATTACAATAATGGTCAGAGAGAAATTAAGAAAATATCCTTGATTTTCATTTCGTTTGTAGTATTATTATTGGATAGTAATCATATGGAAATAAAATTTTAAGTGCATTTTGTTTAGAGGTCGTGTCTTAATAGGTTTAGAAGCATGAGAATAAATTAAAAATTATTTAAAATATTATGAGGAAATTTAAATTTTGCTCTTATTTCTCTATGAAAATAAAAGAGAATTTTTAATTGATCAAATTCCTTATTATTATTTATTTGCAATAATTTCCGAAATCTATCATATAATAGGCATCAAAATTTCTTCTTCTTCTTCTTTCTTAGCATTAAACCCCTCTGTGGGCCAATGCTTCCTCTCCAAACTTCTTCTATCTTGTATGATCTAGCGCTAATGTATTAAAGTTAGTCACTCTCATTTTTTTTTAAATTTGCTTCCACCATGTCTAGAAATCTGATTTTTGGCCTTCCTCTTGCATTTGTTCCCTGCTCTCGGTGTGAAAATATTTTCTTTATTATATTTTCCCTTGGCATTCGAATAACGTGGCCAAACCACCACCTTCTCTGCGACTTCACGAACCGAATGATAATTTTATGTTGTATTAAATCCTCTAGTTTGTGATCGAGACTGATTCTATTTCTGTGATTGACCGTCCGCACACCTTAGTGATCTATATATTCTCCTTAATATTTTCCTTTCGAATATTAGAAGCAGATTGCAATCGAAAGCTTTTAAATTCCATATCTCACATCCGTAGGCAAGTATAGGTCTAATAAATGTCTTGGAAATCAAAATTTCTTGAGACAATAAAATATTAAGGTCTCATCCATATGCATATTTCCAACAATATAAGCAAAATATTATGAAAATTACCTTAACAAATGTGACAAATGTAGCAAAAGCAAATTTTAACATGGTGACATAATTATTTGGGATATAAATTCGGGAAATCACAATTATGGCAACCCCAATTTGACCATATATGAGTTTAACCTAATTTCAATCTCTATATACACATAAAATGTAATGTACGTGAAAAAATTACAAAAAAATTCCAAAAATTTGTAGTGAAATTTTTAAATTGCAATTTTATGAAATCAAATTAATGAGCCTATTTGTATAAGTAAATAAAATGAAAAAAAAAAAAACAAATTTTAATTCGAAAAACATTTTTTTTTTTATTACATTTAAGGTAGTCTATTACATTTCACTTGTATACACAAGGTGAAATTCGATACACGCAGCATTGTACTTGTGCGTTTGTGTCTGTAATACGAGTAGCGAAATTATTTGTTTTTTTTCTTGGTATTTGTCTTTATTTTAATGAAGTCCACCTTCGCAAATATTTTATTTTATTTCATTTATTTACACACTCTTATCATTCGTTATAATCTCATTTGAATTGTTCGTTTACAAAATATTGAACAAAGTTCATTGGCATATGGTCTGGAGTAGTCTTTTAAAACTTATTTTTTTTTTTATTTTCATTGAGTATAATTAAAATGACAAATGATTTCAATTTGATTTACAAGAGTAATAGTGTACAAGTACAAGATGAGCATGTATTTATAGAGGTACATGTTTATTTTGTTGAATAATATTAAAAATAGTGTGGGATAAATTAATGAGATAAGTAAAAGGTAATACGAGACTAAATGGCAATATTAACGGTTTAAATATGAATGAAATGGATTTATGGGTGGAAACCCTCAATCCTGAATTTAGAAAAATATGTAAATAAGTATTAAATAACCATTGCAAATAAGTCGATTTTTTAATTATTAAATGAAATATAATTTAATTTATTTGGGTTTCTCACTGATAATTGCAAAATATTTTAAAATTTTATCTTATATTGGATAGAAATTTTCGCCAAAACCCCTCGATATGCAATTTTTTTGCATTGAAGCTTGGGTAAATTAAGAATTAAGAGGTTTTTGTTTTGAATCGTTTTTATTATAGTTACAATTAGGAAGGCCTATTGATTTCGATTCTCTAAAAGTTTTATGGGTCTGTAAGATTATTTATTATTCCTAACCTCAATAACATGAGCCGAATTTCTAAATTCCACACAAAATTCAATAGTGTAATCGCTCAAGTGTGGGACACATCCTGAACACTTGTCGTCAATCATTAGACTTTTTAATATTATTGTGAAAAATTGTTAAAAAAAATTGCGAAGCATTATATTATAGGGCCTATTTTGAACATTTTTTAAAAATTGCCATAATTTTAATATTGTGGAAGCTTTTGCAACTTAATTTTAATCTGCAATTTTAATTAATTTGAAGAATTTTCCCAATGATTAGGACTCTTCTTATCCCAAAGTAACAATTTCATATTTAAATGTATGAGACAGTGATATCTCTTCATCTGTATTGTTATTGGAAGTATTTGGATTATAATGGGTTTTAATTCAAAAATTTGTAACTCTTAAACTCTTAATGAAATTAGTCACATATCGCATCTTATACTCTTAAAGTAAGTGTATTAAATAAAACTTTCTACAACAACTATCTTAAGCAAATTGTTCAAACTTAAATTTCTTGTATTAAATTTGTTCGACTAAAAAATTTTGAAAAATATTGTTTGAAGTTTATTAAGTGCTAGTGTTACGAAAAATCATAGTCATCCGCCTATTTAAACCCAAGACTGGAGATATTCAAGTACGACTAACGTCTTGGAACACCTTTGTACTTCATTTGTTAGTAGAGAAGGGAAAAAAACAAAAGTGCTTGTCAAAGGTTCAATAGCTTATAAATTGAATTTTTACATTAATATTATTTTAGGAGCGAAATTGTTAAACTTAAGGTTCACGATTACTGTTTAGTATAATAAAATTGGCGCAATGTATTCGCTAATATGCACTTCAACTACTTTTATTGTCATCTAAACATTTTACCGTATATACTATTTAATAAGGATAATATATTCAAGGATTTGCAAGGATAATAAATGTTTGTTTACAATCAAATCATTTTATTAAATCTACATAATATATGTAGATCTTATATGACAATCAAGTTGTATTATATGATAGTAGCATAAAAGCTAATGAATCTCTGGATATAAGAAAATAGAAATTGGCATAAATTTGATTAGAATTTCATTTTTCTTGTTTTTTCAAAAAAAAAAAAAAACTAACACTGGTAGATTTTCTTTGTTTGTACATGAATTTGTGAATCATAAATCTACTTGTACGAGGTAGATGATTGATGCTGTCAATGTTTATACCTTCAATTTTAGGATTTTATTAAAAGATAAAACGATAATTTATAATATGCATTCATATAAGAACGAAAAGGGAATAGTTACTGGGCATAAGAGAATTCAATTTGAACAATTATTGAAAATTTGGTTTACTTGAAAAACCTTGTTGAGCCAAACATTCGGTATTCGATTTAATTTAAAACCATTTTCTGGTTTTAAATTAAATTTAAGCGTACTACTCGATACCGAATTTGATTCTAGTTGTTGTAATTTAGAAAAATTTAAAATAAATGCAATTTTAATTCAAAGCTGTCGGGGGGTAATTTTAGTGTAAATTTGAAATCAAGGCTCTCGAAAGAATTTTTAACAAATTCAGAATTATTTCAATTTTACTGCTTAAAAATTGTCTTGTGATTTTCAACTGATTACCGTAATTTTAGATATGAATTCGAATTTTTAGGCATTAATAAATTTCCCTATAATTCCTCAAAATTCTCAACTGCATTTAAGGAACAGGTGCATGTAGAATATACATTAATAATTATTACACTTATGCATTGATCTCGTATTTATGTGTTAAATGATAAGCAAACTAATAAATAACCTATATATGTATGGGAACCGCACTAATCTACTTAAAAATTAAAAAAATTGGGTTAAACTACATCAAAACATAATAGGCAACAAAGTTATAAGTCTATATTTTTCCCTATTGTTAAAGTGATATAAGGGGGAACATTAATATCTATATAACAACCATGTTCATAATGTCAAATATTTGTACAAGGATAATGCAAAAATGTTCCATAAATTCGTTTTTTTTTTTTTGTATCTCAATTTAATATATTTTCAAAGGATCTTAAGGTAACACACTATAGATGAAAGAATGATTTTATGTCTATTGTTATATACGACATTTGATTACAAATGAGTTGTAAAATTCAAAACTTTGGTATATAATAGAGAAGATATAAAAAGAAAAGTTTAGAAAATTTTATTATTAAAATGAGATAATGCAAAGCACAGAGTAACGTATCTGAATTTTATGTGCAAAAAAGAAAAAAATAATCTATTGTTTTCTCCTCAGGTGATGAAAGAATCTTGTAATTTAGTTAATGTTGTTGTATGAACTGAATGAAATTCTATTATAGATTGCTTTCAGCTATAAAAACGTAAGCGTTTTACTCTAATAGAAGTTTAATACTGATAATGAACAAAGACATTCGCTAATCTCTAAGAATAAGAAAAACAAAAATGAGAATTTTATTATTAAAAAAGTCATAAATCTTAAATAATTTTTTTAAAATAAAACTTAATTTTATTGTTAAGATTATTAAAAGACTGCGTTTATTGGGAATTCGGAGCACGCTATTTTCAAATTAAAATTTCAATCCTTTAGTGCGAATGATTTTAACTCTTGCCCCGCAGTTTACATACGATATGCAATTCTTGAATTATTCATTTTTAAATGAAAACTGCAAAAACATAGAAATTTACAAATTTCACTGGTATAGTCGAGAAGAATGCTTCAGCAATAATAGAACCTGATACAAATCTGCCAAGGATGGCTGCTATTGTGATTGGAATAAGTTGAGCAAAGGATTTGAAGAACTGCAGTATAAATGAATGGAATTATTTATGGAATTATTTTAAATAGTTCAAAATCTAATAAGGATGTTAATATTAAATTTTGTAAGGTTGTGTCCAATTATGGCTCAGATATTTCCAGAAATTTTTATTAAAACACTTGACATATTCGGATAGTTGCCATACAATCTTGAACGCGAATTTTAAATTTCTACAAAACTAGTTTTTGTAGTGACATTGTCAAGGTGTAGGGTATAATTCAGTCGGTTAAGATCAACTTCGATCATCTTATAATGCTGCACAAAGTTATTATATCGCCTTTTTCTTTGTCTTTTTTTAAAAATGCAATAAAATAAAACAGCCAAATTGAATTTTCCGAAACATAATTTTTTTTTTCGCCTAAATATATGCAAAATTTTCTAATTCTCAAATTATTGTAATTTACTCATAATTTTTCTTTTAATATTAATTCTAATTTTTTTTACCCTATTTAAATTTACTTTTTATGTAATACTAAAACTTTTTCAATATTATTTTGGAATTCATTTCAATTAGCTCAACAATAAATTTATTCATCTTAATCCTTAATAATTAAATTTTATTATATACATAGTTATTCCTACTATACAAGATAGAATTTTCATTTTTCTTAAATAATCTATAATTTAAACATACGTGACTTATTATTACTAATAATTTTTCTGCCAATCATATTTTATAGTTGAAAAATAATTGGACAATTTGTATCGTATATCTTTTAAATACAGGGTAGTCCCGAATTGGTGTCAAAATTTTTCGTTTTCGGATGAGTGTTTGGGGTTTTCTATACGGTTCATGCATTTTACATTTTTATTAAAAAATTCAAACATTTACTTACATTTTTCATTCGAATAGTAGTTTCTTTATTACTTCATCGGACATGGGACGTGAGCAGTTCTAGAGAATGAGGAGCAAAAAGTTTTCTAATACAAAACTCTAAGTTTCAGCATCTACTTTTTGAAAACAATAAGTTTACAATAAAATTTCCACATTATTATAATGCAATTTCATTAATTGAGAAAAATATTTGTAAAATTTAACAAAAAATTGCTCTAGCTTCAAAAACTTTGAAGTAGCGGATATTTTTCAGACAGAATTATTTCAATCAGATTTTCTTTAAACATCCGAAACTGTTCCCAGATGCCTGAGTTTCTGCTTTGTCCTTAATTCCAAATATATAAACCATAAGAAATCATCGCCTTTCGCCTCAAGAGGGTTCAACACCAGTTTTGAACTACTCTGTAATGTATACGTATAGAAAATATAGAGAGAATGAATTATAGAAAATGGTTGACTCTATTGAAATTTCATTTCATATTTCATTTTAATTGTGATAAAGAATAGTTATGTTTCTTTTTTTTTTTTCGAATAATGTATTTGAAAAGAGTGTATACAAAACATTAGGGTCCTTATATATGAATTCTGTTCTAAATATTGAAGTATAAAATCTCATATTATATAGAATAAAAGTAGAAAAGTACATAAATAGAATCAATTACAGTTCTAAAACTAAACTTTTCTGTTATGCAGAGAGAATATACGAGTACGTTATATATGAAAAGCAGAACAGTAGAAAAATGAAGAAGAGGAAGAAGAAAATTTTTTTTTTATAGTCACAAAATGAATACATGCTACTCACTAAGCCCATCTCTATATAGAACCTAGAATGATGGCATATAAATTGACATTCTGTTATCTCTCTTCCTTTTTCATTTCAATAATATTTTGTGTGTGTTGGTGCCCTATTGTTTTAATATGGGTACAAGAGTTTATAATTTCCTGTAATCAAAAGAATTTTGTTCCATTTATGTCCGACAAGACAATCACCTTTTCATTCTTTTTATAAAATATTTGTTTGTGATTTTTTTTTTTGTTTTTACTTTTTATATTTGTAGTCTAGCGTTAGGTTCTATAGATTCGAATGTTTTAATAGAAATTCTGTCATTTCATTTGTGATACTTTAAAAAGAAATTGAAGTTAAAAATTTAATATGAAAAATAATAAAAAATGCTTTTTATTCAATTAAAATTTTTAAAATGAAAGCAAAGTAATGAAAATTTATTGGGAGGATGACGTCTACTGGTGAATAATTTAAAAAAACATTCAAATTAAATAAAATTTTGTTATTTTAATAACGTTGATGATTTTTGTGTTTTATGTGTTTTTTATTTAGTTAAGCTCAATATTATTAACGTTCAGTTTGTTGTAATTTGTGAGCATTTAGTATATAATTAGCGTGAATTACTATCATATTGCTGCTCCATGATAAAAAAAATCTGATGTGGTCAGCACATAACCGACCGCATTGTGTATTGTCTAGTTAAATGAAAGTGTTACAGAATATTATAAAAATGTCTGTTAAATACTTCTTTCCAATTTTTAGGAAATTAGTAAGCTTATAGTTAACATACTTAGAAAAATGTAAATTTGGCTCTTAGTAGAGTTTCGCTTTGTGCTACCCGAATTCCCTGAAATGCTCGCCAGTTAGTTTCGGTAACAACCAGAACTCAAATATCAAATTTCAAGAAATTCCATCAATTTGTTCTGTGGATATGGTGAAAAATGTAAAATCGGCCCGCAAATCAGTTCTCGAGCCCTGATCTTTCCAAAAAAGTAATATGTTCATTGCTTTAATATGAGGAATTCATATATTAAATTTCAATGAAATCGGTTGATTATTTCTCTTTATATGCACAAAAATGTATATTTGGCCCGTAGTAAACGTCTAGTTGCCGATGCCTGATTTCTTCCAAAACATACGAATTTTTGCGGACGGTCGAGCTGAGCTTATATATAAAATTTCAAGTAAATCGGTTGAATATTTTCTTCAAAATGTTCAAAAATGTAAAACAGGCCCGCTAAAAAGTGTAGTTCCCGAGGCCTGATATATACCAAAAGTTGATCGATCCGTGCCATGGTGGAAACAAACTTACATATAAAATTTCATCAAAATCGATTCAGCCGAACTTGAGATACACGCGTGCACACACAGACCGACAGACCGACAGACGGACAGACCGACAGACCGACAGACCGACAGGTTGCTAAAAATAGTTTATTTACACTTCCCTACTATGGAGAAGTACGTTCCCACCGAAAACTCGATATGCGAAATTTTTTGGCATCACATAACCTACCTATTCTTTACACAATACGGTCGGTAATTATTGGTCTATACACAATTCATTCACAAACACATTCGACATACAATTTAATTTGCACTATATGTTGGACCGCAAATCTCAAATATATAGCAACACAAATTAGCAAGCCTCTCTGTGATTAATAAAGCTCTTATATGTTTTTTCATTGCATATCAGTGGAAGGAGAAAAATAAATTAGAAGAAATACTAATGTATAACAGTTGAAATAGGTGGCTTATAATTGGCTCATTAAAGGATTAGTTTTAATATTTATGATTATAATTTTTGACAGAACGAGATTTGACTGTTACTTTGTCGATTTTTATAAAAGTGTAGTATAAATTTTTATAATTTTATTGGTTAAGGAGTTTCTGAAAATTGAAAATTTTACTGAACTTTCTATTTGGGAAAGAAAGAATTTGGTATAGTAAGTGATAAATTAAAATTTTCATTTGTGTTTTATAAACTTTTAAGATTTTAAACTTCTTGAGTTTGCTATCGTCAATTATAACTAGTAAGTAAATGATCTCCTTACTACCAAATAATAACTGAGGCCTTACTATGTTATTCGAATTTCGTGAAATGATTTTCGTATTTTCAGAAATGGAAGGGATGTAAATTGATTGATACTATCTTATCATTTTTCCAAATACGAAAATCGAATTACATAGTAAGGCCTCTCAATTACAAATTTTATAGATATGTTAAAATTTCTGCCTAATTGACTAAATTTAACAATGAATGTGATGTCTAATAAACTAAATTAGTGATACAAAGTGCGATAACAGAGTTCCGGCATAACATCAAATCTCTACTGGAAGGCAAATACCAATTCTATTGTCATATCAATTTCCTGTTCATCATAGCAATGATGAAAATTATTTTTCTAAAACCATGCAAAATGTCACCATTGTCAGAAGATGACTATCTCTTCTAATTTATATTTGAGGTAAGAAATACAATGAACCCTCTATGACCACAATAACAACTACGATATTATTTTAAAAAGGAAGTTTTTAATAATATAAAGTAAAATGTTATATTTTATATACCAGTTATATTTTATACTATATGAATGGTTGCCATGCCATAAGATAAAATAAATTTTATTTTTGTATTTTTCATGTTTTTACGATGGCTAAAAACTTTTTCTAAGAATATAACTAAGATTATATTATTATGTATGATTGGGCTTATGTACTTATAACTTGATGGTATGTTCTTGTTAAAATTACCCGGAATGTTGAATCACTCATGTGGTGAAAATTTTTTTTTTTGTTTTTTACTTTCATAATTGGGTATCCCAAAGTAGACTAAGTTGATTTCTGTTTATTTTTTTTATATAAATTTTAGAAGTACGATTGGGGTTATTAACGTTAACTTTTATATGAGCCCATATAAATATTATAATACATGAACACCATCATATACACATATATATGGTATAACACATTATGTGTATAAAATTATTTTATTAGAAAACTTTACTGTTATTGTCGTACTTTTATCGGTAGTCATTTTTGAAAATTGAATTTTGTGGCAGCAGTCAAGAGTTAAAATGGAAAAAAAAAATTTTGTCTTATTCTTGTTTTTCTCTTTTTTTTTCTATATTATTGTTATATTATCATTTATCCAATTTATAGACACTTTGACACTTTTGACACTTTTCTCATACTTTTGTTAAATTAAATAATTTTTTTTTTGCTTGTTTTTTTTGTTTTAGTTCGTATTTTGCAACAATAAACTTTATGACACAATAAAATATGGTAAACGTATAACAAACAGGAAAAAAAAAATACCAATGGTTTATTAGAAAAGAAAAAATATAGTATACAAAAGGGATAAAGAACAGCAAACAGAAATGTACAATATGTGTAAGAAAGATGAGCAAAAAAATAAAAATAAAACAAGAACAAATTGAGAGAAATGAGAAAAAAAAAAATAATTAAATATAGTTTGGCTTTGGACATTTTAAGAAAAGGCACAAGAAATAAGAACAGGCACAGGCAAAAAATAAAGAAAAGAAAACTGGCAAGTAAAAAAAAAATTTTTTATAGTTGTTTAGTCAGACGATTATGTCGACAATAATACTGTTATACAGATTCTTTACATGTTATACACCCCTACAAGCCTTCCCTCTCCCAAACTCTTCGATGTTTAGTATTCTCTCATGGTATAGTTTTGATCCAGAATATTTTTATCCTCCTTATAAATTTATACGTTTGTCTCCTTTTCATATTCTCTTCTACACTCGCTCTCCCTCTATATTCTCTATTCTATGCTCAACTAAATTCATAACAAAAAAAAAAAGCAAAATAGAACTAGAAAATTAATTTGACACTTAGTATTTTTCTTATAATATTTTCAATTGTTCTTGCTAAAGTTATAAAGTCGATAAAAGGAATTGGTTTTGTTATTTTTTATTATTTTGTGAATTACTTTATATATAGTGAGAATTACTGTTGTAGAAGTAATTATTACTATTTTCTTTAACAATTTTTATATTGCTGTCAATGATCTTTTATTGAAATAATTTTATAATAATATAAAAGTAGCTATTTTCTATCTATTTAATCTTGATAATATTGCATACTTATAGGGTATTGTTATTTTATATAAAGTGAATAGATCATATAACAATTTAATAGTATTATAATGTTTAAAGGTGTAAAAATTACATAAGAAGGTTAACAAGGTGTAAAATAAAGGAAAATATATTCAACAAATTTAATATAGTATGTTATATAGTATTTTGTTGTAGGGGTCTTAATAGGTGAATAGAGACGTAACAATCGGGATGAGTAGGAGCTATGCCCAGAATGAAGTTGTTTTTCAATCCAAGGTAAACCATAATAAATTCCAAGGTATTTGCAGTCAATTGTCACTCTAAATATAAGAACTATAGTGAATCATAGTGCAGTTTTAAAAGATATGTGAAATTTTTTACTTTAAATAAATTAAGAATAAACAATATTATTATTGTAGTCCGGAATTTTCAGATAATTTTTTCATAATTCTGAAAAATTAAATTGCAGTTTATGAGCATAAGATTTATTAAAATACAATAATGAAAAAAAAAATTAAAAAAAATAATAGAATCAAGATCAAGTATAAAAAAGGATATTAAAGACTAAGAGAAGATAAAACTATTATAAAAGAATTCAACAGAATTACAGTATCTGTTACAGAGTCGTTACTGTTTAATGTGATTCTGTTATTTATTTTTAAAATAGAATACTCGTATATAGAACTATTCTGGCGGAATATTAATATTGATTCTGTTGAGATTAGAAAAATTGTTCAAATCTCTCAATGTACAATACTACAAAAACAAATATGGTAAACTATTAACTTCACTCATTAAAATTTGTTGAGATGTTATGAGCCCTTGTGATAGCTGCCATGCTATACATTGTTTGACAATAGCTTAGAAACGATTGAAGCTACAAATCTGAATTTCCAACCAAATGAATTTGGTAATGTGCCCATCAGTTTTTTTGTAAAACTCTTTTAGTTAATCTTGGTTTATATGGCAACTACTATATGTGTATGTATAAAATAACAATAGACATATAAAAACAAGAGATAGTATAAAACTGTATACTCGTAATACCAATTATAACCGAGATTTAAAATCATTTATTCGTACGGGTATTCCAGAATTGACATAGTCAACTATATCTATTCCCGTTTTAATATGATTTTAGAAATAGTGTTAAAAGCTGAATGTGAATATTTTGCGATTGAACTTAAGACTGAATACCGAAGAAAACCTGTGTTGTTGAAATTATTTTCTTGAATAGTTTAACAAATTAATTCTTTATGATTGGAACAAATTTTTCCTCTTAATTTCTCTTTTTTCAGATTCAACTTTAAATTGAGCACGTATTCCTTACATTCTTTACAAGCGTTAAAAAATGCCGAGAAAACCGCCAAAATGCCATGTAAGCATAACAAATATGATTTTTCCACAGTTTTAGAATTTCTTATAATCTTCTGTTTTAAAAAAATACAAAAATGTTCTGGTGTTGACTCTTGGTTTTTCCTTGATTTTTTTTTCTGATTTCTTTGGAAATTTTGTGATTTTGAATGTTGTTGTTATTAATTTTATTTAATTTCGTTGTTTTGTTTTGTTTTTTTTTTTGGAAAAAATCCTTGTATCTTGTATCTTTCCTTTTTTATTTTGTTGAATTGAACACGTTTAATTTAGTCAATTACGTGCAAGTCTTTCACAAAACGACGTACAAGCAAAACAAGAACATTGAAAAATATTGAAATGAAAATTATTTTCAAAAGAAAATTTTAACGTCATTAAAAAGAAAATAATCACTTGTTTTAGAGTAAAAACCAAAAAAAAAACAAGACGAAAAGAACATTTTTTTTTTATATTTTCTCGGCGAAAAAAATAATAATGAAAATAAAGAAAAACTATCAAAAAAATTTTATGCTGTAAATGTCATTTTTGTTTTTCTTTTCTTTTTCTTCCCTCGTGTTCATTTTTAAGATGAATTTTCTTTTTGTTTTTAAGGGAAAATTAAAACAGAAAAAAAATGAAGAAAAGAAAACACCTCAAGAACAATGGCAGAGCAAACATTTTATTATTTTCAGTTTAATGAATTTCTTATTCTGTTGGTTTTGTTGTTGTTATTGTTTTCTTTAACTTCAGTTTTCCCTTATGTTTATTATTTTTTGTTATTTTATTATTTAACAAAAAAATATTGTTATGAGAACATTTTTATGTCATCGTCAAGGTCTACATGTTTTGAATTCAAAACCAAAACAAAAAAATAAATAAATAAAAAGTAAAAATTCTTAAAAAAAAAAATTAAAAATTGTTAACAATTCTTGGTTTGAAATTCAAGCAACAAAAAAAAAAATTACAAAATTTCAACGCTCCTAGCTTCATCTGATTTTAAGGACAGACCCAACTTCATAATGATCATTTAATTTTCAATTTGGATATTTGATTAGCCGGAAAATATAATTAGGTGCTTTTAGTTTTCTGAATTTGTAAAGTGAATAACTTTGTTTTTTTTTTTTTTTAAATTTTTTAATAAACCACAATTTACAATGCTTACATAAAGTAATATTTGACAATTCTAAGGTAATTATGACATGAAATTGTAAATTGTCAGACTGAAAATTACTTTTATAATTTTTTATAACTCAAATCAGCATTTCATCTCAATCATTTTATGGATGAACTTTAGGTTTTTTTTATGATACTTGAAGAATAAGACCAGAATAGTTGCCGTTGAAAACAAATGAGTCTTATTTGCCGACAAAGTTCGGAAATTTCACTATGAAGCAAATAAATTTAAATTTATGGGAAGAGTGAGTCGATCAGGCTACTTATTACCTCTGGGATGTTATAATAAGTCTATTTTAAAGCTGAAGTCAGTTTTGGGGTTAAGTTGATTTCTGTGAAATTGGAATATAAAACAGAACAGATTTTTTTAAGAATAAAGTTGGATTACACCAATGGTTTAGAAAGTTAGAACTTTTCCATTCAACAATTGAAAATATAGATTTTAAAAGCAATCTAGTTAAGTACTACATTATTAAAATTATTTTCATTCATATACGAATATATTAAAAAAAATTGCATACTTTTAGGGTAATAATTGTAAATGTGCATTCTTTAAAATAAAACAAAAAAAAAACAAGTAAAAACGTTTCAGTCGGTATAAACCGATTGAATTATACCCTGCACCTTTCATTGTTGTATAGCAATTACTCAAACCTGTGAAACCATTCTATAGAAACTTCACGGATATGTCAGACATATAACTGAACACACAACTACCAAGTTTCATGAATCTGACTTAATTATTTTTCCAAATATTTAAAATTAGCTTTTGGAGTTGTATGGCAGGTACCCGAACCTGCCAAGCAATTCCACTAAAACTTCGCTAATATATCTGATCTATAATTGGACACACAACTACCAAGTTTCATGAATCTAATTTTATTACTTTTCCAAATATTTAAAATAAGCTTTTGGACTTGTATGGGAGCCACTCGAACATGTCAAGCAATTCCACCAAAACTTCAGAAATATTTTTGATCTATAATTGGACACACAACTGCCAAGTTTCATGAATCTGTCTTTATTATTTTTCCAAATATTTAAAATTAGCTTTTGAAGTTGTATGGCAGGTACCCGAACCTGCCAAGCAATTTCACTAAAACTTCGCAAATATATCTGATCTATAATTGGACACACAACTGCCAAGTTTCGTGAATTTGACTTTATTATTTTTTCAAATATTTAAAATTAGCTTTTGGAGTTGTATGGCAGGTACCCGAACCTGCAAAGCAATTTCACTAAAACTTCGCAAATATATCTGATCTATAATTGGACACACAACTGCCAAGTTTCATGAATTTGACTTTATTACTTTTTCAAATATTTAAAATTAGCTTTTGGAGTTGTATGGCAGGTACCCGAACCTGTCAAGCAATTCCAATAAAACTTCGCAGGTATATCTGATCTATAATTGGACACACAACTGCCAAATTTCACCAATCTAACTTTTTTATTTTTTCAAATATTTAAAGTAAGCTTTTGGACTTGTATGGGAGCTACTCGAACCTGTCAAGCAATTCCACCAAAACTTCAGAAATATCTTTGGCCTATAATTGGACACACGACTGCCAAGTTTCATGAATCTGACTTTATTATTTTTCCAAATACTTAAAATAAGCTTTTGGACTTGTATGGGAGCCACTCGAACCTGTCAAGCAATTCCACAAAAACTTCAGAAATATCTTTGGCCTATAATTGGACACACAACTGACAAGTTTCATGAATCTGACTTTATTTTTTTGCCGAATATAAAAAATTTGCTTTTGGAGTTGTATGGCAGCCACCCGAACCGGTGCAGCTATCTCATTAAAATTTTTAGAGCATATGTAGAATATAATTGGACACATGTATACAAAATTTTATATTTGTACCTTTATTAGTTTTTGAAATAATTAAAATAAACTCTTTGAGTTGTATGGCAGCTACCCGAACCCGTTGTCCGAATTGGTCCAATAACAATAGGGTTCGTCCTTGGCAGAAAAGAAGCAACTTGTGAAAGTTTGGTGTCGATTGCATTATTCGTTTTTGAGTTATCGTGCGATCGGACGGACGGACGGACGGACGGACGGACGGACGGACGGACGGACGGACGGACGGACGGACGGACGGACGGACATGTCTAAATCAACGCAGAATTTTACGCTGAGCAAGAATATATATATATGTCCATACCGCAGATGACTCCTTCAAGTAGTTACAAACTCCATACCAAAGTTAATATACCCTTCACGAAGTGCAGGGTATAATAAATTATAGGGACGTTAAAATGCTCGAGTTTAAGGGTTAGTTGCGTGACATAATAAAAATAATTATATTTTTTTAGGGACGGTCAGATTTGAACCAATAAACAAATTTTTTAAATATTTTTTTTTTGGAAAAGAGCAAAATAAATGATTTTTGAATGCCAACGGCGGAATAAATATAAAGTTCAAAATCATTTTCAAAAAATATTTGTTTCAAAAATGTTTGACAACTAATTTGGTTTTCATAAATGCCTAGGTAGACTGTTGTTACTGTCATTGTAAGGCTAGTGTATTTAAGTATTATGTATTTGTTCTAGTTTTTGTTTCTACATTGTTTAGAAAATATCTACAAATCTACGGTCTAAATCGGCTCGTACCCGATTTTTCAATTTACTTTTTTCAAGTTTTTCCTTGTTAAATGCGTTTCTCAATAAAATTTTAGGTACTCACATTTAATGTCTGAAAATTCTAAACTCTCTATCTAGAGTATTGTTCGTTGAAAAATTCTTGAAATTTATAATTAATTAAATGTCGTATATTTTTAAGACTTTACTGTACTTTGCCTACGTATAGGCGCTGAATGTTATTTTAAAAATTATTAAACAAAATTTTTTTTTGTTTTTTTTTTTTAATAGCTAGCTAGCTTGCTAATTTCTGAATGTTTAGAATTTTATGAAAAGCAAAAATACTAATTTAATTGTCTGTACATTTTTTTTGTGTGTTTGTTTTTTTCTTTGTTTTATTAAAAAACATAAAAAAGAAGTTTTAGTACTAATTGGATAAAAATGAGATTTTGTAAAACAAAAAAAATATAAAACAAAATAAAATATTTTGTTTTGTTGCCTCTAAATTATCTGGTAATAATGAACATTTTTCTCTTTCTAACATATTTAGTAATAAAACAGTAAAAAAGCCAAAACAAAACCAAAACACAATATCCTTTGTCATAACAGAATATTCATTGTTCTATATACGATATGACTATATTGCAGACGTGTGTAGTATGTGGTGCGCCACACTTATAATATTATGCTATAAAATGTGTGAGATGTTTATAGTGTTAAAAAGAAATGTAGATTTTGTTGAAATCTCCGAAATATAATTGAATTGAAGATATAGTTTTGTAATTATCTTTAATCTTCAGTTAATCTTTGCTAAATCATAAATTAAATCTATATTGTATAAATAGTATATTTGTTACATTTGTAGTATAACAAGTTTTGAATTAAAATTTATAATACATTTATTATTGAGAAGATATTATGAAAATTGCGACTGTTTTGCTTTTTAATGCAAATGTATTCTTTGTTTGAAATAATACTTGCAAGATTCGAAAGCGAAAATGCTCTAATTTTCAGACTATAATATTTTAAATTTTAATTTTGCTTCTGAGAAAAATTCTAGTTAGAAAAGTGAATTCATTTTTGTACTGAATTTTTATAACAAGATCGATTTTGTAGCGGTTACCAATACTGCAATCAGAGGATTGTTTTTGTTTAAATCCTTTTAGAATCAAAAAAATATATTCATAATTATATATACATAATTTAATAATAATTAAATATAATATGAAAACAGACACCTAATATTTAATACTATAAAAAAAGAGTTGGCTACAAATTCTGTATTTGGCTTACAGAATGACAATTTTGAATTGAACTGAAATTCGAACATCTTTTATAAAATTTGATACTTGGCGGGAAGCATTTATCTATGTTTGCTCTGGATTTAAATAAAAGTAAGATTATAAATGTCTTCTATTACTATGCGATACGTTTGGTTAAAATAGGCTCAATCATCTGGTACTTAATCTGGCTCAATCATTTCCTTTTGTACTGCAATAACTAAAATTACAGATTATGATATAGTCTAGATATGTAAATCATATTTTTTTTAGAATAGAAGAAATTTCTAAAAAAAAAACCTTAACAAGTCAAATATCTTTTGTTTTTTTCAAATCTCTGTATTTTGGCAGCCATTTAGTTTACTAGACACCTACCTATAAGTTTAGAATTTTTTCTTATTTTTATTTCTCGAAAAGTCAAAAAATTCTTCGAAACTCGAAATTATCCTGAATATTGAGCAAAAATAATGATAATTTCATATAAACATTCGACATAAAATCAAAATCCTTAAAACACTGTATATATATAGTTCAATAATATTGCAAACTACAGCCAGAATAACAAAAATAAATTCATATTCAGCAATTCTGCTCTCTGACGTACATATATGTATAAGACCATTATTTATTATTGTCGATGCTGATTAGCAATTAAAAACTTTTATTAATTTTTGTAAAATTTTTCAATTAAAAAATTATTCAATTTTTAATTTGAAAAAAAAAAAAAAAATCATGTTAAATTAAGCATGTTATTTTCAATAATTGATTATTATTGAAAACTCATAACAGATTCAATTCAATTGAATAAAAATTTTTTAATATTTGTATGTATGTATGTAATTATACAATTCAATAAATTTAAAATAAAAAGAAGAAACCGTATGTTTACTTTATTGTTTTACAATTTAAGTTTTCAATAAAAAATATAACAATAAAAATGTCAGTAAAATATTTTCTGTAGCTGCAACAAAAATTTACAACAAAAAAAAAATAATAATTGATGATGATATTTGAAAAATTATTCAAGGCAACTATAAGGTCACCAAAAAAAAAAATTAAAATTTAAACGAATGTTTTTTTTTAATTCATCTGGAGGAACCCTTTAATACTATTGATATTTAAATATATTTTTCAATTGAATTTTATATATATCAATCGAAGGTGTACCAAGTTATTTTCCTGAAAAATTTCTATTGTCTTCGAAAATGTATCTTATACAAAAAAAAACTCTAAGCAATTTACATTTGGAACTCTAAATTCATATAAATTATATATATGTTTTGGTTTATAGAGCTAAAAATATCCATTTCTAAATATGTATCATAATTGTACCATGGTACATTTTGGAAATTTAGTAGGAATTTTTTTGGAAATCATTTGAAATTTGGTCTGTTAGCTGTTGTATATCGATTAAAATCACTAAGTAGGATTCAAATAGGAGAGAAAAACATGCCGGTTTTATATAATATTGTTTGTATATAATGGAATATATACAAACAATAATTTAGGATTTTATTTTCAGAATTCAAGGATATTCGAAAATTTCTTTTAATCCAATTTTGTTGAAGACATTATTTTGAACATCTTTGTACTACTACCTGGGTTTCAATCAAAATATTTTCGATGTAGATTTTCGATATATATTTTTTTAAAATAATATTCAAAATTTTTGAGGGAACCAAGACAGTATAAATTTACTTTTAAAATACGATAGAAAGTTGCATATTTTTAGGCGAAATTTAAGTATTTAATTGATAGCTGAACTGAATTTTTGTTTTAACAGAACAGGCTTCCCTTGCTTAACGTAACTTGTTTTTATGTAATTTCGTTTAACATTTAGAATTTCTTTCTAACTTTATTTCGATTATCGTAAATTTTTCCCTCTCTTAATGTAATTTTTTTTTTTTAATTTTTGTTTTTACGTAAGAATACCATTAGTAACACTTGACAAGCGGTAACTTTAATAATAAAAACATAATGTCATTTCTAGAGCTGTCAACTCATAAAATTTAACTTGATGGTACACGTCTGAAGATGAATTCATTGCTTCATCTATGATCTTACGAGTACCATCTACTAATAAAATTATTTACGTAACCATCTATTCATAAAATTCATATAACGTAAAAAATGTTTGGTCCCAAAAATTACGTTAAGTGAGGAGTACAGTACAAGCTAAAACATTTCATAAGAAAAAACTAGTTCTTTATAGTACTCCATTTATTCAAAGATCCCCAAAAATATTATTGAGCTGTAAATCATGTAGGATATTATAAACTGTAACCGTTATAATATAGATCCAGTCACCAAATTTCATTGGAATCATGAATATACATAAAAATTTTCAATTATTCGGAACTAGCTTTAATAGGTAACTGTTTAAGTAAAAAAATCATAAAAAAATTGAAATTTTATTACTAAAATTTCAAAGTTAAAAATTGTGCTATTGAAATGAAATTATTATATAAAGTTCATTTGTAAATTCTTATCAGGTTTCAGCTTTTTGATAATTTTATAAAACTTTTTTTTTTTTGTAATAAAAATTTTCTTGCTTTTAAATAAAAAAATCATTTATTAGATGAAAATTACTTAGTTATAGTAAAAAGTTAAATTTATCCAGAAATAAAAGTGTAGAATAATATTTTTTATACCCGTACGAACGTGTGTTCGAAGGGTATACTAAATTTGCCTTACCGTTTGTAACACTAAGAAATAATGGTCTGAGATATAGACTCAAGTGTATGCTTTTGATTAGCGTCGAATTCTGAGTCGATTTAGCTTTGCCTGTCCGTCCGTCCATCCGTCCGTCTCAGCGATAACTCAAAAACTTATTGAGCTATAATAACTTAACTAATATCTCAGAGACTATAAAATCTGTGGTATTGACATTTCACACAAACGAATATAATGGTAAGGCTGATGTGTTTGATAAAAGTCGCTAAAATTGCTTGGCTCCTTCTGGTAGCGGTCATACAACTTTAACAGTAGTTTGGCCATATCTAAGAAAATATTGAAAACACAATACTGAAATTTTGCATGTATTAATATGATAATACGGCAACTTAAAGTCATAGTCCGTCTCATAGTAAGTTATGGCATATTTATTCGCATATAGGATAACAAAATCGCACGGGTATCACAGAGTTGACAAGGTCAACTCTATTTTTTCTCGTTTTGATTAGAACTAATAAAAATTTTAATGATTAAACAATTTATTTTTATATAGGCGACGGATCACAAATCGAATATACCTGAACAGAATGGTATAGTGCCGCTATTTTTAAAGGAATTTTTTATTGTGTGATTCTGGCAATCGTTGAAAATCTGCTCAGGAAAAGAAATTTAGTTTAAGAATTTTTTATTCAATTTTTTCTTTTTTTATAAAAAATATTCCATATACTCGTACCGGGTTATGCACTTAACTTTTAAGTATCCTACTTCAATTTTATTGAAAAAACAGAAATTTCTTATTTCTTAAGAATTATAAGATTATTAAGAGAAGAATCGGAAAGGTAAACTTTTCTCTTAAAAAAAAATAATCAAAAATAATAAAAACTTTTACTTTTCCTTGACTTTTAAAGTCAAGCGCTCGTGCATCAGCAACAATAAAAATGAAAAATTTATTTGAAAAAAAAAAATTCAAATAGAAAGGAATAAATTTGTAATAAAATAAATTGTTCGAAAATTGTTCGAAAAATTTACTATAAAAATTGAAAATTTCATTTTTAAAATCCTGACATTTCGCAAATTCAAAAGTTGCAATGCTTTTTTTTTTAATTAAATTGTCGGGGATTTTAAAATAATTTTATTGTTAGACGAAGCAATTTTTAAGAGTGTCACCCAAGGAGTAACACATTTCTAGTGTATTTATTAAAAAAAATTTAGCGCCTAAAAATATGTGAATCAAACAAATTGACAAAACAAATCTACCAAACTGTAGAAGGCTTTAAGTTGAGGCGAACACTCTATTCTCTAGAGTCTATATAGAGTTTTTTAATTTTAATTTAATAAATAACAAAATTATTTTGGTACTTATCAGATCTGCATTGCCTATAAATTGGAGTCATCATATGGAAAATATGATGGCTAATATTGAAGTTGGCGAAGCTATAAATTAACTTACTTTGTAAATAACTTGTGCTTAATTATATGCATAGTTGCACAATAGTCAGTGTCAAATTAAGAGCTTTGGATTCAATGAAATCTAGAGCTATATACTCGTATATATATGATTAATTTTTAATATATTATTACATATATTTCTTTAAGATTTTTATCTTCTCAATACCCTAGCTTATTTTTTTTCTTAATATTTCTGTGCATACAAGAAATAACTGTCTAGGTAAGATCCTTGCCATGTATTCTTATATACTGGGAGTGGGGGGACAGGGTCTAACCTTGCTCAGTCGTCCAAATTTGAGGACATTAGTGGGGGTTCTCACTGGACACTGCCTCTCGAGGAAACCTTAGAGAACTTACTTTGTGAGTGCGAGGCGGTTGCTCGCTTGCGATTGAGATGCTTCGGGAGGGTTTTGTGACCCCGGGGAGGAGTTCGCAGCTTGATGTACCTGCCATACTGCTGTTTGGCAGGGGGCTAGGAATAGAGCTAATGTAGAGGAGATGGGAATCACAAAAGATCCTAAAAAAAAAGATCCTTGATTTTATTTGAATCAATTAATTTGCTTCTCACTATTGAATCCATATTTATTAAAGAATTATGGGTAATATTTCCAGCTTAGTTGAAAAATTTTGTATTTAAAAATAATAAGTTACAGAAATAACAACTAATGGAAATTTCTTCAAACAACTGCAGAACAGATGGATGACATAATCAAAGGAAGGAGGCAATGTAGAAAACTTTTACTCAAAAATTTATTCTTTACGAACTGGATTCGAATCGGTAACCTATCGTGATTTCTAGGTGAACGCTCTAGAAAAATTATTGCGATTTTATAGAAAATAATTGTGATTTTCCCTAAAATTACAATATTTAAGAAAAGAAGTAATTAAAAATTCATAATTTTAAATTTCTAATTCAATATTTTATTAAATTTATTAGCATAGAATTATTAAATATTCAAGAACTTTTAAAGAATTATTTAAAATAAGGCACAAATTTCGTTAATTATGTGTAAATGAAGGAAAAATAATTCACTCACATTTCTCATTATGAAACTATTCATGTTCTTCAAAATTATTGGGAATTCTATAAATTTTAAATTTTGAAAAATTATTTAAATATCGTAAAATTTGTAATGTTTTTGGCACATTTCCAAAATAATATTGCAAAAATTGTATTTTAAAAATTACTTTTTTATTGTCCTCGTTCGTTTGTCCTTCCGCTTACAAAACTTGTTCAGTCTTCAAAAGTACCCGAATTTATTTTTGAAAATTTTTTTTAAATAGAACAAAATTTTTTACAAACAATTATCAACCCTTAAATTTCGGCCCCTTTCTCTTCGTTACATAGCAATCACTTCATCGAATTTCTTTAAAGGCAAATTTGCCTCTCCTTTAAATTAATTTTTATGCCGTAATTTGACCAGAATGGGAATTGTACTATTTGGCTAACCGTAAATCGTAATTGTTTTTATCGACTGCATATTTTTTTTTTTAGTTTTACATTGAAACTTTATTCTGCATTGTTCTGAAATTAGTTTTATTTTATTTTTGAAATTTCAAGTCCTATTCAGCGAATAAAAGTTATTATTAAATTTTACTTTTCATTCTTTTTTTTTAATCATTTTAAAGTTCTTAAATTGGTAGTCAAAAAAAAAAAAAAATTCAAGAAAAAATGAAAAAGATTAGCGTTCATAGGAGCAACTAGGTGAATTGTTATGTAACAAAAAAAAAAAAAATGAATAGAGAAGTCTAATTGCAGGACAAAGTTTTAGAAAACTTTCAACTTTTTTCACAAAAACTTTTTTCTCTGTGTATTTATAATCCATGAAATATTTATGAATATTCAGTACAATTTATTATAGAATACCCCCCTCCCCCCTCCTATAAATAAAAAATTTACAATTATAGTTCAAATATAATATAAGTGCTATGGTATTTGCTATGGTACTTTGGATATAAATTTTAAATAAAGTTCAAGTGGCATCTTAACGAATTGTTTTAGTTCTTTGGCATTATCACATTGTCGTTTATAAGTAGAATGAAGAACCATTTGAAGAAAAACTAATAAAGGTAAAAAGTTTATTAAAGTTTTTTGTTTTTTAATTCGGTTTTTTTTTTTTTTGGATTTGATCCCGTTTAACGCGATTTCATATAATCTATTTCTATTGTTTACTTTAATTTTCAAAGCCATAATAAAATGGCAGTTTTTTCTAGAAAACTTTTAAAATTTTATTTAATAATATTGATTACGTAAATTTAGTGTTATTCGGAAATGAAATTTTGAGGTCAGTAAGTTGCATATTTTTTAGAATAGTCTTCTCTCTAGATCTTAATATGTTATGTATTGTTTTACTTAAGTATAAATAAAAGGATTTCTTGCAGTTATAATATGAATAATGGATTGAGTAGAAATTTTATTATAGTTCGAAATATAATACTTTTATGGTTAAGATCATCTGCGAAATCAGTCCTATTGTATGGTCTCGAAACATGGTATAGCAAAAAGTGAATGTACAAATAAAATACATGTATTCTTAAATGAAAATCTGAGAATCATTTTCCGAGTATTCTAGACATAACACAGAATAAGTAGCACAGACATCTCGGCTTTAAACAAGAGCTTAATGCAAGAGCAATAAAAATGAATAAATGCGAATGAATAGGCCATACATTGCGATGGTCCCACCTGAAACAAATACAATTCACGTATTGTTGTAGAAGCCGCATGGGAGAAGAAGTGTTACGCGATCCATAAAAATACATGGCAAAGAATAATAAAGAAAGAAATCATCGCGGCCAAATGGGCAGAAATGCCATTCGTTATTAGGTAAAACGAAAGTCCGCTAATACAGGCCGTTGAAGAAGCTTTGTAGTATAAATATTCAAAATTACAGATAAATTTAAAACAACTCTTATGTTTTTGTATTTCAATAAAATTATGATATAACAATTAATTGTAGAAAACTTATAGGACTATATAGTGAAAAACGGCCTAATACGGTACTCGTTAAAGAAAAATTTTTATTTTAGTTTATTTAATTCTGTTCTCAAATTGAAATCTCATCTCTTTTGTCAACTAAAGGGTTAAAATAACTGCTCCCGTGAAAAATTAATTAAAAATTTTAAGTAAAATGATTTCGAAAATTTATATAACAGTCGAAAATGGGTAATATATGGGAATAAAGAAATAACAATATGGAGACTAATACTAATACATATAATTATATACAAGGAAAATATAACAGAATTTGTAGCACCTTTTAAATCTTATCTTGATTTAAGATTAAAATTTCAATTCATTACACTTTTACTATATAATTTTAAAATCAGGTAATAAAAAAAATTATCGTAAAAATTTTTGTACTACATATATACAAAAGTAATTAAATGTTATATTGTAATTAAATTGAAATAAATTTTTGTATAATACGAAGTATTCGCGTGTCACAATACCATAAATTTTAAGGATTCCCAAAAATCATCTTGTTCTTATATTTTTGTATCTAAAAATTTTCGAATTATTTATGCGACTATAAAAGTTATTAAGGATATTAAAATAATCGTAAATAATAAACTACATTTAATTTTAATGTTCAAAATGAAAAATAATTTATAAATTTTTTTATATGCGTAGTTCAAAAAAAAAGGATGTTACATTGATTTTATTATCCTTAAGAAGAACAATATGGTAATAATAATATTTAATTTGAAAATCATAATACGAAAAATATTAAGAAAAATCTTTCTTTTACAAGAAATGAAAGTATACAAAAATATTGTTAAAAAATATTGAAAATAAAAAAAGGAAAAGGACGTTTAAGGATAATTTCAATTAATTATAATTTCGAAGTCGAACTAACAATATATTTTAAGTCAAAGGTATAAAAGCAAAAAGGAGTTGAAGTTCCTTTCCATTATTCTTAATTTCATTAGAAATTCGAGCAATTTACAATTTTATATATTGAACCATGACAAATTGAAGCTAATTTATCTAATTAATCTCCTAAGTTATTCATAAGTTCTAATAACGTTTAAATCAAATACTTATTTCGAAGAAATTAAAATAAATTTGCAAATTAAAAATAAAATTTTGAAATTTTTATCAGGAAAAAAATTATGTATTTGAGGGTGATTCGCCGAATTATTGCTATGAAAATACAATCTTGCTGGAACAATTATAACAATTTTATAGCTTCAAATATTAAGAAATCAATAAAAATTTTCATTAACAAGTTGTACTTTTCTAAATGTACTTATTACTTTGGACAAAATATTAAATAAAATATTAAACTGAAAATAATTTAAGCTAATAAAAATTTGCTGCTTGTTGCTCATTGTGTATAAATTTACAATATTTGCTAGGAACATATGATTCCAAAAATATATTCGATGCTTCTTATAATATTTCTGTTAAAATAATTTAAATATTAGCTATATATGTACATGCATACATATGTAAATATTTAAAATGCAAATATGTCAGAATCCTGTTTTTCTAATATTAAACTCACTTGCTTCTTATATTAAAAAAAAACACACAACTATAGTGATCATAAGAAGAGTATTTATTTAATATTTACATAAATATAGTTACAAAATAGTGTCTTACTTAAATTTTACTATGCTTATTATTTCCTCCCTTTACTTACACGTCATGTACATTTTTATATTAGAGTTTTTCCAGTACGGAATTATAACTTACTCTTATGTCAATAAAAAGGAAGAAAAAAATAAAATCTGTTTGACTTTCCTTTTGCATTTTAATCTACTTATGTGAGTAAAGAATTTCTTTTATATTTTTTTAACAAATACTGAAATTTTATCTATGTACACAATGGTAAAATAAAATGTGAGTAAGTGGAATATGGTAAAAATTATTGTATAATCTTACCGAAATGCTTCAGTTTTAATAAAAAGATTTACTTTTACATTGTTAACTGGTACTTTTAATTATTTTAAATTGGAAATAATAAAAGAATGAGCTCATAGATCTCTGTTGTAATTTTCTCCAGAGTAAAAGGCAAATTCTTTACGGCATTCATTTGAGCCCTGAAGACTTCTTGAAGAACTTGAAAAATTTATTGATTTCAGAAAACCGTAGCTCTAAAATTACAAGACTCTAATTCCCAAATTGAGAAATTACTGCTTCTCTTCTCTCAGAAACATAAAGTGATATCTCATTTTCTTTCCTGAGGAAAAGGAGCATTAAAAAGTTATTCGTTTGCAAATAAGAATTCTATTAATAAAATCTAAACTTTCATAAAATAATTATCTAAAGTATTTTTGCTTCCACATCTCTAATATTTGAAAGGGTTAACAAATTTCTGCCTCAAATTGAAATATTCTAAAAATTTTAGTTATGTATGAAATTATAAAAAATATTTTTTCTATTTCTTTTGAATATTTTTTTTATTTTAAGTCAAAATATGTGAATGTGAGCACAAAATATAACGTCTGTGATCCTTTTATTTTTATTTGTTTGTGTATAATAACCTTAAAAAATGCAAAATATTTTCTTTTAATTTAATAACATTGAATCCTTGTATTTTGTCCTTATAGAATATTATGTGATTTTCAATTTTTTTTTACTTGCTTTTTTTTTCTTGTATTTTTAGGTTTAGTTTGTATAAGGGATTAAAACGGAAAAGCATGACTGCCTGCATGGTTTTAAATGGTGTTTTTGGGAAAAAACTTTAAAAACATCATTGCAATATGGTAAGAAAAAATAAGTTATTTTGTTTTGGACAGAATTGTGTGTATATGCTAAGTATAATAGTGTGTTCGCAAATTTGTTAAACTAAAATTTTGATAAAGATTTTCTGTTTTATAAATAAACAAAAATTAAAATATGGTGCCAAACGACGAAAACTTCTTAATATTAAAATATTAAGAGTCATAGTTGAGTAAATTTTTGATTGGAAATACGTAAATAGGTGAATGAGAAATTTTTTAATGAAGAAATCAGTGTTGTATCAGTAAGAAACTAGTAATATCACAACAAAATTTGTTCATAGTGCATTATAAATTTTTGAGATATTTTGAAAATCCTTGCAAATTATGAGTTTTTAGAATTTTAACCCTCTCTTTTTATAATAATAGATGAAAATTCCAATTTTATCTGCTATGATTGATGACAATATTTACCATTTAATAATTTGATTTCATAATTTGGCAAGAAATAATCTTATTAAACTTAAAATAAAATTTAATTTTTCGGTTTATGACAACGACCATTCTGTACAAAATATTTTCAAAAAAATTGGATTTTTATTCAATGTAAATTAATTGAAATACTTTGATTGTAATAAAAGTTTAAACCAAAAAGATATAGAAGAACTCAGTTGTAGCCTTAGTAAATAGCAAAGTAAATAACATACTGGCAGATCATAAAAATTTCTTCCAATTATAAGTTGATAATTATTCATTTTATAATTGGGATTACAGGGCAATTGCATAATATTATTCGATTTGATTTCAATTCGGATTTCAATTATTTACCGCATTACGTATATGGACTTATTATAATAGGTCATTAAGTGAAATTTGCGTGTTTTTGCCTATCATTACGTAGAGTATTTTCTATAAATCAGGACAAGAAAAATTTGTATGCACAATTTCAAAGCAGCGAGTGATCAAGTAATATGTTCTTTTTTCGCGAGTAATGGCATAATAAGGATATACGATTAAGCTTTAGATTTAAAGGAGAGCATGAAATTCAGTAAGAGAATACACTGAACTAAATTCATTCCGAAAACAGAATACGTCATAAATTTCTAATACTTAAATAAAATTACGCCTAAAAATTTGCTTAAAATTAAAAATAAAACCAAAAAAAAAAGTGTTTTTTTTTTTTATAGAAAAATGTTCTACAGAATTATGTCTCGTTCATTACTATTTAAATGTCAAATTATTATTAAACATATGTAGATCTTTGAGAGAGAAGGAGTACTTTAAAATATCGGCTTAAATTTTTAATATTAAATTTGAATTTAATTTTTTTTGTTTTTGCAAATCTTAAACTATTTATACACCAACTTTTTAATTTAATATGAAGAAGAAGAAGAAAATGAAAACTCTTTTTTAAATTTCATGATAAAAAAAAAATTATTATTATTTTTATTTAGCAAAGGAATTAAAAATAATGGTAGAAAATTCATTTCAAGTCTAGCCCCATTTAATTATTTAAAACGATTATATGACGTAAAACTTTATTCGTATATACATACTTACATATTACATATACTCACTATTATGCACAATAATATTATATAGGTATAATATTATATAGGTACATAACATATTCAATGATAGTGATACTTAGTGATAATGATGTTGTTATAGTGGTGGTTGTACAGCAACATACATACATATTATAAATTTTAAAATAAAATCTCTGGCGGTCATTATCCTTGATAACATTTTTCTGTTTATTTTGCTTATCTTTTTTTTTTCTTTCTTTTATATTTTTATACCCTGCACTTCGTGAAGGGTATATTAACTTTGGTATGGAGTTTGTAACTACTTGAAAGAGTCATCTGCGGTATGGACATATATATATATTCTTGCTCAGCGTAAAATTCTGCGTTGATTTAGACATGTCCGTCCGTCCGTCCGTCCGTCCGTCCGTCCGTCCGTCCGTCCGTCCGTCCGTCCGTCCGTCCGTCCGATCGCACGATAACTCAAAAACGAATAATGCAATCGACACCAAACTTTCACAAGTTGCTTCTTTTGTGCCAAGGACGAACCCTATTGTTATTGGACCAATTCGGACAACGAGGTCGGGTAGCTGCCATACAACTCAAAGAGTTTATTTTAATTATTTCAAAAACTAATAAAGGTACAAATATAAAATTTTGTATACATGTGTCCAATTATATTCTACATATGCTCTAAAAATTTTAATGAGATAGGTGCACCGGTTCGGGTGGCTGCCATACAACTCCAAAAGCAAATTTTTTATATTCGGCAAAATAATAAAGTTAGATTCATGAAACTTGGCAGTCGTGTGTCCAATTATAGGTCAAAGATATATCTGAAGTTTCGGTGGAATTGCTTGACAGGTTCGGGTAGCTCCCATACAAGTTCAAAAGCTTACTTTAAATATCTGAAAAAATAAAAACGTTAGATTCATGAAACTTGGCAGTTGTGTGTCCAATTATAGATCAGATACACCTGCGAAGTTTTAGTAAAATTGCTTGGCAGGTTCGGGTACCTGCCATACAACTCCAAAAGCTAATTTTAAATATTTGGAAAAATAATAAAGTCAAATTCATGAAACTTGGCAGTTGTGTGTCCAATTATAGATCAGATATATATGTGAAGTTTTAGTGGAATTGCTTGGCAGGTTCTGGTACCTGCCATACAACTCCAAAAGCTAATTTTAAATATTTTGAAAAATAATAAAGACAGGTTCATGAAACTTGGCAGTTGTGTGTCCAATTATAGGTCAAAGATATTTCTGAAGTTTTGGTGGAATTGCTTGACAGGTTCGAGTGGCTCCCATACAAGTCCAAAAGCTTATTTTAAATATTTGAAAAAGTAATAAAGTTAGATTCATGAAACTTGGCAGTTGTGTGTCCAATTATAGATCAGATATATAAGCGAAGTTTTAGTGGAATTGCTTGGCAGGTCCGGGTACCTGCCATACAACTCCAAAAGCTAATTTTAAATATTTGGAAAAATAATACAGTCAGATTCACGAAACTTGGTAGTTGTGTGTTCAGTTATAGATCAGACATATCCGTGAAGTTTTTATAGAATGTTTCACAGGTTTGAGTAATTGCTATACAACAATGAAAGGTGCAGGGTATAATTCAATCGGTTCATACCGACTGAAACGTTTTTACTTGTTTATAATTTCATTTGTATACATTATATAAATAAAAATATAATGGTTGGTTTCGGTTGTATATGCGAAATATAAAAGAAATATAAGTGGAAGGAAATGAAAAAAAAAATAGAAACAGTAATTTTTAATGAACTACACAAACTAAACTATATATACATGATATTATGAGAACGATGAAAGAGAGACAGAGAAAGATATAGACAGAGTGGATAATGATGGTGTTTTTGGGGGATACTGCTATGCCATACTGTTTTTAAATATTACATGAACATGATTTATATTAATAATATAAATATGAAGGAGAGAAGAGATTAAAAGAGGGTAAAATGAAAAAAAATAAAATGAGAGAATATTATAAAAGAGAAAATTGTTGAAAGAAAACAATAAAATTAAAATAAGAAGGAAAAAAAAAAAATTATATACATAAAATTTAATTATTTTTTTGGAGAATTTTATTTTCCTCTCCTTAGGTGAATTTTCATTTTATTTTGATTTTTATTTGTTTTTATTCTTGTTTTGCTTTATACTTAAAAATGCCATGTGTTGACAATTTTTTTTTTTTCGCCGTTTCTTTTTTATTTCTTGTCATTTTGTTTTCGTGTATTTGTTGTACTAAATTTAAGAAAATCTTTTGTTTGGGGTGGTAATAAAAATGAAAAAAAAATTAATTTTTTTTTTTATTACCTCCGCTGTTAAATCGTTTTTTTCCTCTCTCGCGAAAAAACATAAAAAATAAAACAAAAAAATTTTTTTTTAATTATTTTTACATTTTTAAAAAAATATGTGTTATATAAGAATTTAAATAAAATTATATTAATGTATCAAGTAAATAAACGTTGTATGTATAGATATTGTATGTAATATGAAATTTTACATTAAAATATTTGAAACAAAATTGTGGGGTACAATATAAAATTATTGTTTTATTGCATCGGATTTGAAAGAAAGTTGGACTGGACATTGAAATAATATATGATTCGTCAGATTTTAGTAAAAATTACTATTATAAACTGTTATAAATTACTGTTATATTTGTAACTGTTATAAATTACTGTTATAACTATTAAAAATTACTGTTATATTTGAACATTTCTGTATGCAATTGGTATATGTGTAACCGCATATTATAAGAGACGTTCAATTTTATAAATTGCAATACAATGAGGTTGGTTTTATAAAAATAATTTAATTGCAAACATTATATTTAGTAAATTTTGATAAGGGAACTGTAATGATACAAATTTGGAACTGTATTAAAAATTTATTTAAAAATAAATGATTTTTCCTTTAAATACCAATTGGAATATTTTGAAATGATAAATTTGTGTTGAAATATTGGAATATTTCTGTTATTGCCTACATTTAGGAGAACAAAAAAAAATTGAAAAAAAAAATGTGGGCCGAATCGAATGATTAATTAGATCCGGTAAAAAATTTTTATTAAATTTTTTTAAACAATTTTTAATAGAAGGCGCCCTTATTTCCAAATTAGATTGTTTTACAACTGGAAGGACTAATCAATGGATATTAGTATACAGAAATCTGTTAAATACATCTTAACAACCTTAATAAAATTTACAAATACACATGAATTTCTTTAAAATATAATTTTACATCCTATTGTCTGTTTCACAACGAATAATTACACACGCTGTTAAATTTTAGCATAGTTGCATATTTTTTATAATTTGATATATTAATATTGCTCAAAAAATTATGCTGAGAAAATATTCAGTAATAAAATGCATGCATTGTCAGAATATTTCTGTATCATGAATGAAAAGTGTGTGCTGGATAGGTATAGAACTTGTTGCAATTCTGTTAAATTTAATTTTGATTATTAATGATTAGAAAGCTGACTAATTCAGAAGTGCACAGAATTACACAATATTCTGCAGTAAAGTTCATTATATTCAAAAATTATTTTATTTGTTAAAATTAGAGAGTGCCTAGTTTAACCTGACAACACACTTGCATTTAAAAAATGCAAAAATATAAAATGGAAAATTTATTTACCAAATTTTTTTTAATTAATTAATAAATTTTTCAGTACGAAAAATGTGGGGGGGGTTTCTTTAAAAAAAAAAATTTTTATTAAAAGGATTAGTGACACTGTTCTTTTTGTTTTTGGAGAAAAATAAAATTTGATTTTTTCAACAATATTTATGGAAAAATTTTATTACTCCTGCAATAAGTTTTCGACATTGGTGGTATGAGAATTAAAATAAGCTCAAAACACTTGCCGCAAAATGTACGCCATTTGATTTCGACGAAAAAAAAAATACTTTGATTGCGTGAGCGTAGGTCAAATGAATCGGTTATTTATTTCAACTCATTTCGTCTTTTCTTTTTTTGAATAAAAATAATTTTTTTTTTTTTCTAAAGATGATTTTTTAATTAAATCAAAATGTTTTTTTTTTTTTTATTTTGCTTTGAGGTTTAGTCCATTATCCTTTATTTTTATTTGAGGTTTTTTTTCGAAATGAAGTGAAATGATTTTTAATTAAAGTTGATTTCTGTTGAAAGGATCAAAATGGATTTTTAAATGAATTTTAATTAATAAATTAATAAGAATTCCCACAAAAACAAAATGGAGTCAGTATATATATGTAGGTATAGTGTATAATTGAGATTAGAAAAGTAAAATAAAAAAAAAAATTTAGTATCTTTTTAGCACTTTTCCAAAAAATTTTTTGAAAAAAGTGCTTATTAGTTTCACTCTGTCCGTCCGTCCGTCCGTCCGTCCGTCCGTGTGTCTGTTTACAAAACTTCTACACCCTTGAAGATAGAAAGCTGAAATTTTATATATACATAGATCTTTACTAGAAACTTATTTTCGTAGAACAAAATTTTTACCTATCTCCCCCCCTATAGAAGTTATACCCCCCCAAAACCCTAAAAGTGGCCTTTTTTAAATATTTGTTGCAATGAAACCATAAGCATTTTTGAAATTTCGCAAACGCAGAAAGGCAGCGGCTTGCTTCCCCTAGCGCAGTATGCTATAGTTAAACTTTAGAAAAACAAAATGGCCGTTGAAATTTACCGTTATCTAAAGTCCTTTTTTTCCAAATTTTTGATGTCATTTTTCTTCTAGATCCTATATTCTAGAACTTTGAAATTTTAGGGGCTTTTAGACATTAACAAGTAGTTCATTTCGTTAGAAGAAATTTTTTTTCCATCTCCACCCCCTCTCAAGTTATCACCTCTTGAAAATCGTAAAATTTGAATTTTTGACACCCTATATTTCCGAAACCGCAAGCTTTTCCAAATTTTTATAAACGCAAAAAGCTAACGGTAAATTCCATGACACTAAAAAATATAATTATTTTTCTTAACTCACACAATTAACCCTTAAAATCGAGCATTATGTTAACCCCTTTTTATGTTAATTTTTGCTTTATTTCAAAGACTGCATATACGAGTATGCGTCATCCTAAATATATGCAATCCTAGTAATAGTTTTGTATATGAATGAAAATAATTTTTATAGTGTGATAGGTATACATAGACTGTATTTAAAAGCAGAATTTTCACTTGTTGAAGGGAAAAGTGCTACAATACAAACCATTGGTTTGACCCAACTTTATTTTTTTTAAATTTCAAAGAAAAAAATATTTTTTTTTTTTGTTTTAAATAATGATGAAAGAAGTGTGGTTTATTAATTAATAATTATTATTAATGGAAAAATAAAGTCAAAATTTAAAATATCAAAAAATTTAGAATTCATTATACTAAATTTATGTAGTTAATTCTCGCCAGAGAGAGTGTATAACATTAGAGATATTATTGTACTCAGTATTGAGAAGAAAAGCAAGTGAACATTTTCAATAAAACAAGTATAAAACGAGAAAAAATAGAGTTGATCATGTAAACTCTTTGATACCCGTACGAATTTGTTACCCTACCAGACTACCGAACAGACAATGACTTTAAATTGCGTATTAGAATATTAATTTATGCAAAATTTCAGTACTGTGTACTTTCTATGTAATTCAAAGATATGGTCAAGCTACTATTGAAGTTGTATGGTAGCTACCACAAGAAGTTAAAAGATTTCAACGATTTTTATAACTCATTACAGCTCTAATAATATATTTGTTTTCACGAAACTTCTATACGATAGCTCTAATAATTTCTGAGATAATACCAAATAATTTTACAGTTGTTTCTTAGCGTTACAAAATGGTAAGGAAAATTTAATATACCTTTCCAACGTGTGTTCGTACGTGTATAATGATTTGATCTGACAAATAGTGTTTCAGAAGTTCTGTAGTTTCCGAGAAGATCGTTTGATCTCGACTTATAACGTTTTTGTTTATGTTGTTTTATTGTTTTTCCTTATTACCATAACATTGTATTTTTGGTTCACTCTCATTCGCAATTTTAAGCCATGGTCTTCTGTGCTCTTAGTCAAATTTTTGAATTTTCGTCAATCAAAGAATTATAGAGAGTATTATAGAAATTTTTTAGTATATGACTGGTTGAATAAATTAAAATAGTGCGACTCTCATTCTTGTATAATAAATTTAGGAGAGTACTTTGATTTAGACATCTGATTAATAATAATAAATAACACACAATCATTAGACCTCCAAAATGGAAGGCATTAATATTATATTGTTCGGTAAGAAAACAGAAGTTTTTAAAAATTTCTTTCAATTGAATGTTCTTTGATATATTGAGGACTTTTTCAGTAACCTATTGTTTTTTCTTTTTTTGCCATTTTATTGTTAAATTGAATTTATATGTACCTGGTATCCTTTTTACAAATAACATGTGTCTAATTTTAATGGTATTATCAATTAAACTAAATTTTTCTTTTAAAGTTATAAAAGAAAAAATTTTGATTTTTCGAGAAAGTATAAAGAGGATTTTGATTTCTCTTAAATAACAAAAATATATTTTGTAAAATTTTAAGGAAAATTTTCAATTCTTTTTTTTTCTAAATAGAATTTTTATTTAGAAATCATCTTACTTTAATCTTTTAATTATATTATTGTTATACATATACTTTTTATATAGGTATAACTAACTAGGTATTTAATTTTAATTTAATCTTTAATTTACTTTATATTATACACACACTCACACACAAAGAAAATTTTAAGTTTACTTTTTTAACTTTTCTCTTAACGTTATAGGTTCTTTTTTTTTAAATTTATTCTATATACTGAAACCCAAAAAAATATCAAACAGTCCGTAACAAACAGAAAAAGAAAAATGAAAAACTTTTAAACCAAAAAAACGTTTTTTTAACTTTTAAAAGAGAAAAATAAATAAAATTTTGATTAATCTCCACGTGTGCATCAAAATATTGAGTATGTGTATGTGTATATGTGTATATTATAATGTGTGTATAGGTAAAGAAATACTGAGCACATACTTGACTAACTGAGTGTAAAGTTGTATATTATGTAACATGTTATACAATTATAACAAATAGTCAATAAAAATAATAAAGTTGGATGAAACCAATTTTATATACGAAAAAATTGCAAAAATTGCATATATTTAGGAGAAGACAAAAAAAATTAAAGAGACTATAACATAATGCTCGATCGATTTCCAGGGTTATTTGCGTAAGTTAAGAAATATAATTATATTTTTTAATGACATGCCACTTCCGATTAACTTTCTGTATTTATAGAAATTTGGAAATGATTGCAGTTTCGGATATATAAGGTGGCGAAAATTCAAATTTTACAAATTTTAAGAAGCGATAACTTGAGAGAGGGTGGAGGTGGAAAAAATTGTCTACTGGCACAATAAACAATTTATTAGTGTCTGGAAGTTGCCACAATTTCAGACTTTTACAACCTCTGATTTAGAAGAAAAATGACTTCAAAATTTTGGAAAAAACAGATTTTAGATAACAGTAAATTTTATCGGCCATTTTGTATTTTTGTAACAACCGAGCGGGCGAACTGAAAGAGTGAAACTAATAGACACTTTTTTTCAATTCCTTTTTTTGGAAAAGTGCTAAGAAAGCATGTTTTCCATCATTTCATAATTTCAGTTTCATTTATAATAGTTTGTGACTTGTGACACAAATTTAATGGAATTTAAATTTTTCTGTTTACTGTAAATTATTAATATTTTTTTTTTTAAGTAATTTTTAGCTTAGCGATGCTTGACCAAATAAGTTAAGATACAGAACATACGCTTTGTAAAAAAACATTTTGAAATGGCCCATAAAATGTTCTAATCTTTCCCATGAAATAAAAATGGAAATAATTCTAAATTTAATTTTTTAACTTTTGACAATTTTGTACTATTGCGTCGAGTGAAAATTCGAAAGATGACTGAAAAAGCAATGAAGAAGGAATTTATATTGAGTAGGTGAAATTTTTATGAACTCCATATTTTTCGTTTCAAAATGAACCGTTTTATTTGAGATAAAAATTTAAAATAGGCACTTAATTTGTGATTCCCTATATAAGGTAATTTTCTTCCGATCATTTGTCTGGCAAGAAATACTATAAAGATTAGGTATACAACTGTGGTGTTTAGCATTTGTTAATTGAGGGAATAAAAGGTACAAATTTGCGATAACAAATCTAAGTCATTTTAAAGTATTATTTTAGGCGAAAAAAAAAGAGCAATTTCTATTTTCAATTAACATACTCTCAGTTGTATTTAGAAATATTTTCCTTTATTACTTTCATTTATGCTTGTATGTATGTAATATTCTTTATTCCTGAATAATATTTTTATTAGTTTAAAATTAAATTAAGTTAAAATGACACAAAAGTATTAACTTTCAATATTTAATTGAAATAGGGTGGGCCAAATTTTAGTTTTATAATATTAAATAAGAGAAAAAAGTAAAAAATTTTAATTGAATATTTTCTTTTCTCTTAACATTTTAAATTTGAGTATATTTTTTTACATTATGTACTCTATACATAATATATAAGGAAATTTTATATAACTGTTATATTTTTAATAAAAAATGTAAAAAATTTATTAAAAATATATTGGTAAAAAATGGCCTTTGACATTTTTTTATTACTGTAAATTTTTTCTTTTTTTAAAATGGGAAAGAAAAACACGAGTATTTTATAAGAATTGCTCTAAGCGAATTTAAATTAAACCTTGACTGTTTAAGATGGAATGGAAAAAATTAATTTTTTTTTTTTTGAATTTTGAATAAAACGCCAACATAAATATAATTTTGTTTTTTTTTTTTTAAATTTAATATAAAATGAACACAAGAAGAACAAGAGCAATATGAAAATCCCATTCCATCTCATATAAAATTTAATACTTAAAAAGCTTTTTTGATTATTTTATGGATTAAAAATTATATTTAAAATGAATTTGAAGTATTCTTTGTTTTCTCATATTCTTGAATCACCTTGTTATTCTGTCGAATTTTGTCAAAATTTTCAATTAATTAAGATGGAAAAATAAACTTAAATGTTTTATAAATTTTTTTTTATAATGGATGGAAAAAATTAATGATGCTTTTATTATTTACATGAGTATATAATTGGTGATGATGAAAAAAATGTCAATGTCAAAGAGAAAAATCGAAATGAAAACAAAATTTGAAGCAGTTAAAAATTACTGGGGTGGAAATTACTAGGTTAAAATATAAGGTGGAATTAAAACGGATGGTTTTTCCTAATTTTCTCGTATCTGTTATAAAAGTGAAACATTGGCTGATTCAAAAATACACTTGATGTAAAATTGATATTTTAAGTAATAAAAATAATAAAATTCTTAAAATTTTTGAAATAGTTTCTAGTTTATGAATAATGACAGCTGTGTAATTTTGTATTACACAGCTGTCATTGTTCGATAGTAATAAATGTCAGCTCTCTAATAAGTTCTGTGTATTCAGGTTTTTACACTGTACGACGTGCTTCGTTATAAACTCTATATTTGCTAATGTACTAATTTTAAATTGGAGAAATTTGGTGTTCAGCAAATATGAATAGAATACGTATATAAGAAGAGAGTGGGAGAGAGAGAAATTTTTAAATAAAATAATATTTTCTCAAATTACTTATTGGTGAATACCTTGCATATACCTTGTCAAAATAATAATTAACGTATCTGTGAAATTTTCGTATTTATATTAATAGTCAAAATAATAATTTACGTATCTGTCAAATTTAGGTATCTATCTGTCGTTTGCATAATAATTTTTGTATCTGTTGTCATCTGTTAAATTATAATTTTTAGTTACTGAGTACCTTCACTATTGTGCTCGTTTGCAAGTGTGTTTGTGATTTTTTGAAATATAAATTTGTATTTCCAAAATGTATTTGTGCAATTGCCTCCCAAATTATTTACTCGTATTACTCATTCTCTATTAGGTGACTCCTGGATATAAATAAATTTCTTGAAAATTCTTATTGTTTAAAATTTTAATAAAGAATTTATTTTTTTTTAATCAGAAGAAAATCCCAAAAATTTTGTTTATTTCACGATATTTGTGATTTTTGAGTATAGAAATATTTTTTGGTTTAAATTGCATACCAATTACATTATGAAAATTGCCGCGTGAAAGCGAAATTTCAACATGTTGCTACACTTTTGTGTACTGTAGTCTACTCACGGTAGTGTATTGTTCTCTCAGCACTTTAGTTTTAATAAACAACAACTGCACATTTTTCATTCAATGTCTACTCTCTTTAAATTTATAATGAATTCAAGTAATTAACAATATTTTTTTCTTTTCTATAGTTAAAAAATTTAACAAGCACTTGTTGCAACATCTATAGGAAAATTTTTAAATTATAATTTCGAGACACGTACTTACAATCTTATTATTTATATTTTGTTTTTAATTTTTTAAGTGCATTAAATGTATAAAATAAATTAACTATAATAAAATAAATTGTTTACGATGCAAGTAGAAAAAAAGCTATGGTAATTTTAAAAATTGCACTTTAATTCAATAGTAATATGCCAAAATAAATTATTAAACTGGAGTTAATTTATTATTAAAGTAAAGAAATGGAGAGTTAATTATAAAGGCTCATAATATAATTATTTAATTATTATTTATATTAATATAGGCGATAGTAGTTGGGGTAACTGTCATGCAATATAAAAAGTTATTTACTATATCCATGAACATCTTGAGGCTACGGTATTCAAATTATTCACAAGGAAAATGTACAAATGGCACTATTTTGTTTGATAATAGCAGTTTATATTACATGACTTGAACAAATAAAAATGGTAATACTGCCATTATTTTCAGAAAAGTAGTTGTTATTACATAAAGCAATAGTGGTGGCTTCCAAATTTGAGTATAAACTAAATGAATAGTAAAGCCACCATATAAAACTGTGTGCTGTTTACCATACAGCTCTCCGAATCAATAATTCATACGGGTACCACAAAATTACGACTGACAGGATATTTACAGCAACGGGTAAACTATGCAGTCAACTCTAACTGTTCTTCTTATTATTGTTATACATATTTCACTATATAAGTATAATTTGTTAAAATGTCGCTATTTACCACAAAATCTTATTGAATTTTGTAAAATTAATGCTAAAGAATTTCTTAAATTCCTATAGTATTTATTTTTCATTATAGCTTTAAGGTATTTGATCTCACTTAAATTTTAATTTCAAGTACCTACATACATGTCCATATTTTAGGCTTAAATATTCAATTCCGAGACCAAAATTATAAAATAATGTATTCTCATCTATGAAATGAAAAGAAATTACCAAACAATATGCGCATAAACAAAAAATTGAAAAAAATTTCCTTTTATTTTATTATTATTGGTTCTGTTGAATATTACAATTTAAAATTATGTGTACACGGTATTGTTATCTATATAGTTCCGGAATTTAATTTATTGTCTCATTTAAAATGGCGATACAAATAAATTATTTCTAAATAAAATCAACAAAAAACTTTATTTCTAATTCTAAAATTTATTTGAATAGAAAAATGAACAATAGAATATACGTATATATATTTTACAGCTCATAATATAGAGTTTTATATTCTCTGCAAATTTGGTATGTCACAGAGTAATATTGTAATATAAATGTTCGTTATTAAACTGATAAAATACTTAAGTATATATGTAATGAATAAAATACAAACAAACTGTGTATTGCATTGGATAATTTTTTTAATTTTGTTAATTTTGATTACCTATAGATTGTTTCGGCAAAACTATAAGATATGAGTAAAATTTAATATCCTTAAAGGGATTCCTGTAATACAACAAATAACTTTATACAAACGTGTATACTTGTATTGGGATTTGCTCTATGCTCATTTATATGTAAACTTATTCGATTAAAATTATTGTTCATCATCATAGTTTATCTATTAAATTAGATAAACAAGGTTCCTAGGTTCAAATATGGTTTTTTCTTTTAAAATTAATGAAAAAAGTAATATTCTGGCCCAGTTCAGTACAATGCAAAATTCATTTTGACTCAACTTCATTAAATTGAATTGAAATTCAATTATTTATATTTAACTATTCTAAAATGTTGAACTCAAGTTAAATTTAGATTTAAGCGCATAATACTCCTAATTTAAGTCCATGATGATTATAATCTCAATTGTGCAGTATTGCTTGCTATAATATGAATGCTATAATATGGTGAACGTATTGTTAAAGCAATATTTATATAATAAAAAGCTCGAGATGATAGTAAACTGTTGCATGTTATTAAATTGTGAGTTAGGAAATTTCAGTTATAACTTGTATTTAAACTATTCCAGGACTATATTGTTTGAGGTTTTATAACACTTAATTTATAAACGCAAACAAATACAGTGTAAGCTGATAATATACTTTTATTTTAAATAGAACATTCTTAAACAGTTTTAATATCCTTGATCAGTAGAAATTATAATAATTGCTTCGTATATTATCCCTCTGTACTATTTATTCTAAATAGGAACGAATTTTATAATAAAATTAATTTTTTATGTTACGTATGTATTTTCGTATTATGTGTATATTATATATATTAACAAATCATGTCAATGATCCCTTAAATCTATACAATTTTTGTCTAATGATATTAAAAGGATTTTTTGTGATCATCATAAATAATATTGTTATACAAATTTATCTATACTTTATGAATAAGTACAATACAATTATTCCACACTTGAATATATACTTTATTATGTATAGATAATAATGTAAGTATATTATAATCTAAATATTTATATGAAATCTAAATGAAACCCAAACTCATCCAATTTGCATGCATTATACACCATTGTCATATTGTAATCAGTAATCACTGTGTTTATTTGAATAAAATTTCCGCATCCTATATGATAATTTAATTATTGTATTGATTTTTTCAATAGAAATTCACTGGTTTCCTTTTTTTCATTTTTGAGTTTTGTGGTGTGTTTTTTGAAATAAAATATTGTTTATAAATAAATTTATAATGAATGAATAATAGAATATCCTTTTATATTTGTTTTGTTATATAGAAAATTTATGCATGAATTATTTTCCAAGTGTATGTGTTTTCTCTTTAAAACTACAAAAAAAATCTCCTGTATGTACTTTGAGCTATTAGCAACTATTTATATTAGAGTTTTTATTTTCCATTCAATTATTATTGAATTGCACATTATAATACTGCAATCTAAGAATATCATTCTATTCATATACACGTAACATAATAATGGTATGCGGTTTCCTTCCGGAATATCAGAATATAATAATGTGATATTTGATCCTATAGTAGAATTATTATTGAATTGTGTATTATGAATATAGTAAAGAACTCATATTAGAGCAGAAAAATCTATTTCCAAATAAGTATTGATAATTTATGATTTTAATTCATACGAATACATTAAATTTATTAGAAGCATTGTATTGAATGAGAGATCAAGATTATTTTCATTGAATTACCTTGTATTTTGAGTAATTAATTATTACTAAAATAATATAACTAATATTTCAATACAATATCAATAGAATTTTTTTATAACTTTATTTAAAAATTGTTGGGAATTCTTGTTCAATTTCTGTGTTATTTTGTTATAGATATGCGTTATACACAAATACTGCAATTTCATAGGGTTAATCTTTAATAATTATTGCTCTTAAATTGTTTCAAGTTGATATACAAAATAGGGATATTCGATAATTTACTGGTATGGTGACAATAACTTGTTACGGCTAGTTTCTATGCGAATATTGTTATTTTTAGTAATAATTTTTTCTTCTAACACTCTGACTAAATGTGAAATGTTAAATGCCAAATACCAAATGACAAATGTTAAATGCCAAATGTCAAATGTCAAACATCAAATGTCAAATATAAAATGTCAAATGTCAAATGTCAATTGTCAAATATCAAATGTCAAATGTCAAATGACAAATGTCAAATGTTAAATGTCAAATGTTAAATGTCAAATGTCAATTGTCAAATGTCAAATGTCAAAATGTCAAATGCCAAATATCAAATGTCGGATGTCAAATGTCAAATGTGTGTAATGTTAAAAGTGCCTCGCAATAAATTCAATAAATTTCTATTTTTAACATACTTTTCCGTATATAAAAGACTGATGCTTCTATTCGTAATCCGTAATATGGAAAATATTGTGACATTAATGAACTGCAATTAATTTACTACAAATAAAATAGTAAAATAAATTTGGAAATCAGTTTCTAGTTAAATTTTACATGTAAAAAATAAATAAATTGCATAGTCGGTATGTAAGCGTTCGATAATCCTTGAAAACTTATAGAAGTTTTATTATTTCGAAAATAAGAAAAATCGCGAAATCGTCGTATACATTGATATAGAACTCTGTAGAAGGCAACAAACTGCTAAAGATGTTTCTTGATCTTAAATTAAAATCACAAAATGCTTTATATACAAAAACATCATATTTATTCGTTTCTTATGGTCGTCGCCCCATCCCAAATACACAAAATATAGATTTATGAAATAGATAAACGAGGTTAATTATCATAAAAAAAGAAAATTTAAATAAAATAAAATTATAACTTATTTAATTTATGTAATGAATGTAGAGTATGATACTGAACCCTGTTATTTAATGGCTAATGAAAATTATGGTATCAAATATTGCTTATAATATTCATGATTGTATAGAGAGGAAAAGGACTTTTAAAGCAAAATATAAATAGAAATGCTATCAAATTTTATCATAAATAATTTTAAATTTTCTTAAATTGAAATTAAGATCCTTAATTTTATAAAAAATTTACGTTGCTTTTGAAAATTCAACAGGAATCTTTCGAAAAAAGAAAAAAATCATAATTGATTGTCTTTTATATTAAAAAGTGAAAACGAATGGCGTTCTTAACCATTTTTATACTTTTTTGAAATAATTATTAAGTATAATGTCATTATAGAATTTAATATTAAATATAGCTTTTAAACATGCTTGAAAAATAGTCTAAATTAATTCTGGGAAATTTTTTTTTTGTTTTGTTCTATTAAGTTGAAAAATTATATTTTTCGCTAGGAAGACACTTGACATTCGAATTCTAGGAAAATTTTATTTTGTTTATAAATTTTTCTGTCAATCATTTTGTGTCATCAACTGCTCTTTTTCTATATAATTACCAAAAAATGTATGATCAGTTTATATAATTTATAATGTATTTAATTAACATGTTCTATTTGATATTATTATAATCAGTTTAATCTCTTCGGTTTGATTTCGTCTTTAACTATATCTTACCAGTCGTTTAGTAAGAGAAGTAGAAGAATGAAGCTGATGAAAATGAACCTAGTTTTGACCCTTTTATAGTTACTTGAATGCTATAATCATTAATTATCTTCAAATGTTTTCCATACAAGTAAAGAACTAATGTTGTTGTAGAGAACTGATTTTAATCAAAAACAATTTTTTTTTTAGCCAAAATTAATTCTTTTTCATAGTATGAGTTGTTTACAAGTAAAAAAATTAATTAATTTATAAACGAAAACGTTGAGTTCCCCGTATTGGTTTTATATAACAAGACACACATGAGATTTTAAAAAATTAATTGAACAAAATAATGCAACCCTTAAAAACTAAATTGAAACAAAAACCGAACCTCGAATTTATTTTTGTGAAAAAATTTGATGTATGGCACACATATGTAACAAAATACGACTCATAATCTTGAAAATTTACTCAATCTTGGTAATATGAAAAACATTTTGCACATCGGAACTGAATTATGTATATATTTTAGATGGGGTAGAAACATCTATATTAAACTATTTTATGATAGTCTCATATAGAGTGATTATTAAAAAATTTAAGAATTAAGAGAAGATATGCGAATTTTTAACAAAATAGATGCATGCATATTTCTAGTAAAACTAACTATCCATACTAATAATTATATAAAAATTGATAGGATCAGTTTTTGTTCCTGATTTTGGAGAATTTCGCATCCAATATCATCGTCGGAAAAATATGCTTTACTACGTTTTGTTTAGTCTTGCTTATAGTATATTATTTGTACAAGAAAGTTTGAGTAGTGTAAATTTTGCTTATATTTGATCCATAATGGTTAGGTATAATTATAAAAGTTCTTTAAAATTAAATAACCTGTTCACTATATAATAGAGCATGTGGCAATTCGAAAAATTATTTAAACACTTTTTATAAATTTTACTTAATTTTTCATCTAGGGTAAATAAAATTTGAAGTATTATTAAGGAGTAAAAATTTGTACATGATTTATTGAGAGTACACCAACATAATTATTGTGTGTTTTATACGTATGTGTGTTTCTCTATACATAAACTTATAAATATAATATTTTGCTTTTATTTGTTCTGTGTTAAACTTTAATAACGCATAAAGAAATATTTTACGTGTGCAATGAACGACGACAAATTTCACAGAAAGAAAAAAAGAGAAAGAAACAAGAAAACTTTTTTCTCAACTTTTTGTATTTATTTTTTGTTTTTAATTCTCTTTTTGGGGTTAAAGTTTCGTTTATGCTTCGTTTCATTTAGAATTTATGTTGCTTTATAACAGAATAAAAAAAACTTTTCGAAGTTTTTTTTTTTTCGAATTATTTGAGTGCCTATAAATATGCAATTTTGTATAACTATTTTTTGTAATAAATAATCGAATTTTGTTGAATAATTTTTGATTGAAATTAAAAATTTCACTAGATTTTTTTTTAAGTTTATGCAAGAAGAAATATTAAAACATTTTAGAATTGAGTGAAAATTATGACAAATAAAAAAACCATTTTGGAATTTTTGAAAAGTTTTAAAATAATAAATTGAACAATATTGTAAGTTTTTAGCGAATATAACAAATAAGATTTTAATATTTGAACAGATTTGCTTCTAAAAATAGTTTAAAAAATCTTTTTAATTACAATTCTTTATACGGGCTGACTGCAATATGTATTGGATTAAACACCTTGTTAATTGCTACATTTTTTAATATTGTTCTGTCGGAAATACGTGTTCACTTGACGAAAGTCGGAATCTACCTGAAAAGAAGGAGCCTCTGGGTACATGCAGGCTGCTGCTATGTAATGCTGCAATAGAGCAGGGCAATTAAGGATGGACAAGCGAAACAACCTGTAATGCGGCCAGAGAACTGTGAGATGCCAGAGATTTACGTCGTATTAGAGATCTGATGCCTCTCCGCCGGGGAAACATTGAAGCAGTGATAGTGATCATAACGGGCCATTGTCTTATTGGCGAATACACCAGAAGGATGGGTCACCCTGCGCACGATCTCTGAAATAGTTGCCGTGATGAGGAGAAGGAAGAAACGGTGGCCCATTTCCTTTATTCGTTAGCAGGAAGAAGGTGAAGATTCCTTAGGTCATTTTTCTTCTTACGAACTGCGAATCTGGCGTAAATGCTAAATGGGGCCGGCTAAGGAATTCACTCTATTTTTTAGGCGCTCTCTATCTGCTTCTCATTCTATTAAATATTAAAAACGCACTATTGATATTTGATTGTAGAAAATTCTCTCAATTTCCACTTAAAATAAAATTAATTTTCAAATGTTAAAAAATTTGGAAAAATCTACTTAAATTCTTAAACACATTACCAAATTTCATATTATTTTATTGATTTTATTGAACTTTGCTGCGAAAACAAAAAGCAAAAAAAAAAAAATTCGAATATTATTACGTATCAAGTTATTTATAAATTTTTTTTTGTGCCACAAATATTTTGTAAAAGAAAAAGAAATTATTTAAAGTGAAAACCCATAGAAAATTTTAATTGAAAATTTATTTTTTTCTTTTTATTGTTATTATAGACTTAAAAATGTTTTTTTTTTTTTTTTTTCAATTTCATATACGAATTATTTATTATTTTTGATTACCTATGTACGTACATACATACTACATACATACAAAATGTATACCTATGTACAAAAATGTTTTTTATTCAAAGAAAACAAATTTGGAATTCGGAAATAATTTTCATTTCCTTTTCATATGAAATTCATTTTTTTTTTCCAATTCAATTCAATGTACTACTTTGTATATATATAGGTACTTGTATATATAATTGCATTATGTACAATAAAATAATTGCTATACACACAGAAAATATATATAAGAAAAATTTTCAATTTCAATTTTAATATTATTGATTTTAATTTTATTTTTCTTCATAAAATCTAATTTTCATTTAAGAGTTTCTGTGTTTTTATAATTAATATTATTCGCAATATTTTTGCTATATATGAAATATAAAAACAATTTTCTGAATTAACTAATTTTTCCTGTGACAAAAAAACAAAAAGTAAAAGAAACAAATAAATTTATTTCATAAATAATATGAAAGTACTTATCTAATAAAAAGAAAAAATTTATATTATGGCAATATCTGGCAACATAATTATACCATCATTAAAAAATCATTTCCGAAATGAAAATAAAAGTTTACACAAGTAATTTATATAGATGATTACACGCCTTTCATATATTGTATTATTATAATATTATATATTACAGTTTTATAATAATGTTATAAAAAAAAATCTGTATAACAGAGTACAAATATTAATATAGATGACTAATGAATGCAAATGGTTCGTATGGTGTATTATGAATCGGTGTGAGGAGACCATTGAGTTGCATATTATGTACCATCTTAATAAATTAATACTATTGCAAATATGTATATATCAATATAAAATTGTGAATACTTGAAAAACTAGTAAATAATTCTACGAGTTTTAATTATAATAAATCTTATATTTTGGTTTCTTGTTTTTAATAATAATTATTTAATCTGTTCGTATAATTCGATAATAAATTTTGTGATGATGTAGTATATTAAATTTTCGTTTATAAATAATAATTTTGAATTGGTGTACATATTGTCACAACTCATGGAAATTATCTTTGAATATATTCCATATAGTGCACTTAAATGGCGTTTAAATTTAATTCTTTCCATAGTACATTTTGTAATTGAGAACTTTTCATGTAAACACTTTGCAGAAGCATTGTAGTTATATACAGTAATCTTGTACCCATAGTTCATTTTCTAAAACCTAATAATTCGTAATTTTATTAGAGCGAATTTTATTAGTAAAAAATGTGAACGAGCACTTTTTAAAATATAATTTCCATATTTGATCTCACAAAATAAAATTTTTAATTTCATAAATTTCGTGATTTTGTAAATTATGTACATTTTGTGTTGTATACCCAAATTATATTCCGAATAAGTGGTAAAATAATCAAATTTCTACGTAATCGAAAATTGTATAACAGAATTAGATTTCTTTGACAAAATTGTAAAGAACTAAAATTCACGTAATGCTAACAGTGTGCAATATATAGTAAGTATATAGGAAGACTGTAAAATGATAAAATTATGCATAACCATAACAAATTTATGTTGAATTTTACTCCCATGTTTTGAATCCTAACCTTTTGCAAATATTAAGCGTTTGCAAAAGGCCAGGATTCAAATATTAAGCGTTTATAGTTTTGCTGTAATTTTATAATCAAAATGAAAATGAAATTATTTCCCTGAACAATTTTACATATAAGTTTTAAGAAGTGATTACATATGTACAACTCACAAGGAGAGCAATTGTCACAACTGATTCCAAATTTAGAGGGTAATCAGAGTAACTGGAATTGCACATTACAGAGGATTTATAATAGAGATCACATGTTTTATTCTCAAATTCAAAATCTTCAACGATATTAATGAACACTGATATTTTTACAATTCTCTTGCACAAAATCCAAATCTCACTAATATCTTATGATATATGGAACAAAATATATTTTCGCTCGTTTTCTTTAATATTTTCCTTACTATCATAACAATTTTTTCTATTTGTTTTTTTTCTTTCTCTCTTAAAGTTTTTTTTTTTTTTGCATATTTTGTTCATGTTTTTATTTTTTATAGTTTTTCACTTTTAATTTTATTTCTCGTTCATACTCCTGTTCTGTATGTGTTTAAAAAATAGTGTATAAGAGTTTGAAAAGAAAAACGAAGAGAGAGAGAGAGAGAGAGAAAAAATAACAGTTAACGAAAAGTAAAAGTCAATTTTCCAGTATTTTTTTTTACTTTGTTTATTTTTTTTTCTTGCTACTTTTGTTTTCATTTTTTGCTGTTTTTGAATTAATTTTTTTTTTGTTTTATAAAATTGTATTTTGCCGCCACCAGCCGGCATCATTTTCAACGTTTGATTTTTTCTTTGTTGTTTCTCTCTTTTTTGTTACTGGTTTTTTATATATTATGTACATACATACATATGTATACAAACGATAACGAAAAAGAAATGAAAAATTTATGATTTGAATGTGCAATGAATTTTTAATAGATTGACTACTTGAGGTGTGCTTCAAAATATATTGAGTACCTTACCTTACCTATACGTTTTCTTTTTGAATAATTTATATGTATGTATATGTATAAAGAAAAACAAAACGTGTATATGATGGAAAAACTTTTTGTGTTTTGTTTTTGTAAATCACTTTTCAAATTTTTTTTTTTTCCTTAAATCATTTTATTTTTAACAATTTAATCGCTTTATTACAGTGATAACAATATCAAAAAAAAAAAAAATTGATTTATTAATAAATTTTTTGTTTGTTTTTTTTTGGAATTTGAAAAATTATTACATAAGTATAATAAATATAAACATGTATGTTTGTATGAGATGTGTACAGTTATTCAAATTAATATGAAAAATTGATGTGTGCCCCCTTTGTAACAGTAAATTTTTTGTTGTAAATTTGAATATAAAAGTGAGGAAGAAAATTCATTTAATAAAATTCATTTTAATAAATTCATTTTAATATTTTAATTTGAAAACATTGAAAATAATGAAATACAATTTTTCCGCATTTTGCATATTTATTAAAAGTATATGTGCTGATTTAATAATTAAGAGGACGAATAAATGATAAAAATTTGAAGAAAATTTACATGCAAATTTTTTTTTAAATTTTCGAATTAAATATTTTTTTGTGCTTTTTCGAAATATTTATATTGTCTCAGAGTGAATTTATTTGTTTCCTGAATAAATTAACAAATTTTTATGTAGGAGAATAGTTCTGCTATTCTTGCATGTAGTCAGGTGTTAAGTTGCCAATATATGCATAGATTTTCGGTTTGAATCAAATAATTATTGGTTTTTAAATAATTTTTATTCAATGAAATCATAAAATATGTGCCTATATATTGGTTATTTACTTAGAAAAATAGGATGAATTTGTTTCAATTATAAAATTGTTATTGAAATTTGCAAATTAATTGCTTTGTCTTAAATCATACTTTTGAATATAATAAAAAAACTAGCTCATAATAAAATATATTTTGGACCTGATATTTCGGAAATTGCAAGCTTTTCCAAACTTCTATAAATGCAGAAAGCTAACAGTAAATGCCTTTTTATTAAAAAATATAAATATTTTTTTCTTAAATTATGCAAGTAACCCTCAAATTCGAGCACTATTTGTCTCTTTAAATTTTTTTTTGTCTCATCCTAAAAGTATGCAATATTTGAAATGTTTTCGTATGTGAATGATGATAATTTTTGTAATGTAGCACCTACATAGATTGTTTTAGAAAAGCATTATTTTCACTTGCTGAAGGAAAAAATGCTACATTACATGCCATTGGTTTGACTAGACTTTATTGTTTCCAAATTCAATTAAGTGTTAAGACTGTATCTGTATAATTTACATCCATTTCATTTTAAAATTTTCTAAAAATTGCGATGTGACATACATTTTAATTTTATAGTCAAAAAAAAAAAAAATTAAATGAATTATGAGAGAAAAAAACAACAATAAATTATCCAGAAAAGAAAAAACAAGAAAAAAATACCATTAACGATCACAAAATATTTTGTATAATAATAATTACTGTTATATTTATGATTATTATTTATAAATAAATACTACTAAAATTTATTATATTTCAACTATAACCATATTATAGCTTGCACCATATATGTAAGTTTCAACATTGCTTGTATGTATGTATGTATATATAGTCATGCCATGTGGTAAGCATCTGCAAAATTCCATAAAATCCATATTAAGATTTTACTACAAAAATATCTCTATCATACACATACATATCTACATAATAATATATATAATGCTATAATGTTGAAACCAATAATAGCGTATTTTTTAATGATCTTTTGTTTCGGTTTACAACAATATTTATGATTATAATAATAGCACAAGATGTGGTATTAAAGTAAATAAATTTTAAATGAAATTAAGACAAAAAACAAAACCTAATAATCAACGTCTTCAGCTCTTTAAATCTGAAAATTTAAAAATATTTTTTTTTCATTTTTATTTTAATTTTATCGAGGTTTTTAATAGTTTTTCTTTCTTAAATAAAATATCATTTTGTTGAGCCCAGAAACTCTATCAAATATTTTAATATACTCGGCTAACCCAGAAGATTTTCTAAAAAAGGAAACTTGAATCATTCTTGAATTTCTTGAGTTTTTAAATTTTAAATAAATTAAAAATTTTATAAAATTTTTTTTGTGTGTACATTATTGAAAGTAGGTTTTTCGAACTTAATAAACTTTCTGCTAAAGTATGCAATGACTAACTATTAAGTAAAAGTATTTATTAAGAATACAAAATTTGTAAAAGATTATCGAATAATAATTCTCTTCTTTTATTGAATTTACTAGATTCTTTTCTGTTAGCTCAAAACAGATATATTACATTTTTACTTTAAGTTTAGCCTCAGAAAACCGAACTTTTAATTTCTATTTGCTATAATAGCGCCATATTAACTATCTCATACGGGAGCTTGCCCCTAGTTGAATACCTTCATTATGAATAAATTTTTCCAATTGGCATTCTTTATAATTTAAAGGTATAGACAATTATATTCGCATAGTCAACAGAAATAATAATACAGGTTCATTTTTGTGATTTTTGATAAATCTCCATTAAAAATTAGGTTTTTATTATATTTAAAGCATAAAAGCGTGCAGTATAAATATAAGGTGATCGCACTCGCTTATAAGGCCTGCTTTCTTCTTAAAAATCAAATTAAAGAAAACATTGAAAGAGTTTAAATAAAATTAATAATATTAGAAATATATTTTCAAAGTTTTTGAAATTTTTAACCCTTTACTATTTTTCTCAATTTTTTACCTAAAACTCTTTGTACGTTATAAATCAAGTTCCAAGCTCGCTCATGAATCCCATAGTCCGTGCTATGACGCATTGGAAAGCTCGATCGATCTTAAGTTACTGGGATTGTTCCTGTAAGAAATTCGAACCAGTAAAACCAGGGCAACCAAGTTACTAAGCACAAGTTGAAAAATGAATACTATATTGGAAACTACTCTATGATAACGAGGTGATTTTGAGTTCAAAAGCTGAAGCATATTCTCATAATCTATACCACAAAGAACGAAACGAAAGAAACGTTTCTGCATACCTTCAATACGATCAATATCAACATTGTGATGAGGAGACCAAACCTGATATTCTTACTCTAAAATGGATCTCACGAAAACAATATAGAGGTGTTTGGCCATAAAAGAATCATTTAATTACCTACACCACCTCCTAACCATTTTACCTCTAATTACTCAAAAAACCTAGAGTAAAATTCGAAAATTAACCATCAAATTGGAATTGGCCTTAAAATTGAGCTCATCCCATATTGAAAATATTCATTCCAAATAAAATAGTAATATTAATAATACAATAACAAATATAGGACAATAGCTTCATATTACAGACCTATAATATGAATTGAACTATTTATCAGTGTATTGATGCATCTTGCCGAATTTGTCATAATATAGTTTCTCTCATCTACAGGCAGAAGTAAACTTAAATTTGAGTATATGATGCGTGAAAATCTTATTTGCTTATATAATCATTCATAAGTGCTGTGTTTGTAGCAGGGTTAAATTTTCATATGAACACAAATGTTATGGTTTGTAGCTAATTTTAATTGTATTTAGTTACATGCAAAATGGTGGCAATAAACGTGAAAATTGTAAATATAATTAAATAATAATCTGCACGAATTGCATTTTGTTATTTAACAGAAAATGACAAACAAACATACAATATTAAAAAAAAATATTAAAATATTTTAATAAATTGAACGAACTGGTTTTCCAAGCAAATTCATTCATTGTAAAAATAATAATGATTTCAAATGAAAAAAAAAAAAAAAATATTTAAAACCATTACAGCCTACGACAAAAATATTTTTCTCCATTTTTTTTTTTTTTTGTTTTGCCTTTTGCCTCGATATTTATTAGTTAAAAATGTAACAAAAAATATTTTTATGATCTTAAATTTTGTATTAAAAAAAAAAATCAAGGTTAAAATATCTTTAATAATAATATGTTCAAGATTAACTACTTTAACTACATAACAAAAAAATAATAAAAATTTAAGAGAGGAAAATGTAAAGAAAAAACATTAAAGAAGTCAATCAGCACCAACTTATTTATAAGCTTTTTAAGTTAATTAATTTAATTAATGAAAACAGACAAATTAATTTTGCGATTTCAATCTTACAAGTTAGAGAGAAGGAAAAAAAATTTTTTTTTATTTTACATTTTCCTCCTTTTATTTTCTCTTCAAAAGCCTTATCTCTTCAAAAGGTACCAACACCAACCTATGTTTACTCTGAAACCAAAAAGAGAAAAAAAAAACCTAGAAAAGGACTATTAAATCCTTTTTTTTTCTCCATTTTTGTTTCTAAAGTCGTAAAACGCGGGGAAAAAAAATATTAAAAGTCAGTTCATTTTTATCGTCAATTAAAATCTATGGACTCCATTTTTATTATATATAAATGTTTATGTATAATGTAAAGTCAAATATAAAATTTATTGTATAATATAGAAGTTAAAATAAAGTTGGATCAAACCAATGGTTTGTATTGTAGCACTTTTCCCTTCAACAAGTGAAAATTCAGCTTTTAAATACAGTCTATGTATACCTATCACACTATTAAAATTATTTTCATTCATATACAAAACTCTTTCTAGGATTGCATATTGTTAGGATGAACGATTTATGCAGTCTTTGAAATAAAGCAAAAATTAATATAAAAAGGGGTTAACATAATGCTCGATTTTAAGGGTTAATTGTGTGAGTTAAGGAAAATAATTATATTTTTTAATGTTATGGAATTTACCGTTAGCTTTTTGCGTTTATAGAAATTTGAAAAAACGTGCGATTTCGGAAATATAAGGTGTCAAAAATTCAAATTTTACAAATTTCAAGGGGCGATAACTTGAGAGGGGGTGGAGATGGAAAAAAATTTTCTTCTAACGAAATGAACTATTTGCTAATATCTAAAAGTCCCTAAAATTTCAAGCTTCTACAAGCTGGGGTCTAGAAGAAAAACGACATCAAAAATTTGGAAAAAAAGGACTTTAGGTAACGGTAAATTTGAACGGCCATTTTGTTTTTCTAAAGTTTAACATTAGTATACCGCGCTAGGGAAAGCAAGCCGCTGCCTTTCTGCGTTTGCAAAATTTCAAAAATGCTTATGGTTTCATTGCAACAAATAGTTAAAAAAGGCCATTTTTAAGGTTTTGGGGGGGTATAACTTCTAGAGGGGGGGAGATAGGTAAAAATTTTGTTCTACGGAAGTAAGTTTCTAGTAAAGATCTATGCACATATAAAATTTCAGCTTTCTATCTTCAAGGGTGTAGAAGTTTTGTAAACAAAAAAAGTGTCCACGGACGGACGGACGGACGGACGGACGGACGGACAGAGTGAAACTAATAAGCACTTTTTTCAAAAAATTTTTTGGAAAAGTGCTAAAAATTAACTTGAATTTATTACAATATTTTTGTCTTTAAAACCCCCACGATATTTTACTTTCATTATTATAGAATGAATTATTATTGTTAATTAACAGTACTTTACGGAATTAATTGAGTGCTCATAATTATTATTATGTTGGAGCAGTGTTGGGATCAATAAAACTTAGAAAGGGCCAAAAGGACTAAATTTCAATTAAAAAAGGGCCAAACAGAGCGAAATATTTTTTGATGTATTTTGAAGCAACACAATTTTTTAAAATGGATATTAAAAAAGCTTTTACGCAGTCAGCACATCTGGGAATAACAAAATATTTTCAAATTTCATTTTTAAAGGATTATTATGCGAAAATATTCTTTCATTTAACCCATATTTACATTCAAAAAGTTTTTGCTGAAATTTCTGAAAGGACAATTTTTGCTTTATAAGAAGCTCTTCCAATGAAGACAGATACGCAGACAGATATAATGAATATTACAGTCTAAATATCAATAAATTTGGTTTCAAAAAGAGGCTAAAAACTATGTGCCAAAGTGCTAAAAGTGTTTCAAGCTTAAATAAAGTTGGGTCAAACCAATGGTTTGTATTGTAGCACTTTTCCCTTCAACAAGTGAAAATTCTGCTTTTAAATACAGTCTACGAGTATGTATACCTATCACACTATTAAAATTATTTTCATTCATATACAAAACTATTTCTAGGATTGCATATGTTTAGGATGAACGATTTATGCAGTCTTTGAAATAAAGCAAAAATTAATATAAGCAGGGGTTAACGTAATGCTCGATTTTAAGGTTTAATTGTATGAGTTAAGAAAAATAATTATATTTTTTAATATCATGGAATTTACCGTTAACTTTTTGCGTTTATAGAAATTTGAAAAAGCTTGCGGTTTCAGAAATATAAGGCGGCGAAAATGCAAATTTTACAAATTTCAAGAGGCCATAACTTGAGAGGGGGTGGAGATGGAAAAAAATTTTCTTCTAACGAAATAAATTATTTATTAATGTCTAAAAGCTGCTAAAATTTCAAAGTTCTACATTATGGGGTTTAGAAGAAAAACGAGATCAAAAATTTGGAAAAAAAGGACTTTAGATAACGGTAAATTTGAACGGCCATTTTGTTTTTCTAAAGTTTAGCTATAGTATACTGCGCTAGGGGAAGGAAGCTACTGCCTTTCTGCGTTTGCAAAATTTCAAAAATGCTTATGGTTTCATTGCAACAAATAGTTAAAATAGGCTATTTTTAGTGCTTTGGGGTGGTATAACTTCTAGAGGGGGGGAGATAGGTAAAAATTTTGTTCTACGAAAATAAGTTTCTAGTAAAGATCTATGTACGTATTAAATTTCAGCTTTCTATCTTTAAGAATGTAGAAGTTTTGTAAACAGGCACACGGACGGACGGACGGACGGACGGACGGACGGACGGACGGACGGTCGGACGGACGGACGGACGGTCGGACGGACGGACGGACGGACGGACAGAGTGAAACTAATAAGCACTTTTTTCAAAAAATTTTTGGAAAAGTGCTAAAAAGGATTAAAAATTCCAACTATGAATTGAAGTAAAAATAAAATTTTTGCTTTGAGTGTTAAAAAATTATAATGTGATAATAACTAAGAATGTGATGTGGTTCTAAGAATGTGATAGTCTGTGCTGCGCTCACTTTGAAAAGTCTAACTGACCACTCAATTACTAATTTACTATATAAGTTTTTTAATTACTTTTCTATGGCTTTTTACATTAAATATTTATTGTGTTTAGTTACAAGATTACTTAAGTACTTCAACAGCTCTTAAGTGTTGTTGTCTAATAATTTTGTTCGTATAGTATTTTTGTCGGTGCGCGCATATCTTGGATTATATTCAAAGACAGTTTATCAGTTAGAGATTTGCAGCTTCAATGAAACATGTGGCTAATAAAGATTGAAAGAGCTGAATGAAGTTTTCGTGTATGGGACTATGGTAAATTCCTTTCCATCTATACAAAAAGTGCTAAAAACGAGAACATTTAAACTCATAAAATTACAATACAGAACTTGTTTTAAATATGTTGAAGCATAGCAAGCATTATTAACTTTCTAGAGTTTATAGTAAGAAATGATACTGTAATTAATCGAAGTGTTGTATGTTTGTGGAGATAAAAACTGGTTTTGCAAGAAAATCTGAATTCTGATATAATTTAAATTTTTTTCATATTCAGCATTTGGATTCAATTCTCAATAAAATGATTACATAAAGTCATTTAAGGTGTTCTATTACATAATTTGGTATAATCAGCTAACCAGAACGATGGGAAACTATTTAGAATATTGATTCTCATTTTCAAGGTAGTTTTTGTTATATTTATGAATTGCTATGTTTTTAATTTAAACACTACTTAGCAGTAGAACTTAAAATTCACTTTAAATAATACAAGTGTTGTGATCAACAATTTCTAATTGAGACTGTTGTTTAACAATTGAAGTACGTACTCTAGTATAGCCAACCAATCCTTTTTCATCTTTTTTTTCAAATTTATATTTAGTACTTTATTCTCTTAATTTTATCCTTTTTAGCACTTTTCCAAAAAATTTTTTGAAAAAAGTGCTTATTAGTTTCACTCTGTCCGTCCGTCCGTCCGTCCGTCCGTCCGTCCGTCCGTGGACACTTTTTTTGTTTACAAAACTTTTACATCCTTGAAGATAGAAAGCTGAGATTTCATACGTACATAGATCTTCATTAGAAACTTATTTCCGTAGAACAAAATTTTTACCTATCTCCCCCCCTCTAGAAGTTATACCCCTCCAAAACCCTAAAAATGGCCTTTTTTAACTATTTGTGGCAATGAAACCATAAGCATTTTTGAAATTTTGCAAACGCAGAAAGGCAATGGCTTGCTTCCCCTAGCGCGGTATACTATAGTTAGACTTTAGAAAAACAAAATGGCCGTTCAAATTTACCGTTATCTAAAGTTCTTTTTTTCTAAATTTTTGATCTCGTTTTTCTTCTAGACCCCATAATATAGAGCTTTGAAATTTCAGGGGCTTTTAGACATTAACAAATACTTCATTTCGTTAGAAGAAAATTTTTTTCCATCTCCACCCCCTCTCAAGTTATCGCCTCTTGAAATTCATAAAATTTGAATTTTTGACACCTTATATTTCCGAAACCGAAAGTTTTTTCAAATTTTAATAAACGCAAAAAGCTAACGGTAAATTCCATGAAATTAAAAAATATAATTATTTTTCTTAACTCACACAATTAACCCTTAAAATCGAGCATAATGTTAACCCCATTTTATATTAATTTTTGCTTTATTTCAAAGACTGCATATATGCGTCATCCTAAATATAGGCAATCCTAGAAATAGTTTTATGTATGAATGAAAATAATTTTAATAGTGTGGTAGGTACACATAGACTGTATTTAAAAGCAGAATTTTCACTTGTTGAAGGGAAAAGTGCTACAATACAAACCATTGGTTTGACCCAACTTTATTCTTCTGATATTCACTTGAATTATTTAAGTTATTAAATGGATTAGTGTAGATAGCTATACAAAATACGAGATATAAATTTCATTTTAAAAATTTTTATCATACAAAAAAATATTTCAAATGTGTCTTTAATTTGAGTTTTTTAGAATTATAATTGTCATCTTCATTTAAAATTTTGTGTACCTATACAAATAATGAAATTAAAGATTAACGCTAACTGATAATAATTATAAATGAAAAATTTAAGGAGGAAACCTTTATTTTTTATTTTTAATTATCACGTAGCTTTAATTTTATTCAAATATAAGCCATTTACTGAACAAAATATAAGAATATTTTCAGTAAAGGGGTTCAGTTCAGACTAATAACGTGTATATGTATAAGAAGGGCTTTCCCTTCGTTAATTCCTCTGTTCCCTTGTTGTTATATAATACAAGAAATGAACAAGAAATGATTCCGGAAATATTATTGGAAAAAAACGTCAGATATAAAATGCTGGGTAAGCTGTTTTAAAAATAAAAGATTTTATCATTTTTTTCTTTGTTTTCTTATATAAAATTTGTTATACTTTTATTACAATACCAATCCTTTTTTGTTATCGTAATTGTAAATAAAAATAATAAAGTTGGGTCAAACCAATGGTTTGTATTGTAGCACTTTTCCCTTCAACAAGTGAAAATTCTGCTTTTAAATACAATCTATGTGTACCTACCACACTATTAAAATTATTTTCATTCATATATAAAACTATTTCTAGGATTGCCTATATTTAGGATGACGCATATATGCAGTCTTTGAAATAAAGCAAAAATTAATATAAAAAGGGGTTAACATAATGCTCGATTTTAAGGTTTAATTGTGTGAGTTAAGAAAAATAATTATATTTTTTATTTTCATGGAATTTACCGTTAGCTTTTTGCGTTTATAAAAATTTGAAAAAACTTGCGGTTTCGGAAATATAAGGTGTCAAAAATTCAAATTTTACGAATTTCAAGAAGCGATAACTTGAGAGGGGGTGGAGATGGAAAAAAATTTTCTTCTAGCAAAATGAACTATTTGATAATGTCTAAAAGCTTCTAAAATTTCAAGCTTCTACAGGCTGGGGTTTGGAAGAAAAACGAGATCAAAAATTTGGAAAAAAAGACCTTTAGATAACGGTAAATTTGAACGGCCATTTTGTTTTTCTAAAGTTTAACTATAGTATACCGCGCTAGAGGAAGCAAGCCACTGCCTTTCTGCGTTTGAAAAATTTCAAAAATGCTTATGGTTTTATTGCAACAAATATTTAAAAAAGGCCATTTTTAAGGTTTTGGGTGGGCATAACTTCTAGAGGGGGGAGATAGGTAAAAATTTTGTTCTACGGAAGTAAGTTTCTAGTAAAGATCTATGTACATATAAAATTTCAGCTTTCTATCTTCAAGGATGTAGAAGTTTTGTAAACAAAAAAAGTGTCCACGGACGGACGGACGGACAGAGTGAAACTAATAAGCACTTTTTTTCAAAATTTTTTTGGAAATGTGCTAAAAATCAATGTTTTACTTAAATGTGGTTAACGAAAAATTCTAAAATATTTCACAATCTTTTATTTAGTTTTAGTTATTATTATTAATTTTAGTTTTCAGAAGATTATAAATTATTTTTACTCTATATGTATGTGCAGGAAGTTATTGACGGGATCTAAATATAATAGTGATCTGATTGGTATTGGAATAAGTAGAAATTCCATGAAAATATAAATTGTGATAAGCAAGTATTAGGTAGAATTTCTATACAAGAATTTTTGAAGACCATTTCAATTGGGAAAATCGATTTTATTTGTTGTTCTTTATAATCTGATCTATTCTTATAAGCTCTGAGATTAGAAGAATTTTAAATTTATAGACATTTCTTAAATATGGCTAAATAAAAAAATTCAACCTTTTTCGAGCAAAACCAGAATAACAAATTTCATGTTAAAGGCTGATATTGAACGATTATAAAAGGATATATACAAAGAAATTCTCAAATTTTATTCATGTTAGTTCGTTAGAAATTTAATTGTCCTCATGTTTACTGAAATGTGGCACCCAAAATGAGTGTCACTGTGTTAGTAGATTCCAGTACATCATTGTACACAAGCACTAGTTTAAATGTAACGGGAGAAAATATGAGCTTTCGTCTTTCACATAACTCGTGTAAGAACACATAGATGATGCAATTTTTCTAATACCTTTCCGAATATATTTTCAGGAAAACTTCAATTGCATTCATATCGACTTGGGTTTTAAAGTATTTTGCACAAGTAGGGGATCATCATACGTACAATAGGTAGGGAGATTACCATAAAACTGTCCTTTACACAGATTACTCTAGTCTAAAACGTTCACTTTCTTGAGACATGAATAAATTTTCTAAATTGATGCACGGACGTAATTTAATTGAAAATATGCTTAAAATCTTCTTCATAGCAAAGAATCATTTGAGTTTGCATTTTCAAAAAAAAATATTCATTTTATTTTTCACTTCTGTTTCCTATTAGAACTTTACACGTTCTGTGTTATGTTACTGGTTTTCCAAAAACTTTTTTTTTTTGTTCATTACAACATCAGGGTGTTTTTGTTTTGGTGTTTTCCAAATTTAGTTTGGTGAAGCAATTTTTAAAGTATTTTTCCAGTAGCTATTTGTTTTTTCTATTTTTGTGGTTTTTTCATTTTTCAAGAATAAAGGAATAATATAGAATGTAATTTTTAAAATTTAGTTAAATGCGGTTACAGAAGAAATTTTTTTGTTTTTTAGTTGAATTTTTTTTTTTGAACGAATTCACTGAAATTTCGCTTTAAATAAGTTTTTATTGAATTATTTTTTAGAATCTTGTATTTTGATTTGATTTGCTTTAAGGCCAGCTGGGTAATTTTATTCTGTAATTTTATTTTAAATTATTGGGGTATTTTGAACAAATTTTAGATATAAAGATGGAAGCTGTTTATAAATTGTATGAATAATATTTTTATAAAAAAAAAAATATTGTTTCGGAAAATTTTTCAATTAAATATTAGTTAGAGTTGTAAAACTTAATATATTTCATGAATTTTATTTGATAATAATTGGCTGGAGCAGTGAGACCTCCGAAGGGGTCACAAATACCTGTCCGAAGCTTTTAACCCTTAGTCGGGCCACAACCTCACACTCGCATTGCAGCACAAGAGCACAGATGATACCACTCACTCCCTACCATATTCATCCTTTTCGGAAGAGCCATGGTGAGCCAATATCCAGTGAGCACCCCAACCACCAACCTCAAGTCGGGATGACTCAACGAAATCAGCATATTGTCGCATATATTAAAACAAATTCAGAGTCGATTTAATATTTGTTAAAGCAGAAGACAATACGACACTGCTATCCAAAAGAAACCGCTTATTAGAAAGGTAAAAATTAATATTTTCCAGATAAAAATTTAATAAGAATGGAAGGAACGGGCAATGGTAAGTAAGTAATTAAAGCTTATTTCAAAAATCAAAATTCTGATTCTACGTTTGACCTTTACTTGACTTTTAAAGCTTTAAAGATTTGACAGATATTTGTCTTGTCAAAATAATATAAGTATTTGTTTTCCTCAAAGTCAGACAATTGTTGTAATTTATCAGCAATTATTATGCCTTATCGTAAATTTTTATTGTATAAATTGTAATTATGCCTTATCGTAAATCATCAAATTGTACTGCCTGTACAGCAGGCTTTTAATTTTTTAATTTAAATTTTAATTAAGTTGCTGGATTATTACTTATGCGATCAATGATTTCAAAATGTTAATTAATTTTATATACCGTGAGTTGGAAATTAATTTGATTGAAATTTGTAAACTAATCAAAGAGATTGTCAAATTAAAGAATTCAATTGTAATCCAATTGAAAGTTTTTCTATTCCATTTTTTTTATAACTGTTCTATTTTAAATTCTGTTACGATTTGTCATATTAGTTATTTTCCTAACAGAACCATATTAAAAAAATAAAAAATGTCAAATTAAATCCTAGAAATTCTCCCACGCATTTATCAAGTTCTATTAGTTCATGCATACCGGTTATTTTATTATTTATACCGTTTATATACACGTAATAAAATTAATAATGTATAACTGTATATCTTATATAATTACATATAATGTATACATATTAGAAAATTATATTTAATGAATGTTAACTGGTAAGAAGCATATTTTTTTTTTATTTATAATTTTACATAACCAATATCTAAGTTTATGTTAATGTATCTAAATTACTCATTTCGTTTTATAATATCATTACAATATATGACTACAACTGTATATGTACATGGGTAGAATCAACTTTATTCAAACTGTATAATATATTTTATTGTTATATACGAGTAATATAACAGCTGAGAACACATATGTAATATTATTATAATTAAAATTATATGAATATATTTCGCTATATACAATAAGATTCAGTGATGAGTTTTCCATGATTTTTATAGAACATTTCAAGCAGTTTTTGGTGAAAGGAAGGTTTAAGCTACATATTGCTTTTCGAATCAAATGTAATATTAAATTGCGAGGTTTTCAAGTTTGAAATATAATAATGTATACGTTAGAAATTTGGAAATTTTTCTAAGTTCTCCTCCGACTCTGTCGGGGTCGTGAAGCTTTTTCGTTCGCTTGTCTGCTTAAAAAACTCCTCCATGTTCTTCTGTATATCTTTTCAGATAGAAAGCTAAAATTTAATTCGCAATTAAGATTTTTAGTAAAAACATATTTTTGTAAGAGAAGATTTTGAGCGATCTCCTGTGCTTTAAAAATTTATAGCAACTTAGCGTCTAAGCTTTTTTGCAAATCCAACGCATTTAGAGTAATCACCGCTCGAAATTTATAATGTTTGAATTTTGTTTGCTTCGTATTTCTTAAACTGTAAGCTGTAGTAATTCAAAATCAAAGTCGTTTCTTGGATTCCATTTTAGAAAAATGACTTTCACTCGCTCAGGGGAAAAGCTCTATTTTACAAATCACATAGGTTTGATCTAAATTTATTAAATGCCAAACATAATTTTGAAAATATTATAATCGAAATATCGAAAAACCCTGTTTCTACATAACATTGTAAATTTTTATAAATTAATCTGAATTTCTTGTCTAGATCTCGGTATTTTAAATTACACATTTATCTTTGTATCGTCAAAATGTTTGTTTATTGCGAAATTGTTAGTAAAGCATGTAATTGAAAAATGAAAAATTAGTTAAGAATAAAATTAAGATAGAATGAAAAAGAAAATATGAAAGAAAAAGAGACAGAAGAGGAAAAATAAAGAATTTATTTTATAGTATAAAAGAATGAATAAGCGAGATTTTTGTAATAAATTAAGAAAAAAAAAAATAAAAAAAAAACAAAAAATGAATGCAATTCTTGTATCGCAGCTAACAAAACTTTTTAAGTTATTCATTAGAAAAATCTTGTAAAAAAATGTATTTGAAATTTAACATGGAAAAAAAAACTTTAAGAATGCAAATTTTATCACTCTTTTACATAACATGGATTTTATACTGAAACATTTTTTTTTTAAAGTTTTGAGGGTATAATAAATTATTGCTATTCTTTGGAAATTAATTGTCGTGCAAAGAAGACTGTGTTGTTAATTTATTCGTAAGAAATTAGAGTAAAAGAATAAGAAACCATGGTCTTATTTTTTATAAATTTGAATAAAATAAGAAAAAAAAGCCGTGGTCAAGTTTAAAAAATGGTGTTGAAACATTAATTTTTTTTAATGATAATTTGGTGGTTTATTAGTATAACAGTTACAATGCAATACCATGATTAATATTTGGGATAAAAAACCAATATTTTATGTTATTTGCGCTTTTCAGATTGCATTGAATTTAATTACTTCAGAAAATCATTAACAAAACCAAAATTGCAAGTTAACAATTATTGGAAACCTTCTACAAATCAGTAGTTCTATTTTTGTTGTAATGTATCCAAAATTGTCAGGAATAAACTGAAAATCTGAATATAAAATAAGCTTAAAGTTTTCGAAGCAAGTGACATTTTCTGAGTAACTAACAAAAAATATCAATGGAAAATTGCTTGGTACAACTTGGAAAAATTATTGGTACATATTAACTTGGACTATTAAAAAATTTATAAAAGAATATTTTACTGGATTTGAATAAAATTTTCAAGATTTAATAAATTTAAGTAAATAAATTTTTATTTTTAAAAAGGTTAAACGTCATTCTCAGCATATACAATATGAGAAATTTTGGTTTGTCTTTATTGTATTTGGTGTAGCTGGCAATTTAGAAACATGAAAAAAAATTTTAAAATTACAAGAAAACTCAAAAAATACAAAGTTGACCTGTTAAGCCGTCATTCGTAATTTTGATTTTCCCTAGATACTAGATTGTATATAACAGTTACTTGAATTTTGATTATTATGTCATTCATATTTTAATTTTATTTGCGCTTGAAAAGTTGAAATACCATATAATTTTTGTTATTATAAGATTTTATATATTTACATCAGTACATCTATGCATATAGATGGTATTATGTGTTATACCATTATGTTTTCTAGGCAGACATATAATATGCTTAAGGACTGAACTATATTTAACAAGCATGAAATATTAATTTTTCTAGTTTCTGGTTTTTCTTTTTTTTCTAATTTTATTTTAGTTGTTTTGTATAAAATTCCTAATATGTTCGAGGTATATATATATATATAAAGTTGTTTTGTCGCTAAAATACCAACTCACGTTTTTTCTTTAAAAAAAAACCAAAATGAAATAATGACAAGTAAGGAAATTCAACTGGGTATGTCTTTAATTTATTTATGATTGTAAAAATTTTAAAGAGATTGAGAGCTTAAATAACGTAATTTTCTCGTAAAATTGAGAAATATTACATAAAGTATATGTTTGGAATTGAATTAAGAAATCATTGAATTTTAGTAAGGTTGCTAGTAGGACTAAGTAGTTTGGATACGTTTTAAGCTAATTTCTCACTAGTCTACGAAATTAAACTTTATTTAGCTTTGTCATCAGATATTCCTTTCCTATTCATGGAGATGTATATTCACAACCGTGCGAATGAATGTTTTAAGAATAAGAATAAGGAGAAATAGAGTATGAGATACAGGTATGGGCGTGTAAATGTATTCTTTTTCAGCACTTTAAATTCAGAGTTTAGCTATGTTTTCACATCTCTTGCAAGCTTTTATCAATTAAAAATAAAGATGATTATCCGAAGAATTCTATTCAATGTGGGTATAATTGAAGCATAGTGATTCCAGTGGCTGTTATGTAACTCTTAACAAAATTTGGCCATTTCTTGGATATCGAAATAGAGCTTATATCGTATTCAAATTTTGATAAACATGACCGATTATAGAGTCAGTATTTTAATAAAATTTTGTTGCTGTTGTCTCGAATCTAACAAGAACTGCCTTAAAAATTAACAAATAATATCCTAAAACCTGTACAAACAACAATACTCAAATATCACACAAAACAAGTTGCAACTATTTTAAAAAAATTTCAGTATCAATTATTTTCGTCTCATAACACGAAATTTTTGTAAAGCATTCATAGAGAACTCTATCTTTTTTCCTAGAAATTTTTAGAAATCGTAGTCATTTATTGCATTTGAATTGTTTAATTAATATTATGTTCCGCATTAAGCGTCCTTTTCATCAAAAATTTCACAAGAAAAGCTTTACGTGATCAGCTTTCCAAATTTATATTTATAATTAAAATTTTTTTAAATTCCAACAATTCTTGTGGTTATTTCTTGGATTTTTTTTTTGTCATATTCGATTTTAAGAGCAAACACGAGATCAGATTACCACATAATTTAAAGTTCGAGAATAATATTATCAAATACATAAACCCAATTTTTTAAATTAGTATCATATAACAAAATTTCAAATTGTTATAATTTTTTTTTTACTCGCAATTCTGCAATCTACAAGTAGAAAGTATGAATAACAATCATAAGAAAAACTAAACAAAATATTGTAATATGAGTACAATGTTAATTTTACGACAACAACTTTTAAAGTTTTAATATACATATGTGGTATGATTAGTTTGAAGTATGTATACACATAATACATAGGTGGTATACTTAGACAAAATTTATGCTTTTCAAAAATAGATTTAATGTAGAGTTGAGCGTGGGTTATACAAATAAAACTATGAATATAATATTCAAGTATTCACTGCAGGTATATAATTTTTAAAAGTTAATGTTATTATTACTACAAAAAAAAAAAAAAAGAAACTATTATTTTGAGATAGAGTTTAAATTTGATAGAGTTTTTCAGAATGCAGAGTGAGAGATCGCACTATTTATACTATTATGAAAATATGTTTTTGCGTTCATATAAAGCATAACGATATTTGACTAGTGTGTATAGTCATATAACGTTTACACATCTATGTATGTATAGTATATAGAAGAGAAAGAATATTATCTTATCATCATGCACCCTTGAATCATTATTTTATTAAATTAATGTACAACCTTGTTTTGAGAAAGATGAATGATTATAATATACTACTCATAAGCATATAGCAATATATTCATATACTCATATATACATTATATTATATAAGTTGATTGAAAAGACGGACCAAAAAAAAAAAGTATAGCAGAGAGGAATTTGATGATGATGGTTTGAAGATATGAAAATTTTTTTTTTTTAATTTAAAATTTATTAAGGTAAGTAATTTAGCGAGAAATTGAAATATTAAAAATTAAATTGTTTGAAATTTTTCTAAGAAATTATTACATGTAAACTAGAAGAGTATATTATTATACATGTGTATATACATATATAATAATAAAATAGTTAAATTTAAGACAAGATCGGAGAGCACGTTCAAATTTTAATAAGTAGATGAATTTTATATTGTATATACATAGTACTTGTTCATTGTGCTATGAAAATTATATTTAAAGAAAACTTTCTTCAAATTATGAATAATGAAAAAAGAAGTTTTAATTTTATGGTACAATGTGTATGTAGCTGTGAGCATACTAATTTATATTTGAATAGAGAAATATGTAATACGAGTAACATAATTTTTAATATCAATTTTATTGGAATTAGGATTTAGTAGAAGTGGGATCACAACCTTAATGTAAATAAATCTCTTATGTAATTGTTAAAGTTTAAATGGTTGTTTTTAGACACAAAACGCATTTCGCACATTGGGAAGAATAATGACATAACTCAAAAATATAATTTCGATTTCCGGAATTTAAAGTATTTTTATAGACATAGTGTCAATTGCTATCGAAGGCTATAGAAAACGTTGGTATAGAACTATTCTACAATTATATGCGAACAAATATCTCTGTATTATTTTGTTACAGAAAAGTTTTATATGTTCAAGTGTAATAGTATAATAAAAGCAAATTAGCGACTCTGCATTTTGACTTATATCATTGTTCTAGCAAATGTGCGATTTCTATGTTAATTAAACAAATTCAAGTTCTATATAGTTAAAAAATTATTTTCTTTATGTACATATGAGTATTTTCTGTAAAAATTTTAATTGGGTTAGATTTTATGATAGTGCATTGTACATTAAAGTCTTAAAATTTTTCAGTTCTCAATATTCTCTTGGAAATTTACTTTTCATACTAAATAGTTATTATAAAATATTATAAATTTTATAACGAATACCACTTATAATATTGCTTAATTTCTAAAATTTATAAGGAAATTTTTAATAATTTATTTTGTTGTAAGTGTATAGATTTTAATATTAATTTTGGAAATATGAGAATTTTTTTAATGCCTTTGCATTTCTTAAGCAAAAAATAGAATAATTTCAAGTAAAAATAGTAAAATTGTAAATATGATATTTGCTACTTTGGGTGCTGAATTGCATTTGTTGATGAAAAAAGTAATTTGGAAATTATCCTTATTAGTATTTCTTATATAATATACTGTAACTTCTTACTCTTCCCATGGCGGATTAATTCATATTTTCTTTTTCTTTCGTGTTATCGTCCACATTAATTACAAGTGGTCTTACTTTTGGCGTCAGTTTTTTAAGGTGTTCTCTTTCCTAATCTAAAGCATCTTAGGAAAATACCTGCAGATTTTCACTTGATTTTTGCCTACTTCTATTGTTCTTTTAAAGTGTTTTTGGTCGTAATCTTCGAGAAGTACAAGAATTTTGCTATCGAAACCTTGTTTAAGGCCCCAACTTCAATTTCACCGTTCAGTCCCATACTTCTTCACGAACATCATGTAGTCTTACAAATATCGTTTTATTGGTTCGCCATAGCATAGTACTGAAATATCCTGAAAAATCCTTATTAATTACAAATCTTAATCGAAAAATATTGTATAGGGCTTCAAATTTATCTTAATTTTAAATTGGAAAAATAGTTCGAAATACCATATTTATTCGATAATTTTATACGCTAACTCAATATTATTTTCGAAAGAAAACTCTGATGAAATTTAAAATTCTACAGCAACACCAAAATGATTTTAATGCATGGAAATTTTTTAACTCATTTTCACACTATATACACACATTTTTTATTGTAGAGTTACGTTTGTATGTATTTAAAATTTTTGGAAGATTTTTACCGTGGTAACATAATGAAATTTAAGAGATGATAAAAATTTTTTACTCTCACCATAATATTTGACCTTGTACATCATTAAAGGTAAAATATTTTTGTATATGAAAATTGTTCTTGTTTTTTCTCATATTCATTAAATTTTTTATCCATACACATACATTTTGTATAATATACATACGTATACAGGATATTCATTTTCTTCCATTAGGAAATATGTATAATATGAAAAAATAAAAATTTTAACAAAATAAAAAAATAAATTTTCACCTGAAAAAAAAACAAAGTATATTTTATACGTATATAAGATATTCGCCTGAATGTGAATTTATGGAATTGTCATAAAATAGCAATGCCAAGAATTCCTATATATATATATATATATATATATATATACTATAGTACATAATTGAAGACACGTGTCAGCTTAAGAATTTCGTTTATGTATTTTGGATATATTCGAAATAAAATTTTCTTTCGAATTCTGCTATTTAGACAAATTTTGATTTAATTTTTGAAGTTCTTTGGAAATATGGGAGTTAATTTGGTTTTTTTTTTTTCGTTTTTATTATTAATTGTTTTAAGTAAAATGATATTTAATCGAATTAATAAATGAAGTACTTAATTTTAATCGAAATTCCCTCAATTTAAGAGAATTTTAATTCAGAACTTAGTTCCGATCAAAATTTTATTAAAAAGAGGGCGAAATGCGAGTTTAGTACGAAAAATTGTTGTAAGTTTTAACAGAAATTTTGTGCTGGAGTTACCAAATTATATTAGGACCATGGTAGGTTCTTCTTGGAATTAAATCTGATCAGATAAATTATGCCTTCAGTATTGCATTTTCAAATAGATATTTAATAAAACCATCCTGGTGTTTTGGAAGCCAAGTTGAAAAATAAGAAAGAAAGTTTCTTTATAACTATACTGCAAAAATATGTGAATAACGTGGACAGTGGAATGAAAATAATCCGGAATAGTGAAATTATATTAGTGTTAAAAATTTTTATTCCTTCAAACTGAACTCATTGATTATATATTGTTGATTGCAGAACGGGGTGATGATGAACCGCAAACTGAACCCATAGTAAGCACGGCATTTTTGATGATTTTTCTCTATGCTCCTTTCTGTTTTAATTCTAACCCAAATTTTCATTTTACACGAATCTACATATTATCTGTATAAGTTCAAGAAAGGCTAAGGATTATATAAATTAAAAGCTAGTTTTCAACATTTCGAATATTATTGTCGGTCTGAATCAGATAGCAGTTGCAAACATACTCCAAAGAAGGTACTTACAAAATTCCAGTTTTTTAAAAAATTTCCGGAATTTTTTTCAACACAATATGTTTAACTTCTAGATATCGAAAGAGATCCTTAACTTTTTTAATATTTACTTTTAATTTTTGATTATACTTCTAATACTCTACTTATTGTTTGAAACCTGTCGTCATTCTCATATTAATAATAAAAGCCAGAATATCTATACTTACAATGTTGCACAAGCTACTTTACTTAAATAATTGTGAAAAAAGAACAAAAGTTGAAGAAAATAAGAAAAAAAAGTCATCCTAATAGAATTCAATGAGTGAAAAGAAGAAGAAAAACAAACACACACCATTTTATACACTCAAGTTGTCAATCAAAAATCAATTTATATTAATTAACTTAACGTAAGTACATAACAGGTAATTTTTCTTGATTGTTCTTTCTTCTTCTTCTTCTTTTGCAATTCTTTTGTTTATCCTTTTCTTTTGCACGAAAGTAAACATTTTTTGAAATAAAGAAAAGAAAAAGGAAACAAAAGAAGAAATAACGGAAATTAATTAACGATAATTTTTTGTTACACAAGAAAAAAAAATAAAAATAAAAACTTTTTTTAAAAAAAAGTTTCTTTTTTTTAAGGGTAATCTTGTGAAACAATCTGGGGTTTAATAGAATCTGGGAGATAACTGCTTTTGACCTCATTTATTTATAATTTTTTAGGCACTTGTTAGGGAAATAGTAACTAGAATGAATTAGATTACTTTTCGGCAACTCAAGGCAGATGACTCAATTTTGTTTTTGATTCAACAGTCCTCAAAATTTTAATCCCACTTAAAGGAATCAAACGGCTTCTGTTCCGTACGAGAAAATTGTCTTCGGCTCATACCCATAGATGTGTTTTTTAGGTGAACGTGTACTGTAAGAATCCGATGCAGATTAATTAAATTTTCTATTTCAAATTTATTGCGTTTATTTTTAAGTAAAATGCTCTTGAGAATTAATAATTAATGAAAGGGTTCATTATATTATGCTCCAAATTTTGGGTCAGTCATTGAATTCTCTTGTTGGATGTCGAAACCAAAGCAGATTATTAATTTCTCTAAAAATTTATTTCAAATTTAAAATGGTAATAAGTATTTTAAGATATGTTTCCTAAACGAAATTTGCGTTATGGCACTCCTAAAATTCATTGAAAATTAGATGGAAAATGCCAGGCGAATCAAAATACAAAAATTTTATAATTGCAATTTTCTTGATATTGCTTCAATTAGAGAAACTACGGGCTTTTTTGTTTAAGAGTGGAATTTCATATTTAGTTTAGACAAAAATCTGAGCTGGATCGTTTGCAATTTTTTAAAAATGAAAATTTTATTCAATGGCAATTTAGTGTCAATTAAGCTACTTGGATTTGTTCTATCCTTACTTCAGTCTATTTCAAGTAAAATATTTAAAATATTATCGTATGGCAAAATCGAATCTTTTATTATATCGTAATTTTTCACTTAGTAATAAGGATAACCCTCTAATAAAAAATTCAAAACAGTTTTTCGTCGTTTTCTTATTTTTCTTAAATTAAAATTTTTATTCGAAAATTTATATAAAGGCTTTTAAAAGAAATTTACTTTTAATTTTTTTTTTATATAAAATATTTTTGTCCTCCACTATACTAAATCGTAATAATTGTTTGAATTAAAATTTTGGAGTGAAACAGAGTAGCAGACATCTTTTGAAATTATTTTAAATATCGTAAAATAACAAGAAGCTGCTGCATCATTATAAAATTTATAATTAAATAATTCCGAATATCAAAGAGGAATAAAAGTGTAGGTGTTAAAATTCACTGTGATCTTTTTATTTTAATATTTTTGTAATTTTGAGTTCATCTAATGAGCAATAATATTTTCAATACTGACTTATAAGGTTTCTTGTTTACAATAATGGTCTTTTGCTAGCCAATCATAGAATAAAAAAATGTTAAAAGAGAAAGAAAAAATAAAAACAAAATGTTAATCATTTACGACACCGCAGTACGGCTATCAATTAATAATATTAATTGAATTTTAATTAAATTAATTGAACTTCGAGGGGGAAAAAGATGAGGTTAAATGAGATAGAATTTTGTGATTATTTTGATATACCGATAAACATTAAATTTATAATTATCTGGTAACAGTAATATTTCAATTAAAGTTGTTAATTTTTTGTCAATATTTCAAGATTAAAATAAGTTTTTATTAAATTATACCTTTTGCAATTATTATAGGCGTTTAGTAAACCATATACGAAAAATTTGAGGTTAAGTGTACCCGAACAATATAACAAAATTACTAGCTATTTAGATTTTATTATAGTATAGGGGACATCAATGTGCAAAACCCGAAAGAATCAAATATTATCAAATGAGTTGAACATGACTTATAACTTTGTCAACTTTTAAAATAACGTTAATGATGAAAACTCTTGTTCCTTTTAACGTATAGTGCAAGAATCAACCAAATTATTTTGTTTATTTAAGCTAATCAAAATCCCAAAATGTTGTACTTACTGAAATGTAGTAATTTCAAAAATTTGGATAGCGTTAGTTTTGCGTAAATCGATTTCGAAAATATGTCGTATAAATTAAAATTGCGACGATATATTATAACTGAATAAGAATTAATTAAGAAATTAGCAAAATAAAATTGAATTCAATTTACATTCAATGTTAGAAAAAAATAATTCAATAGAGTAGGAAAAGTTTAAATATAGAAAACATAATTAAACATTCTGGAGCTCTGAGATACTCTAAGCGTATTGAAGAGAAATTTAAGTTTGATTTTCGGTTAAGAGGAGTTTGTTTGCTATAATTTAAAAGCAATTAATGAGTTGATTCATTGATCATCCAAAAATAATCCATCAAGAATACCGGTGCGATGGATTATTTTTGGATTACACGATGATTTTTGCAACAATTGCTGACATACGTTATATACGAAAATGATGGCAATAATTATGTCGTAAGCAAAGGTAAGTATTGTCTTCCTTAAAAGTATTGTTGCGAAAAATTTATTTGGTTTTTAAACAAAAATTGGTTCGAAACCCTGCTAAATTTTATATAATATTTAAATGATTTGAATTAAAAAAATTAAATCAACATTTAAAAATAATTATGACAATGGTTACTTTAAAATTATTATTATATTATATTTTTGCGTGTATATTCATTATATTCATGTATGCGTGGTGTATGTTATACAAAATATAATAGTTATTTATAATTCTTAATGTGATAAAAGATACTTTCAAAATCAATTTATATTTTCGTGATGTTTTTAAATGTTTTCATTCCTCATGATGATAAAATTATTGGATATTACAATGATAATATTAAATGATAATGATGACAATGATGATGATGATGATGATGATTTTGATGATATGATGTTGGAATTATCATTTTAGTTACCGTTTCTTATTTAACTTTGTTATAAATTTTTTTTTTTGTTTTTCATTTTCATTATTATTAGTTTTATTTTGATTATTATTATTACTGTTATACATATATGTTTACGTGTGTGTATAGAAAATTTTGTGTTGAAAATGAAAAAGAGATTACAAAATAAATAATATATAAATTAAATGAAAATGTATTCTCGTTTTAGTTTGTTTAGCCACTTATATAAGTTTAAGTATATATACGAGTATAACAAATTCTATGTTTTAAATAATATCAACATATATACATACATAAAACATAATAAGAATAATTTTTAAGTAAATATAGTTTATAATTTTTAAATGATTTTTGTTATTTTGAATTCAAAATGAATTTTAAAATTTTCTATATATACAAATATATGTATATAGTAGTAGTTAAGTAGAAAAAGTAAACGAATTTGTGGTATTAAAAAATATTAAGTAAATAAAATAAAAATACAAATGTCCTTTAGTTAATTATTACCAACTGTATTGTATACAGTAAGGGAGGTTATGTGATCACACCAAAAATCGCACGCCGAGTTTTTGGCGGAAATGCACTGCTCCATGTTAGGGAAGCGTAATTAAACTTTTTTTGGGAGGATGGCGGTAAGTTGATCTTTGTGTACACGCATATGTATCTCAAATTCGTTTAAACCGATTTTGATGAAATATTTATATGTGAGTTTCTTTTGGTAATGGAACGGATTGATCAACTTCTGGAATATGTCAGGAATCCGAAACTGGAGATTTTTTTCTGGCCGATTTTACATTTTTAACCATTTTGAAGAAAATAGATACCAGATTAACTTGAATTTATACGTTATAAAGTTCGTTCAATAGTACGAAAAAAAAACTAAATTTTTGAAGAAAATCAGGTGTCAGCAACTATTACGCTTTCATTTCGGGCCAAATATATATTTTTGTGTATATAAAATTTACATTTTTAGCCTAAAAGAAACTAACCGGAATTTCTAGAAATTTAATATTTGAGTTCAGTTTGTTAGTAGAAGTTACTGATAATTTTTAAAAAAAAAACTCAGATGGCTCTACTAAGAGCCAAATTTACATTTTTCTAGGCATGTTAACTAAAAGCTTACAAGTGTCCTTAAAATTTGATAGAAATGAATACATTTAGAATGTATTTTCATAATTTTATGCAATATTTTCGTTAAACCGTTGAGATCGATTATGTGCTGACCACATTAAATTTTTTTTATAAGTAGTTGCATAATTTTAGAATACTTATAAAATAATTTATTCAAATTTTAATTTAAAAGAGTAGATTTTATTTTAGATTTAAAATATTTACTTTATTTGATTTTTGATATTTAATTTATGAAAATAGGAAATTTAATAATGTAGAATGAAAATTTTTGAAATATTTTACGAAATCGAATAAAATTTAATTTATTTTTTTTTTGTTTTAAATTCTCTTCAATTGTTTTGAACCCAGGAATACGAAATTTTGAATTATTATTCAGGAAGTTAAAAAAACAGACAATCTTATTTAACATATATATAATTACGTACAAGGACATGTAATAAACGGATGTCCGGGTGGAAATTCAAGCACGAATTTGAAGGAAATAATTCGCGGTTAATTTTGTAGTTCGGCTTAAATTTCATAAGTGGGTTCAAAATGCAATTAAAAATTCGAATTATTAGCTTAGATTAAAATTTTTTCTTGAAATATTTCATTTTATTTCTAAAATTATGTACAATGTACTTACATGGTTTCTATAAGTCCTTAATACTTCAAACCATTAAGGTTTAATTAAATTGAACTTATTAAATCGTTGAAACTGGATAAATTAGACCTCAAAATAGCTGGATACTTTTTATCTGAACCAAAAACTGTTAGAACTCTTAAAAACGGTGGCAATCAGTGCATCATTGTAGCCATCTTCTGGAAATTTTGTTTGAATATAGTTCCACATATTCTAAATGTAGAAATTCTGCGCTCTCAAAATTAAATATACAGAGTTAAAAAGCAGTTTTAAGTTTCAAATTAAAATTTGCTAAAAGCAATTTTATAAAATCTAAATTCTATCTAATTCTCAATATTCTTTAAGATTCTCAATAGACCTTCAACTTATAATCGATTTTAAATATATTAGTGGGTAGGCATTTCAGTTGTATTTACTTAAACAATTTTATTTTAGTATTCACTTTGGTAAACCCATTAAAATTTCTATAATATGAGAAGTAAAAAGAAAAAAAAAAACTTTAATGCAATTATTTACTTTAGAAAAATTTCTCAGAATATTTAAAACAAAAACTTTAATATATTTTAAAAGTTTTCTCTTAAATTTCAAAAAAAAAAAAAAAATTTTTTTCCTTAAAAATGTTTAATTTCTTAAAAAAAAAATAAAAATATCATTTTCCTCATTAAAAATATAATAGTATTTTAAATTCCTACATTTTATGCAAGGTGTTCCACACATGGATGGATTGTGGAACCAGGAATCTTAACCAGATTTATCAAATGGATTGAGACGAATGAAATAAAAATCCTGTTTCATGCGTATATTTAGCAATACCAAAAGTGAAGATTTATCTTCAAAATTAAGGTTTTTTAATACTATTGAAGTTCTTCAGAATTGGAATTTTTTATCCTTTTCTTTATATTTTCCATATTTGCCAAGTTAATTAAATTATAACGCATGGTAACGCTACTTCCATGATAGAAAAATTTCTGATATTCTTCGTTGCAATTAATTCTATAATAAACGACCTGTCGCATTAACTAAATGCGCATACCGCATCTTGACATTATAATGTCATTGTGAATATCTTTAATTTTGTTTTTTTTTGGAGTCTAACTTGGTTCGAATTGAAATCTTGATATTTTGTTTTACTATTTTTTTTAATTCGAGATTTTCGATTGAAGATCTCGAGGGATTCATGATGGTTTTTTTTATCAAATTTTTTAAATGAAGATTTAATTGAAAAAAAAAATTATGATATTTGAGTTAATTTAGTTGGCAACGCTGTTCATATTAAATTTTCTTCAATAACTTTTAACTGCCCTCTTATTTATATTTATTAATTGCAAACCCTAATTAATTTCTTTTGTTGAGAGAAAACCTGACATTCTCATCTCTGTTTAAATTTCGAAATAATATGTTATAACATTGTTCTTTCGGCTTTCCACTTTTTCCCAAAGTCTTGGTACCATTGCGTCTGAAACATTTTGTATAACACATTAATAGTTTGGGAAAATTTTTCTTCCATATTTTATTCAGAATAGTCTCAAATATGTTCATGCAAATTTTTTTATTTAAATTTTCAATGAAAAGTTTTTTTTTTTATAAAACTTTTGATATTTTGTTTTTTTATACTTAGTTGTTAAAAAAAAAAAAAAATTTCAACACTTTTCGAAAATTTTCTTGGAATTTCTTTGTTTTTCCTGAAACAATATTTTCTTCTATTCTTGCACATTCTTATATTTTCTTTGTTAATTTTAAAAGTTTTTGTTTTCCTAATTATCTTGTATACGCCATCAGAAGAAGGTTAATAACTGGAGAATACACATATCTTTTTAAAAATTTATTGTAACATGGAATATATTATGGATTCGATCACTTATGGGAGTATTATAATTTAAAACTTTTATATACTCATGCATATACAAGATTGAGAAGATTCAGATTCCATTCATAATAACAATTCTATAATATTTCTAGTGGAAGAATATTAAAAGTGGGAGGTTACTCAGAAGTTGATAGTTTTTTTAATGTTGAAAGGGTTCACTATTATGCAGGATTTTGAATATTTTACTTAGTATTAAAAGAGAACTATAATTTTCTCGTGCTTTGAATGTTCTTGTATAAGATTTTGTAGATTTTTAAGGGAATCGAGTGGGGCAGGAGTATCCTCTGAGCTAGCGCTACTTATTTCAGCCTTCCCACGTCTCCACCTACAGTACAATATTCCCGCTCCAAGTAACAGCATTTGCCGAACGCTTAAGAAACCCTGTCCAAAACAAATGCGCCGCCGGACATCCTGTACCGGGCAGTCGCAAAAGATATGCACGGCAGTTTCGTCACTGTCTCCATAAAATTGGCATAGGGCGGAGCTCGATATCCCCAGCCCATGCAGGCAATACCTTACCGGGAAATAGCTCGTGAAAAAATTCACAATGTTTTTGTGTAAATTACTTCAGTTCTAATGACATTAAATTTGAATGAAAAATATTTAAATTAACTGATTAAATTTTTCAGAAATAAAAGTGCTAAAAAACTATTAAAAGAGAGCGTAAAAATTAATAATTTTAATGAAATTGTGAATTAATTGAAATAAGTGAAAAATTTTGTTTTAGCCCTATCATCGAAATCAGGTCTAATTATAAATGGAAGTTTCTTAAGTGAAATAAAATGCTATGAGAAAATTGAACAAAATTTATGGGAACTTGAAAGATGATGATAAAAGTTTAATATATTTTCCAAAACTGTATAACACTTTCCAAGAAATTTGAACATAATTCGCCGAATTTTTTAAAACTCTTCCTGGAATACCGAAATTTCTTATAAAACATTCCGTAAAGGGAAAATAAGGCAGATAATGGTATTCCAGTAAATATTTGGTCCAGTAAGAACATATTTCTATTTTACATTGCCGAACTGTTTCAAATTTCTAGTGCTTTCATTTCTCAAATTACTTTTTGAAAAACAGGCGTTTAAACGAAGAGGTATTGGAGAGATTGATGATGAATTAAATTGTGATTAGGAACATTATTATAGACCCTATACAAGGGGTTTTTCTTCTCGTTTCGGTATAACGATAAGATCTATGCATATAACACTTTTGTCTCTTACATTGATCTTTTCTGATATTCACTTTTTTCTTTTCCAATTCAACTTTAAGAATTTAACAAAAAAAAATAAAATTTTTGTATATTATTTTGCAATAGCACTTATAGCTTTTATTTTTTCTAAAACTAATTGTTGCCCTTTACAACAACAAATATTTTTTTTTAGCCGATTATTCTGAATTTTGAAAATCTCATATTTAATTGAAATTTTCCCAGAATTTGGCAATTAAATTATTATTTTTCAAAATTTATATAAGCAATTTGGAATAATTTCAAAATTTTAAAATTTTAATTTTGTAATTTTCAATAAATTCCATCAGCCTTGAAATCACATTTAGTTTATTGGATTGAATTTTTGCTTTTAAATTTAATGAAGCAAAAAACCAGAAAAACTCACAATAAATTGAGTTTTTTTTTTTTTTTTAATTTTATGCCTTTACTCCATTTTGTTAGTACTAAAGAGAGAGAAGGACTCTTCAGTATAGAATTTAAATTAAAAAAATGTTTTTTACTTAAAAAACTTTCATAATTATTTTTAACCTTAAATAAAAGTTTGCAATAGGAATAGTGTTAAAATTTATTATTTTTTCATTTTCGAAAAAAAAACAAAAATAATTACAAAGTTTTTAAGGATAATGTTGAAGGGAAAAATTAACAGGAAATGTAAAAATTATAGATTATTTATTTTTCTTCTCTCATTATCCTATGATATTTTTTTGAAGGACATTAAAGATTGAATTTTGTTTTATTATTGTAATTTTATACAAGTTAGTGTAAAATTTACTGTGAACACTTTTTTAATAAAAATTTCGGGTTTTCGAGGCGTTTTGTGTGGGATTTTTAATAGGAATAGATTTGCTGTTTTTATGTTAAATAAATTTTAGTGTTATTCTGGTCAAAATAATTTGGTCATCTTTTTTAATTTAGCGAATAAAATTTTTATTGAAACTGCAATCTTTTTTTCAAAATTTTATTATATAAAGGACATTGATCTTATTATATTCGAAAATGATTCAAGAAAATTATAGCAAAATTCTTAATTAAATCCAAATATTCTTTTCAAAATCTTCTTCCTTAACATGATATATGTCCTTATAATCCTAAAGTAGTCCGAATCTGTACTTCTATAATAAAATAAACAAAATCCTTGTTTTTTTTTATTTTAATTGCAAGAACGAAGAAATACGAGAAAAAAAAAAAATAGGCGAAAAATTTTTAGACCTTTTTTTTTTCGTTGTTATTTTTCTTTCTGTTTTATTCATGTGTTAAGGAAACCATAAGAAAATTAAAAATTTTCCTTTTCTACGTAATATTTTTTCTTCCATTTCTTTTTTCTTTTTGTTATTTTTGTGTTTCTTTCAAAGTTTTTAA